>NC_083577.1:26257197-26864697 GCF_027579695.1 Neoarius graeffei
ACCACCTGGTGTAGGTCTCACAGGTTCACACCTATTCTCGCGAGGTAGAAGATGGATGCATGTGTAGGAGGAGTTTATTTACAAGTAAGAAAGGCAAACAAATCCAAATCGCAAAAGACAGTTCTAAAGTCCTATAACAGGTAAGGGTCAGGCAATCGGCAAATAACATAAACAGGGCAAATAAAAAACAAACAAACAAAAAAAAAAAGAAAAACAAAGTAGGATCAAAACCAGAAAAGAGCAATTAACAAAGATACATAGGCTAGACAGAGTCTGAACACATGTGCTACACATGCAATCCCTCATAACCTGAGAGTGAATGAGGAGTCCTTAAGTACAGAGTCTGTAATGAGCTTTAATGTAGAACAGCTGCATGTAATTAACACCTGCATGCACAGACACGGGCAGCATGGTATTGTGGTTAGCGCTGTCGCCTCACAGCAAGAAGGTTCTAGGTTCGAGCCCAGTGGCCGACGGGGACCTTTCTGCGTGGAGTTTGCATGTTCTATCCGTGTCTGCGTGGGTTTCCTCCAGGTGCTCCGGTTTCCCCCCACAGTCCAAAGGCATGCAGGTTAGGTTAATTGGTGGCTTTAAATTGTCCGTAAGTGTGAATGTGAGTGTGAATGGTTGCTTGTCTCTATGTGTCAGCCCTGCGGTGATCTGGCGACTTGTCCAGTGTGTACCCCGCCTCTCGCCCATAGTCAGCTGGGATAGGCTCCAGCTTGCCCGTGACCCTGCAAAGGACAAGCGGTTATGGATGAATGCATGGACTCGTGGTGCATCCTGGAAACTGAAGTTGTGCCATGCAATTCAGTACCATGAATTAGGAAGTAGCTGCTCAGCTGTGAAAGGAGCACAGCTCAGTCTTCAGAACGAGGGAGATTTCATGACATGTTTTTCTGTATTTTGACTATTTTCTACATTGTAGAACACTACTGAAGACATCACAACTACGAAATAACATATGGAACATACTGTATGTGGAATTCTGTGGTAAACAACAAAAAGTGTTCAAAACAATATATGTTTCATATTTTAGATTCTTCCAAGTTGCTACCGTTTACCTTGATGATGCATTATCTTAACCAGCTTCATGAGGTCGTCACCTGGAATGCTATTCAATTCACAAGTGTGTCTCATCAAAAGATAATTAGTGCAATTACTTGCCTTCTTCATGTGTTTGAGATCAAACAGTAAATAATAAAAATACAGTCAACAGCCCTACTGTAGCTCAACTGTGGCAATCCATATTATGTCAAGAACCGCTCAACTAAGTAAAGAGAAACGACATCCATCATTACGTTAAGACCTGAAGTGTCTTTTAATTAATAAAAAATAAAGTAAAAACATTTAATTTGAAGGTGTGTCCAAACTTGTTACTGGTAATATATGTTCTATCCTGGTCTTATATTATGGAATGTCAATATGCCACCAGATTCAGTTTCATCATTTCCATTTGGAAAGATCAATGGAGTGTACTGTTTCATGTGATAGTCCACTGAAAGAAATAAAAGTTCCAAGTGGATGATTTCATATGATCATGTTTGTATCTTATGAAATGCCACAGACATGTGGCAGATGTTTTACATTCTCTTCCTGTTCACTCTGTACACAGAAAAAATAAATAAATAAATAAATAAATAAAACCTTCCCCCCCTCCCCAAGTCAGTTCTGCTTTTCTGGGTTCACTTATTTAGCCTGGACCAGTTGGCCTCCTGGGAGAGCAGGCACTGATTACTTGGGCCTGATGGATGGATTGATGAATCCTCAGTAACAGATATAATGCACACCACATTGATGCTCGCCAACTGAAAGAGAAGCGGAATAATGTGTCTAGCTCTCCTGGACATTATAGTATATGCTGTATGGAGGGGTGGAGAAATGGAAAGCCGGCTGTATTTTGGCCTAATTAGGCTATTTCCATCATGAAAGCATTCCCCAGGTCTTGTAAAGGGAATTAAAGTCTGCTCTGTGTAAATCTGGACCTTCAAGCCATCCCGAGTCATTGCATTGAGCCAAGAACAGACCTCTAGCAAATTCAATCAACAATGCTTGGAGCAACAGTGATGGCCAGCTCTTTACTTTATACTAATTCATTAGTCCCGGAATTTTACCTTTAAGCCTTTCATTTTTTGAATAAAAAGTGAGAAAATCACTAACATTTTAATGCATTTGGGCCTGAGCAGCAGCACATTTAAACCAGTAATGTGAGCAAGGCAGAGTGCTCGACCAAACGACTGACATGCAACGCAAAAATAATAAGGGCCTGATCTATTAATTATGACATGTCTCAGTGAAAGAACACCTGTGAGGGAATTGGTTAAGAGAAACAAAGTGGTACTGCTTTGAAGCTGCCAACAGAGCATTACAGATGATAATAGAAAGAAAAAGCTAATGTGTATGAAAATGTAAAAGAGAGGGAGAGAGAGAGACGATTTGAAGCCTTAGGTACCTAAACCCTAATTACCAGAAGGAACACATTAAAAAGAAATGTGTCATTATGTTAACAATTAATATAATTATGTCTGTCTCTGAGGCCAGCTTGTTCGAAGTGTGTGATGTGTGGGGGGAGCAGCAGGGGCAAGTCAGGCTCCAGAAGACTGTTTGTATATGCTTGTGTATGTTCAAGTTTTTATAGCTTAGTGGGGACCAAATACTGTATCCACGGACAAGGATAGCAATATCTGCCAGTTTTGTTATCGTGGGGATATTTGGCTGCATCATTTATTGTTAAATTTCCTGTTTCATCTTCTTCTTCTTCTTCATTTGGCTACTCCCATTAAGGGATAACCACAGAATATCATCATGAACCGCATATTTGATTTGACATCAGTTGTTACACCGGATGCCCTTCCTGACGCAACCCTCCCCAATCTATCTGCACTTGGGACTGACATGAAGTATGCACTGGCTTGTGCAACCCCAGTGGCTGGATATTTTACCTAACCTGCATGTCTTTTAAACTCACAGACATGGGGAGAACATGCAAACTCCAAACAGAAAGGCCACCGTCGGCCATGAGGTTCGAACCTGGAACCTTCTTGCTGTGAGGTGACAGTGCTAACCACTGCATTGTTAAACTCGCTTGTTAAATTTCCTGTTTATTGTTTATTGTATTGACTGAGGTTAAGGTTAGGGTTGGATGTAAGTGTAGGCACAGCTTTAATTAGTTGTCAATGTCAGTATAAGGTCCTCACAAGGATAGCCAGACAAATATGTCTGTATAGAATGGGTTGTGGTAGTCCACCAGTCTCTAGATGCCTACTTTGTACAAAAGACAAAATCCTCATAAGCACTTCAGAAGAATACTAATAATATTGACTTGAAATTTGTTCCTCTGGGAATATCTCTGTCCTGTTTCCAATCCCCCCTCCCCCACCCTGGTGTTGGAGAGAGAGAGAGCAGAAGATAGGCTCAGAGAATGAATGCATATGCCATAAGCCAGTTTTAATGAAAAACAACTTAAAAAAAGTCATTTTAATACCAAACACCTACAACATAACCATCTTATTAATGAGCGTTTTGCTGCATGTTCACCCTTCAGTGCAGCTCTAATTCATTACAGAACCTATAACCTCGAAAAGACACTTAAAATACCAATATTATTTTAACTTTAACATTTACAAATGTAAATCAGCCCTTCGATTATTCAACACAGGTGCACTTCTCCAATGCTGGCAATTCTCCCTCACTCTTCTTGTCTCCCAGTGCACCTGTTCAGCGCTGAGTCTCTTATTCGTCAACATATGAACAGGAATATTTTATCAGGGGACATTCTGGTAACTATGTAAAGTGTTGAAATGTAAAAAAAAATGCCTTTCCCTCTTGGTGCACTCTTCATCTAAAGAAATCTAAAGAACAAACCATCGTGGAGATGGGAAAATGATAGGAATATTTTGACATAATGAAGAATTTCAGATTATTTACTTGTTGCCAGTATATGAGGCTTATTTATTATATATCAACTTACACTCACTGGCCACTTTAATAGGAACTTGTTGTTGATTCTAAGGCTCCTGTTCTTGGCTGCAGAAGTGGAACCCAGTGTGGTCTTCTGCTGTTACATGCTGATATGCTTTTCTGCTCACCACAGTTGTGAAGAGTGATTATATAAGTTACTATATCCATCTTAGCAGCTTGAACCAATCTGGCCATTTTCCTCTGACGTCTCTTATCAACAAGATGTTTGTTTCCACCCACAGAACTGTCGCTCACTCAATGTTTCTTTGTTTTTCGCACCATTCTGTGTAAACTCTAAAGTGTGTGAAAACCCCAGGAGATCAGCAGTTTCTGAAATACTCAAACCAGTCCATCTGGCTCAAACCGAAACCCATGCCACAGTGAAAGTCACACTTTGAGATCACAATTTTTCCCATTCTGATGTTTGAAGTGAACATTAACTGAAGGTCTTGATTTGTATTTGCATGATTTGATGCATTGTGCTGCTGTCGAGGGATTGGCTGATTAAAGAACTGCATAAAACAGCAGGTATATGGGTGTTCCTAATGAAGTGGCCGGTGAATGTATAACTCACGTTTGACAACATAGATTAATTAATCCTGTAATGCCTACATAGACAAAGAAATGCCTGGACATAGTTTTATATAATTATAAGCTTTTTCTTTCAGTCAGTATCAAGTGTTATCCATCATATGATTCAGAGGAACCTAGCCTTTCTTTCTCAAACAGTGTAATGTCACCATCATGCATTACTTTTGTGTGAGCATTCAATATTTGACATTAAAAAAAAATGCCCTGTGAAGAAAAGATTCTCATTATCTGTAGCCGCTTTATCCTGTTCTACAGGGTCGCAGGCGAGCTGGAGCCTATCCCAGCTGACTACGGGCAAAAGGCGGGGTACACCCTGGACAAGTCGCCAGGTCATCACAGGGCTGACACATGGACAACCATTCACACCTACGGTCAATTTAGAGTCACCAGTTAACCTAACCTGCATGTCTTTGGACTATGGGGGAAACCAGAGCAAACCCACGTGGACACAGGGAGAACATGCAAACTCTACACAGAAAGGCCCTCGCCGGCCATGGGGCTCGAACCCAGGACCTTCTTGCTGTGAGGCGACAGCGCTAACCACTACACAGCTCCAAATCAGTGGCTTCTCAATTTTGACACTAGGAGGCACTTTTCCTTGCTTAATTCAGTGGAATTGCTGCATGCTCCTACCAAGGTGAGAGTCAGTACATGGAAACTTCCCCTCCTGTGAGGTGACAGTGCTAACCACTACACCACCGTGCCGCCCTACAAAGTGCCTAAAATATATATTTTCCCATTACCCATCACTTGTCATATACTGTACGTATCCTTGCAGAAGTTGTCTGTCCTGAAAGAGATATAACTAGCTGTACATTGGGGAAACCATGAGAATGTCAGCTGATTGTTTTACCGAACAATTGTTGTACCATCAGAATGAAGTATTTATGAAGGTTTTCCCAATGTGCCTAATTTCTACAGCAATTAACATTTCTGTTATAATTAGTTGTTGCTATGGCAGCAATGAAGCAAGGAAACTTAAGGAAAAGATACTCATCTACATTCACTGAACTTCAGAACTTCAATGGAATAAATATTTTTTTAATCAATACAAATTTATTCTGTTTTAACACCTTTATCCTAAGATGAAACAGGTCTAACCATATAGGACTGGTCCCTTAAAGGCTGACCCCCATCCACAGGCTACAAGGCCTCACCGAATGATATTAATTATCTGTTATGGGCTTCACAGTCCCCATTGAAGATCTCAACCTAATTGAAGACCTATGGGAGATTTTGAAGTGACGTCTTAGCTTTTTACTACCACCACCATCATCAAAACACCAAGTGAGGGAATATCATTTGAATGGATGGTGCTAATCCTTAGTAAAAAGGTGCTAATCCTTAGTAAAAAGTTCAGACTTATGCTGGTTTATGACTTTATTAAGACACTTTATATAGTTTTTGTCACTCATTTGTATGAACATATGTTAATGCAAGGGACAATTCACTGTACTTATACACCACAATATGAGATATCACTAAATTACCATTAACAGTAATGTTCACATTAAAAAAAGACCATTATGGGTATTAAGTGCACTATTTCATACACCGGCTGTTAATTGTAGACCATATCCAAAGGTTTAAATGGAAATGCAGAGTTTTTGCAGATGTCTCTCTCTAAAAAAGAAAAAAAAATCAGCCATGTTCTCTTAATAAATTATCAAATTTTTTTATCAAAATTTTTTTTTTTCAAATTGGATTTATCAAATCCAACATTACCTTGTACAACTAGAACAGGGCATACAATGGCTGAATATGAAGGCAGTCTCAAAATATAAGAACTATAAATATGCCATCAAGAGGTGGCACAAGTGGTGTAGTGATTAGCACTGTCACCTCACAGCAATAAGATTCTGGGTTCTAGTCCAATGGCTGACGGGGGCTTTTCTGTGTGGAGTTTGCATGTTCTCCCTGTGTCTGTGTGGGTTTCCTCCGGGTGCTTCGGTTTCCCCCACAGTCCAAAGACATGCAGGTTAGGTTAATTGGTGGCTCTAAATTGACCGTAGGTGTGAATGTGAGTGTGAATGGCTGTTTGTCTCTATGTATCAGCCCTGTGAGGACCTGGCGACTTGTCCAGGATGTACCCTGACTTTCGCCCATAGTCAGCTGGGATAGGCTCCAGCTTGCCCGTGACCCTGCAAAGGATAAGCGACTATGGACAATGGATGGATGGAAATATGCCATCAAGCATTGGCATGTATAACCAAGAAGCACGAGGAGAACAGTTTGGTATAAAGACATCAACCTGATCATCCAACAGTGATATCTGTATGATTTGCACTTTGCAAAACTGGTTGGTTGTTTTTTTTGTCGAGACTCATGCAGATAATCTCATCTGGACACTGCAGACGTGTACCTAGTAACTGCTACTCTAATCATAAAGGCTCTCCTGTGTTTCTAAGACTCTTAATTACAATCTGCTCAAACAATATGAACATCCATTCAACACTCTTTTTAGTGAAGTGTCCCACTATTCAGTGTCCCCCAGAAGAGGATGAGTGATCTTTTGAGTCTGGTTCCTCTCAATGTTTCTTATTCAAATAATATCCAGGAGTATTTTTTTAACCCTCTTGTGCGACACAAATTAAACTGAATGGAATTGAATTAAATGTCTCTGCCCATCACTTTAACATTAACCATATCTAACTTCTAATCATGGCTGGCTTGTGTAAAATTTGTATAAATTTGCAATTTTCAATAACATGAAATCACAACTATAAGACATGTTAGCTGTGCTTTACAGGCTATGATGAAAGAGGAAGTGTTCCTGAGTTTGTCAATACACACCCTATTGAAGAAATCAGAATTTCAGATGTTCAGCAGTAACATACAATGTCTTGCAAAAGTATTCATCCCCCTTGTTGTTTGTCCTGTTTTGTTGCATTACAAACTGGAATTAAAATGGATTTTTGGAGGGTTAGCAGCATTTGATTTACACAACATGCCTACCACTTGAAAGGTGCAAATTGATGTTTTATTGTGACACAAACAATAATTAAGATTAAAAAAAATAGAAATCTGGAGTGTGCACAGATATTTACCTCCTTTCATATGAAACCCCTGAATAAGAGCTGGTCCAGCCAATTCACTTCATAAGTCACATAAATAGTCGATTAAGATCCACCTGTGTACAGTCAAAGTGTCACATGATCTGTCACATGATGTCTGTATAAATCAACCAGTTCTGGAAGCACCCTGACTCTGCAACACTAGTAGCCCAGGAGTAATAGGGTTATACCCGGAACAAATTAGTAACAAGCTGAAAATTTCAGAATATGTTCAGAATACCTTTAGGAATAACATACTAAAAGTCCCCGGAAATCCCCCTTGTGCTCTCTGAGAAATTCATTATGGCGTCCAAAATGGCCGCCAAATGGAGATCTGCCCATATCTCAGGCCCAAAACAAAATATTAATGCAATTAAAAGGTCAGAATATATGTTTTGTAGGGTAGGAGAGTAAATTCCAACATGTGTGTATTAATTACATTGTGTATTAACATTATATAATAACAATGTACACATTATTATAACAGTATATTTGTGTATAATGTGTTTGCTTGCCATGTCTGGTTAGATTGTCATATTTTTGACACTTCACCAGTTCACATTTATGAATGTGCACAGTACTATGAATGTGTGTAGGTTTCATCCAGTCCGATCCTTGAATCAAGTATCAATCTTGAAACGCCCTGGCCCATAAATTCACATCCAAGAAGAAATAACAATGACTGTTATGACAAAATAATCGTTATGGTATCATGAAGATATCTCATATGTTTTTGAAATGGCTTCAGTTCTTAATGTTTAGGACTAATAATTACAGACTTATAATTGTAAATCTATACATGTGCTATTTAATGTACACTACCGATTATAGAGTGTGGATCCATTGGTTACTCGTTCACGCCGTATCATCCTATTCTGTTCACAAAACAACAAACACAATTACTAGGGGTTGGAGCACTTATTTTCATTAATATTAATTAAAGTAAATTGGTGGTGTAAAATGAAAAATGGCATGTTAAAAGGTCATGCTGAGTTCAGTCATTTTTAAATGGTCATGCTGAGTTTAGTCATTTTTTGTCTGAACACACTGGCATTGCTAGTAGTAAAGACTGGCGCTAGAAACTCAAAGATTAATTTTTTCCACCCTTAAACAAGCTTGAATAAATTCCCTACTTCATTGATGGTACAACAAAGGTCCAAGCATTACAACTGAGGCACTGAGAAGTGTTTAAGTCTACTCATTGTTTATAAGCAAGAGCTTTTATTGAGGCAGACCTTTTTGTCATGAAAGTCGCCGGAATGTTGAAGAAGTGTACTGAAACAGCTTGCCATTGTAGTTTTAGAAGATAGAGTTCTCAAATTTAATTTCCCTTTAATATTTTATCAAAGCTTAAAGATGCACTAAATATTAAGGAAATTGATGTCTAATTGTTGTCTTACATTATGTTCATGTATGTAGGTAGCCTACTAAGCTAATCTGTCAATCATGTCAACCATCAAATTCCATGTAATTTCCACATTAATGACCTTGTAATCTTGGTTAATTTTAATTTCAACAGTGTGACAATGGTGAATTTGCATTGCTTGTATGAGAGAACATATAATTTAACATTTTAATTGCATTTATATTATGTTTTATCCCTGAGATATTGAAAAATCTCCAATCGGCGGCCATTTTGGACGCCATCGTGAATTTCTCAGAGAGCACAAGGTGGATTCCTGGGGACTTTTAGTATGTTATTCCTAAGGGTATTCTGAACATATTCTGAAAAATTCAGCTTGTTACTAATTTGTTCCGGGTTGGACTCAATTTTGAGCTAATGCTCTTGGGCTATAGTAAGCAAGCAAGATGAAAACCAAGGAGCCTCCAAACAGGTCAGAGACAAAGTTGTGGAGAAGTATAGATCAGGGTTGGGTTATAAAAAAATATCCCAAACTTTGAATATCCCATGGAGCACCATTAAATCCATTATAGCAAAATGGAAATAATACAACACCACCACAAACCTGACAAGAGAAGGACGCCCACCAAAACTCACAGACCGGGCAAGGAGGGCATTAATCAGAGATGCAACAAAGACACCAAAGATAACACTGAAGGAGCTGCAAAGATCCACAGATGGGAGTATCTGTACATAGGACCACTTTAAGCCGTACACTTAACAGAGTGGGGCTTAATGGAAGAGTGGCCAGAAAAAAGCCATTGCTGAAGAAAACACCTTTGGATTTTACCCAACAGCATGTGGCAGACTCCCCAAACACATGGAAGAAGATTCTCTGGTCAGATGAGACTAAAACTGATCTTTTTGGCCATCATGGGAAATGCCATGTGTGGCACAAACCCAACACTCTGAGAACACCATTCCTACAGTGAAGCATGGTGGTGGCAGCATCATCTCCAGGGACCGGAAAACTAGTCAGGATTGACACAAAGATGGATAGCACTAAATACAGGGCAATTCTGGAGGAAAACCTGTTTGAGTTGGCCAGAGGTTTAAGACTGGGATGGAGGTTCACGTTCCAGCAGGACAATGACCCTATACATACTGCTAAAGCTACACTGTAGTGGTTTAAAGGGAAACAATTAAATGTCTTGGAATGGCCTAGTCAGAGCCCAGACCTCAATCCAATTGAGAATCTGTGGTATAACTTGAAGATTGTTGTACACCAATGCAACTCATCTAACTTGGAGTTAGAGCAGTTTTGCCTTGAGGAATGGGCAAAAATCCCAGTGGCTAGATGTGCTAAGCTAATAGAGACATACCACAAGAGACTTGCAGCCGTAATTGTAAGTCTTTTGTGTGTGTGTGTGTGTGTGTGTGTGGTGGTGGTGTGTGTGTGTGTGTGTGTGTGGGGGGGGTAAATACCCACTCCAGGTTTCTGTTTTTTTTTTCATCTTAATTATTGTTTGTGTCACAAAAAACAAAAATTTTCACCTTTAAAGTGGTAGGCATGTTGTGTAAATCAAATGGTGATAACCCCCCAAAATCCATTTTAATTCCAGCTTGTTATGTGACAAAATGGGACAAACACCAAGAGGGATAAATACTTTGCAAGACACTGTATATTACATTTTTTTATTTTACTTTTTACAAAAGAGTAGAAGACACAGAAACCTGTAGAAGACAGGTTTTCATTTTTTCAACTCTTTTGAGCTGTCATACTGGAAATAACCTCATTTAAAAAGGAACGATGCATCCATTTTACAATGGAAAGCACAGTTAAGCTAATAGTCTCATGAAACAGACATGACTCAGAGGGGTTATTAAGAGCCATATGCTGGAAGTTTATTAACAGTCCACAATCAGGAATAAAGAACAGGCCAGGGTCAAACACAGTGGTTTCAAAAGTAACAAAACTTAAGGTCAAATTAAAAGAATACTCAAAGAACCAGGTACAGCCCAAAATAGAGCAAAGTCTCATCTCATCTCATTATCTCTAGCCGCTTTATCCTTCTACAGGGTCGCAGGCAAGCTGGAGCCTATCCCAGCTGACTACGGGCGAAAGGCGGGGTACACCCTGGACAAGTCGCCAGGTCATCACAGGGCTGACACATAGACACAGACAACCATTCACACTCACATTCACACCTACGGTCAATTTAGAGTCATCAGTTAACCTAACCTGCATGTCTTTGGACTGTGGGGGAAACCGGAGCACCCGGAGGAAACCCACGCGGACACGGGGAGAACATGCAAACTCCACACAGAAAGGCCCTCGCCGGCCCCGGGGCTCGAACCCAGGACCTTCTTGCTGTGAGGCGACAGCGCTAACCACTACACCACCGTGCCGCCCATAGAGCAAAGTATGGCAGAGTATTCCCAAAAGCCAGGGGTAATTCAGACATGTAAACAAAGAGACAAGGCAAAGATCATACACAACAATCAAGGCAAGAAATCAATGGCTCAAAACTTACCTGTATAGGAACTATCAGCAAGGCTTCCAGTGTTTTTATATGTATGGCCTTTATATTTTGTGATTCAAATGCTCACTTTGTATATGTTGCTAAATATAGCTTTATATGTCGTGAGAACAGGAGATTAGTGTGACAACCAAAGAAGCATCCATTAAAATTTGTGGTGAATGTGGATATGATGAATACATTCACTTATACCTAGTCATGGAAGCCAAACTTTAGAGATTGTGTCCAATTTTATCAATAAACGTAGCCAAGAACATGACTCATATGGTAAATGACCACACCTTTTCCTGCAGCAAATTTCATTTATTTGCTAGTAATGTTTCAAGGCAAGTGCTTTAACTTTTTAAATACATTATGCTGTGAGCTTTATTTTTTAATCCACTTATCCGTAAGACAGCAATCAGCCATAAAATGTAAAACACTGACAAGTAAAGTAAATTAGATTGATTATCTCTTTACAGTGGCACCTGTCAAGGGGTGGGATATATTAGGCAGCAAGAGAACAGTCAGTTCTTGAAGCTGATGTGTTGGAAGCAGGAAAAATGGGCAAGTGTAAGGATCTGAGCGACTTTGACAAGGACCAAATTGTGATGGCTGGATGACTGGGTCTGAGCATCTCCAAAATGGCACATCTTGTGGAGTGTTCCCGATATGCACTGGTTTGTACCTACCAAAAGTGGTCCAAGGAAGGGCAACTGGTGAACCAGTGACAGGGTCATGGGTGTTGAAAGCTCATTGATTCATATGGGGCACAAAGGCTAGCCCATATGGTCCAATCCCAGAGAAGAAGTTAACGCTGGCTAAAACAGAAAGGTGTCAACATTAACTTTTTCAGCACTTTGTGCTACAGGAGCTCTTCTGTGGGATTGGACCATATGGGCTAGTCTTTGTGTCCCATGTGAATCAATGAGATTTTGATACCCATGACCCTGTTACCGGTTCACTGGTTGTTCTTCCTTGGACCACTTTTGGTAGGTACTAACCACTGCATACTGGGAACACCAGCCAATGTTTTTAATTTTATGGCTGATAGGTGGGATTCAGTACATAGAAGTATACACAGTAGTGAGGACAGCATTTCCCAGAAAAGTGTACAAAAGACAACTGTGGGTGGAGCAACTGAAGTGGAAATCGGAATTTTCGACCTCCGACTCGGACACCTCCAACACACACACACACGCCTCAATGGTTTCTCACAGGATCAACAGTAAACAATGTAATGGAGCAGGAGCAAGCAGTAGCTTTGTCCTGAGACCCGTGTTCATGTGCGCATTTGCGATTTTACAGTGAATTTCAAAATTGAGCAAAAAGCAAACATCAAATTACAGTCAAATCTGGGAAATTTGCAATGGAGACCCTTGAAATGCTTCATTAGCCCAATGTTCAAAAATGTCCAAGAAACTGAGTGCATTGTGTGTCAGGATTGTTGGCTCTCCCTGACCACTCATCATCCTCCAGTGACGTTCTGCACTTCTTGAAACACGGATGCCACTCAAAACGCCTCCTCCGGTTCATTGCTTCATTTCTGTAAGCTTGGTGAATCATTTCAAGGGTCTCCATTGCTGTTTGCTGAGTTTGACAATTTGAGTTCCATAGTAAAATTGTAAGTACACACGTGCACATTGTCACAAAAATGTGAAACACAGGAACTGATGCTGACAGCACGATGTTATGTGGCATACTGATTCATGAAAGTTACTGCTCATTCCTGCTGCACGTGCATGACCATGATGCATTCTGTTCATTTACAAAGGGAACAGTCGAGGAACTTTTTGATAACACATCATGCACATGAGTTATACTTAACAGTTATTCCACAAAATCAGGTTGTACATGAGCTGGTAGCTGACAAGGCATGTAGCACCGAGTTGGCGATAAGCCATGTACGGCGAGATTGAGTGGAAAAACTGTTTTATTCTATCCACATTCACTGGATTTTGAGAAACCGAGCATTTTTATTTTTATTTTTTGCAAATTTGATAAATTAAAACTTTATTAAAAATGCCTGACAAAATAATTTCCGCTTAGAATGCAAACAAACTGGAGAAATGACAGTAGCAATTTGTGAAAAATGTGATAATTTTGGAAAAAAGATATGTTCTTACCATCAAATACTTTTCTTCCATATTTTGTTGCCTTTTTGTATTTTTTTGGTTTTCTTCTTTTTCTTCTTCTTCTTCTTTAGGGTTTTTTAGTGGTTGGCAAACCAAATTAAAGGTGCATTACTGACACCAACTGGACTGGAGTGTGGAACAGGAGCTATGGGGGGGTATATATTCTTTTAGCTATTTCTGTTTCTTTTAAATACTTGATAATTTTTGGGGTTTTGTTTTTGATTAGAGTTTTTATTTCATCCTCGGTTCAGCAACATGCTCTGCCATTTTGTTTTTCTCTACTCACAGTATATGAACTGATAGCCTAGCAATAGAGTAGCCAATCAGAGTGTGCTGTTGCTCATATCCAGTAAATGTGGATAGAATAATAATAGTTAGTTTAGATCACCTCGAACAGCCATAATGTAAAGGTTAGAGATGCAACTTTGGGACCAAAAGGTTGCTGGTTTGATTCCCTGGACTGACAATGTGTGGGTGGGGAAGGAATGAACAACACTTTCCTGTCCCTCAGTATGTGTCACTGCTTCATATGGGTTAAATGCAGAGAATAAATTTCACTCTGCTCTAAAATATATATATATATATATATATATATATATATATATACATATATATATATATATATATATATATATAATCACTGGCGGCTCGTTAATAGGGGCGATTTGGGCGACGCACTCCCAAACAGGGAGGGAGATTTTTTTTTTTCTACTCCTACTACCAACAGTAATGTCATTGTCCAATCAGGCTAAGGTCGCGCCTGGTGTAGCCACGCCCTTTTGGGGCGATTTCTGTCAGGTTCAGATTTGCCCCAAAATCTCCCATTGACACTAATGGTATGTACGTTTTTTTCGAAAATCCTGCTCCCAATGCATTTTTTATTAGGTTTTATGTGCTCGCACAAGCAGCGTGCTTATGTCATACGCCTGTTGTGCCGCGCAAGTGTTGCCAGATTGGTTTTAAGTGCATTTTGGAGGGTTTTGAACATAATTTTGGGCTGGAAAACGCAACTTGCGCGGGAAATGTGTGAACATTCTATGAAGAAGATGGCGAGTGTTGAGTGCAACAATACAATAGCGTCTCTGAAAGAAGTTCCCTTCAGTCGTTGTACCAATGAGGAGAAAACGGCAATCAAACAGCTAGGACCTCCTAGACCGAATTTAAACATCAAGCAAGTGTCTACGAAGGGGGAGAAGACCTACTCAAGAGGTTTTAACAAGAACTGGTACCACCGGAAAACTTGGCTAGCTGGCTGTGATGTAGTCAATGCACTTTTTGCTACCCTTGCGTTCTCTTCCACCCTGGAAGTAGCACAGCAGACGGTACAGTGATATCTGATATTTGAATTTACTAGGCAAAAGTTGTTTTTGTGTGTGTGTGTGTGTGTGTTTTACCAATGGCAGTTTAACATTGCCATGTTTTTGTTTTACCAATGGCAGTTTAACATTGCCATGCTTGGAATATTTCAGTAGCCTCAAGTTCTCTCTGACTTGGTGTAAATTAAGCATATTTTCAGTTTTTATATATTGTACAGTATATGTGTTCATTGGAGCCAGCAGCACCTTACCTTTTTTTCCAACTTGTTAAGCCAAGTTGCACTGACTACAAAACCTTGTGTAACCTTGCGTGTATATAGCTAAATAACTAAAGCCTTTTGTGTTCATTGACATGCTTGTAATACTTTAAATTTCCTTTTAAGGCATGGCTTTCTGGAGGAATTCTTGGGAAAAAAACTGCAGAATTTATTTAGAATTATTTGTTGTTAAAATGGTGCAATTCCATATAAAAAAACCCACATAATTAAGCTGCACATGTTTGTTTGATGGTTATGCTTTTCTTCATCTTTTTAAAAACTTAAATAAACACTTGTTTTGGATTTATATCCTGCCACTTTAATTGCATTCTTTAGAATTGAAGAAATTAGAATATGTTTATAATTAAGAATTTGTGTCTACTTATTATAGAATACTGGAATAATATGAGAAAATAAATGAGTAATGTAATATTAATTGATTGTGATGCCAAATGTTTTGCTTTGAAGGCTTCACAATGAATCTTCCTTAGTTTTAGCCTGGCAAGCCAGACTTAATGTGAATATTTGCCACTCGTAGGCAAAAATATTTTTGGCCGCTAGGAGGGTGGGTCTAGTTTACTAGGCTACCTTAGTTTGCCACCTTTAACTTGTTTAGTGTTGCCACCTAGTGGAGAGAAGAGATATTGTCTATATTGATATCTGAATTTACCAGACAAAAACAAGTTAGGCCAATTGATTTGCTACCTAGGTCAATTTACTTCAGTTCTGTGGACATTTACGGCCCATGTAGACATAACGGGGGAAAATTGCCCCCCCTGAAAAAAAATTCAGGAGCCGCCACTGTATATAATGTGTGTGTGTGTGTGTGTGTGTGTGTGGGGGGGGGGGGGCGCGGCACGGTGGTGTAGTGGTTAGCGCTGTCGCCTCACAGCAAGAAGGTCCGGGTTCGAGCCCCGTGGCTGGCGAGGGCCTTTCTGTGCGGAGTTTGCATGTTCTCCCCGTGTCCGCATGGGTTTCCTCCGGGTGCTCCGGTTTCCCCCACAGTCCAAAGACATGCAGGTTAGGTTAACTGGTGACTCTAAATTGACCGTAGGTGTGAATGTGAGTGTGAATGGTTGTCTGTGTCTATGTGTCAGCCCTGTGATGACCTGGCGACTTGTCCAGGGTGTACCCCGCCTTTCGCCCGTAGTCAGCTGGGATAGGCTCCAGCTTACCTGCGACCCTGTAGAACAGGATAGAGCGGCTAGAGATGATGAGATGAGATGTGTGTGTGTGTGTGTGAGACAAATAAAGACCTTTCTTCTAGAGCAATCCATATTGATAACAAAAGATGAACATAGAGGTCTCTATTTTTGTTCCTTTGTAGCTTGAATCCACAGAGGTTGAAGATGATGTACAATTTCTGGTTTCCCACATTCCAGTCGAACACAACATAGCTGTGACCTAACACTGCTGCTGTCACAAATTAAACACTTTTGAAGAGAGGGTGTCAGACACATGATTAAAGCTCCAGCCAAGTTTCATCTATATTCTCACATCACTACTGGCCAATTGCTACAGAGATAAATGACAAGTTTAGCCACTTCAGTTTTGGAGATCACTCCAAAGGCATTCAGAAGGAAGCATATATCAGGATAAAAGATATGATTCAGGATTGATACAGATGCTAGTTGTTACATGCGAGGTTAGCAGCAAATGCCCAACACAAAAGTTATAGAAAAGTTTAAATCTTTATCTCACAACCAAAATATGTTCAAAATAAAAAAAAAAAACATCACGTTACATACATATTACCCTAGGCCTAGGTCACAACACAAAGGTTTCCCTTTTAAAACCCATTCAAAATAAAAATACAATACCATAATGAATACAGGCTAATGTGAATGGCACGTCATCTTACTGTACTTCATGCCTCGTGGTACGGTAGGGGTGCACACATGTGGGTATGTATCATTGTCCCAAATGTCCAACTGCCTGTGCAGCAGTCTCCACGGAAGTCCACAGAAGTTGCAGTAACCATTCCAGTGGCATCCATGAGAAAAGTCCTTAAATAATCCAATGTGAATGAATAGCGCATCCAACTAATGTCCATGCATCGATAGCAACGCAACCTTTCAAACAGTGTAGAGCACATCTGAGGCATGTGCTACTGTAATGTACCTGCACACCTCTCCTCCATGAGGAGTTCACGTGACTTCTCAATTAACAGTGAGCCAATCACAGCGTTGGACCTGAATCTCCACGTGGTGCCACACCTGTGAACTTTTCCCAAACTCTTGGTTCCAAAACCTAACTCCACCCTCAAATTTAAATGCAAAAACCGGCAGGGGATGACACTATGATACATGTCAATTCTAGCACAAATAATTATACACATACAAAAAAATAATGTATGCAACCACAATCAAAAATCAAAATGTCCTTCACATAAAATATAGGCTATACAGTGGTGCTTGAAAGTTTGTGAACCCTTTAGAATTCTCTTTATTTCTGCATAAATATGACCTAAAACATCATCCAATTTTCACACAAGTCCAAAAAGTAGATAAAGAGAACCCAGTTAAACAAATGAGACAAAAGTATTATACTTGATCATTTATTTATTTAGGAAAAGGATCCAATATTACATATCTGTGAGTGGCAAAAGTATGTGAACATTTGCTTTCAGTATCTGGTGTGACCCCCTTTTTCAGCAATAACTGCAACTAAACACTTCTGGTAACTGTTGATCAGTCCTGCACACTGGCTTGGAGGAATTTTAGCCCATTCCTCTATACAGAACAGCTTCAACTCTGGGATGTTGGTGGGTTTCCTCACATGAACTGCTCACTTCAGGTCCTTCCACAACATTTCGACTGGATCAAGGTCAGGACTTTGACTTGGCCATTCCAAAATATTAACTTTATTCTTCTTTAACCATTCTTTGGTAGAACAACTTGTGTGCTTAGGGTCATTATCTTGCTGCATGACCCACCTTCTCTTGAGATTCAGTTCATGGACAGATGTCCTGACATTTTCCTTTAGAATTTGCTGGTATAATTCAGAATTCATTGTTCCATCAGTGATGGCAAGCCGTCCTGGCCCAGATGCAGCAAAACAGGCCCAAACCATGACACTACCACCACCATGTTTCACAGATAGGATAAGGTTCGTATGCTGGAATGGAGTGTTTTCCTTTCTCCAAACATAATGCTTCTCATTTCAACCAAAAAGTTCTATTTTGGTCTCATCCGTCCACAAAACATTTTTCCAATAGCCTTCTGGCTTGTCCACATGATCTTTAGCAAACTGCAGACGAGCAGCAATGTTCTTTTTGGAGAGCAGTGGCTTTCTCCTTGCAACCCTGCCATGCACACCATTGTTGTTCAGTGTTCTCCTGATGGTGGACTCATGAACATTAACATTAGCCAATGTGAGAGAGGCCTTCAATTGCTTAGAAGTTACCCTGGGGTCCTTTGTGACCTCGCTGACTATTACATGCCTTGCTCTTGGAGTGATCTTTGTTGGTCGACCACTCCTAGGGAGGGTAACAATGGTCTTGAATTTTCTCCATTTGTACACAATCTGTCTGACTGTGGATTGGTGGAGTCCAAACTCCTTAGAGATGGTTTTGTAACCTTTTCCAGCCTGATGAGCATCAACAACGCTTTTTCTGAGGTCCTCAGAAATCTCCTTTGTTCGTGCCATGATACACTTCCACAAACATGTGTTGTGAAGATCAGACTTTGATATATTGCTGTTCTTTAAATAAAACAGGGTGCCCACTCACATCTGATTTGTCATCCCATTTATTGAAAAAAACCTGACTCTAATTTCACCTTCAAATGAACTGCTAATCCTAGAGGTTCACATACTTTTGCCACTCACAGATATGTAATATTGGATCATTTTCCTCAATAAATAAATGACCAAGTATAATATTTTTGTCTCATTTGTTTAACTTGGTTCTCTTTGTCTATTTTTAGGACTTGTGTGAAAATCTGATGATGTTTTAGGTCATATTTATGCAGAAATATAGAAAATTCTAAAGGGTTCACAAACTTTCAAGCACCACTGTATTCATGTCAACACAAAATAAAATATTTGTCCATCACACCTTCCCCCTTAAAGGGAAAATTTTGATCCCAAAGATCAAAATTTTCAGTTACATCCCTGATTCATCCTATCATTACAGTTTTCAACATCGGGATAGACAATCAGCACGAACATTATCTTTACCCTTTATGTGTTTGATCACAATGTCATATTCTTGCAGAATTAAACTCCAGTTTAACAATCTTCTATTCTTGATTTTCATCTTACCCAAGAACACTAAGGGATTATGATCAGTATATACAATCAGAGGTTTATGGCCGGTACACACATAAACATCAAAGTGTTGGAGGGCCAGAATCAGGGCCAAGAGCTCCTTTTCAATACTTGAGTAGTTCCTCTGGTGTCGGTTAAGCTTTTTAGAAAAGTAGGCAATAGGATGCTCAACACTGTCACTCTCATTTTGTAACAACACAGCACCTGCTGCATCATCACTAGCGTCTATGGCTAGGGCAAATGGCTTGCCAAAATCAGGTGAACTGAGGACAGGAAAGTGACACAACAAGGATTTTAGTTTGTCGAATGCCTTTTGGCATGCATCAGTCCAGGCAAATTTCTCATTTTTCTTGAGCAAATTTGTCAGATGCAGGGCCACATCTGCAAATTTCTTGCAGAACTTATGGTAGTGTCCTACCATACCTAAATATCGCCTTAAGGCTCTCTTACTGGTGGGAACTGGAAAGGCCACTATGGTCTGGATCTTAGCGTCGACAGGAATCACCTTGCCTTGGCCAATAACATGCCCCAGATAGGTGACACTGGCCCAGCCAAATTCACTTTTAGCTAAATTAACTGTAAGATTGGCCTCAGACAGTCTCTGAAACAGTTTCTCAACATCAGCAATATGACCTTCCCATGTGTCACTCCCTGTAACCAAATCATCAATGTAACCACTGGTGTTGGATAAGCCCTTAATCACAGAGTGAATCATTCTTTGAACTGTAGCGGGCAAATTGTTCATCCCAAATGGAAGTACACTGTACTCATACAACCCAGATGGTGTGACAAATGCAGATATTTCTCTACCCCTATCAGTTAGTGGAACACACCAGTATCCTTTTAACAGATCAATTTTGGTGAGAAACTTTGCTTGTCTGACTTTGTCAATACAGCTGTCCACTCTTGGGATTGGAAAAGCATCTGTTTTACTAACAGCATTTACTTTTCTGTAGTCAGTACAAAATCGTGTACTGCCATCGGGCTTAGGCACCAACATGCATGGTGAGCTCCAATTAGAATGGGACAGCTGAATAATGTTGTGCTCCAACATGTACAGCACCTCATTTTTGGTAAGTTTGAATTTCTCAGGACTCATTCTATATGGGTGTTGTTTGATGGACGGAGCATCACCCACATCGACGTCATAAACGGCTACATGAGTTCTCTTAGGAACATCTGGCAACAAATCCTGATACTTAAGTATCAATGCATCATTTGGTTTCATTGCGCAGGTTCTAAGTAAGACAATTTTGAGTCAAGGTTCTGCAGAATTTCAGAATTTGACAGTTTACAGGGAATAATGTCAGGCTTGATAGAGGGTTCCTCATCCTGCAACTCCTCATCATCTACAGAACTCTCACTGAACTGCTGGCTAACCTTTACAGCCTTTACAGACCTATCATGGTAAGGTTTCAACATGTTGATATGGCATAACTGTCTAGCCTTCCTCCTATCCGGAATGGACACGATGTAATTGAGGTCATTGACCTTTGAATGGATTTCACAGGGGCCATGAAACCGAGCTTGCAAGGGGTTGGAATGCAGTGGGAACAACACAAGCACTTTGTCCCCTGGCCTAAATGTCCTAGCCCTGGCTTTACGGTCATACCAAGTTTTCATTTTTCCTTGGGTAGACTCAAGCTTTTCTCAAGCCAGTGTGCATACCCTGTGAAGTCTCTCCTTAACAGTTCAACACATAATCCAACAGATACACATGCGTCTCTTTGTAAGTCCACTGCTCACACAATAGGGCTAATGGTCCTCTCATCTGATGTCCAAACACCAGTTCAAATGGACTGAAGCCAAGAGACTCTTGGACTGACTCCCTTGCAGCAAACAACAACAAATGTACACCTTCACCCCAATCCTTCTCATTCTCAAAGCAGTATGCTCTAATCATAGTTTTGAAAGTAGAGTGAAATCTTTCTAGAGATCTCTGACTCTCAGGGTGGTAGGCACTTGACGTGATCTGCTTGATCCCCAGCTGGTACACAACCTGCTGAAAGAGTCCTGAGGTAAAATTACTACCTTGATCTGATTGGATCTCTTTAGGCAGACCAAACAAAGTGAAAAACTTAATCAAGGCCTTCAAAACAGTAGCTGCTTTGATATTACGAAGTGGAATTGCTTCAGGGAACCTTGTAGCAGCACACATAATAGTCAACATGTACTCATTTCCAGACCGAGTTCTCAGCAAAGGTCCTACACAATCCACAATCACTCTCAAGAAGGGTTCATCAAAGGCTGGGATGGGTTTCAATGGGGCTACAGGAGGCTCTAACTGGTGTTTGCCAACCATATGACAAATGTGACACATCCTCCAAAAGTTAGCCACATCCTTACATAACCCTGGCCAGAAAAAATGCTTCAAAATCTTGTTAACAGTTTTGTTAATACCAAGATGACCACCTAATGGTAAACAGTGTGCCATAATGAGGATGTCATTCCTGTAGGCTTTGGGAACAACAACTTGATGGATGACTGCCCAGTCTTTACTGGTAGGAATATCAGGGGGACACCATTTTTGCATCAAAACCCTGTCTTTCAAGTAATAACCAACTGGCACATTCATAATTTCATCATCAGAGGGAGCTTTTCCTCTTAATTCAGCAATTTTTGCATTACTACTTTGCTCCTTGATTAGCTGTTTTCTTGACAAAGACAAATCATCAGACACGTGAGGATCTTCACCTGCTTCTATCGGTGAACTACCAAGATCCTGATCAAACACCGTGCCAAGAAAAGTGTCTGACAATTCATCCTGACAGACACTTTCACTAAAGTCATGGCCTACATGAAGTCCAGACTTATCAATGTCCTGACCTAACGAAGTGCTAGATTGCACTTGGTCCTCCTCTTCCTTAGCCTTTCTGGCCATAGTTCGAGTAACTTCACATGAGGGGAACACATCAGAATCCAAATTAGACTCTTCTTCAGTACTCGGCTGAGAAGTCAGCTGCATAGAGGGGACAACTTTACCACCAGCTAAGTCATTGCCGAGCAGCAAAGAAATACCTTTAATAGGCAGACTGGAAATGAGGCCCACCTTAACTTGTCCTGTAACTAAGTCTGACCTCAAAAACATGGAGTGCAGAGGTACTATTACAACTCTACCCTCAATACCCTGAACAAGAGTGAAGTCGCCTATAGCAGTGCCTTCACATTCACAGGAGGACAATGCCTCTTTCAACAAAAGTGACTGGGATGCCCCTGTATCGCGCAGAATTCAAATGGGTTGAGGAGCAGAACTTTCACTTGAGGAAACAAATCCCTCTGACACAAAACGCAGGAACTCTTTCCTGAGAAGATCAGACAATTAGAGATTAGATTAGATTAGATTAGATTAGATTAGATTAGATTAGATTAGATTAGATAAAAGTTTATTGATCCCTTTGGGAGGGCTTCCTCAGGGAAATTAAGATTCCAGCAGCATCATTACAGATAAACAGAGAAAAGAAATAGAGAAAACTTCTAGATAAGTTAAAATAAATTAATTATTTAAATATAAAAGAATAAGATATGGGGAAGAGAGGAAGGGGGAGGAGGAAGGGGGGGAGAAGCGG
Organism: Neoarius graeffei; assembly: GCF_027579695.1. Classification (NCBI taxonomy): domain Eukaryota; kingdom Metazoa; phylum Chordata; class Actinopteri; order Siluriformes; family Ariidae; genus Neoarius; species Neoarius graeffei. Next base: position 26,280,206 of record NC_083577.1, read on the forward strand.
GGTTAGGGTAAGTGTGTGTGTGTGTGGGGGGGGGAGCAGGAAAGATATTGCACATTATATTGCACATTGTCCGGTATTGCTTATTGTTAGGCTAGGCTACTGCTCCTTCCCATCCTCTGTCCTCCTGTTACCCCTCCTCCCCCCCAGAGAGGAGTTGTACAGTCTGATGGCATGAGGGACAAAGGAGTTTTTGAGTCTGTTCGTCCTGCACTTGGGAAGGAGCATTCTGTCACTGAACAGGCTCCTCTGGTTGCTGATGATGATGTGCAGAGGGTGACTGGCATCGTCCATGATGTTCAGTAGTTTGTCCATAGACCTCTTCTCTGCCACCATCACCAGAGAGTCCAGCTTCATGCCGACCACAGAGCCGGCCCACCTGATCAGTTTGTCCAGCCTGGATGAGTCCGTCAAAGCTGATGACTCAGCCTTGTTGGCCTCATAAGGACAAGATGGCTCAATTGAACCAATTTCAATAGGCATTTCTATCAAAGATGTCATCAAACTATTACCATTAGGAGACACCTCTTTCTCCTTTTTCCTCTTAAGATTTAGGCACTCGGACAAGACATGACCTGGTTTCTTGCAATAATAACAGGTAGGACCTGTAAACGCCTCCTTTTTGGCGTCATCACTTTTGTTCTTACTATCAGCAACCTTGACTTTAACGTCTGTGGTCTGTGCTGTAGTAGGTTTACCACCAGTCTTTTTAGTTGGAGACTGCCTGTCCTGGGATCCAAACTTAGACTTATGCGTCAGTGCGTACTCATCAGCTAACTTAGCTGCTTCTTGGAGTGTCGAGGTATCTTTCTCACCAAGATACAACTTAATGTCATCCTTGACATGCCGTTTAAATTCCTCCACCAACATAAGTCCTTCAACAGTTTGAAGTAACCACCGACAGACCTAGACGTGCACCAACGTTCAAAGTACACCTCCTTATCATGAGCAAATTCAACATGTGTCTGATTGTCACTCCTTCTAAGACCTCTAAATTTCTGTCTGTAGGCTTCTGGCACTAATTCGTAGGCAGTCAATATGGCTTGCTTAACCACATCATATTTTGAGGCATCACCCACAGACAAAGCTGAATAAGCTTGCTGTGCCTTCCCTCTTAAGACACTCTGCAGCATCAAAGGCCAATACTCCTTGGGCCACTTTAAACTCTCTGCAACCTTTTCAAAATTTTGGAAGTATTTATCTACTTCCAGCTCATCAAAAGGGGGGACCAATCTCACTTCTCTGCTAGCAATGAAGTTACTGGCATGTTCTGTGTCTGCTTTTCCTAGCTTTGCCAACTCTATTTGCTTCTCTAATTTTTTCTCTTTCCAACTCTAATTTCTCTCTTTTCATCTGCAATCTCTCCCTTTCCCTCCTTTCCTGTCTGCCTCTTTCTTTGCCTTCTCTTTCAGTTTCTAATTTTAATTTCTCCAATTCAAACTGTCTCTCTTTTTCTCCTTCTTCTGCCTGTTCTTTTTCTCTTTCCTGTTCTAACCGAAGTAACTGAATTTTCATCTCAATGTCCGAGCTAAGTTTAGCTGGAGGCTCAAACTCAGACTCTACAAACTGAGCTAAATCTGCAATGGTAAAAATGTCTTCATCATAATAATGCTGGGTTATCGCCCGAGTTATCTTAGCTTTCGTGTAGCTTGCAGTCACATCGGCTAGGTATAGCAACTTAGCAACATCTAACAAGTCAGCTTTTTTCAAATCCTGCAGACCTTTAATAGTTGGCCTTTCCACAAAATCATGCACTGCTGTCATGATAATGAAGGAAAAAAAGAGCCTAGATACTATAATTTGTCTTTTCAAAAATGCTAATAGGCTACCAATGACTCACTAACCGTGGCTTGGATCCCAGACGAGCCCCCAATTATGTTACGTGCGAAGTTAGCAGCAAATGCCCAACACAAAAGTTATAGAAAAAGTTTAAATCTTTATCTCACAACCAAATATATATTTAAAATAAAAAATACATCACGTTACATACATATGACCCTAGGCCTAGGTCACAACACAAAGGTTTCCCTTTTAAAACCCATTCAAAATAAGAATACAATACAATAATGAATACAGGCTAATGTGAATGGCGTGTCATCTTACTGTCCTTCATGGCTCGTGGTAGGTGTGTGCACATGTAAGTATGTATCATTGTCCCAAATGTCCAACTGCCTGTGCAGCAGTCTCCATGAAAGTCCACAGAAGTCGCAGTAGCCATTCCAGTGGCATCCATGAGAAAAGTCCTTAAATAATCCAGTGTGAATGAATAGCACATCCAACAAATGTCCATGCATCAATGGCACCGCAACCTTTCAAACAGTGTAGAGCGCATCTAGGGCTACGTTTACATTAGACCGTATCTGTCTCGTTTTCTTTGCGGATGCACTGTCCGTTTACATTAAACCACCTGGAAACGCCGGGAAACGGGAATCCGCCAGCGTCCACGTATTCAATCCAGATCGTGTCAGCTCCGGTGCTGTGTAAACATTCAGAATACGCGGATACGCTGTGCTGAGCTCTAGCTGGCATCTCATTGGACAACGTCACTGTGACATCCACCTTCCTGATTCGCTGGCGTTGGTCATGTGACGCGACTGCTGAAAAACGGCGTGGACTTCCGCCTTGTATCACCTTTCATTAAAGAGTATAAAAGAATGAAAATACTGCAAATACTGATGCAAATACTGCCCATTGTGTAGTTATGATTGTCTTTAGGCTTGCCATCCTTCCACTTGCAAGTGGTAAGTGATGTGCGCTGGGATCACACACACAGCTGCTCAGTCCCGAATCACAGCTTGTTCACTTCACTCGCGTGCTCTGTGAGCTGCGCAGGGCTGGAGTGCGCACCCTCCAGAGGGCACTCACTGTTCAGGGCGGAGTGATTTGGAGCGCAGGATGCCTGCGGAGCCGAGCGTATCCGTGTATTGGCGTTGCTGTGTGCACACAAATCGTGTATTGGTGTTGCTGTGTGCACACTAATCGTTTTAAAAACGTTAATCTGATGATCCGCTGATACGGTCTAATGTAAACATGGGCTGAGGCATGTGCTACTGTAATGTCCCTGCACACCTCTCCTCCATGAGGAGTTCACGTGACTTCTCAATTAACATTGAGCCAATCACAGCGTTGGATCTGAATCTCCATGTGGTGCCACACCTGTGAACTTTTCCCGAACTCTTGGTTCCAAAACCTAACTCCACCCTCAAATTTAAATGCAAAAACTGGGAGGGGATGACACTATGATTTATACATGTCAATTCTAGCACAAACAATTATACACATACATAAAATAATGTAGGCAACCACAATCAAAAATCAAAATGTCCTTCACATAAAATACAGGATATATTCATTTCAACACAAAACAAAATCCATCACATAGTCACAAGTATGAGTGATATACAGTCGCCTTCCAGGTAGCAGTCTTATAATTTGCCTGACCTGTAGTTGCTGAAAGACACATGCTCCTCAACTTAACTACTCAGCTCCTCTACCAGTTCATGCTTGGATGGTACTATAAGTCAATTTGGATAAAAGCATCTGCCAAATGAACGAATTCAAATGCAAATGCAAATTATTTGTGTCAAACCAAACTATGAGCTCTTAGCAATTGGCACATCTGAATTATATTGCAAAGGGACATCTTATTGGAGATGAAAGGAGTTCCAGACAGCCCAGATGGCTTATGGTATTTAGATGCCATTAAATTAGGCCATTTCTTTGCATAAAATGGTCCTTAAGTCATCAAAGAGAACAGACATCAACAAAAGGCCTGGGTTTTGTCTGTCTTCAGTATGTTTATTTGCAAACTCAGATTGGGGCATTTATGTCCTTCATAATTCAATGTCCTCCAAGAAAAAGAAATTAATTAGACCACAAAGACAGCTGGATGTAGAATCAGAGAGTATGAAATGAATTTGCTCTAAATAGCACACCACTCATGGCTTGTTCATGTGTCCAACTAGGGGAAAGCAAGAAATTAAAAAGATTTTGAAATATTTCAAGTCATTGGAATAAGGTGCAAGAAAATAACATTTGACAAGGAAGAAATATATACAGAGGAAGAAATGAAAAGGAAAAAGGAAAATGAAAAACAAGAATGACGATTATACAATCAGAAAGAGAATCGAGAAGAAAATGAGATGAGGGTATTGAGTTCCTTCGTCGAGAGAGTTGTCTTCAGGCAGATACAAGCAGGGCTTCTCTGAGAAGGAAAAACAAATCTTCAAATGCTGTAGTAATTGAGGATGCATTTCATCTTGTTCTTGTTGAAGCCCTCGAGATTGTAAATCAAAAGTGTGCGCAGCAAGGTATGGATCATTTTTTAATGGCGATGATAGCGAGATGGATTGGTTTCTCCCATAGTGTCTGAAAACTGCATTAAGTCCCCTTGTTGCTGGCAATAAAAGTGTCACACAGACACTATTTTAGGAAAACAGGGTTCCACATTCTCAAAGGTATATCAGTATTAAACCGGGAAAATGAAGCCTTGCATTTACACACACACGCACACACATTTTTCTCCTCATATAGATATAAACATAAACAGTAATACACAGATAAGGTGTTACTGAATGGGGCGGACTGAACACATACTCAGGGGCCCTCAATGAGCGTAGATCTGATGTGACTGTTTAGGTCCTTTTGTTGTCACACAAACCAATTAATATAAAGTCATGGAATCTGAAACAAATTCAGAAATGATATTGGTGTATGGGTCTGAATTTGTTACCAATGAGAAATCCGTTGTGGCCTAAATGTTTTTAACTGAAGCAACAATGAATATAAATTCTATACGCCACTGTTGTATTGCATGGTTTTTAATGAAAAAAATTAAAAATAAAAACCCAAGATAAATCATGTCGGATCTTTTTTCCACCTTTAATGTGATATAGCAAAAATGCTCCAAAATAGATTGGTATTTGGAAGAGAAGCACTCCTATTGCTGGGCTTCATGTGACATCACATCTGCCTCATTAGTTATTCAAAACTTTAGCTGGTGCGCTACCAAAGCTCAGTCGACAAAGCGTTTGTACGGAGAAGGTACATTGCTTGCATGAAAAATGCCTTACGCTTGCGTTGTTTTTGGTTGTTCGAATCGATCAAACCATGAAACTGATAAAAGTTTCTTCAGGGTTCCCCGTGAACTAATAAAAAAGGGTGAACGAACACAGGATTTCACAAAAAGACATCGAGAAAGGTGGCTTTTGAACCTCTCACTGAAATCGAAGGGAGCTGAATCGAAGAATGCTCGAGTTTGCAGTGATCACTTGGTGAAAGGTTTGTATCCCTCTCAGCTATGTCCTTAGTGTTTTCCAAGTACTTTTCTTGCTATGTGTCATTATTTTATGGTACTTTTTTTAGTCACGAAGTGATACAGTCCCCAGCTGTTTCTTTGTTTACTCCTCACAAAGTCCATATGCATGAAGGTCGCGACAAAAGTCTTACCCAGCCGTACAGTTACAATGCGCCGTGATCACTTCTCCGTCTTGTTTAACAAAGATCCAGGTCTTTAAAGGGGTTTCTGATGATCTTTGTGAATGATTTACCTGAGAGATAAGAGCCAACACAAGTGAGAATCAAGACAACTGTTGTTTGTTTACACTTCAAGTTGCAGTGCTTTGTTGTAAAGACGCTAACAAAAAGCTTAAAAAAAACTTACACAGGCAAAAACAATACAGGATTCATTCGGCAATGACTTGATACTGAGGTCCTTTACCCAGCCACATACAAAAAAAAGTTGTTAGCCTCCATAGCCATGCTTTCATCTGTTTTGCGGTGTAGAAGGACGTCTGCAACACCAGATAGTTTGAGATGTCAGGCAACTCGACTGAAGGGTAGTTTTTGAGATCGTATGACAAATCTTTTACCAGACTGTAGGGTCGATTCCATTGCACATAGCAATCTTCTGAATATATCTAAAGTGAGCAGATTACGAGCATACTCTGATAAGTTATCACTAGTTGTTTGCACTACGGCAGCCATTTAGACCACCAGCTATTTCATTTCTGGTAAAACTGCTAAGAAAAGTCATGTGACAGAAACCCAGCAATAGCAGCATTGCTGCCACCACCATGCTTCACCTTGGAAATGGTGTTCTTTTGGTGATAAGCTATCTTGTTTTTGGTGCAACCAAATCTTTAAAAATTATGCCCCAAAGTTCTTGGTCTTATCAGATCACAACACATTGCCATACGGTTTGGAGTGACTTAGGCAGGCTTGCAGGACATCCTGTTCTTGGTAATGTGACTGTGGTGACCCATTTTCTCTCTTTGTTAATTATGGTCTTTGTGATTTATTCTTTTGTACCCCTCCCTTGATCAATGCCTTTCGAAAAAGAGATTACAAAGAGATACATGATTTGTAAGCTCTTTGTGGACCATAGCTTCAGCAGATGTATGGACATTTTGAACATAGGTTTGAATGTGGTAATAATAAAGGTGGTGGTGGGGGGACGACACAAAAATACACCACAAAAATGCAATTTTAACAATGGTGTGTCGACTTTTTACGCCAAACTGTAGTCATAATCTCACACTAATGGGGGACACTGCTTAGATCCCTTCCTTACTAATCCATCATTAAGTAGACAGAAGTAGTCTATTAATGCACAGACAGGAATTAAAATAAAGTCTTAGTTAACAGTTACTTCTTTTGCAGTTTATATTCTAATGAGATGTTTGCATTACATGTTCTGAAAGTTTGAAAATCAATACATTAGCCCTAACACTACAGTCATATTAGCAGCTACTTTTTTTTTCCTTTCTTCCATCTCATGTAGCTCAGATTGCTCAGGTTGCCAGCAGGTGTTCCTGGCATTAGTTACCATGGTTTCACTTGAAGCACCAGGCTAATGTAATATCCACACAAATGATATCTCTACAAGCTAGCTACAGAAGGTATATAAAATGCATCACTGGCTATTAGTGTCATAATAAACCCAAAACAACATTTTGCTCATCACAATTTTCGGCACATACAGTACTGTGCAAAAGTCTTAGACACGTAAAGAAATGCTGTAGACCAAAAATGGCTTTAAAATAATGAAATTAAATGTTTCATCATTATATACAGTATATATACACTACCATTCAAAAGTTTGGGGTCACTTTGAAATTTCCTTATTTTTGAAAGAAAAGCACTGTTCTTTTCAATGAAGATCACTTTAAACTAATCAGAAATACACTCTATACATTGCTAATGTGGTAAATGACTATTCTAGCTGCAAATGTCTGGTTTTTGGTGCAATATCTCCATAGGTGTATAGAGGCCCATTTCCAGCAACTATCACTCCAGTGTTCTAATGGTACAATGTGTTTGCTCATTGCCTCAGAAGGCTAATGGATGATTAGAAAACCCTTGTACAATCATGTTAGCACAGCTGAAAACAGTTGAGCTCTTTAGAGAAGCTATAAAACTGACCTTCCTTTGAGCAGATTGAGTTTCTGGAGCATCACATTTGTGGGGTCGATTAAATGCTCAAAATGGTCAGAAAAATGTCTTGACTATATTTTCTATTCATTTTACAACTTATGGTGGGAAATAAAAGTGTGACTTTTCATGGAAAACACAAAATTGTCTGGGTGACCCCAAACTTTTGAACGGTAGTGTGTGTATATATATACATACATACATACACACACACATATATATATATATATATATATATATATATATATATATATATATATATATATACACACACTCTAAACAGCAGTAAGCCATAATAAATGAACCAAAGTCAATATTTGGTGTGAGATGACCCTTTGCTTAAAAAATAAAAATTAAAAAAAACAAAAAAAAACAAATCATAGTCTCAGGTACAGTGAGTGCAGTTTTATAAGGAAATGAGCTTTAGGTTTTACTGAGCATCTTACAGAACCAGCCACAGTTCTTCTGGACACTTTGATTGTCATACTCGCTTCTTCATTTTGCACAAAAACCCAGCAGCTTTCATTATGTTTTCTTTTTAACCTGAAAAGTGCGCTCTTATGTAATATGCTCCTCAGATAGAAACTTTTTTTTTCTGTAACATTTAATTTTGTGCTGGAAAACAAATGCTAAAATGTTTTTGTACTGACTCGATAATATAGAAGTCATAAAATAGAAATCTAGTTTGTATGAAAAAATAGTGTGCCTAAGACTTTTGTACAGTATTGTATTTCAGCAGGATTGATGTACAGAAATGTTATGGCAAAAATACATGTGGATATATAAAATTTTGTGGGTAAATCAAACACTTCAAACCAGAAGCAACAAAGAATTTGGAAGCAAAAACTTTAATAATGTTTCACACTCAGGGAAAGAAGCAGTTTTGCTGAATCTTTTTTTTTTTCACTTTTTCCTAAAGCTTACCATAGCAATTTCATGTCTTTAATGGTAGTTTAAACTACTGTTCCAGAAATGCCAGCTGCTTTGTCACTTTGCTGGTGTGAATGTGGGGTCTTTTCATTACTTGTCCATCCTTTCCAATTAATTCTGAAACATTACAATTTTAACACATCTAGCAGTCTGGATTTTTGACCCACTCCACCTCTTGACACACACTCAGTCTCCATGGCAGTTTTGAAGCCCCAAATTTTTTGCTTTTCTGAAAAAAATCCCTCTTTCTTTCCTCTGTGTAAACTCTTCACAGACCAGATATACTCCAGTCTGAGGTATGGGGTTTAAATATGAGTGAATCTCAAACAATTACAATATTATGAAAAAGTTCAATATTTTCCATGAGTTATTTAAGAAAGTAAAAATGTAATATACAGTGTCTTGCAAAAGTATTCATCCCCCTTTGTGTTTGTCCTGTTTTGTCACATAACAAGCTGGAATTAAAATGGATTTTTGGGGGGTTAGTACCATTTGATTTACACAACATGCCTACCACTTTAAGGTGCAAATTGTTGTTTTATTACAACACAAACAATAATTAAGATGAAAAAAAAAAGAAATCTGGAGTGTGCATATGTATTCACCCCCTTTTGTATGAAACCCCTAAATAAGAGCTCATCTCATCTCATCTCATTATCTCTAGCCGCTTTATCCTTCTACAGGGTCGCAGGCAAGCTGGAGCCTATCCCAGCTGACTACGGGCGAAAGGCGGGGTACACCCTGGACAAGTCGCCAGGTCATCACAGGGCTGACACATAGACACAGACAACCATTCACACTCACATTCACACCTACGGTCAATTTAGAGTCACCAGTTAACCTAACCTGCATGTCTTTGGACTGTGGGGGAAACCGGAGCACCCGGAGGAAACCCACGCGGACACGGGGAGAACATGCAAACTCCACACAGAAAGGCCCTCACCGGCCCCGGGGCTCGAACCCAGGACCTTCTTGCTGTGAGGCGACAGCGCTAACCACTACACCACCGTGCCGCCCTAAATAAGAGCTGGTCCAACCAATTCACTTCATAAGTCACATAATTAGTTGATTAAGATCCACCTGTGTGCAATCAAAGTGTCACATGATCTGTCCCATGATGTCTGTATCAATTAACTTGTTCTGGAAGGACCCTGACTCTGCAACACTACTAAGCAAGCAACATGAAAACCAAGGAGCCTCCAAACAGGTCAGAGACAAAGTTGTGGAGAAGTATAGATCAGGGTTGGATTATTAAAAAAAAAAAAAAAAACAAATCCCAAACTTTGACTATCCCAGGGAGCACCATTAAATCCATTATAGCAAAATGTAAAGAATATGGCATCACTACAAACCTGACAAGAGAAGGCTGCCTATCAAAACTCACAGACCAGGCAAGGAGGGCATTAATCAGAGAAGCAACACATATACCAAAGATAACACTGAAGGAGCTGCAAAGATCCACAGTGGAGATGGGAGTATCTGTCCATAGGATCACTTTAAGCTGTACATGCCACAGAGTGGGGCTTTATGGAAGAGTGGCCAGAAAAAAAGTAATTACTGAAGAAAACAAATTTGGAGTTTACCCAACAGCATGTGGCAGACTCATGTGGCAGACTCCCCAAACACATGGAAGAAGATTCTCTGGTCAAATGAGACTAAAATTGATCTTTTTGGCCATCATGGGAAATGCCATGTGTGGCACAAACCAAACACCCTGAGAAAACCATTCCTACAGTGAAGCATGGTGGTGGCAGCATCATGCTGTGGGGATATGTTTTCATCTCCAGGGACAAGATTCATCCCCCTTTGTGTTTGTCCAGTTTTGTCACATTACAAGCTGGAATTAACATGGACTTTGGGGGGGATTAGCACTATTTAATTTACACAACATGCCTACAGCTGTAAAGGTGAAAATTGTTCTTTTATTGTGACACAAACAATAATTAAGATGTAAAAACATAAATCTGTAGTCTGCATAGGTATTCATCTCCCCAAAGTCAATACTTTATAGACCCACCTTTTGCTGCAATTACAGCTGCAAGTCTCTTGGAGTATGTTTCTATTAGCTTCACACATCTAGCCACTGTGAGTTTTGCCCATTCCTCAAGGCAAAACTGCTCCAACTCCTTCAAGTTAGATGGGTTGCGTTGGTGTACAGTAATCTTCAATTTATGCCACAGATTCTCAATTGGATTGAGGTCTGGGCTTTAATTAGGCCATTCCAAGACATTTAAATGTTTCCCTTTAAACCATTCCAGTGTAGCTTTATCAGTATGTTTAGGGTCATTGTCCTACTGGAACATGAATTTTCATCCCAGTTCAAACATCTGGCTGACTCAAACAGGTTTTCCTCCAGATTTGTCCTGTATTTAGTGCCATCCTTCTTTCCTATTCTAGACTCATGACATGTAAATTAAAATGTTTCACATATTTTTCTATTTTAATTTTGATAATCATAGCCTACAGCACAAAAAATAATATTTCAAAATATGAGAATATTTCTTTTCAAGTTTGAGTAAAACAGTATAAATACTGTCTATCTCTCAGTCTCATTCAGTACACACAACCACAATCATGGAAAAGACTGCTGACTTGATAGTTGTCCAGAAGATGATCATTGACACCCTTCACAGGTAGGGTAAACCGCATTAGGCCATTGCTGAAAAGGCTGGCTGGAAAAGGTGTACAAGCAACAGGGATGAGCACAGCCTTGAAAGGATTGTTAAGAAAAGTCAATTAATGAACTTGGGAGAGTTTCAAATGGAGTGGACTGAGGCTGGTATCAGTTCATCAAGAGCCACCACCCACTGACATCTTCAGGAAAGGGGTTACAACTGTCCCATTCCTAATATCAAGCCACTCCTGAACCAGAGACAATCTCAGAAGCATCTTACCTGGGTTAAGGAGAGAAAGAACTGGACTGTTGCTCAGTGGTCCAAAGTCCTCTTTTCAGATAAAAGTAAATTTCCCATTTTATTTAGAAATCAATAACCTAGAGTCTGGAGGAAGAGTGGAGAGGCACAGAATCCAAGTGGTTTGACATCCAGTGTGAAGTTTCTGCAGTCTGTGATGATTTGGGGTGCCATGTCATCTGCTGGTGTTGGTTCACTGTGTTTTATTGAGTCCAAAGTCAACACAGCTGTTGACCAGGAGATTTTAGAGCACTTCATGCTTCCATCTGCTGACAAGCTTTATGGAGATGCTGATTTCCTATGCCAGCAGGACTTAGCACCTGCCCACAGTGCCAAAACTACGACCAAATGGTTTGCTGACAATGATATTACTGTGCTTGATGGGCCAGCTAACTCGCTTGACCTGAACCCCTGAGAGAATCTATGGGGTATTGTCAAGAGGAAGATGAGAAACACCCGACCCAAAAATACAGATGAACTGAAGGCCGCTATCAAAGCAACTTGTGCTTCAATAACACCTCAGTAATGCCACAGGCTGATCACCTCCATGCCATGCTGCATTGATGCAGTAATTAATGATAAAGGAGCCCTAACCAAGTATTGAGTGTATAAATGAGCATACTTTTAAGAAGTTGGACATTTCCATATTGTAAATCCTTCTTTGATTGATCGTAGGAAATATTCTAATGATTTGAGATACTGGATTTCTGATTTTGATGAGCAATAAGCCATAATCATTAAAATTACAACAAAAATGGCTTGAAATATTTCACATTATGTATAATGAATACAAAATAAATAAAAGTTTACCTTTTTTAATTAAATTACAAAAAATAACTTTTCACCACATTCTAAGTATTTGAGATGCACTAGTATGCTTTATGTCCATCTGAAAATGGAACACATGCCAGGTGACTTTTGCTGACTCACAGCTCCAGGGTCCCTGGTTTGATTATATGCTTGGCTTACTGTGTGTGGAGTTTCTCATTTTCTTCTGTGTGTTGTCCTCTGGGTTCTCTGGTTTCATCCCACCTCCCTATGTGCCAATATGTGGGCTGGTCAATCTAAATCTAAATAGTGTAAATGAGTGTGCAAATGTGGGTATGATGGCCTGTGAGGATTGGTGTGCTATAGTGTCATGTATAAGTTCATAAATTTCTGTTAACACAACTGCTATTGGGTGGCACAGTGGTGTAGTGTCACCTCACTGTCACCTCACAGCAAGAAGGTTCTGGTTTTGAGCCCAGTGATTGACAAGGGCTGTTCTGTCTGGAGTTTGCATGGGCTCCCCGTGTCTGTGTGGGTTTCCTCGGGGTGCTCCGGTTTCCCCCATGGTCCAAAGACATGCAGGTTAGGTTAATTGGTGGCTCTAAATTGACCGTAGGTGTAAGTGTGAGTGGTTGTTTGTCTCTATGTGTCAGCCATGCGATGACCTGGTGACTTGTCCAGGGTGTACCCTGCCTCTCACCCATAGTCAGCTGGGGCAGGCTCCAGCTTGCCTGCAACCCTGTACAGGATAAGCGATTATGGATAATGGATGGACAACTGCAATTTTGACTACATAGTATACAGCTATAGAAGGGAAATCATTTATAATGGCATTATCCAGTGTCTTTCAGATGATAATGGGTTCCCTTTAAATCTGGTTCCTTTTAAATTTTCTGAGGTTTTTCCTCATGTTATCTCAGGGAGTTTTATTTTGCCACCATTGCCTCTTGCTTGCTCATGAGGGGTAAATTTAATATTTATATCTAGAATACACAGTATCAGTCAAAAGTTTGAACACGCCTCCAAATTTGATGTTTATTTTTTTCTTTATATTTATTAATTAAAATTCAATTCATGTCTTAAAGTAATGATGTATGTCATTTCTCTTTACTTAGTTGAGTGGTTCTTGACATAATATGTATTATTGTGGTTGCGCAATATGACTGTTCACTGTATTTTTATTATTTACTATTTACTGTTTGATCTCAAACACATTAAGAAGGCAAGAAATTAATCCACTAATTAACTCTTGGCGAGGCACCTGTTAATTGAAAATCATCCAGGTCACTACCTCATGAAGCTGGTTAAGATAATGCCAATAGTATGCAAAGTGTCATCAAGGTAAACACTGGATCTTCTTCTTCTTCTTTTGGCTGCTCCCGATTAGGGGTCGCCACAGTGGATCTCCACTTTCATCTCCATTGCTCCCTGTCTTCTGCATCCTTCTCTACCACACCTGCCACTTTCATGTCCTCTCTCACCACATCCATGTATCTCCTCTTTGGCCTTCCTTGTTTTTGTGTGCCTGGCAGCTCCATCCTCAACATTCTCCTTCCAACATGCTCTGCATCTCACATCTCAGGATGTGCCCATACCATCTCAGGCTCATCTCTCTTAGCTTAATTCCCAAGCTCTCCACATGTGCTGTCCCTCTGATGTGCTCGTTCCTTATCCTGTCCAACCTTATCGCAAACCTTAACATCCTCAAGTCCGCCACCTCCAACTTTGCCTCCTGTCTCTTCGTTAAGGGTACGGTCTCCAATCCATACATCACAGCTGGTCTCACTACTGTCTTATACATCTTACCTTTCACTTTTGCTGGGACTTTCCTATCACAAATGACTCCCGAAATCCTTCTTCAACTGCTCCACCCTGCCTGCACTCTCTTTCTCACCTCACTATCCCAGACCCCATTTTCCTGCACAGTTGACCCCAAGTACTGGGGTAAACACTGGATACTTTGAAGAATCTAAAATATGAAACATGTTTTGTTTTTTAACACATTTTGTGTTTACCACATAATTCTCCTTAATTTTTTTCACGGTGCGGTTTCCATCAAATCCTGCGCTCTGATTGGATTTGACCATAACCAGGGTCCGTTCCTACGGTACGGACCCTGGTTACGGACCTCTGGCGACTCGCTCATTCACAACAGCAACAAACATAGTAGAATTTTTTCGTCAACATTTATCTTTTTTTTTTCTACAAGATTTATTTACAAGATTATCAAAAATCTTATACATTTTTGCCAGCATTTCTCAGGAAAATAGCATTAATTTTACAGCATGGATAGTGATAACGACAGTCTTCACAGCGAAAGCGAGTTTTACTACCCTGAGGAAGAAGAAATAAAATAAAACATTTCAGGAGAAAGCTAAAAACCTCTAACTGTTGCTAATGCCAAGCAAAAACATGGCTGAATCCTGAATGACTCCTATTTGCATAAATAGGGGACTACATAGGCGGCAAAATGTAGTTTTTTTTTCCCTGCCATGGAAGTGCACTTGTATACTGAGGAGGAAGCCATTTGTACTACAGCCGTGAATGAGGATTCAAAATAGCATTAATTTTACATCATGGATGGCAATAATGACGGTGTTCACAGTGAAAGCAAGTTTTACTACGCTGAGGAAGACAAAATAAAAGAAAACATTTCAGGAGAAAGCTAAAAACCTGTAACTTGCTAACGCCAACCAAAAACATGGCTGAATCCTGAATGACTTAATTTTGTTTAAATAGGGGACTACATAGGTGGCAAAATGTAGTTTTTTTCCTGCCATGGAAGTGCACTTGTATACCAAGGAGGAAGCAATTTGCATTACAGCCGTGAATGAGGATTCAAAATGGCGGCTCACCTCTGCTTTCCCTTTTGGGCGCTCTCATTTTCTGTTAGAATTTGGTAAAGAAAAAAAATATATATATATTATTTACCAGCTTAAGGTCGGTCTGTATGGTGAAATACCATGACCTTGGCCTTGAATACTGACCTCGGCCCAAAGGGCCTCGGTCAGTATTTTCAAGACCTCAGTCACGGTATTTTACAATACAGACCTCCCAGCTGGTAAATAGCATATATGTTCCATATGTTATTTCATAGTTTTGATGTCTTCAGTATTATTCTACAATATAGAAAATAGTCAAAATATGGAAATGCCCACAAATGAGGAGGCGTGTCTAACTTTTGACTGGTACTGTATATGTTTCTATTAAGGTGCTTTGTGATGTGCATGTCCATTGCACTGTACAAGTATGACTGAACTGAAATAAATCCCTGCTTTGCACCCATGCACTCTTGATTCATTATGTGCCTGACATTAAGTGGTTACTGAAGTAAAACAAACGGGGAAAAAAAAAAAGAACGGCAGTCTCAGCATTGTCTTTTCATTATAGGTCACGACATATAGTAGCTTAATTTATAAACCTCCATGTGTGGTTTTAAAACTCATGACAAATCAGACTCACTCTGACACACTCTACAAAGAACAGGGCTTCATCGTTTCATCCCTCATTTCTGCAGCTGGCTATCATCCAATCCGAGCCTTCTAGCAGATCTTCACCTCATCAGATGTCCACTCTTTCATTTTTTCTCTCATTATGTGTGTAATGAAGAGGAGCCTGGCAGACAATGTGTGAACCTTGGTGTCGTCCTTTTTCCAACACTATCTAAACGATGCGTGACTGTGTGTGTGTGTGTGTGTGTGTGTGTGTGTGTGTGTGTCACCCCAGAAACTGTTACAAAGATCCAAGTTGACAGTAGGGCTTCAAACACAGCTTTTGCCAAGTCATCTCCAAACGGTGCCTGTCTATATCAGCCAGGACTCTCTCTCTCTCTCTCTCTCTCTCTCTTACACACACACAGCTGTGACCTAGCTTCACCCTTCTGTGGCAACACACCTTTACTATGACAAATTTGCTCATTGCATTTTGCTCATCAGCCTTGCACCCTGCAGCCAATACCAAACCCACCTGGATGATGTGATTAATGTTCACATTGCTTGATAACAGACCCAATACTTTACATCATATCATGGCAAAGTACAATTGAGAAGAAAAGGAGGTGGGTGAGGTGGTTTGCCTATTTTCTCCTCCACAGTGAGGAAGCAACGCTCCATACTATGACTCTGCCTTGTGTGTGTGTGTGTGTGTGTGTGTCCTTGTAGACTTTTGCTGTATAGAGAAATGCCTGCAGAGACTCAGATGCACGATGGCGCAGAGCACAAATCGAAAAGAGAAAATATTCACCTGCTTTTCATGTGATGGATGAACAGTCGAATGTGGACACAGACAAAGGTTGGGTTTGTTTTTCTCTCTGTCCCTAATGTGTGAGTCACATTAAAAGAAACTTAATTAACTTAATTAACTTAATTAACTGCAAGAGTCAAAAGGTTTCCTGAAGTGATGCTATGTAGACTGAGTTCGGGAATGGTATGCAAATTACTGCCCTGTCCTCATCTCATCTCATTATCTCTAGCCGCTTTATCCTGTTCTACAGGGTCGCAGGCAAGCTGGAGCCTATCCCAGCTGACTACGGGCGAAAGGCGGGGTACACCCTGGACAAGTTGCCAGGTCATCACAGGGCTGACACATAGACACAGACAACCATTCACACTCATATTCACACCTACGGTCAATTTAGAGTCACCAGTTAACCTAACCTGCATGTCTTTTGGACTGTGGGGGAAACCGGAGCACCTGGAGGAAACCCACATGGACATGGGGAGAACATGCAAGCTCCACACAGAAAGGCCCTTGTCGGCCACGGGGCTCAAACCCAGACCTTCTTGCTGTGAGGCGACAGCGCTAACCACTACACCACCATGCCGCCCCCTGCCCTGTCCTGCTTTTCCAAAAATCAATGTATAAAAAATAAATAAATAAATAAAATAATCATTCGCTGAGTTCTGATAATTTTAGTAAAACTGTATGTTAAAGTTTTCTTAATAGCAATGTTTACTGCATCAGGTAACAATATCATATAAAAAACATTCTTATTAATCATTAATGGAATGTAACGTGTTGACATTTGTTTAAATGTCAATTAAAGGCGCCTGCTTTGACTAATATTTATTTGTTGCATGATGAAAAACAAATTGAGGTAAATTAGCTCAAAGTAAATGACAGAACGTTGCTAAATGATGAATATTTACTGAATTATGGTGTAAATATTGTAATTTGCAAAGTGTATTTTGACCTACTCATTGCATGAATATTAGTTCATTGGTATTTGGTTTATTCAGTTTATTATTAAAAAGATCAGTTCATACAATTATTAGTTCCTTTCTGAATGTAAGTTATCATATGTGATTTGCTAAAATTCATGGTTTGTCATGAGCAGCATAGTGACTGATGTGCTAAATAATATCAATTAACCTTCATCCTACCAAGTGGGGTCCATCTGGACCCTGCACCTATATGTTTGTTTGCCATTTTAAAAATATGTGACATACTGCCTCACCATTTTATGAATTTGTCGGAATTTATGTCTTAATTAAAACACTAAAGCACCGGAAGATCAGCTTTTTGCATTGTGAAGGTATAATTAATTTGTTACTGGGGTCCAACCGGACCCCAGAGTAAAGTTTATCTGTCTTTCATTTTATAATTGAACAGCACACTGAAAGTTAACTTCTTTTATTTCTTTTATCTTCCATAATGAAACTACCAAGGCATTCCTTCTTGGGGTCCGTGTGGACCCCACTGCTGCAATAAGCACAGGCTGCAAAACAAAAGCCCTAAATTATTTTACAGTTACTTTTTTGTTTTAAATTCTGTAAGAAAAGACCTAAGTTGTAATCCAGAATGTTTTACAGCTGCATGAGCTGCAAAAATCATGTATATAATGCCAATTTTTTTATGGCGCTATAATTTGCTACATGTATGCTAGTTATTGCAATATTATTGCAATGTTATTGCATTTATAATACATCATTGATATTCAGCCATAGTGGATTTTGTTCTTCAATAAAGTTATGTCTGTTTGCTGCACTGAATTGGTTCTTACTGCATTGATTTCAAGGTATTCCCTCCTGGGGTCCATACGGACCCCGCCTGGTAGTTTGTGTATGTAAAATTGGCTGGTAGGATGAAGGTTAAGTGTGTTCTTTATGCCTTGGGCCCTTTAGTGTATTGCTGTTATTAATACAAGATGTTCTGAACAAAACTTATCTGGTGATTTTGTCTTTATAAGCTTTAATTTTAAAGAAAAGTATTGGGGTCCAAATGGACCCCACATGGTAAGATTAAGGTGTAAAATAGCATGGTAGGATGAGGGTTAAGGGAACCTTGAAATATAAATATAAAGCACGAGAATTAATCCAAATTCTGAGCAATGCTTTTCACTGTGTTACTAAGATACAACACCTACGTCTATAATAAAGTTCCTGAAGTACTTGACAGTTTCACAGTATTACAATCATCCAGGCTTGTAGTTCTCGGGTCTGACTCGTGCCCTAATTTTAAGGACTCATGACTTGACTTGGACTTGAGCACTGATGACTCTGACTCGTGCATTAACTGCATTTGGACTCATAAATTGGAGACGAGGACTTTGATTTTTTTTTCTTTATTTTTGGTAACATACCATAAAACTTTGGCATAAGATATTTATATCTACATTAATTTTTATACTAATTTTGTGCAAGAGAATGCACATTCACCTGTTCATACGTCATGTTCAGGAACAAACTAATGTTAATGGTGCTAAAACGCCTGGAGAGAAGCCCCTAGAATTGTCCACTTTGCTTATACAGACTTCTCGTGCAGTGGGAAAAAATGCACTGCTATGCGTTCCATATGTAGAAGAACTATCGATGAGATGATGGGGATGACCTCGAACTTCAATCATCATTTGGGAAGACTTCACCCAGAGAAGGAAGTGACACGCTATGTTCATAGCTCTGTTGATAGCGAGGCTTGCTGAGTGATGAACTAGCTAGTGTTAACCCTCTCTCATGTTATTTGCCCTGCTGATAGTAGGCGGGGCTTGCTGAGTGATGAACAAGCTTTTTATCTGTAGCCTATTAACTAAAATGGGGCAGTCGAGCAGGAACGTTAGTCCAACACATTAGCAGAGACACTTTCACATAAAGGCAGCAACAGCCACCGTCACATGGTGCGGTTGGAGTCTTGTTCTTGGACTCAACTCGAAATGTTCTTTAATGACTTGGATTTGAACACTGGGTACTCAAGACTGGACTCGGACTCGAGGTCTAGTGACTCGACTACAAAACTGCAATCATCATGGCATGATAATGATCACTCTGTACAATGTTTGTCATCCAAATTTAGCCCTGATTTGATTCTAAATTTCTAAGCTGAAAATCATCCTTTCCAAATGCTCATGTGGGTCAGAACTAATTATCTTCTGGCTTGAGCCTTTTCATGAGTCGATCTCAAGTTCTGTTTCTGCTCAACGATACTGAGCTCTGTGAAATCAATGTTTTATTTGTTTAAAAAATTCAGTCTTAAGTCAATGCGTGTTAATGCATGTTGTGATGTGTTTAGTTTATGAGTTCCAGTAAAAGGTCCTGCATTGATCTCCCAGGTTAACACAAGCCCTCTTGCTAAGCAAGGCATTCATTAATTCATTTGTGTGCATCTGCAGCCACTTACAACCCAATCAAATCAGCATGTCCCAGCGACAATTACAATCGGGCTATGATCGTTCATTCACAGGGGGCTGTATTCACGCTCTCCTGCATGCTCCATGATCCGTGTGATGTGTTCGTTGTCTGAGTAAAATAAGTGTGTTAATTAATGTAGAATTCAGACTTCAGTGCGCCAAGATTTCCCGAAGGGTTTGAGGGAAAGCACAAGTAAGATCCAAACCATATACAGATCAGAGTAAGGACATGACAAGCAAGGCCGAAACATTTTCTTGATGCTATTTGTTGGTGTGTATGATCATGTGGAAGACTACTTGTCCTCAGGGTCCATATTTTTGCCCTCCCTGACACACTTGAACCAGGTATTATTTGTCTTTGTTGCCAGGTTTTGGTGGGTTGAGAGAAAACTGTGGCCTATCTGGTGTCCTGGAGGACCAGTTTGGAAAGTGTGAAAAGTGTCAAAGCTCTTTTCAGAGGTTTATTTGTTGGCAAAAGGTGCTGATTCAAAAAGGAGAGTAATCATTGAATGTGTCTAATTAAGCTCGAGTGTTCCTAACACTAACATTGTGAGAAATATGCCCACACACACACACACATACAGAAGGGAAAGGGCAGAGAGCTCATCACAGACAGAGTGGCAGACAGGAAGAGCTCCTCAGGGTCCTGTAGTAAATCTCATAAACATTGCTGCAGTCAGACTGATGCTAATGCACCATGTCTGCTGGCACATACACACCCAAGAGAGCATGGGATCATAATATACCTCCTCCAGGACACACACATGCACAGAGGGGGGGAAAAAAAAAACTTATTGTAAAGGTTGATGTTAATTATGAAGAACACATTACAAAGTAACATGTTCAAGTAATTACTGCAGATCACTGTTTGAATCGTATCAATTAATGAAGCGTGTTTTTCATTTCAGTAATGTGTTTCAGTTAGCATATAAGAGAGTTATTAAAGTTACTTATGGAACAGGGGGTTCACGCAGTAGGAAGCACCAAAATATAACCTTCCTGACAACTTTAAAGAAATCCATATTTTCTTTCAGGTTGAGAAGCCTAAGTGATATCCTTTGAATCGATTGCATTCTGTCTCAGAGGTTTATCGAAATAAATTGAAACAGAAGGTAATGGAAAGGATCTTATGGAATAAATATACGGATCAGGGATCATCAGAATGATGACATGTGAGGCTCAAAATGATCAAGAACGAGGCAGGAAGAATGAAAAAGTGATAAATATAGTCAAGCTCCATTCTACTGTGGGGTAATTCATGTTAGCAGCAAAATTTGGAAGGTTAGGAACATATTTCCTATTTCTTTCTTTCATTGTGTTCCTTCCTTCTTTATTTATTTTAGGTTTCTTTCTTTCTTTTTTGGTATTTCATCTTTCTTTCTTGGTGTTCCTTCCTTATTTCTTTAATTTTTTAGGTTTCTTTTTTACTTATTTTAGGTTTCTTTCTGTGTTCCTTCCTTCTTTATTTATTTTAGGTTTCTTTCTTTCTTTCTTTCTTTCTTTCATTGTGTTCCTTCCTTCTTTATATATTTTAGGTTTCTTTCTTTCTTGGTATTCCATCTTTCTTTCTTGGTGTCCCTTCCTTCTTTATTTATTTTTTTAGGTTTCTTTCTTTCTTGGTGTCCCTTCATTCTTTTTTTATTGGTGTTCCATCTTTCTTTCTTCCTTCCTTCTTTATTTAAGGTTTCTTTCTTTCATTCATTGTGTTCCTTCCTTCTTTATTTATTTTAGGTTTGTTTCTTTCTTGGTATTCCATCTTTCTTTCTTTCTTTGTGTTCCTTCCTTCTTTCTTTATATTTTAGGTTTCTTTCTTTCTTTCTTTCTTTCTTTCTTTCTTTCATTGTGTTCCTTCCTTCTTTATTTATTTTAGGTTTCTTTCTTTCTTGGTGTTCCAGCTTTCTTTCTGTTCCTTCCTTCTTTATTTATTTTAGGTTTCTTTCTTTCTTTCTTTCTTTCTTTCATTTTTATGATGGTCTTTTCTATGACCTGACCACGAATAGAACTTGCGATCTCCTACTCAAGAGGCGGACACACTAACTACTAGGCCAGCTTATGGTATACATAACAATGATAAAGTTTAATGTGTAAATTACACACTATAACATCAACAACAGTAGCTTATAATAATAATTAAAAAAAAATTATAACAATATACTGTAACAAAAGTTATGGAAATGTGGTCTCTCTCGAATGAATGGGATTCTGACATTTCTGCTGAGTATTTTCGGCCTGGGGTAAACCACAGACAAATGAAACCGCTGTTACTGAGCAATGGATACAGCAATCCCATCCATCCATTATCTGTAGCCACTTATCCTGTGTAGGGTCACAGGCAAGCTGGAGCCTATCCCAGCTGACTATGGGTGAGAGGTGGGGTACACCCTGGACAAGTCGCCAGGTCATCACAGGGTTGACAAATAGAGACAAACAACCATTCACACTCACATTCACACCTACGGTCAATTTAGAGTCACCAGTTAACCTAACCTGCATGTCTTTGGACTGTGGGGGAAACCAGAGCACCTGGAGAAAACCCACTCAGACACGGGGAGAACATGCAAACTCCACACAGAAAAGCCCCTGTCGGCCACTGGGCTAGGGTGACCAGATTTCCCGAGTCTAAAGCCGGGACACTTTGCGCGTGACCGTGATACTCATGCACACACACGTGTTTTGATGTAAACATGTGCCAGCTCAAACCATGGCTCAGACAGGTGCTTTAATCATTTTGTAGAAGCTCACTTTTATCAACATTTCAGAGAATAATCAAGTATTTTCTTGTTATCTAAGTGTACTTCTATCACAATTCAGTTAAAGTAAGAAAATCAGACAGCAGATGTGATAATAGGGAATAGGCCAATAGCCTAAATTTCAACTGATTTATTTCACCTTTGTGAAAACGCCAAGAAATTGCATTGCTTGCATATTAACATCAACATTTTATGCGCTGAACTTTTTTTTAAACAATAGGCTATGCATTGTAACAGGAACGAGCGCATGAGCCTAGTCGTTGTCACCTCCGAACCTTTACCCAAAATGCCTCTGTTTAATCTTAACCAGTGGAGGCTATTAACTATTTTGAAAACATGAACCCTGCGTTGACAACAGCATCAAACAAGTCAAGACAATCTGTGATACAGATTAAAGACCGATGAAACAGATGAAAGACAACAAAAAAATGTTTCAGAAACACAGCCACCCAACCCACCCACCCTAAAGAAGATGCCATTTTATTGCATATATATACATGATGAATGAATTTGCTCCAGTAGCGCTTTATTGCCTGAGAGCCTGCTGTGAAACTGCAAGCAAGTATCGTCGAAATTGGCCCGGGTAATGAGCAAGGCTTTGAGAGTAGGCACGGTCATGCGATTCCTCTTGTCAGTCCAGGTGTTGCTCATGAGTGAAAATATTTGCTCAGCTGGCGCATTGGTGCCAGGTAGGCACATGGCAAACTGGCAAAGCTGGCTGACATTGCTGTAAGGAATCTCCCTACTCTTGAAGTGCGCAAACATTTCCGCCCAGCGCTCATTCATTAGCTTGCCATCAGCGCTCCACTGAGCCACCTTCTCAGTGGTATATAGCCACACAGATGACGTCTCGTCAAACAACTGGGTCTCGTCAATGCGACATTGATGCAATCTTGACGACATGCACTGGAGGGACGATTCAACCTCATCCCATTGAGGGACAGTATTGAGGAGAGTCCAGGAGAGGACCTCTATCTCCTTAAATGGAGCTCCCTATTCCTTCAAGCATGAAATGCAACACTCGTAAAAGGTGCAGATGGTGTTGCAAAATTCCTCTGCCTTTCATGGATCATCAAGGGTGTTCAGAAGATTCTTCACCTATAAAAGCCGGCCAATTTCCAAATTATTAACAAATAAATAAGTTTCAAATCACTTTATCGGCTAATGTTTCATGTTTATTTCCAAAAACTATGTATAACCTAAGCCTAATGTTAGGGCAAAGTAGGAAGAATTATGCTTTATGGAGATGCTGACAAACTTTATGGAGATGCTGATTTCATTCATCCAGCAGGACTTGGCACCTGCCCACACTGCCAAAAGTAGCCTAATACCTGGTTAAATTACAATATTCTAATTTTCTGAGATGCTGAATTTGGGATTTTCTTTAGCTGTAAGCCATATCAAAATTAGCACAAATAGGCTCATGGCTAGAAATATTTCACTTACTGTCTAAAAACTTATCTTTTTTTTCCTTAGCCTTTACTCCCTGATCATTTTCCTCTTTTATTTTAACTGCTCAGCCATCAATTTGATTTAATTATTGTATTGTGTACAAAGATGGTATAGTGTAGGCTTATTTTTAAATTATATTTTTCTGCAGGGTGGCAGATGTCTTTGGGCTTTCACGCTTACCTTGAGACCTGTGAACACAGCCAACTTTCTCTCCTGAAGTTTGCCTTGCAGGTTGCGCAGGTGATGGGCCGAGTGCACGACTGTGTTTTTCTGCCTCTCCAGAGCCTTGACGGTATCGTTGAACAACGACAGCTGATTGTGCAGAAACCACATCCAGGCCTCATTAAGTGGGTTCTGTAAGAATTCAGCGATCACCACAGGTGGTCTGTCTTGAGAGGCGAAGTAGGACTGCAGCGCAGGATAAAGCTTCAGCACTCTTTCGACAGCTGGACCTAGGGACAGCCACCGCGTCTTACTTGTCCCAAGGATCGTTGTGTACTCAAGCTTGACGAAGTCACAGAACTCTTTTAATTGTTCAGTTCGGACAGTAAAGATGTGGAAATGTCTGAAAACTTTCACAATAAAGCTCTCGATGTCACAGGGAAGGGTATCTGCAGCGGTTTGGAGAGCATTGTGAGCGATGTGTGGAGCACAGCCCACTCCCACTAACTCATTCGTGGAGACCTCATTTAATTTGAAAAAAAAATGTTGTTCACGCCAGCCCTAGCTCTCCCACCAAAGTTGGTGTTGGTGTTGTCAGCACAGAACCCAACAACTTTGTCAAGCAGGTTAAAAGCTCGGAGACTGCGACTGACCTCCCCAACAAGAATGTTGGATGTCTCACCTGGAACTGATGTGAATTCCAGGATTTTCACCTGCACCCCCTCTGTATCCTTGAAGTAGCGGATCACGATGGGAATAAGCTTCACCGCTTTGTGATTGGACGCATCGATAGCCACCAAGATGTGATGAACCACTCCTAGGTCTGCCTTTAACAGATCCATGGCATGGGGTGAGATGACACTTGTCACGATCGCTTCAGCCTTGGTTCATGCACAAGTGAAGCGTTCGTCATAAAACTTCCTTATCAGGCCCGCGGTGCAGTCCATGGACCTGAAACTTGGTTGTGGTTCACCAAATGATAGGCAAAAGTACCCTCCTCAGCAGCCCGTTTGAGTTCAGCACTGCCAGTGCTAACTTTACTGAAGTAAGTGGCCACACTGCTAGCCCCTGCCTCTACCCACCGCTTGTGCTTCGCTGTTTTGAGGTGGTCTTTAACATCAGCACTACCACCATGAGCGATGGAGAAGGAGCACTTACAGTGTGTGCAATAAGCTTCATGTTCAGCACCCTGGACTTCTTGGAGAAAGGGGTAAGCAACCTGCAAATCTTTTGAAAATGAACATTTTCTCTTCGGCATTGTCGCGTAGTAGTTGACAGCAACTAGCGAAAAAAAATTTATAACGTGGCTTCTATATTGCAACATTGTACAAATAGATACATTGTAAGGTTGACTGCGCACACACGCACATTGATGCTGAATTGCTAGAAGCTTTATTGACATCTTGTTGACTATATATGATCGCTGTAACTGGGACAGTTTGTTAGTGTTTGGTGTAAACCGGGACATTTCAGCGTCCCGACGGACCTTTGTCAGGACTGGGGACACGCAACTCAAAATCAGGACTGTCCCGGTCAAATTGGGACATCTGGTCACGTTACACTGGGCTCAATCCCAGAACCTTCTTGCTGTGAGGTGACAGTGCTAACCACTACACCACCATTCTGCCCCTCAACCTGTGCTGGGATTCAATAAGCACATTAAACTTCATGGCTGTGTCTCTGCATAGTTAAAGTTTCGCCATTACAGGCATCCTGTTCCTATCACTTCCTGAAGCACCCTCTAATGGCCTGGATATACATCTCTATAAACAATACACATTCAAGGGATATAGCATGGTCTGAAACCCCATAACAATGGAAATGGGTAGGTGGGATTATGCTTAAGAGCATATTTAGGGTATGTATTGAGGTATTTCACCTGACGTCACAGGGTCACGTGACGCCCCGGTGTCCACCATTTTGGACGGCAAGCTAGCTAATGTCAACAACAGTAGCTGGTATGTTACTGTAGCAATGTTTACGTTCAGTCATTTGGATGACTGTTAAAACCTTTCAGTCTCAAGTTTTTCCTTTACTGGATTTACTAGTTTACTGAGCCAGCCGGCCCCGGAGCGCTAGCTAGCTAGCCAGCCAGCCAGCCGGCCCCGGAGCGCTAGCTAGCCAGCCAGCCAGCCGGCCCCGGAGCGCTAGCTAGCCAGCCAGCCAGCCGGCCCCGGAGCGCTAGCTAGTTAGCCAGCCAGCCAGCCGGCCAGCCCCGGAGCACTAGCCATCCAGCCGGCTCCGGAGCGCTAGCCAGCCATCCAGCCGGCCCCGGAGCGCTAGCCAGCCAGCCAGCCGGCCCCGGAGCGCTAGCCAGCCAGCCAGCCGGCCCCGGAGCGCTAGCCAGCCAGCCAGCCGGCCCCGGAGCGCTAGCCAGCTAGCCAGCCGGCCAGCCGGCCCCGGAGCGCTAGCCAGCTAGCCAGCCGGCCCCGGAGCGCTAGCTAGCTAGCCAGCCAGCC
Organism: Neoarius graeffei; assembly: GCF_027579695.1. Classification (NCBI taxonomy): domain Eukaryota; kingdom Metazoa; phylum Chordata; class Actinopteri; order Siluriformes; family Ariidae; genus Neoarius; species Neoarius graeffei. The sequence continues at coordinate 26,306,688 of NC_083577.1, forward strand.
AGCCGGCTCCGGAGCGTTAGCCATCCAGCCGGCCCCGGAGCGCTAGCCATCCAGCCGGCCCCGGAGCGCTAGCTAGCTAGCCAGCCGGCCCCGGAGCGCTAGCTAGCTAGCCAGCCAGCCAGCCGGCTCCGGAGCGTTAGCCATCCAGCCGGCCCCGGAGCGCTAGCCATCCAGCCAGCCCCGGAGCGCTAGCTAGCTAGCCAGCCAGCCGGCTCCGGAGCGCTAGCTAGCCAGCCAGCCAGCCGGCCCCGGAGCGCTAGCTAGCCAGCCAGCCAGCCGGCCCCGGAGCGCTAGCTAGTTAGCCAGCCAGCCAGCCGGCCGGCCCCGGAGCACTAGCCATCCAGCCGGCTCCGGAGCGCTAGCCAGCCATCCAGCCGGCTCCGGAGCGCTAGCCAGCCATCCAGCCGGCCCCGGAGCGCTAGCGAGCCAGCCAGCCGGCCCCGGAGCGCTAGCCAGCCAGCCAGCCGGCCCCGGAGCGCTAGCCAGCTAGCCAGCCGGCCAGCCGGCCCCGGAGCGCTAGCCAGCTAGCCAGCCGGCCCCGGAGCGCTAGCTGGCTAGCCAGCCAGCCAGACGGCTCCGGAGCGTTAGCCAGCCAGCCGGCCCCGGAGCGCTAGCTAGCTAGCCAGCCAGCCGGCTCCGGAGCGCTAGCTAGCTAGCCAGCCATCCAGCCGGCCCCGGAGCGCTAGCCATCCAGCCGGCCCCGGAGCGCTAGCTAGCTAGCCAGCCAGCCGGCTCCGGAGCGCTAGCTAGCCAGCCAGCCAGCCGGCTCCGGAGCGCTAGCCAGCCATCCAGCCGGCTCCGGAGCGCTAGCCAGCCATCCAGCCGGCTCCGGAGCGCTAGCCAGCCATCCAGCCGGCCCCGGAGCGCTACCCAGCCAGCCATCCGGCCCTGGAGCGCTAGTTAGCTAGCCAGCCAGCCATCCGGCCCCGGAGCGCTAGCTAGCTAGCCAGCCAGCCGGCCGGCCCCGGAGCGCTAGCTAGCTAGCCAGCCAGCCAGCCGGCCCCGGAGCGCTAGCTAGCTAGCCAGCCAGCCAGCCGGCTCCGGAGCGTTAGCCATCCAGCCGGCCCCGGAGCGCTAGCTAGCTAGCCAGCCAGCCGGCTCCGGAGCGCTAGCTAGCTAGCCAGCCATCCAGCCGGCCCCGGAGCGCTAGCCATCCAGCCGGCCCCGGAGCGCTAGCTAGCTAGCCAGCCAGCCGGCTCCGGAGCGCTAGCTAGCCAGCCAGCCAGCCGGCTCCGGAGCGCTAGCCAGCCATCCAGCCGGCTCCGGAGCGCTAGCCAGCCATCCAGCCGGCCCCGGAGCGCTACCCAGCCAGCCATCCGGCCCTGGAGCGCTAGCTAGCTAGCCAGCCAGCCATCCGGCCCCGGAGCGCTAGCTAGCTAGCCAGCCAGCCGGCCGGCCCCGGAGCGCTAGCTAGCTAGCCAGCCAGCCAGCCGGCCCCGGAGCGCTAGCTAGCTAGCCAGCCAGCCAGCTGGCTCCGGAGCGTTAGCCATCCAGCCGGCCCCGGAGCGCTAGCTAGCTAGCCAGCCATCCAGCCGGCCCCGGAGCGCTAGCCATCCAGCCGGCCCCGGAGCGCTAGCTAGCTAGCCAGCCAGCCAGCCGGCCCCGGAGCGCTAGCTAGCCAGCCAGCCAGCCGGCCCCGGAGCGCTAGCTAGCCAGCCAGCCAGCCGGCCCCGGAGCGCTAGCTAGTTAGCCAGCCAGCCAGCCGGCCGGCCCCGGAGCACTAGCCATCCAGCCGGCTCCGGAGCGCTAGCCAGCCATCCAGCCGGCCCCGGAGCGCTAGCCAGCCAGCCAGCCGGCCCCGGAGCGCTAGCCAGCCAGCCAGCCGGCCCCGGAGCGCTAGCCAGCCAGCCAGCCGGCCCCGGAGCGCTAGCCAGCCAGCCAGCCGGCCCCGGAGCACTAGCTAGCTAGCCAGCCAGCCAGCCGGCTCCGGAGCGTTAGCCATCCAGCCGGCCCCGGAGCGCTAGCCATCCAGCCGGCCCCGGAGCGCTAGCCAGCCAGCCAGCCGGCCCCGGAGCGCTAGCCAGCCAGCCAGCCGGCCCCGGAGCGCTAGCCAGCCAGCCAGCCGGCCCCGGAGCGCTAGCCAGCTAGTCAGCCGGCCCCGGAGCGCTAGCTAGCTAGCCAGCCAGCCAGCCGGCTCCGGAGCGTTAGCCATCCAGCCGGCCCCGGAGCGCTAGCCATCCAGCCGGCCCCGGAGCGCTAGCTAGCTAGCCAGCCAGCCGGCTCCGGAGCGCTAGCTAGCCAGCCAGCCAGCCGGCCCCGGAGCGCTAGCTAGCCAGCCAGCCAGCCGGCCCCGGAGCGCTAGCTAGTTAGCCAGCCAGCCAGCCGGCCGGCCCCGGAGCACTAGCCATCCAGCCGGCTCCGGAGCGCTAGCCAGCCATCCAGCCGGCTCCGGAGCGCTAGCCAGCCATCCAGCCGGCCCCGGAGCGCTAGCCAGCCAGCCAGCCGGCCCCGGAGCGCTAGCCAGCCAGCCAGCCGGCCCCGGAGCGCTAGCCAGCTAGCCAGCCGGCCCCGGAGCGCTAGCCAGCTAGCCAGCCGGCCAGCCGGCCCCGGAGCGCTAGCCAGCTAGCCAGCTGGCCCCGGAGCGCTAGCTGGCTAGCCAGCCAGCCAGCCGGCTCCGGAGCGTTAGCCATCCAGCCGGCCCCGGAGCGCTAGCTAGCTAGCCAGCCAGCCGGCTCCGGAGCGCTAGCTAGCTAGCCAGCCATCCAGCCGGCCCCGGAGCGCTAGCCATCCAGCCGGCCCCGGAGCGCTAGCTAGCTAGCCAGCCAGCCGGCTCCGGAGCGCTAGCTAGCCAGCCAGCCAGCCGGCCCCGGAGCGCTAGCTAGCTAGCCAGCCAGCCAGCCGGCCCCGGAGCGCTAGCTAGCTAGCCAGCCAGCCAGCCGGCTCCGGAGCGTTAGCCATCCAGCCGGCCCCGGAGCGCTAGCTAGCTAGCCAGCCAGCCGGCTCCGGAGCGCTAGCTAGCTAGCCAGCCATCCAGCCGGCCCCGGAGCGCTAGCCATCCAGCCGGCCCCGGAGCGCTAGCTAGCTAGCCAGCCAGCCGGCTCCGGAGCGCTAGCTAGCCAGCCAGCCAGCCGGCTCCGGAGCGCTAGCCAGCCATCCAGCCGGCTCCGGAGCGCTAGCCAGCCATCCAGCCGGCCCCGGAGCGCTACCCAGCCAGCCATCCGGCCCTGGAGCGCTAGCTAGCTAGCCAGCCAGCCATCCGGCCCCGGAGCGCTAGCTAGCTAGCCAGCCAGCCGGCCGGCCCCGGAGCGCTAGCTAGCTAGCCAGCCAGCCAGCCGGCCCCGGAGCGCTAGCTAGCTACCCAGCCAGCCAGCTGGCTCCGGAGCGTTAGCCATCCAGCCGGCCCCGGAGCGCTAGCTAGCTAGCCAGCCAGCCAGCTCCGGAGCGCTAGCTAGCTAGCCAGCCATCCAGCCGGCCCCGGAGCGCTAGCCATCCAGCCGGCCCCGGAGCGCTAGCTAGCTAGCCAGCCAGCCGGCTCCGGAGCGCTAGCTAGCCAGCCAGCCAGCCGGCTCCGGAGCGCTAGCCAGCCAGCCAGCCGGCTCCGGAGCGCTAGCTAGCCAGCCAGCCAGCCCACCCCGGAGCGCGCTCAGTAAACTAGTAAATACAGTAAAGGAAAAACTTATAACGGGCCATGTCTCAACAGACTAAGAAGTTATTTCAATGACATTTAATAACATTTTGTTTATCCTGAGGACCGAAAGTAAATGAAAATGTGAACAAACCTTAGCTGTCAGTGAACAATCCTGGTGGAAGCAGGTAAACGTCGTTCTCTAAGCCTGCTAACCTCAATTTTTGCAAATACCTCTCCCTCTGCTCGCCCTGTAAATGCCCTACGTCGCTGGATAGTGAAGGTGTTTTCTGCATCTCGCTCCTTTTTCTTTTATGTTTTTCGTTTGTCGCCTTCGTCGCATTCAAAATGATTCGAGCCGTGCCGTCCAAAATGGCAGTGTCACATGACTTGGTCACGTGAGTGAAATACCTCAATACTGCTTGGCTAGTATCTCATATGTCAACATTACCTTTGGTCACCTGACCCTACTTGACCATATCACTCCCTTCCATGGTCGACATGGTTCCTCTCCCTCAATCTCTTTTGTTTTTTATCATTGGATGCCTGTTCTCCTTCCTGCATGTCAAAGTTGCTTATGTCAAACACTTTCCCATGATATGATCTGTCAAGCTCATTGGTTGTTGCATCTTCTTGTATCAGCTGTTCTTAATCTCTTTCAGGAGGACAAAACTCACTGAAATTGGAAGAAGTGCTGGTTGAACATCTGGCATTTGAGACAATCTATTCTAACAGTGTGTTTGCCCCCTTCTGAAATTGTAACATGACACTTCACCCAAGGGGGTGGCATAGTGGTGTAGTGGTTATCACTGTTGCCTCAAGCAAGAAGGTTCTGGGTTTGAGCCCAGTGGCCAATGGGGACCTTTCTGTGTAGAGTTTGCATGTTCTCCCTTTGTCTGCATGGGTTTTGTCTGGGTGCTCTGGTTTCCCCCACAGTCCAAAGGCATGCAGGTTAGGCTAATTGGTGGTTCTAAATTGACTGTACTGTAGGTGTGAATGGTTATTTGTCTCTATCTATCAACCCTGCAATGATCTGGCAACTTGTCCAGGGTGTACCCTGCCTCTCACCCATAGTAAGCTGGGATAGGCTCTAGCTTGCCTGTGACCCTGCACAGGATAAGCATTTTCAGATAATGGATGGTCTTCACCCAAGGGGCTTCCACTGTAAGTAAGGTCTTCCTCATCTGAAATGTTTGTTGCAGAGCTCTACAGAGGTAAGTTGACAAAAGTCCTGAATGAATGACTTGTAATAGCTTAAAAAGACAAGTAGCCTCTGCACCTCTCTGACAGTGGATGGCTTCTTCTCTAGTAATGCCTTTAGATCTTCCAAGTCATTGGGATCTACCTTTTCCCAAGGCATCATCATTTGCATCACTTATAGCATCATGATTCACTTTCACCTCTGCTTGCACTTTATTGCTCTGTTCATTACCATTATTTCCTGGTGTAGCACTTACACTGGCCACTTTGGACTTTGTTGTACTCCCTAGGCATTTCTGTCTCTGACTCTCTGCATTGACAGATTTCTAATGAGCTCTGTCTATTCATGATCATCTGCAATATTTGACTTGAGAGGGCAGTGCAAATGTCTGTTTGGAATTATGACATTGAATCTCAATTATGATTCAATATTTCATAACTATGACTGAATATCTAATAATCATTATATACTACCAAGTCATAATGTCAAGATAACATCAATCTCAATTATGACTTTATATCTAAACTACTGTATGCCTTTGAATCTTGAAATTATGACTTAGAGGTATGTCATGATTATGACTTAGTATCTTGAAATGATGCCTGGATATCTCATAATTATGGCTTAATATTTCATACTTATGTCTTGTCTCAGTTATTACTGAGTATCATGAAATAATATCTTTGGATCTCATAGTATATGAGTATAGTATATCCCATAGTATATGTTATATACACCATCAGCCATGGGCGGCACGGTGGTGTAGTGGTTAGCGCTGTCACCTCACAGCAAGAAGGTCCGGGTTCGAGCCCCGTGGCCAGCGAGGGCCTTTCTGTGCGGAGTTTGCATGTTATCCCCGTGTCCACATGGGTTTCCTCCGGGTGCTCCAGTTTCCCCCACAGTCCAAAGACATGCAGGTTAGGTTAACTGGTGACTCTAAATTGACCATAGGTGTGAATGTGAGTGTGAATGGTTGTCTGTGTCTATGTGTCAGCCCTGTGATGACCTGGCGAATTGTCCAGGGTGTACCCCGCCTTTTGCCCGTAGTCAGCTGGGATAGGCTCCAGCTTGCCTGCGACCCTGTAGAACAGGATAGAGATAATGAGATGAGATGAGACCATCAGCCATAACATTATGACCACTGACAGGTGAAGAAGTGAATAACATTGATGCTGTCATTACAATGACACTTGTCAAGGAGTGGGATATAGTAGGCAGCGAGAGAACAGTCAGATCTTGAAGTCAGTGTGTTGGAAGCAGGAAAAATGGGCAAGTGTAAGGATGTGAGCGACTTTGAGAATGGCCAAATTCTGATGGCTAGATGACTGGGTCTGAGCATCTCCAAAATGGCACATCATGTGGGGTGTTCCAGGTATGCAGTGGTGGTCCAAGGAAGGACAACCAGTGAACCAGTGACAATGTCATGGGCACCTTTCTATTTTAGCCAGCATTACCTTTTTTCAGCAGTTTGTGCTCCAGTAGCTCTTCTGTGGGATTGGACCATATGGGCTAGGTTTCGTGTCCCATCCAAATCAATGAACCTTCAACACCCATGACCCTGTCAGTGGTTCACTGGTTGTCCTTCCTTGGACCACTTTTGGGAGGTACTAACCACTGCATACTGGGGACACCCCACAAGATGTACCATTTTGGAGATGCTTGGACCCAGTCATCTAGCCATCACAATTTGGCCCTTGTCAATGTTACCCAGATCCTTACGCTTGCCCATTTTTCCTGCTTCCAAGACATCAACTACAAGAACTGACTGTTCTCTTGCTGCCTAATTTATCCCACCCCTTGACAGGTGCTAATGTAATGAGATCATCAATGTTATTCACTTCATCTTTCAGTGGTCACAATGTTATGGCTGATCAGTGTATGTGACAGTACATCTTGTAACTATGAATTGATATCTCATAATTATGATGCAGTATCTCATATATTTGACTTATGATCTCAAAATGTTGACTTGGAATTTCATTATTAAACAAAACACTGGATTTTTCAAGTGGTAGAAATGGCCTTCCATATTCATGTGGAAATGTACTTTTTTTTATGTTGAAACCACAGCTGATGTAGTTTTGTGTGCTATGAAATTGCTAGGACTTGGTTTATCATGGCTGGTGTCCAGATTGTTAGTTTGTGGTCTATAATTTCTTATTTGCTAATGTGTTTGCAATTTAATTTCACTTTGTTTCATTATTACACCCTCCGGAATATGATCCATGCTGTACTGCTCCTGAATCCAGTGGAATGAATGGAAGTAGTTCCAGCTCAATTTCAGTCCACATACATTAATCTTTGTGTTTGTCACTTTTCATTTGAGAACTGTGCGCTTTGAAATCCATCCTTCTCCTCTTTCAAAATTACTTCCAGCTCTTTCTCTCTCTGCTAATACTGTTAGCATCTTAATAGAGAGACGATGCATGCATAGGTTGCCATGACATCTGTTGTGCGTTGCCAAGGCGATTGCCCCCGTATGCTCTTTGCACCATTTCCGCCCAGGTTAACCCTCCTTTTCACACTGCTCATGTCTCCATGGCAACTATAATCTATAATTATGCTAAGCTATATCAGAAATCACAGGTGAGGTAAAAGTAAATATGTGAAGGTGACTAAGGTTTAGCTGTACTGTACACCTTAGAGAACACACACACACACACACACACACACACACACACACACACACACACACACCTAGTCCAATAGCAGCTAGTTGTGAAGCTATAGAAACAATGCTATATGTTTAAGAGAAAAAAAAAGCAAGTTTAATAAAATAAAGAAATCCAGGTAACGTGAGATCTGATTCATATGTAAGCAGCAAATATAGAGATTTTTTGTTCTACTTTATCCTTTTCTTTCTCCTTTTTGCCTTTTTCATTCTCCTCAGAAAAGAAAATAGCAGATGCTAAAAGCCAGCCATTTTTAGCCACTCACAAAACAGAACACACACAGAGCTGAGTTTAATTCACGGATGGAGCACACAAGAACAAGCCTGCTGTCTTGCCGAGAGCCAGAAAAGAGAGAGAATAAGAAAAATCAGGAGGTTGAATAAGAGTGGTTGGTTGGCATTGGGTCCATTCTTGTTAATCCATTCTTTTTGAGAGAAAGTGTCAGCACAGACAGATTGATCTGAATGAGGTAGATTATTCCAGATAAGTGTTTCAAATCGCCGGATCTTGATGCAGGGAAGGTCAGCCATGCTCCGATTCAGCTGGAGGCAGGATCGATCACCTGAATTAGACATGGATAAACACTTCATTTGGATGGACAGCTTAGGGGTATTAAGCAGCAATGGAGGTGAAAGAAAGAGAAGAAGGTGGAAGGGAGATGAAGGGAGGAAACTGTCCATGCTACAAGTGGCAAGTTTCTGAACCATTAAAAAGGCATTAATGCAGTTTGGCTTTGAGAAACTTACTCAGAGAGAAAGGGTAGAGGGCAGGACTCAATTTTGACAGATTGAGACCTGCAGGTTGGCCTCTTGAGTGGTACATGGACTATTTTTGTAGTTTGTAGCAGTCATGGAAGGGTGGTTTGGGTACTGCAGCAAATCTAAAGAGGAAAGAGACCAGGTGAACTTTCAGGAAAAGTTGTAGGCTTAACATGTTTTGCAAAGGACATGGCAGATCTGAGTGAAATCTGTGCCAATTTAAGACGAGAACATCTGGATCATATGCTCAGTTTATGATGATCTATGTATGTATATGATAGCTGCATTTAGATGAACCCAAATCTCTACTAAGTGGCACACCCAAGGAAGGACAAACCAGTGACATGGTCATGGGTGTTGAAGGCTCATTGATTCACATGGGGCATGAAGGCTAGCCCATATGGTCCAATCCCACAGAAGAGCTCCTGTAGCACAAACTGCTGAAAAAGTTAATGCTGACTAAAACAGAAAGGGTCAGCTTTAACTTTTTCAGCAGTTTGTGCTACAGTAGCATTAGCGAAGGCCAACACGAGCTTACCCACGACTTGGTGATGTTAGTACAGCAGTCCAGTTGCCTTCTAGCTGACGTAGCACTCAGCAGCAGTTTTAGATATATAATAATGCATGAAGAATATATAATAAAGTTTTGGTAGCCTTTCGGATGTTCAGTGCGTCTTCATTTTCCAGTTAATTTATTTAGTGCTTAAATCTAGCCCTGGATTAGCCTCGTCTTCTCTCTTACCCGGCTGAGAAAGAAATTATTGTGTGCATGTGCAGCAGAAATGTTTTGTAATTGGCTCTTCGCATGAGTTCGCATATAACAATATTGCACGTTGTCAAGACAACATGACATCACATGCCAGAACTCATGCGAAGAGTGACAAAACTTTTCTGCTGCACATGCGCACAATTATTTCTTTCTCAGCTGGGTAAGATAGAAGACGAGGCTAATCCAGTGCTAGATTTAAGCACTAAATAAATAAACTGGAAACTGAAGATGCGCTGAACATCCGAAAGGCTACCAAAACTTTATGATATATTCTTCACACATATTTACAAGAGAAAAACATACCAATGGACATCAAAAAACTGGAAAAGAGATATGGCAGAGATGTAAAACTTCCACGCTAGTCAGTGACTGTTTGTAAACAAGCATGGCTGTGAGGTTTGGTTCATTAAAAGTGGAAGATTTTGAGATAATTTTGGCTGCCAGGTCGCTCCATTGTGTGTAGTTGTCGATGTTGAATTTAAAAGTAAATTACACAGGGAAAATAATAATATTTGGCTTGACTGTGCTAGCATTAGCCTGCACTAGCATTAGCCTGTACTAGCATTGGCCTGTGTTAACACTATGCTGGCTAGAAGGCAACTGGACTGTCGTGCTAACAGCACCAAGTCGTGGGTAAGCTCACGTTGGCCTTTGCTAATGCTGCTGCTGTATGCTACACTGGCTAGAAGGGAACTGGACTGCCACGCTCATAGCACCAAGTCGTGGGTAAGCTCATGTTGGCCTTTGAGAATGTGGATATGAAGAGAATGTGTATGTATAATAAGAATAATATTGGCTGGCTTTTTTTCATGGTCTATCAGATATATTCCATTCAGCTACTCATCTTCGACTCATTCAATATCATGTTAGCTGAATGGAATATATCTGATAGATCACTCAAAGCCATTATTATTATTATTATTATTATTATTCACTTCACCTGTCAGTAATTTTAATGTTATGGAAGATTGGTGTATATATAAAGTAGATAGACAGACAGACAGACAGACAGATAGATAGATAGATAGATAGATAGATAGATAGATAGATAGAACTTTATTGATCCATTTGGGAGGGTTCCCATCAGGGAAATTAAAATTCCAGCAGCATCATTACAGGATAAACAGAGAAGAAGAAACCTTTATTCGTCACATGCACACTTCAAGCACAGTGAAATTCATCCTCTGCATTTAACTCATCTGAAGCAGTGAACACACACACACACACACGCACTCTGAGCAGTGGGCAGCCACACTAGAGCACCCAAGGAGCAGTCAGGGGTCAGATACCTTGCTCAAGGGCACCTCAGCCCAAGGCTGCCCCACATGAACCTAACTGCATGTCTTTGGATTGTGGGAGAAACCGGAGCACCCGGAGGAAACCCACGCAGACACGGGGAGAACATGCAAACTCCACACAGAAAGGCCCTCGCCAGCCACTGGGTTCGAACCTGGAACCTTCTTGCTGTGAGGCGACCGTGCTAACCACTATGCCACCGTGCCGCCCACAATAGAAAATAGAGAAAACGTCTAGATAAATTAAGTATTAACATATACAAATAAGTATAGATGTTGCAATTTTGTTTTCATTAGAAATCAAAACAAATCACCACAATCCAGATTTTTATTAAAAGCACATAGTTCTCCCAGTATGAGTCAGCTCTTCTCCTGTGTATTTTCACTGCTAAATTTATGCTAAATCAGCTTATACCCAAGTGCTATTGAATTCTTAATTCTAATTGGTCAGAAGTTTCTGTTAGAGCATGGGTCTGAGCAATGTCATGGGATTCTGGCAGTACTTCACAGAACTAATGCACCAATTCTAATATGTTGTAATTTCTATTGTAACAAATTGTTGACAGAGATTTATATTGATGACAATGTCGTTTGTACATAACCTAAGACTAATGATAAACAGATAAAAAAAATGCTTCTTAACAAAGAAAAACAAAACAAAACATTGAACTGGTGATATTCCAGTTTTCTCCCCAGAGTGCTTTTGAGTGTCGGGGCTAACACACTTTAATTTCATGCTGATACACTTTAAATTTGCAGACACAATAATTTTTTGATCCAACACCCATTGAAATATCACATCAGATTTCGACCTTGCGATGTTTGGGGCTTATTTTGAAGGAAAATCAGTGTTTTGGGCCAGTTTGCTGCCATGATGCACTCAAGCAGACCAGAAATACCCCTGGGAAATCCCCAATCACAACAAACATATGCCCTCAATCATTTTGCTGCTGCACTGGTACCATGACACTTCGGTGCGTGGGCAAGCACCCTTGCACTGATGTCACATTTACCTTAGCAACCATCGCTAGCCTACGCCTGGGGGACAAGCAAACTTTGTTTACATACTGTTCACATACTGAAGCCAAGCGAAGATGTCTGGCATCTGTTGCCCGAAGAAAACTACAGCTAAAAAAAGCTCTACTACTGGAGTACTTGGATAATCTTAGTCAGAAAGAAGCAAAGGATGGATATATGCAGAAATGAATTTATTAGTAGTTATGCTCTGTACAAAATTCCTCGAAATGACTGGAGTGACAGTACAGATTTGTGGCCTAGCATTAGCTACATGTTGGAATATAACTTCTTTTTCCTGAAGATTCCCGACATGGAAGAGCAGTTAAAAAACTACAAAAGCAAGAAAACTTTCTTTGTGTAAAGACTTTTTCCTGACATCAGCTTTTCGGAACAGAATGTTGTGAAAGCCAAAGCATTTACTCTCAAAGGACTCCAACCTGAACTGTGGGCTAGATGGTATTCCCACCCCTCTATGTCTCAGCAACCCCAAGGACATCTAGTTACAGAGCTATTTGCACTCTATCAGTTATACAGTGATGCTTATTATTGTTAAAACAATATCTGATTTTTTATTTTTTTTGTAAAATAACAAAATACCTTGCTGTAGACTTTGAAACAATATTGTAAGTTTTTATTTTAATTTTATCCAATAGTAGATATCCATTATTATTATTATTATTATTATTATTATTATTATTATAACTGCAACAGAACTCATTTAAAATTTTGGTTAGTGGTGTTCTGGCGGTGGTTCAGGTAATAAAACATCATTATTATATAATACGTTGTTGTCAGATGATGACTTTTTTATTGCCCATGTGAACTCCATGCTGCAAACCACAGCATCACAGACCTCCACTTGTTGTAGCAAACTTTTCAACCATGTTAATAGTAAAAAGTGACAGTGTCAGTACCACCATAAAATGCTCCTAAAAGTCACCAGATGCCACCAAATGGACTCTCTTTTTTCAAAATTTTCCAGGGGACGATCCCCCACCCCATAAGAAAGGAGAAACTCCCCTCTCGTACTTTCCCCCCATGTGCCTACATACTCTCCACCCTACAGACCATGCAGGGTGGCCTGCTGCCACCCAAAAGTTAGTGCTTTATTTTAATTCTGGGGAGAACACTGTATTCTGAAGCATTCTTTCAGGTGAATCACTTCATTCAAAATGATTGATTCAGTTAACCCTCAAGCAACCCAGTAGGGTCATTTATGACCCTGGGCATATAATTCTGTATGCAGTTTTTATATATTTGATCCAAAAAAATATTTCCTACCATGAATTTGTCAGTTAACTTGTTAGTGTAGCAGATTAGTGGCAAAATACTTCACTTAATGATACAAGCACCAAATTTTGCACAGACATAGATAACATCAAGATGTTTTAAAAAAGCCCGGTAGCCACACAAAAATTCAAAATGGTGGCCATTTTTCAAGATGGCCAACTTAAAAATGCATTTCGTACTGATAAAGCACTTCACTTCATGATATTGTCATCAAATTTTGAAGAAACATAGCTAAAGCCAAATAGCCTCTAGTAAGGTTAGTATCCTCACAAAATTTCAAAATGGCAGCCATTTTTAAAGATGGCTGGCTTAAAACATATAAATTACTGACAGAGCACTTCATCGAGAGTCATAAAATGAGCTAAATATATAGTTTAGACCAAAGTGCTTAAGGAATTCCTGATAACCACACATACAGTAAAGATGGCAGCCATTTTTCAAGATGGCCGACTCAAAAATACATACCTTATTGACTGTGACAGAGTACAACTTAATAAATCATCAAATTTGACAGAGCTCAAGAAAACAGCCAATTTTTCATAATATTTGAAACAAAACCATATCATTTAAAACACTTAACTACACGATGCAACAACCAAAATTATAAGAAACATAGCTTAGGCCAGTTCATATTATCTTTTGGACATAAAGATAATAAAACAGCCTCATTCACATATATACAGATAAATTCTCGTTTCAATATTACTGCTAACAAAACATATGTAAACAATATAACAAACCTCTGGTGATTTAAAACACAACTAATCATAGGTATGAAAATATACAAACTAATGCCATTAGGGCAAAACAACTGGAACAAAACAACCTTGTGGTTACATTGTAATAGAACAAGAATGCAAAAGCTATGACACTGGGTCAAAACTACTAAAACTACTAAAACAGGAACAATCAACATAACTTTAAATACTAAGCTCAACAAGTTTATGTACATCTTATGAGATCCATTTGCCATACATGTATGTCTCTTATCTTGGCACACAGTTACAGCCACAGAGCTGTGTACATTTCAAGCCAAGTTGGTAACACTTGCAGTTTCCATGGCAAACACCCTTGCAGTTACACTTCGTAAGTTGCTGGCAACTCTGACTAATTGCTGCCAAAGTGGTCCACAATACCTTCCAACCATCACCCTCTTTCTCCCATCCCCATTCAGATGGACTTTCTTCATGCATTTCTCTACACATTGCTTGTCCCCAGATGTTTGCAGATTGATGTGTTGCATGATTTTTTTGTTGCACCAGTGCTCCTTTTGTAGGGGGGATTGCATCATATGCCCTCTGTTTTTGAGCAAACAACTCAAGACTACAACATCAACACTATCTAAGGGACAGTTTTTGTCAAACAACAAGATAACAAACTTTTCAAGAAGTTTGAAGTCATTCTCTTCAATATTGGCAGGCTATTGACTCAGCTTAGTGAACACTTCAGATACTATATCAGTAGGGTTAATACTAATGCTAATAGCTGAAAAAGTTGGGGCTAATTAGATAGCATTTGGGAAACTAAATTGTATAACTACATTTGAGTACTAAGCAATATAGTTTATAAATACATGTATGAAAACTACATTTGTTTGTTAGTGTTATTTGTTAGCCACACATTTAGCTGACACTAAACCCCATGCTGAGTTTCACAGCAATGATGTCACCAGTGTGCTCTGGTTGTGCTCTGACATAATTCTTCTATATAATAATGACATATATAAATAGATGATCATGAACACTATTTGTCTTGCAGTCATGAACTTAAAAAAGTCCTAAAATAAAATATACTCTGACCAAATGTGTGAATTTGGTGAAGAATAAACAAAATCATGTGAAATGCATCATTTAATTATGTGTATATGATGTAATAAACTGTAAAATGTTAATTGCAGGTCAAAATATAGATATTATGCTTTCCTGCTTTTTCGGCCGCCATTTTGGCCGCCATCTTGAATTTTTCAGGTGGCTACCAGGCTTTTCTGAAGGAGGGGTATCTAAACTAAGTCTGTGCAAATTTTGGTGCTTCTATCATTAAGTGAAGTATTCCTGTAAAATTTGGACCTAATCTGCTACACTATGTCCTACAGCCCTGTGATGACCTGGTGACTTGTCCAGGGTGTACCCTGCCTTTCGCCCGTAGTCAGCTGGGATAGGCTTCAGCTTGCCTGTGACCCTGTAGAACAGGATAAAGTGGCTAGAGATCAAGTCAAGTCAAGTCAACTTTGTCAAATATGCTATACATGCTCGACAAACAGCACAGATGAAATATCAGTCCTCTCTGACCCACGGTGCAAACAGGCAATGCAATAAATAAAAATTGAATAATTGAAAAAAACAAACAACAATATAAACAGTATGAACACTCTAGATAGGAACTAGACATAGACTAAACACTCAAACAATATAAACAGTGTAAACACTAGATAAGAACTACATACAGACTAAACACTCAGACAATATAAACAGTATAAACACTCTAGATATGAACTAGACATAGACTAAACACTCATATATACATACACACACACACATAAATTGGTTCAAATAACCAAACAGTCAAGGGCACTTGAGGTATAGCAGGTAAACATGAAACATGAAATAAGCAGTATAAACAAACTAGCAGCTGTTAAGATGAGGTAGTGCGGAATAGTGCAAATGAGCGAGGTAAAGTGAGATGTGCGGTAATGAGATAATGAGATGAGATGAGATGAGATGAGATGAGATGAGATGAGATGAGAACTTGTCCTACAACCAT
This sequence comes from Neoarius graeffei, assembly GCF_027579695.1. Lineage (NCBI taxonomy): Eukaryota > Metazoa > Chordata > Actinopteri > Siluriformes > Ariidae > Neoarius > Neoarius graeffei. The sequence goes on from NC_083577.1 coordinate 26,322,015, forward strand.
TCATAGGTTTTTGCAGGGATTGGCCGAATGGTGTGGCAAGAGTAATGAAAACTTGTGCGGGGTCATTTATGACCCCATAAAGAAGCATAGGATTTCTTGCAGTAATTCCTTATCAAATTTTGCTTTTGCTAAATACCGTACTTATCTGTATGTTGTACTTTTGTTGCAGTGAACCATGGCAAATAGATCAAGAATAGCTAGATTTACAGCTGCAGAAGCATTGAGACAGATACTTGAGGCCCAAAGTGATGATGAAAATAGCTCAATTGATGGAGATGATTCAGCATCAGACAATGAGGACCACATCTCTGAGATGTCAGACCATCCTGACATAGAATCAGACCAAGACGTGCATTTAATACCTTTGGCACTCCAAGCAGAGGATCAAGTTTTGCCTGCCAGAGGAGCAGGTAGAGCCCGGGCACAGGATCATGGTGGAGCTACAGCTCATGAATGAGGTTGAGGGCGAACACATGGGAGAGCCCGTGGACGAGGCCATGGCCAAGATCTGCCACAAGCAGCCCAACCAGATAATCAGCCTATGACAAATAATGAACCACCTGATGAGGGTAGGCTATACATAGGTAAAAATGGTACAATCTGGGAGAGAAACCCTCCTCCTGCAGGCCGCCACCATGAGCAGGACATCATCAGGAATCCACCAGGCATAACAAATGAGGCACAATGTGACAACATCCAGACATCATTTTCATTTTTTATTACACCAGAAATGGTAGCTCTAATTGCTCTAGATCCCATCGACACTGATGTTTTTGATGTTTTTGAACATACCTTTCTTTTCATGATACCTTTTTAGTCAGTGTTGTTGAATTAAGTAAATGTTCCAGTAAGACATAAAAAAGACTGTCTAAATCATGTTATAGTCTTCTTATGCTGTTTCTCTTTACCTTCTTTCTACATTAAAATTTGCTGTAAACCATACCTATCTACATCTATATATTTTTATAGTATCTGTCTTGAATACAGGAAGGGGTATATATATGTAAAACCAAAAAAAAAAAAAACTTGGTATACAGATTCATGTACTGAATATAGCGAGGTCATAAATGACCCCACCCAGTCATATTAGTCACGAAAATAGCTTGGTCACTTGAAAGTTAAAGAAGAGGAGGGGTGTTGCAGACATTTAACATTTATGGAAGGAGTCTTATGTGTTATTCAATAACAAATTAAAATATATAATCCATGTCAAATCACTGTGAATAAAACAATTCAAGGCATGTTGTTATAGTATTGGGACATGTTACATATCATGATCCAGCTGAATAGTTTTCAAGTCAAGTCAAGTCAAGTTTATTTTTATAGTACTTTTAACAATTGACATTGTTGCAAAGCAGCTTTACAGAATTTTAATGACTTAAAACATGAGCTAGTTTTATCCCTAATCTATCCCCAATGACCAAGCCTGTGGCAATAGTGGCAAGGAAAAACTCCCTCAGATGACATGAGGAAAAACCTTGAGAGGAACCAGGAACCAATTTTCCTTGTTATGAACCAGGGTTCTCCAGAAAATCTGAAGTAGCAGCTAAAAAAAAAAAAAGTAGTAGGTGGCTCTGGAATTTGCGGTGATGAAGCCACAGCGGCAACAAAGGCACGCTAATGCTAGGTGGGGTGGGGTGGGGGGTCTGGGGACATATGCCCCCAGAAAATTTTGAAATTTACATGCCTTCTGGTGGCTTATGGTGCATTCTGAGCTAATAAATTACTAACCATTTCCCTGTAAAATACTTGCAAAATATGTATGAAATTTCCCTCCAGATATGTGTGTGCATGCAGGGTGGCATGGTGGTGTAGTGGTTAGCACTGTCACCTCACAGCAAGAAGGTTCTGGGTTCGAGCCCAGTGGCTGACGAGGGCCTTTCTGTGTAGAGTTTGCATGTTCTCCCCATGTCTGCATGGGTTTGCGGAGGTCTGCGTCCTCCGGGTGCTCCAGTTTCCCCCACAGTCCAAAGACATGCAGGTTAGGATAATTGGTGTCTCTAAATTGACTGTAGGTGTGAAAATGAGTGTGAATAGTTGTATATCTCTATGTATCAGCCCTGTGATGACCTAGTGACTTGTCCAGGGTGTACCCCACCTCTCACCCATAGTCAGCTGGGATAGGCTCCAGCTCGCCTGCAACCCTACACTGGATAAATGGTTATGGATAATGGATGGATGGATGGATGTGTGTGTGCTTGGCTTTCTTAGTTCCCTTCTGTAGTATGCTGCCTGGCTCTGTAACATAACTATACATGCTACAGCGTGGTCACATGGTCTGGCTCAGCCAGTCAGAGCGCGAGAATCGATCAACAAATATGGCATCACTTCCAGTCATGATATACCCGAATCGAAGACAATTTTGTGGTGAAGTATTTGGATTTGCAGCAAATTATGGGCAGTGGAGATGATATAAGTCATTTGAACATTAAAAGGCAAGTTTTTATTTTTGTCTTTGTAGGCGGAGAAAACTGCCAGTCGCTGGTGCTTGTGGACATCTCTGTAAACAGCTTGATAATAATAATAATAATAATAATAATAATAATAATAATAATAGACATTTTCTTATTGGTGTATTTTCATTGTGGCACAGTGAATAAACCATATTAGCAACTCCAAGCTGAACAGGCAAACTGAGAAGAAAAGAGTGTCACATGGTGTTTGAACGTTGTTCACTCTCACTCACTCACTCACTCACTCACGTTCCAGTCCTGGGAACACTGGGGGTGATGAAAGAATACAACCTGTATGGGGCACTAGTTCATCACGCACCATGCTCTTGCACATTCATACACCCATTCGCAACAGATCCATCCATCCATCTATTGAGTGCACTTGTTAAATCTTCACCTGTTGTCAGAAACCTTGGAATATTGCTTAACCCTTCACTCAACTTTGATCCCTACATTAAATCCCTCACCAAGGCTGCTTTCTTCCACCTCCAGAACATTGCCTGCCTTCGCCCCTTCCTTTCAAATAGTGATGCTCAAACTTTGGTCCACTCCTTCATTATGTCCCGCCTAGATTATTACAACTCCTTTTTCATTGGACTTCCTATTAAGTCCCTTCAAAGACTACAATACATTCAGAACTTTGCCACAAGACTCATCACCCATACCAAACAATTTACTCATATCACCTCCATTCTTTTTCAGCTTCACTGGCTACCTGTTCTGTCCTGCATTAAGTAATAAAATCCTACTACTCACCTTCAAAGCCCTTCATAACCTTGCTCCTCCTTACATCCATGACCTTCTGACTCCTTACACTCCATCCTGCTCTCTCAGATCCTCTAGTCATAATCTCCTTGTTGCCCCCCCGCACCAGACTCTCTACCCTGGGTGGCAGGTCCTTCAGCGCCATGGACCCCAAGCTCTGGAATTCCCTCCCTCAACCCCTCCGTGACTGCTCTTCCCTTTCTTTCTCCAGATCTCATCTCAAAACCTTTCTGTTTCATGAGCACTTCTCCTCCTCCACTACTGCATAGACTTACGACTCTTGAGCAACTTTTTTTCTTGTGTGTTCTGTTTTTGGGCAGCACGGTGGTGTAGTGATTAGCACTGTCGCTTCACAGCAAGAAGTTCGAGCCCAGTGCCCAACGAGGGCCTTTCTGTGTGGAGTTTACATGCTCTCCCTGTGTCCATGTGAGTTTCCTCTGGGTGCTCTGGTTTCCCCCACAGTTCAAAGGCATGCAGGTTAGGTTAATTGGTGGCTCTAATTTGACAGTGGAGCACTTGCATGTGACGTCACAGCCGATCCAGATTGTGACAGACGCCATCTTGTCGGTCAAACACCATATTTCCGCCTTCTACTTCTGCTTCTACCTTTTCTTCTGGAAAAACCCTACTATATACAATTCTACTACAACGGCTGCAGCTACAAGCTCTCCCTACCTGTGCACGTTTTTTGTGTTTTTTGTGTGTATTTTTGCGTGTTGTTCATCTGTACCGGACTTCAATATCCACTACAACCGTATGGACTTGCTGGACATTGGTTTCCAGCAGAAAATGACAGTTTGTAGCGATTTCCATCGCATGCACAACATTCCGGACGAGATAGCGAGACCAGCGGGGTCTCTGTGGATTGTTATTGGAAGCAAAGCGAAGGAGGCGGCGTCAGGAGAGGAAGCAAAAGCGAGGCTGCAGAGCCGGTGTTCTGTAAAGTTATCCTACCTCTTGGATTTGTCCTACCAAGCCTACTGCGCATGCGCGAAATCCAGGAGGGTACACCGGCCTGTTGACTAAGCTCATAAAACAGCCACTCAAACCTCCACTGCTAAGCCTCTACCTCTCCAACACCAGATCCATGGTAAACAAGATGGACGATTTGGAATTACAGCTGGAATTACCTTATTCTATTCTATAATCGGCTGGTCAGTGCTATACTCAATACTTAAGTGACTTACCTGTCCAATGAGGATTATTTTCTTGTTTACAAGATGCCACATCTGAGTCACTGACAAATCCTGAATTTCTGTAAAGATAACTGTCCAGAGATTTATAAGCACGCAGTGCTTCACCACTGAACAGCGAGGGAAAGTTGATGAGGTAATTATACAGGTCTGGGTATTCCGCTGGCAGTTCAATATCCACTGATACGGTCGTGAAAACTCCGTCCGGTAAGCCATAAGGGTCACTAATCTGTAGATCGTTTATTTTAGACATATATCTAGTTAGCTGTTCATTAGAAAAATGAGCCGTGTAGTCCGTCGGTTGAAATTGATCCATTCTGTACACGAGTGCAGCAGTATTCAGCTGTGTTTTTTACCGACAAGATGGCGTCTGTGTACTTTCCGGTCACGTGACTGCAAGATCTCTGTAGGTGTGAATGTGAGTGTGAATGGTTGTTTGTCTCTGTGTCAGCCCTGCGATGACCTGGTGACTTGTCCAGGGTGTACCCCACCTCTCGTCCATAGTCAGCTGGGATAGGCTCCAGCTTGCCTGCGACCCTGTAGAACAGGATAAGCAGCTATTGATAATGGATGGATGGATGGATGGATGGATGGATGGATGGATGTTTTCTTTGACCGAGGTAAAGCGACCTTGAGTTTGAGAAAGGTTCTATATAAATCTAACTTATTATTATTTATTATAATGCTTTTGGGAGTTCTGGAGAAACTGGAGAACCCATAAGAAATCCATACGAACACAAAACATGCACAGACAGCAACCAAATGAAGGACCTTAGAGCTGTAAGGTGATTGTAAGAGACAAATAATGCAATTTGTCTGCAAAGTTGAGTTTTCTGGGAAAAGGTCGAAAGGTCAGTCACTTCTAACAAAATTATTGATTTGGTTGAAGAAGATGAGGTGTGTTGCAGACTGACAGAGTTTATTAATACACTTTTAAAACAGTCTTTTCCCCTTCCCCCTAACAAGCAGTTGTGTGTTTTCTCTTGCTTCAAAGCAATTAATTAAATCACCTCAGTGCTACTGGGAAAGATGACAGGCAGTCTATCATTTTTCCAGGCTGTTTTTTACTATGTGGATGGGGAGATGAGAGTAACAGAGAAAGATGAGAAGATTTCCACTCAAACACAGAGATCTTTTTTCCCCAGTCATATTGCACATATGAGTGTGACTGAATTGAAGGAGATATATAGCTGTTCATCCATCTCTTCTTAACCATCTTTCATTTATCAGAATTGTTTTTCTTTCATATAGGGAAGCTGTCAGCCATCAGGATGTGTGAAGATAACATCCCTCTTTGGTCAGTGAGCAGATTCAGAACTGCTTCTGTGGCACATCGCACGCAATAAACATTGCACCTCATAACACGTCTCTGCTCTTTTAAAAACATCCCATGTGAAAACTTTGAGATTTTCAAATAACCCCTGAGGCTAGTTAACATCTGGAAGGTACCATCAGACTTCTGCCCAAGACTTCTGCTACTTTTAAAACTCTGTTTCCATCATTATTCACCTTTATAAGCCAGCTTTCGTGTAAATTCGCTATCCAAATCTTAAAACCTTTCCTAGCTCGGGCATTCCAAATCCACTTCTGTTCCATTCGTCTCCTCGGCTATGCTCTTCCTTAGAGCGAACAAATGGGTGCTAAGCACCATCTGTAACTGTAGTAATTCCTCGAGCGAAACACAGATAAGTCCTCTTTAGCTTCAACTGCACACTGGCAAATCTGAGCTGAATGGTGAGCCAGCAAGAAGCTCAGCAGGATTGGACAGCTGAATCCTTTGCAGGTCGAGAGCGTGCAGTGGAGGGAAAGAGAGGATAAGCCTATGAAGGAGAGAAAAGAGGAAGGCCAGGAAAAGACTTGCTAGATACCAGGTTACAAGAGTTCATGTCAAGCTGCCAGAAGTTCTGATGTGAAAGAAATTGCATGTGTATATGTATCTGCATATGACTTCAGGAACTAACTGACTGCACATTTGTGACTGCAGGACCTGGCTGACTGCAATAATGCGTGTTTATAGTACAGGGCCTTCTTATAGGGAAAAAATGCCCATATAGGGAACCATGGAGGGATGCTAGGGGGACAAAAGCCTATGATTTTTTAATTATTATTATTATTATTATTATTATTATTATTATTATTATTATTATTATTATTATCATCTATCCATTATCCATAATCACTTATCCTGTGAAGGGTCACAGGCAAGCTGGAGCCTATCCCAGCTGACTATGGGTGAGAGGTGGGGTACATCCTGGACAAGTTGCTAGATCATCACAAACAACCATTCACTCTCACATTCACACCTACAATCAATTTAGAACCACCAGTTAACCTAACCTGCATGTCTTTGGACTGTGGGGGAAACCAGAGCACCCAGAGGAAACCCACGTGGACATGGGGAGAGCATGCAAACTCTACACAGAAAGGCCACCATCAGCCACTGGGCTCAAACCCAGAACCTTCTTGCTGTGAGGCAACAGTGCTAACCACTACACCATCATACCACCGATTATTATAATTATTATTATTATTATTATTATTATTATTATTATTATTATTACCTCACCCGCTACGGAGTAAGCAGGACGAGGTATTGGTTTCAGTCAGGTTTCTTTGTTTGTTTGTTTTTTGTTTTTTTTGTTAACAATATTATGGGAAAATGGCTGGATCAATTTTCATGAAACTTTCGGGATAGATGGGCATTGGTCTCAAATAGAACCTCCAACATTATGAGGGTCATCCAGTCAAGGCCACCAAAAAGGTCAAAATCATTTTTGTTGTAGCTACTGCCTCATTTTGAGGTGCTAGCCACTATGTCATCATGCCGTAAGAATGTAAGAGTGTAACAGTCACACACTGCGCATGCGCATACACGTGTTTGGATTAAAATGGCTGGTGAGTGTATACAATTCAGTTCACCATTCGCAATAAATGGACTAGACTAAAGAAATCACTTTCAGGCATGTTTATCCTTATTACAGAGGGAAAGTGCGTTCCACTGAGCTCTAGCACCGGGCCATTTCCAGGAAATAAGAGTTTGGGTCATGGCGACAGCATGTGTATGTCAGCCTTGGTTCGGAGGTTTCAGTTTTGAAAACTGTAAGAAGTACAAGTAGAATAATATAAAGTATAGACATGGTATATTTTACTTATGTGATTTTTAAATTGTTCATTTTGGGATTATGCTTCATTTTTGTGGCTACTCGGGTACCTATATTTTTTCATGATATCTTCCTTCATATTCATCATGAGTGCTACCGGGCGAGGTTTGTTTTGCTTGGCAACACTTATTATTATTATTATTATTATGCAAATATTATTTGTGTTAATATTATCTTGATCTGTGATTTCTATTTCAGTGCTTCACCTTTTTAACACCATGCACTTTTTGTTCTTGGTAGGACACCAGTTGACATTGAACCCCAGGAAGAATGGACTGGTCACATGGTTATATTCTTTCATGAAGAGCCTGCACCATGACCAAAACTGGAATTGTCTTCACTGCCAGCCCAGCAGCTCTGCATGGTACATGCTGTGGAAATGCCTTTAGCCTATTTTGGAGGTATATTTCCAGTTTAAAATGACCAGTTCAACATTATGAGCTGCTACAGAGCAGTCTTTGTCAAAGTCCTCAAGTCAGATATTTTGTTCATTATTGATAGATTGAACCAAATGCTTAACTCTATAGCTTCAGAAGACATCAGATTCATTGTTCATAGTCAGGTGGTAAGAAATGCTCTCATTCTATCTTATGGGAATGTTATCATATAATTTCTGTTCAACAGCTTGCTTTTATTGTAATTAGCCATTATTATTTGTGCACTCACCATTAATAGGAATATCTATTGCAGTTATCCAGTCAACCAATTATATTGCAGCAGCACAATGCAGAAAATTACACAAATACAGATCAAGAGCTTCAGTTAATATTCACAAGCAATACTAGAATGGGGGAAAACTGTGGTCTCTGTGACTTTAACCATAGTGTTGTTGTTGGTACCAGATGGCCAATTTTGAGTCTTTCAGAATCTGCAGATCTCCTGGGAATTTCAGTCTCTAGAGTTTACACAGCATGGTGCAAAAAACAGAAAACACTGAGTGAGTGACAGTTCTGTGAATGGAAATCCCATGCTGATAAGAGACATCAGTGGCAAATAGCCAGATTGGTATGAGCTGCCAAGAAAGATATAGTAACTCATAGCAACTCTTTACAACCGTGGTGATCAGACTGCTGTAGTATTTCAATATTAACATAAACCAAGTTTAGTATTTTTCCCCCCATTGCCTTCATATAGATATTCATAGGTATTCACCCCTCAAAGTCAATACTTTGTAGAGCCACCTTTTGCTGCAATTATACTTGCATTCTCAAGTGGTATGTCTCTATTAGCTTAGCAAAGCTAGCCACTGGGATTTTTGCCCATTCCTCAAGGCAAAACTGCTCCAACTCCTTCAAGTTAGATGGGCTGCATTGGTGTACAGTACAGCAATCTTCAAGTTATGCCACAGATTCTCAATTGGATTGAGGTCTGGGCTTTGATTAGGCCATTCCAAGACATTTAAATGTTTCTCTTTAAACCACTACAGTGTAGTGTAGTTATTTATTCTTTTAAGTTTGTTTCTTAAGACACGTATTTTTAAGTATGTTACCTCGCTTGTTGACAGTTTCGGCGAACACTTCCGCCTTCTTCAAAACAGTCACCAGATGTCGAGTGGTGACGTGCCTTATCAGCTGATGTACTCTATGGAGGCGTGAACGTCCCGCCCAATTTGACAGGTAGTCCACGCCTCCTGCTGTCAGGTCGCTGCCCCAGGACTGCGCTCCAGGTGTGTGACAGCGCGTACGCTCCCTCATCCCGGTTCATCGTCCTCTGCGCCCGCTTACGTATCTCCACTGCCTCCAAAATCCAACGCTGATATCTATTCTCTTCAGCGCGAATGACTCTGGCCTCTTCCCAATTCATAATATGATTTTGTCGTTTGCAGTGGTCTGAAATGGCTGATTTTAAGTTTTCTTGGCTTGCTTTTTCTTTTTCAGATCTTGTGAGTCTTTTTGTTGTTTCTTTTCCACATTCTAATTGGTGTTCTTTCCTGCGAGTGTGGAAGCATCTGCCCGTTTCACCAATATAGACTTTATTGCATGACCGGCAAGGAATTTCATATATGATATTGCATTTATTGTCCAGTTGTATTTTATCTTTGGGGTGAACTAGCAGCTGTCAGAGGTTCTTGTATGGTTTGACCAGGGTGTTGATGTGGTATTTCCTCATGGATCGTTGGATGCGTTCTGTAACTCCTTTTATGTATGGTAATGTGACAAAGCCCCGGTTTGTTTTTTCTGTGTTTTTTCTTGTCTGTTTGTTTCTTTCCTTTTTTTGTGTCTGTGATTTTCCTTTTCGAATTGCCCACGGTGGATATTGGCAGTTTTTTAATGCCTGTTGGATGTGTTGGTCCTCCTCCTGTCTGTCTTTCTCCTCCGTGATGTTCTGTGTTCGGTCGTATAGTGTTCTGATTACTGACATTTTGTGTGCGATGGGATGTTCAGATGTCCAGAGAAGATATTGGTCGGTATGTGTAGGTTTTCTGTATGTTGTAATTCTAATGTTCCCTTCTTCTGTGTGGTGTATTTTTATGTCCAGAAATGCTATTGTCTTGTCCGTTTCCTCTTTTTCAAATTTTCGCTGGCTTTTTGCCACGCCAGAAACAGTCTGCGCCTGAAGCCCAGAACGTAACTGGCCAAATTCTCAGGAGGATCCGATGTATCCAAATCATCTGCCAACACAGACAAGGAAGTTCGCACCTTGTGGCCGAACACCAGTTCATTGGGACTAAAGCCGGTGCTTTCCTGCACCACATCTCGCGCAGCCATTAGTAACCACGGTAAACCGTCCTCCCACTCACGTTTCATCTCCACGCAATACGCGCGGAGAAGAGACTTGAGTGTGGCATGAAAACGTTCGAGCGTGCCTTGGCTCTGCGCATGATATGCAGAGCTGAAATTGTGTTGTATTTTCAACTGCTTGAGCGCAGCAGCAAACGTCCTTGAAGTGAAATTCGAACCGCGATCACTTTGAATGACTTTAGGTAGCCCAAAGATTGAAATGAACTGAGTCAAACTCTTAACAACGGATTTTGTTGAAATGGTTCGAAGCGCATAAGCAGCGGGATACCTGGTGGCTTGGCACATTACCGTGAACAACTGAACACAGCCAGATTTTGAGGGGGGCAAAGGACCTACACAATCGATGATAAGATGTTCAAAGGGAGTGCCCACCGACACTATAGGTTGTAATGGAGCCGGTTTAATGACAGTGTCAGATTTTCCTGCAATCTGACAGACATGACACGACTTCACAAACCGCGCAACATCCCTTTTAATGCGTGGCCAGAAAAAATACTGCAACACACGATTGTAAGTCTTTTTGACCCCGAAATGACCAGAAATGTCCCCATGCGCAGTAGCCAACACTTTGTCCCGACATTCCTCAGGCATCACCACCTGCACGACCTGACCTGCCACATCAGTGTCAGCAGTAGGCGACCACCTACGAAGTAACAAATCATTCTGCAAAAAATAACCATGACCCGTATTATCCTTATCAGCAACCAGATCAAAATATTTCTGCAACCCCTGATCGTGTTTTTGGGCCACAACAATGTCATCACGAGACAATGACGCCGGAAGTTCAGGAATGAAAAGTCGAGCTAAAGTGGTTTTAGATTCATCAGACGGTTGCGCAGCTTCCCGACGCGCCATGGCGTGCGTCACAGCGCACGCTGGAAAAACCTCTGGAAAATCTGAACCGCACTTAACTAGCTCAGCTGATGGTGAAACTTTGGTTCTAACCACTGGCAGCGGCACAACCTGCTCGGGAAAAACACAATCACGAGCCAGATTGTTTCCCACAATGAGGTCTATTCCATCTATGGGCAAAGATGGACGCACAGCCATGGTTACTTCGCCATTCACAAAACCAGAAAATAATTGCATTCTATGCAACGGCACTGGAAAAGCCTGCAGCCCAATTCCCCGAATTAACACAACGTTCCCCGTGTCTGAAGTAAACGAGAAAGGCAGGACTGATTGACATATAAAGCTCTCAGACGCCCCAGTATCGCGCAGGATCTTTACCGGAACACGGCAAGTGTCACCAACCAGCGAGACAAAACCCTCTGTGACAAACGGAGCATAGTCCGTCATGTCGGCCACAGTTGTTTTGTCACGCTCATCACACTGCCCCTTTACACCACTTTTGAACTCGTTCGATACAGCACAAGACGTCTGATCAGATTTTCCTGGAACGAACGAACGCCCATCAGTTTTTACCACCCCCTTGCACTGACGCGTAGCACAGATACAACATTACTTCGATCCCATAATGGTCGGCTACACTATTCAACTGTTCTTTAGTTAAAGCCGCAAATAATGCCTCAGATGGGGACACAACGAAAGCATCAAACACGCTCATTTTCTAATGCTAATTTGACAACACTCAACGATCAAAAAAAAAAAAATGCGCAACAAACAAAAACACACGTTGCCTTTCAGGTTAACTTAACCAACCAAACACGATAAACTACAGGCAAAGTGATCTGTAATACACGCAACAAAATAACAGCAGAGCTCCCCCTAAACATTTACCCACCACTAGACTAACCTATCTTCACACTGAGCCCAAGAACCGAGGATCAGCGAACCAAAAGGATTCACTCACCTATACCGCTGGAGCCAAGCTGTCCCGTTAATCGATCCAGCATGGAGATCCACGGCGGTGCCCAAGGTCCAGGCTCCAGTGACACTACGGCCTACCCAAGCGCCGAAACGCTCTAGAATGGGGATGGCTAGGCTCTGCACGCTGATACCCTGTTACGGGATCACAAATACACTTCGCAAAAAAAGAAACAAAATAAATAAAACTGGTTGGACTAAATGCTCTATTCTGCTCAACTCTTCCCCGATCAAACATGTATAACGTTACACTTACGATGTAAATCCCCCCAAAACAAACACTGTGAGAAACCGGCAGGCCAAAATACGTCTCCTTCATTCACAAAAACTTAAGACCAATGACGTCGCTCTACACACCTCACGCTCTACCAATAGCAATGAGAGCAGCCTAGTCAAAACATATGCCGGTTCACAACTCTAGGGAACTACATACAGTATCTTTTTAAACAACGAAAACGTCGGGAACAAAGATGGCTCGAGCCCCCATATGTTATGCCCACTTGGCTCAAAGCGGAGATAACATAGAGGAGACCACACCGAACGTAACGTTATACTATGATCATTTATTAAAAGAGATTCAAACCCAGTCAGTAAATGTAAACTACTCAAATGTGTAGTGAAAATCAGCTTCATGCAGTGTAGTGCGTAAAAAGATAAAGGGAGAGGGAGAGAGTCAAAGAAGAGGCTGCAGCCAGCCCTCGTAGCCACAGGGCCAGAGCAGCCAAGCCAGAGCACGAATGAGACCCCCGACAGACCTGGAGGAGGTGCTTTTAAACGCCTCCACCCAACTACCAATCAGCTGGCCTATTGGCCACCATGGCCAGCCAGCCAAGTTGATCAGCTCCCCCTGCAGCCTGGGAGCTGGAAGACCGGGCAACTCATACTAATATGTAGGAGGAATGAGGCAGCCATAGCACAACAGAGCCGGGCGCAACAATATAAGAGTAAAATGTCTCTGTCAGCCAACAACCAGTCTGTCCAAAAGGATCCAAAGGATACCACGGGTCCCAGCAGTGTAGATATAGATAATGTAGAATAGAAAAATTTCACTCTGACACCCAACTTTTGAACATTATTAAAAATTTATTCTCGACAAACGTTTCGGCCTTCAGCCTTCTTCAGTGTCAAAAAGTGGCAGTTTTTTTGACACTGAAGAAGGCTGAAGGCCAAAACATTTGTCGAGAATAAATTTTTAATAATGTTCAAAAGTTGAGTGTCAGAGTGAAATTTTTCTATTCTACATTATATATATATATATATATATATATATATATATATATATAGTGACATCCCGAGAGGCTGCGTCCTGGAGGGGCGCTATATCCCACGCAGATGGCGCCAACCACTGGCAGCTATAACTCCATCTGGTGGTGGAGTTAGGAACGTCACCCCTCAGCACACTACACGGCAGCACACCTGTGGCTAATGAGGGCCTAATGAGTAAGAGGGCTTCGTGAGAGCTCAAAACTCCCAGTGTGAATGTGGAGGAGAGAGGAGCGAGGTTCACGGACTCTCCTGCTGAGTGGATCCTGCTGGGCGGGGTATTCATCGAACTGCTTATCTGGAATTCTTACCTGAGGGATTTTTGCACTGAAATACTTACCTGTGTTCTGAACGCCTGCTACTGGGCTGCCACCGGGCCGAAGACTACAGGGATTGTTGACTGGACTCAAAGTAAGGCAGAAGATTTTGTTTGTTCTGTGGAAAGGATATTGGACTGAAGGAAACCTGTATAATTTTGTTGTTCAAAAGCCAGAGACATTGTTTGAGTTTGACTTTTGGGAATCCATCTTCGTTTGAACATTGGACTTTGAGATACCTTTTCTGTTTAATTTCCTGGCATAACATTAAAAATCTTGATTTATTTTAACCTTTGTGTCCTTGCACTGATTGAAGGGTCCCGCTGAGAGCCAGCCAACCTGTCGTGATGTCACATATGGTGGAGAATGTGGGCATTTCAATCAGCAATAATAGTGCATGTACGAGGAGGACACTGAACATTTGATTGCTCAATTTTCCCAGTTAACCATAGGCCCTCTGCATAACAAGATGGAGGAAATTTTGAAGGCCCTTATTGCAGGCCAGAAAGCCCAAATGCAGGTGAGCACGGCCCTCCTGGAGGAACAAAGGAAAGCCAACCAACTGAAGGCAGAGGAGTTGCAGCTACAGAAGAAGATGGCTGTTCGGAGCATTGGCCCAATAAAGGCAAGTGATTTTATCTCCAAAATGGGGGTTACAGATGATGTTGAGGCATACTTGCACACCTTTGAAGCCACAGCCACTAGGGAAGGATGGCCCAAGGCACATTGGGTTGGACTGTTGGCCCCATTTTTAACGGGAGAATCGTTGAACGCTGTCCGAGACCTACCCCCTGACCAGACTATGAACTATGATGCTCTGAAGGCTGAGATCCTCAGCAGACATGGGCTCACCAAGTTCGGTATGGCTCAACCCTTCCACAGCTGGACCTTCCAAGCAGACCAGGCTCCCTGTGCGCAGATGCACAGACTTTCCAGAATCGCGAGGAGATGGCTGGAACCTGAGAAAACCACAGCGGCTGCAGTAGTGGAGGCCGTTGTCATGGATCACTACATTCGAGCCCTGCCATATGAGGCGAAGCGCTTCATCAGCCAACAAGCCCTAACCACAGCGGAACTAACTGTTGAAGCTGTGGAGAAGTACCAGGCCATAACAGAAATGCTCTGTGCTTCCAGGAAGGACCCCAGGACTGTGCCCCCACTGCTGACAGGGGGAGGCCACCCCAAAAAACCCAAGGGGTCCAGCCTAGCCACAACAGGACCTGGCTATGCTCCGGGGAAGCCAGAAGCCAGCCGGGTCCAGTTAGGATTCCCCGTGATGGTGACACCCGACAATGCTTCTGGTGCGGGGGCAGGGGACACATGTCTTGGCAGTGTGGGAAACCGGTGGACGAGCCTATGCCCACTGCAGGGTCCTCCAGCTCACCCTCCGCCCAGCTGTTTGCATCACTCGTCGTGGCTGCAGACGGGCCCCCAGATCGACACCCCCCCCACCTGCCCAGTGACTGTGAATTGCCGTGATGTTGAGGCATTGTTAGATTCGGGTAGTCGGGTCACCTTGGTGTATAAGGACCTGGTGGATCCATCGTGTCTGACCACTGACCAAGTTCTCCCAGTTTCCTGCGTCCATGGGGACACCAAAGAGTACCCCACCACTGAACTAAAAATGACCACCACCAGGGGGACTATACACACGAGGGTGAGAGTGGTTGATTCCCTCCCTGTTCCTGTTCTGATTGGGCGAGATTGCCCAACCTTCCACCTGCTGTGGAGAGAGACCCAGCAAAGGCCAGCCTGGGTACCCCACAGCCAGAGAGGTAAGACTCATCCTGCAACCACACAAGTGCAACCCGCACAACCCCACATCCCCACTTTTGCCCTTGCAGGGATGACAGGCACCCAGGCTGACACAGAGACTGGCCTGGAGACTGGAGAAGAGAATGGGGCCCCGGAAAGCTCTCCAAGCTCTGACGAGGAAGACGCCCCAGGCATCGAGGAGCTTCCCCCTCTCACAGGCCAGTATGGTACTGCCCAGTTGCAGGATCCCACACTTGCAAATGCCTTAAGGAATGTGCAGGTGTTAGAGGGTGTGCTGTTAGGGGGTAGAGCAAGCCCTACATACCCCCATTTCACAATTATATGGGGCCTACTGTATCAGGTGGTGAAGAAAAATGACAAAGTGCATGAACAGCTCCTTGTACCACAGCCCCACCGGGTGACTGTGCTCAATCTGGCACACACATCCACTGGGGGCCCACCTAGGTGTAGAGAAGACAAAAGAAAGGATCTTACAGTGTTTCTTCTGGCCGGGAGTGCACAAGGAAATGGAGAATTACTGTTGTAGTTGCCCAGAATGCCAGAAGGTGGTGCCTAAACCCCCTTACTGTAACCTGCTCATCCCCTTACCAATTATCGAAACTCCTTTTGAGAGGATTGGACTGGATATAGTTGGGCCTTTGCCAAAAAGCTCCAGGGGGCATCAGTACATTCTGGTCATCCTGGACTACGCGACCCGGTACCCTGAGGCCATCCCCCTGAGGAAGGCTACCTCCAAACAGATGGCCAAGGAGCTGTTCCTCCTCTCCACCAGTCTGGGGATTCCAAAGGAGATATTGACGGACCAAGGCACTCCATGTCCAGGGTGATGAAAGAACTGTGTGCCCTGTTGAAAATCAAACAGTTGTGAACATCTGTCTACCACCCCCAGACAGACGGGTTGGTCGAATGGTTTAACAGGACTCTGAAGTCCATGCTGAGGAAGGCGATTGAAGAGAATGGGCGGAACTGGGACCAGCCGCTGCCATACCTGCTGTTTGCAGTACGAGAGGTACCCCAATCTTCTACTGGCTTTTCACCTTTTGAACTGTTGCTTTCTTACAGACCCAGAGGGCTGCTGGACATTGCCAAGGAGGCTTGGGAGGAGCAACCCTGCAGACAGCGGACCCTGATCGAGCATGTCGGGGCCATGAAGGAGAGAATGAGGGCCATCTATCCGATAGTGCATGAACGCATGGAGACTGCTCAATGGCAACAGCAGGTCTCCTACAACCGACCTGCCCAGCCGAGAAAGTTTAAGCCAGGGGACAGAGTGCTGGTCCTGGTGCTGACCGTGGAGTGTAAGTTCCTGGCAACCTGGCAAGGACTGTATGAGGTCATCGAGCGGGTAGGAGAAGTGAATTATAAGGTGAGACAGCCTGATAAAAGAGAACCTGAGCAGATATATCACATTAACCTCTTGAAAAAATGGCACGCCAGGGAGGCATTGTTCAGGTGTTTGCCCCCGACAGAGTCCAAAGAACCCGCCTGAGAGGAGGTTCAGGTGGGGCTAGGCCTGTCTCCACACCAGCGGCAAATGACCCTAGAGCTGGTGGACCGCAACCGAGATGTCTTCTCCTCACTCCCCGGGCACACAGAGGTGGTCCAACACGAGATCCGCACCGTCCCGGGCCGAACAGTGACCCAGCATCCCTATTGTGTGCCGGAGGCTCGCAAGGTGGCCATCCAGGAGGAGGTGAGAAAGATGCTAGAGCTGGGAGTCATCAAAGAGTCCAAAAGTGCCTGGGCAAGCCCCATCGTCCTGGTTCCCAAACCAGACGGGTCGGTGAGATTCTGCAATGATTATCGCAAATTGAATGAGGTGTCAGAGTTTGATTCATACCCTATGCCCCGTGTTAATGACTTAGTAGACTCCTTAGGACATGCCCGGTTCCTCACCACTCTGGACCTTACAAAAGGATACTGGCAGGTGCCCCTGACCCCGGCGTCAAAGGAGAAGACAGCCTTTGCCACCCCAGACAGTCTCTACCAGTACACACGGCTCCCATTTGGTCTGCATGGAGCGCCAGCCACATTCCAGCGCTTAATGGATCGGGTCCTGGCTCCCCACAAGAGGTATGCAGCTGCATTTTTAGATGATGTGGTCATTCAAAGTCCGGATTGGGACAGTCATTTACCCCGTGTACAAGCTGTGCTTGATTCCCTCAGAGATGCAGGTCTGATGGCAAACCTGGAAAAAATGCAGACTGGCCTTCAGTGAAACCAATTACCTGGGGTACACCTTTGGCCAGGGACTAGTCAAGCCCCAGGAAGCGAAGCTGCGGGCCATACAGGACTGGCTGCAACCCCTCACCAAGAAGCATGTGAGGTCATTTTTGGGCCTAGCTGGCTACTACCGGTGCTTTATTGCCAATTTTGCCTCCATTGCTGCACCCCTGACAGATCTGACAACCAAATGGCACTCAAGGATGGTGAAGTGGAATCCCGCGGCGGAGGCAGCCTTCATCAACCTGAAGCAGGCCCTCTGTTCCAGTCTGGTTCTGGTGGCACCAGACTTCAAGAGGGAGTTCGTGGTGCAGACAGATGCTTCAGAGGTGGGGCTGGGGGCTGTACTCACTCAAGTACATGAGGGTGTGGAACATCCCATCTTATATCTAAGTAGAAAACTACTCCCTAGAGAGAAGAACTATTCAACAGTGGAAAAAGAGTGTCTCGCCATTACCTGGGCGCTGTAATCCCTACGATATTACCTCCTGAGCCAGCGTTTCACGGTGATCTGACCACGCCCCTCTGCAGTGGATGGCCAAGAACAAGGAGACAAACAGTAGGATTACCAGATGTTTTTTAAGCTTGCAAGCGATTAACTTCTCTGTTGTACACAGGGCTGGCAGGCGCCATGGCAATGCGGACGCCCTGTCCCGGCGAGATGTCCTCTTCACAACCTTCAGCCCGACAAGGACGTCGGTCCCGATGGGGGTGATGTGTGACATCCCGAGAGGCTGCGTCCTGGAGTGGCGCTATATCCCACGCAAATGGCTCCAACCACTGGCAGCTATAACTCCATCTGGTGGTGGAGTTAGGAACGTCACCCCTCAGCACACTACACGGCAGCACACCTGTGGCCAATGAGGGCCTAATGAGTAAGAGGGCTTCGTGAGAGCTCAAAACTCCCAGTGTGAATGTGGAGGAGAGAGGAGTGAGGTTCATGGACTCTCCTGCTGAGTGGATCCTGCTGGGCGGGGTATTCATCGAACTGCTTATCTGGAATTCTTACCTGAGGGATTTTTGCACTGAAATACTTACCTGTGTTCCGAACGCCTGCTACTGGGCTGCCACCAGGCCGAAGACTACAGGGATTGTTGACTGGACTCAAAGTAAGGCAGAAGATTTTGTTTGTTCTGTGGAAAGGATATTGGACTGAAGGAAACCTGACTATAATTTTGTTGTTCTAAAGCCAGAGACATTGTTTGAGTTTGACTTTTGGGAATCCATCTTCGTTTGAACATTGGACTTTGAGATACCTTTTCTGTTTAATTTCCTGGCATAACATTAAAAATCTTGATTTATTTTAACCTTTGTGTCCTTGCACTGATTGAAGGGTCCCGCTGAGAGCCAGCCAACCTCTCGTGATGTCACAAAAAAAAAAAAAAAAAAAAAAAAAATATATATATATATATATATTAGTGCTGTCAAGCGATTAAAATATTTAATTGCGATTAATGTCGCGACTGTCATAGTTAACTCGCAATTAATCGCAATTTAATCACACATTTTTGTCATATGACAAACCATTGTAATTCTCTTATCAGCATAAAAAAATGAATGGGCTTGCTTTGTACCAATGTTTTGTTTTTTATTGCAGAGCATAACACATCTTGTCACAGCCATTGACATCCATAACTTCCATATTAGATGAGAAAACCAAGGGATGAAAAATAAAGTGCATATCACTGTGAAAATAAAGTTTTATTTTACTCTTCATTAGTTTCTTTTGAAGAGAAGTATTTGCCATAAAAGAAGAAAAAAACAGATAACAAAAATAAAAACATTCATCATACGTTCAAAAACGTTCATCATAGTGTGGTACTGTATTATCTAATTCTCACTGCTTATAACTCTACACCTCCCTGGTGGAGATGAGCTGGGAAACTGAAGACTGAAGGAACAGTATTGAAAAGTATTTTTCCAGTCTCACCTGTGAAAGGTAATCCCATGTGATCTCGTTTGGACGGTAAACCTGTTGGTACAGTTAAATGCAGCACATGAATGAGGCATCTTTATTCTCGGCTACTGTCTAGACGCTATACCAGAGACGGTTGAAGAATCTCCATTTTGCCCCATCCAATATGGCGGTGAGGATGTTTATGTCTATGCCTTTCTCCATCACTCACACGTACTCTTATTGAAGCAGCACGCGACAAGCCTCAACAGGAACTACGGGTGACTCGCAGGGCCAAATTAGAATTTGCATTAATGGCACTATTTTTTTTTTAATCACGTTAAATTGAGATCGCGTTAACTTATTATCACGTTAACTTTGACAGTACTAATATTTTTATATATATATATATATATATATATATATATATATATATATATATATATATATATACATTTTTTTTTTTTGGGGGGGGGTACTTATGCATGTCCATGTTTCTGTTTTTCCATCTTAATTATTGTTTGTTTCACAATAAAAAAAAAAGTGCACCTATAAAGTGGTGGGCATGTTGTGTAAATCAAATGGTGCTAATGCTCGAAAAATCCATTTTAATTCCATCTTGTAATGCAACAAAACAGGACAAACACCAAGGGGATGAATACTTTTGCAAGACACTGTAGTTTCTAGAGCATGAGAGGGAATTGGTATTACTTTCCTAAGAGGAAAGAACATCCTCATGATTGTTCTTTTAATTTTTCTTTCTCAGGTTTGCAAAAATGTTTGGAGTTTGAAACTAACTTTAGCTTATTAAGATTTAGTCAGCCAAATTCAGCATATTAGCCATTTCGTTGTTCAGACTGTAACAAGCTAGTGGCAGAGTTTACTAAATACTTGATATATAGAGGATTTCGGCCTACGTCATTGTTTCCATAGCGACAATATTTATGCCGCCATTTTGACGATCACAAATATGGCGACTACCGGTAGCAATGCACTGTTGATCATGACGAAGTCTCATTGTCGAGTATTTTATCCGGCCTAGATGACGCGAGTAAGAAGCGATATCACCAGAAAATCAATGATGCTGGTGTACGTGATCCGTACACGTTACCAGGCTATCTTTTTCTGGCTTTGCAGCGCTGC
Organism: Neoarius graeffei; assembly: GCF_027579695.1. NCBI lineage: Eukaryota > Metazoa > Chordata > Actinopteri > Siluriformes > Ariidae > Neoarius > Neoarius graeffei. The sequence continues at coordinate 26,342,771 of NC_083577.1, forward strand.
AGTGCGGGTGATCTTCCTGACCTGCAGTCAGGCGTGTGGGAAATACCAGGGAAAAAACCTAAAAGAAAAAGGAGCGAGATGCAGAAAACACCTTCACTATCCAGCGATGTAGGGCATTTACAGGGCGAGCAGAGGGAGAGGTTTTTGCAAAAATTGAGGTTAGCAGGCTTAGAGAACGACGTTTACCTGCTTCCACCAGGATTGTTCACTGATGTATGGAAGTACACGAAGCCCTCATCTTTGCCTGACTTCGGCCCACATGATCTGTATACCTATGTCATTAAAAACCAGGCTGGGTAACATGCCTACATCAGCAGGTCGTCCCTGGAGCCGGTGGTCGCCATCTTATTACAGCTAAGGTTTGTTCACATTTTCATTTATTTTCGGTCCTCAGGATAAACAAAATGTTATTAAATGTCATTGAAATAACTTCTTAGTCTGTTGAGACATGGCCCGTTATAAATTTGCTGTTACCAGGCAATGACCAAGAACTGTATTATTAGGGTCGGTGTAGTTGTAGCAGTGCACTAGCAGCTAGCTGTTAGCACTAGCTAATGTCAACAACATAGTAGCTGGTATGTTACTGTAGCAATGTTTACGTTCAGTCATTTGGATGACTGTTAAAACCTTTCAGTCTCAAGTTTTTCCTTTACTGTATTTACTAGTTTACTGAGCTAGCGCGCTCGCTCCCAGCCTGCCCGAGCTAGCGCGCTCGCTCCCAGCCTGCCCGAGCGCGCTAGCTCAGTAAACTAGTAAATACAGTAAAGGAAAAACTTGAGACTGAAAGGTTTTAACAGTCATCCAAATGACTGAAAGTAAACATTGCTACAGTAACATACCAGCTACTATGTTGTTGACATTAGCTAGCTTGACCTTCAAAATGGCAGACACCGGGGCGTCACGTGACCTGTGACATCACGTCGAAATCCTCTATAATATAGCTTTGCCACTAATTCTCATGTCAGCCTGTTAGCAAGCAACAAGTTAAATTGGATCCATTTGTCAAGTTGTTGATTAGTCTGTTAGCTGGTTGTTTAAAGAACACAAATGGCAGACAAACTGCTAAAATAATCCCGATTAGAAATGTATGGGAAAAGTCTGCAATGTGAAAGATGATGGTTGCATTCACAAAAAAGCTTTTGAAACCTTATTTTGATGCAAAGTCACCAAACATTTTTAAGTGGTTTTATCAGATTTGATGAGTGATTTTATAGATGCAGTTTTTTTTTTTTAACATCCCAGTGGCCATGGAAAGTGCAGTTATGGCTCTTTCCCCATTCATTTTCAATGAATGGTGTCAAGATGGCTGCTGAGTGGTGAGACTTGCCTATAAAGACTTTGGTAGAAGTTACCACAACAGGGTAGTTCCACCACAACTGGCAAGATTGGAAATAAAACAGTACTGGTCATTTTCTAATATTTATCTGTCCAGTTTTGATGAGTCAGTGCCCTCTGGTTCTTGGCTGACAGGCTGACAGGTGTGGAACATGATGTGCTGTTCAGGCAGGAGAAGAAGAAGCCCATCTGCCTGAAGGTTTGACACGTTGTTTGTTCTGAGATGCTTTTCCAATCATCATGGTTGGAAAGATTGACCATTTGAGTAAATGTAGCCCTACTGTCAGAATTTGATTTTGTATTTTGCACCATTCTGTGTACATTCCAAAGACTGCTGTGTGTGAAAATCCCAAGAAATCAAGTGTTTCTGAAAGATCAAACCAAATCCTCTGTTACCAATATCCCTACCACGCTCTATAAGAACATTGATACCAAGGTTTTTAAACTGTGTGATTGGCTGAATGGGTAATGGCATGCATATGCAGGTGTACAGATGTTCTAAAGTGCCTAAAGTAATAAATAATAATATAAATTTCATCTCATCTCATTATCTCTAGCCGCTTTATCCTTCTACAGGGTCGCAGGCAAGCTGGAGCCTATCCCAGCTGACTACGGGCGAAAGGCGGGGTACACCCTGGACAAGTCGCCAGGTCATCACAGGGCTGACACATAGACACAGACAACCATTCACACTCACATTCACACCTACGGCCAATTTAGACTCACCAGTTAACCTAACCTGCATGTCTTTGGACTGTGGGGGAAACCGGAGCACCCGGAGGAAACCCACGCGGACACAGGGAGAACATGCAAACTCCGCACAGAAAGGCCCTCATTGGCCACGGGGCTCGAACCCGGACCTTCTTGCTGTGAGGCGACAGCGCTAACCACTACACCACCGTGCCGCCCTTAATATAAATCAGTCATAAATATTACATAATTATTAATTAATCACTAACCAATAGTAATTGCTATTAATTGTTATTAGTTGTTAATTTGTATTTATAATTAATAAATTATTAGTAATCAATTAATCTTGATATTGATAATATTATTTACATACTTATGTGTAATATGTATATTTGTGTCAGATTATATATTTAAGATTAGATTAGATAGATTAGATTAGATAAAACTTTATTGATCCCTTTGGGAGGGTTCCCTCAGGGAAATTAAGATTCCAGCAACATCATTACAGATAAACAGAGAAAAGAAATAGAGAAAAACTTCTAGATAAATTAAAATAAATAAAGTATTTACATATACAAATATAAAAGAATAAGATATGGGGAAGAGAGGAAGTGGGGTTAGGGTAAGTGTGTGTGTGTGGGGGGGGGGTGTAGTGGTTAGCACTGTTGCCTCACAGCAAGAAGGTTCTGGGTTCGAGCCCAGTGGTCAACGGGCCTTTCTGTGTGGAGTTTGCATGTTCTCCCCGTGTCTGTGTGGGTTTCCTCCGGGTGCTCAGATTTCCCCCACAGTCCAAAGGCATGCAGGTTAGGCTAATTGGTGGCTCTAAATTGACCATAGGTGTGAATGTGAATGGTTGTTTGTCTCTATATGTCAGCCCTGCCATTATCTGGTGACTTGTCCAGGGTGTACCCTGCCTCTTGTTCATAGTCAGCTGGGATAGGCTCCAGCTTGCCTGCACAGGCAATGATCAGTTATGATTAGTTGTGGTTAATTACCAAAATAGTCATAGGATTTAACACCAATAAAAATAATCTTTTCTTGTATGCAATATATATTCAATACATACTATTTTATAAATATGGAATCTGCTGAGTCTCTTCAATCTGTTCAGGTGGAAAAGTATACTGCATGGCTTTTCATGGATTGCATACAAACCATAGTTTGCTATTTGGTATGTCAGATAAAATTGTGCCTCTCAAGCCAATAGCAGCATAAAAAAATACAGAGAAAAGTCCAAGACAAGACAAGAGCCTTGTGCAAAAACATGGCATTAATAGACAGACAAGTGAAGCACAATACAATAAATGCACAGGACAATAAAAACACAGTTCATGCTGACTGCATGGCGCCGTGTCGGGATAAATGGGGCAGTGATGGCTTATGAACTATCTTGCCTGCCGAGAACAAAATAGTGCATACAAACGCAGACCGCAGTAGTAATCAATAGTCACTTCTTTTGAACTCGGCACTCAATTGAGTTCAAAAGAATTCAATATTAGTGCTGAGACTCCCAAACCATGGACAGTGCACAGCATCGCTCCTACTTAAATCTGAATCACAGTAACGGAGAGCATCCAAGCACTATTTGGTTATTGAAGCTTGATTTTCAGATACATTAATCAGTTTGTTCGTCTACTTTTCTCCTTTTTAGTCAAATAAAAACAGATGAATTTACTTTTTTTTCTTCTTTTACCTTTAACGTCAGTGAATCAGTGCCCACTGTAGCCTCTTGTTCTTGGCTGACATGAGTGGAACACGATGTGCTTTAGGCCATCTGCCTCAGGGTTTGACATGTTGCTTTTGACATGAGTTGCTTTTTTGCTCACCATGACTGGAAAGGGTGGTGATTTGAGTTAATGTTCTCTTCCTGCCAGCTCAAACCAGAACTGGTTATTCTCCTCTGACAACTTTCAATCACAAAATCACAGTAGTAGTAGAATGCCTGCTTGCAAAACAAAACACATCCATCCATTATCTATATCATGCATCCATCAGGGTCCCAGGGAGGAAGAAGAAGACTTTATTTACCACATGTATACTCAAGCACAGTGAAATTCCTCCTCTGCATTTAACCCATCTGAAGCAATGAACACACACATGCACACACAAGTGCGAAATGAGCACACACACACATACCCAAAGCAATGGGCAGCTACGTATGCAACAGTACCCGGGGAGCAGTTGGTGGTTAAGTGCCTTGCCCTTCATGATACAGAGGGAAGGGAAACTGCTGTTCAATCACTCAACTCTCCTCATATTGTTCCTGCCGGTCCTGGGAATCGAACCCAAGGCTGCTTCTCTAACTTTCAGGCCATGGCTGCCCCAAAGATGGATCCAATCCCAACTGATTTTGGGTGAGAGGAAGGGCACAGCCTGGGCAGGTCACCGATCTATTGTGTGGTGAATCCATAATATGTTAACATTCACACTAATACTCCATTATTAGCTCATCCGGCTGACAGACAATGAATTTATCTCATCATGTGTTGTCTGTCATCCGGCGTCGTCCACATTTCATGAAAATTGCTTCTTCTCTCTCAATTCTTTACCGATTTTTATTCTTTTTGGCAGGAAGGTAGGTCTACCTGGGATGCATATGGCTTCTACCCAAATTTGCACAATTGCAATTAATAATGGAGATATGGAGTAATTAATCAATCCCTAATGAGCAGTTTCCACACAAATCTCGTCTTCTCCCTCAATTCTTCACCGATTTTGATTCTTTCTGGCATGAAGGTAGGGGTACCTAGGGTGCATATAACTTCTACACAGACTTGCTTAATTACGATTATTAATGAAGTTATGGACTAATTAAGCCTTAATGAGCAGTTCAACAAAAATCACTTCTTCTTGGTCAATTCCTTGCTGTTTTGGATTCTTTCTGGTAAATAGGTTGGTATCCCTAGGGTGTATATAGCTTCTGTATATAGCTTGTATATAGTGTATAGAGCTTACAACATTTATTGCACAAGGTGGCCTACTTTAGATCGTTCCTTCTGGATTAGATGGAGTCGGAGTGAGTTACGACGTCATTGGTGATCTTATTATTATTACTATTATGCTCAGAATTTGATCCAGGTCATATCAACAGCATATTCCATTTGGGATATTCTGAATTTGGCCTTATTCTGAATTTAGCATTTTCCAGTTAAGACATGTGGGATAGGCTGATATTATTTGGGTTTTAGGAGCATTCTTTGGATATGTATTCAGCACATTTGGAATTTATGTCTCAATTGGGGATTTTAGGGCAGTTTGCAACACACGGCCTCTTACCTCTTTAGGATCATTTCTGTGTGTTGTATACAAAAATTAGATAACAAGGGTATGTAGACAGGAATATTAGTGGAATATTCATTTTCATTGACCTTGTAAACAACTTAGGAATATGGGAAGATTGCCCTTTTTTTGGAATAACGGCAAACAAAAAAGAATATTTTGTGCAGTGATGAAAAACCATTCACACTCACATTCACACCTATCGGGCAATTTAGAATAGCCGGTTGACCTAATTCGCAATGGGCGTATGAAATGGAGGCTCTGCTGGACTTTTCAGGCCAAGGACATGATGTCAGACATGTGCACTCTGATAAACTAAGTGACTGCACACTGACCAGTGGTTCACAGGTCTTCCTCAAGTCCACAATCATCTCCTTTGTCAATATTAAGACAAAATTGCAAGTTCAGTACTCAGTATATCAATATTGTTGTGCTGACATCATGCACCACCTTTGCTTTGTATGCTGTCTTGTAGTTCTTGATGGTGAGTCCGTTAAATACACTACTGTAGTATTATGTGCAAACTTGATGCTGTGTATTATTTAGTGAAAATACAATGTATTATGGATATACAAGGCATTCAAATATGCATTTTGTAGCAAAAAATGGAACGAGGTTTTGAAAAAAATGAATTGATGGACTTGATTAAGATCAACGTAAAGAAAAATAATGGAGGGAAATTGCTAATTTTTATATTCATTCATTCATATTCAATAATTTAGCTTTAACCCCTGGTGGATCAGAACATATCATGTGAACACTGGGCATGAGGTGGCAGGGTTTCGCCTAGAAAAACTGGAAAGAGTAGTGGCCCCGCAAGTGCAGCAATGTGCAGAGAGCACGCCGCCATAGGCAGTGTGTAAGCTAGGGGGGTCTGGGGTCATGCTCATTCATCTCATTATCTCTAGCCGCTTTATCCTGTTCTACAGGGTCGCAGGCAAGCTGGAGCCTATCCCAGCTGACTGCAGGCGAAAGGCAGGGTACACCCTGGACAAGTCGCCAGGTCATCACAGGGCTGACACATAGACACAGACAACCATTCACACTCACACCTACGGTCAATTTAGAGTCACCAGTTAACCTAACCTGCATGTCTTTGGACTGTGGGGGAAACCAGAGCACCCAGAGGAAACCCATGCGGACACGGGGAGAACATGCAAACTCCGCACAGAAAGGCCCTCGCCGGCCACGGGGCTCAAACCCAGACCTTCTTGCTGTGAGGCGACAGCGCTAACCACTACACCACCGTGCCACCTGGGGTCATGCTCCCCCATAAAATTTTGAAATGTAAGGGTTCATTTCATGGCTTCTGGTGACATCTAGAGCTGAATTTTTTTTTTTTTACCAGTTCAACATGTTGGAGAAAAAGCTATATTTTACTTATAATTTTACTGAATTCCCACCATACCTGTCAACTTTGAGGTTTGAAAAAAAGGGATATTTCCCAGATTTTTAACTCAAAATAAGGGAAAATTTCGGAAAGTCATACCCTTCACCAAAAGTGGGTGTGTAGTTGAATGGGGGGCAATTTTCTATCTAGTATTTGTGATTTCCTGTACTCTGGTGCATGTTGGTGATAGCCAAGACACAAACTCAATATACTTATGGCTTATAGAGTACATTTGTGAATAAACTATACATTTATTTTTATTTGCTTTCAGTGGTACAAGTTATTTCCCAAATTAAGGGCTAAAATATGTATCTTATGTTAAAATAAGAAAGGTCATTATATAACCAGTCAATAAATTCAATTCCATTGCAATTTATTATGGTTTTACTATAGTCATGGCCTCGGAACAATAGATAGATAGAAAGATAGATAGATAGATAGATAGATAGATAGATAGATAGATAGATAGATAGATAGATAGATAGATAGAGTAATAAAGATATAACGAGTAATATAAGATATTAAACCAAGAGTGATTTAAAATGGGTAAGTTTCAGATAGAAAATAAAATAGACAATGAGTGGATAAAACAGTTAATACACCAATTAGTTTACACTAGGCTATTTATGAGGTCTTAGCCAGAACATACTTAATGTAAACATGTGTAGCTTACCTTTGATTATTTGGGAGGCTTTCGTTTTCCCCATGGAAAATTTCTTTGCGATGGAAGAGTCTGGGAACATTCCAGCCACGCACTTGTTGAAATCATCAAAGAAAGAGAGGCTAATGTTTTTCTTAGCTATTAGCATCGCCATCTTCACCTCAGACCTAATCAGTGTTGCCAGATACTGCTGACGTTTTCCAGCCCAAATTATGTTCAAAACCCGCCAAAATGCACTTGAAACCGCCCAACTTGGGCGGGAAACCTCCCAATCTGGCGACACTGGACCTAATCACTTGTTCAGCCTCACCTCTGGAAGGAGTTCTGTAATTACTGATGCCTGAGAGGGCGGGGATGTGAATTCATGGCCCGACTTCCTGCTGTAAACTCCTGTAAGAGGTCCATGAATTCTGGACCTACTGACTTTTTTATATTGTGAAAATACGGGACTTTTATATTATGTGAAAATACGGGATATTTTCGGGAAAATAAAAAAACGGGAAGACAGCGGGAAATAAGTCAAAATAAGGGATTTCCTGGGAAAAACGGGAGGGTTGACAGGTATGATTCCCACCCTGAAAACAGAAAAAAAAAGTCAGTAAATACCCACTTGCATCTTACAAGCAGTATCCTGTTCCAAAGGAGACTGCAGTTTATTTCACATCAAACAAAGTGAATGATGATGCATGAGTTGTTCAAAATACTGATCATTAAATTTTGGCAATAGTGTGGATGACTAAATACTCTCACTGTCAGACTCGAGCTGGTCGGCAGCATGCAGTGAACTGGCCATTGAGGTCTCACAACTATGGTCTGCCACTGTTGCTGAGTTGTTTTCTGTAGTTTTCTTTGTGAAAAACTCTGTAATTAAGCTCCAACCTGTCTGCGTTTTGCTCACTCATACCTGGCTTGAAGGCTCCACCATTTTTGCATAAGATACCTATGAATATTAATTTTACTCAGCTTATCCAGTCAACGTAGGATACCGCACACATTCAGCCAATCAGTGCAGAATACCCTTCTCTGACATCTTAGGTCAAGTTTAGGGCCATGTGCTTTCATGGACTGTATTGATTACCTGCTCAAAGGCTACAAAACATATGCATGTTGCTATTAGCTTTATACTGTAGGCCTAAATTGTAAGCATCACGGTGGTAGTTTAATGAGTAGCAGAATGTCACTAAGCATATCGGTCAACAAATTAAGTGCAGCGGAGCTGTTATGCTATGATGCTTTCAGGGAAACCCTGGGTGGGAATAACACCAGTTCGTCTTAGGGCATTATGTACACACATTCACACACCTAGGAACAATTTAGTATAGCCAATTAGCACTGACTAACATGTTTTGGGATGTGGGAGGAAATCAGAGAACAGGATTGCACCAGGGAACCTGCTGAGGCAGCAACACTACCAGAGTCATTTTTTATTTATCTACAGCACTGGGACATGCTTAAGCAATGAGCCAGAAGGGTTGACCTCAGTACAACAACAAATGGAGAGGGGGAAAAAAAAAACACCAAGGGTTTTTTTTTTTTTGTTCTCAGACAGACTTGGTTAATCATAAACCCTCCAGGTCCCCATCTCTGACAGACATGAGTATGTATGAGTATTACAGAATTAAAACTCAGACAGCAAAAAAGAAAGTGAGATTGACATAATGTAAGTACAATTCACTCCACAAGAGCCACATTTCGCATTTGGAAACTCAAGGTTTTTCGTTTGTTCATGCACAGTAGTCAAGTATTAGGTAGTAGACAATGACAGACTCTGCATGTTTTAATTTACAGGTTATGTGAAATCAGCAAGAGGACTGCAACAGCTATATTTTCCGTCTCACTGGCCCAAAAGAAAATAGCCTTTCTTCCACAAGGTCAACTTGAGAAGCAACATATCTGTAGAGATGGCATGGTCTTTTCTTTCATATCACTACATATTGGAGTGAGCTTATTATAACTGCTCACAGTACAAAGCAGACTAAGTGTCATCTTGCTGGTTGTCAGGCTTTTGTGTTTGATTTGTGATGTAGCATTGGTTCTCTGCCATTATAGTCTCTCAATACAGGACTGGGACTTATTGATCATGGTGTAAGTACTTTCTTTGAGCAGCCAGAATGTTACATTACCTTTGTAAAGTGTGGTTTTGTAATGCATTCATTGGGTTCACAATGAAGAAACAACTGGTGATACTATAGCTCAAGAAAATAAGACTGTGTTCTACTAGGCTATTCAGCATGCTGTCAGGAGTGTGTGGGTGTGGGTATGGGTCTATAGCAAAGGTGTATTTAGGAGATAATGTATAATGGCCATATGAGCTGGAGTGGATTTTTAACAGGCATATGGATATGTGTGGAGTGTAAGTGAGCCCATGCTGCAGTTCTCAGTGTGATTATAGAGAGGTTATCTGCATGATGCTTGGCTATAACTGAGATAATCCCAGACTTCCGATAAACCTGCTGAGAACAGATTGGGCATTTTCTTCATCCTCTGTAATTAAAATTGGATGGAATCAACCAAGTTTCAATCAAATCTCCAATCTTTCCAACCCCTCTGTTGTTTTGCTTGGATTCTTCCAAATTCCTAAAGTTTGGGATTGGGAAGAAGCGTGTATATGGTTAGGAAAAACTGAATAGCTGCAACAAAATCAGATAATTATATACTCATTGCCACTGAGTTCTAACATGACTGAATAATACAGTGAATCACACACGCACAAATATACAGTGTTTGTTCTACCCCCCCAAAAAAGCCACTTTCAGCCTATGACCAAACAAGTGATCAGATTTGGGAAAATACCATTGAGTTAATGAACAGGAAATCAGATGCTATCAGCAGCCAAATGCTTGGATCTTTTATGTTTAAAGACTTTTTGATTACATTAGGAAGTACACTTTGGGTATATCTTCCAGCTATAAAGAGGCTGACTCATAGTGGAACCTTTAAAGTTAAACATAAAACATTAATCAGTAAACTCCTGGGGATGATGAGTCTCGATCAGCATATATTTGAAAATGAGCTCAGTTTCATAGACTCTTACTCAAGGGCTGGGGGTGGGGTGGGCTGCCCACCTCTGGTTAGTTGGCATTTATGAGAACTACCATATGGCCGACTCAACATCAGCAAAGGTCAGGATGAATTTGACCAGGAGATGGTGTTTTGAGCCATTTTCAAATGATGCATGGTAAACAAAAAGTGTTAAAAAAACAAAATGTGTTTCCTATTTTAGATTATTTCAAATAGCTAGTGTTTCCCTTGATGACACTTTGTACACTATTTACATTATCATAACCGGCTTCATGAGGTAGTCATCTGGAATGCTTTGCAATTAACAGGTGCCTCATCAAGAGTTAATTAGTGGATTAATTTCTTGCCTTCTTAATGCATTTGAGCTCAAACAGTAAACAGTAAATAATAAAAATACAGTAAATAGCCCTATTCCATCCACAAGTGCAGTAATCAATATTATGTCAAGAAACACTTGACTAAGTAAAGAGAATTATGACTTCAAGACACAAAGTGTCTTTTAATTAATCACAAATAAAGAAAAAAAACTATTGAATTAGAAGGTGTGTCCAAACTTTTGACTAGTACTGTAGATATACACATTTGCTGGCCACTTTATTCAGAACACCCATACATCCACCTGATGTTTTATGCAGTTCTCTAATCAGCCGATCCCTTGACAGCAGCACGATGCATCAAATCATGCAGATACAAATCAATAGCTTCAGTTAATGTTCACTTCAAACATCAGAATGGGAAACATTGTGATCTCAACATGTGACTTTCACTGTGCCATGGGTGTTGGTTTGAGCCAGATGGACTGGTTTGAGTATTTCCGAAACTGCTGATCTCCTGGGCTTTTCACACACAACAATCTCTAGAGTTTACACAGAATGGTGAAAAAAACAAAACAAAACATTGAGTGAGTGACAGTTCTGTGGGTGGAACCAAACACCTTGTTGATAAGAGAGGTCAGAGGAAAATGGCCAGATTGGTTCAAGCTTTTTTACCAGGAAGGATATAGTAACCCATATAATCACTCTTTACAACTGTGATGAGCAGAAAAGCATCTCAGCATGCGGCAACAGAAAAGAAGACCACGTTGGGTTCCACTCCTGCAGCCAAGAACAGGAACCTTAGAATCAAAATCAAGTTCCTATTAAAGTGGCCGGTGTGTGTGTGTGTTTTACAGAGTTCCAATAGTGTAACAGAGACATGATCGAGGCTAACAGCAACCCAACGAAGCAGAGCAGAGTCGCTCTAAACAGACATCAATAATGGATGAAACCCATCTTCTAAGGCTTACACAGCAGGAGGATGATAACGATACGCAACCCCGTTGCAGTCCTAAGCTTCCGTACAAAGGGTGTGCAGCCCATGATCCTGACCCCCTGGACCTCCTTATCCGGCCTCGTGAGACACTTTGGGATTTAGTAGCGGTTTAATCTTTAATGCTTGTGGAAGCCTTAAAGAATGCTAATTTCTGTGGCCTGCCACCAATTTCCCCCTTGTTTTTTTTTTTTTTTTGTTCTATGGTTCCCTGAAATTACAAATCTCAGTTCCCTATGGTCCCATTTAGTTGTGCACACTACAGCTGAGGACAATTAGACACAGGAAAACGACAGGGGGTTAGGGTGCACAAATTTCAGAGTTGTGCAGGAAGAAAAAGAGATGAGTCATGAGGATAAGCTTCAACAAGGATGAAAGATGATTCAAAAAAATGTTATATTACTCTCCGCCCTACTATGCACACCTGCTGGTTTGATGAACACAGGGCTTTTTTTTTTTTCTTTCTTGTTTTATAACCGTTAGGAGATATTTTTTCAACGATTTAGATCTCATCACATTACACAGAGTCTGATACCATCTATACTGTTCTTCTTATATCAAATGTAGTCTGTCTAGTCTTGTTTCATATAAGTATTTTACAATTTTTTTTAAAAAAATGTTGAAATTATTCAGTATTTACAAAAGAAAAAAATATATTTTAGCTGAAATCCCAGTTGGATATTAACCTCAGTTTGACTCTTCTGTTTGCATAACATTATCATCCTGGTGAATATTTTATGCAAATTATGACACAGTGATAATTGTTGTCATGTATCAATTACTGATGCATAAACACCTGATTAGGACTCAATTAGTTATGCTTCTATGCATTATAGTCTCTTTTGTACTTAAGGAATTCCATCCATCCATGATCAGTATCCACTTATCCTGTACAGGGTCACAGGCAAGCTGGATCCTATCCCAGCTGACTATGGGCGATAGGCAGGGTACACCCTGGACAAGTTGCCAGGTCATCACAAAGCTAACACATAGAAACAAACCACCATTCACACTCACACCTACAGACAACTTAGAGCCACCAATTAGCCTAACCTGCATGTCTTTGGACTATGAAGGAAACCGGAGCACCTGGAGGAAACTTGTGCATACACGGGGAGAACATGCAAACTCTACACAGAAAGGCCCCATCCGCCACGGGGCTCGAACCCAGAACCTTCTTGCTGTGAGGTGACAGTGCAAACCACTACACCACCATGCCACCAACTTAAAGATTTGAACATTGAAAACACAGTAATCCGATAAAATGTAGTTTTTGACACCTGATCAGTAAAAAGCAGTGATTACAGATGAATCCTACTGCATGTGCACTTATGTTACAAATCGACTTGTTGACTCAAATTAGTTGCCACATTGTTTAAATAGCCAAATAAATTTCATTGAATTTCCAATAAATGAATTCCTCCATGTTATAAAGCTAAGCAAGCAAAGTAAATGCTACTTAACAGACTTGTGCCTGATAGTATAGTGTTTAACTCCCATGTGCCAAAGTACAGCAAATACATTTGTAATGCACACACTGTAAACTTTGGTACATCCTGTGCTGTGCAGACAGACAAACATTCGAATGACATTTGTTTTTTCCAGTTTTTAAGTTTACTATTCTGGTTACTAGAATCTTTTTAATCTCCTTCAGGCTTGAATGTATATATCATCTCATTATCTGTAGCCACTTTATCCTGTTCTACAGGGTCACGGGCAAGCTGGAGCCTATCCCAGCTGACTACAGGCGAAAGGCGGGGTACACCCTGGACAAGTCACAAGGTCATCACAGGGCTGACACATAGACACAGACAACCATTCACACCTACGGTCAATTTAGAGTCACCAGTTAAACTAACCTGCATGTCTTTGGACTGTGGGGGAAACCGGAGCACCCGGAGGAAACCCACGCGGACACGGGGAGAACATGCAAACTCTGCACAGAAAGGCCCTCGCCGGCCACAGGGCTCGAACCCGGACCTTCTTGCTGTGAGGCGACAGCGCTAACCACTACACCACCGTGCCGCTATATACCGGAATATATATATATATATATATATATATATATATATATATATATAAAAATAAAATCTATCCACATTCATTGGATATGAGCAATTGCATACTCTGATTGGCTACCCTACTACTAGGCTATCAGCTCATATACCATGAGTAGAGAAAAACAAAATGGCGGAGCGTGTTGCTGAACCAACCGAGGACAAAATAAAAACTCTACTTGAAAACAAAACCCCAAAAAGTACAAAAAAAGCAGCAAAATATGGAATAAAAGTATTTGATGGTAAGAATGTATCTTTTAATTTTTTTTCAAAAATTATCACATTTTTCACAAATTGCTCGTGTCATTTTGCCAGATAGTTTACATTCTAAGTGTAAATTATTTTGTCAGACGTTTTGTATAAAGTTTTTATTCATCTAATTTGCAAAAAATTAAAAATAAAAATGCTCTGTTTCTCAAAATCCAGTGAATGTGGATAGAATAAAACAGTTATTCCACTCAATCTTGTCATACATGGCTTATAGCTAACTCAGTGCTACGTGCCTCTTCGGCTATCAGCTCATGTACGAATCCATTTCATGGAATAACTGTTCATCTCATCTCATTATCTCTAGCCGCTTTATCCTTCTACAGGGTCACAGGCAAGCTGGAGCCTATTCCAGCTGACTACGGGCGAAAGGCGGGGTACACCCTGGACAAGTCGCCAGGTCATCACAGGGCTGACACATAGACAACCATTCACACTCACATTCACACCTACGGTCAATTTAGAGTCACCAGTTAACCTAACCTGCATGTCTTTGGACTGTGGGGGAAACCGGAGCACCCGGAGGAAACCCACGCGGACACGGGGAGAACATGCAAACTCCACACAGAAAGGCCCTCGCCGGCCCCGGGGCTCGAACCCAGGACCTTCTTGCTGTGAGGCGACAGCGCTAACCACTACACCACCGTGCCGCCGGAATAACTGTTAAATAAACTCGTTTATAATTTTAAATTTAAATACAATAAAATAGACATCAAAATTTAGAGTAACAGCTAACCACAATAGCTTTACAAAAAACAAAACATGATTTATGCAACAAAATATTTGATTTTGTTGATTATTATGTTGATTTGTTGCTTATATATAATTCAGCCACTGGGGGTGCATAAGCGTACTCTTGGTGCCAGTCCCAAGCCCAGATAAATGGAGAGGGTTGCGTCAGGAAGGGCATCCAGCATAAAACTGTGCCAAATCTAACATGCGGAATGAAAAGAGAAATAGCATACCGGATTGGTCGGGGCCTGGGTTAACAAAGACCGCCTCCAGTACTGTTGGTCAACAGGGTGCTGGTGGAAAGTCTGCTACTGTTGCGCCAAAACGGAGAAGGAGAAAGGGGGGGGGTGTTAGGAGACAGCATGAAAGATGGAAGGGAAGGAGCTTAGAATTGAAGGTAGAACACTGAATGTAGGAACATTGACTCGCAGAGCGAGAGAGTTAGCAGGTATGATAGAAAGAAGGAAGTTGGACATTTTGTGTGTGCAGGAGACAAGGTGGAAAGGAAGCAAGGCCTCTTGGCCTTGGAGATTTATGCAAGTTGTTTTATTATGGAGTCAATGGAAAGAGAAATGGTGTTGGTATTGTTTTGAGGGGAGAGTTGGTCAACAGTGTGTTTGATGTGAAGAGGGTGTCAGATAGAGTGATAGGCATGAAGTTGGAGATTCAAGGAGTGGTAATCAATGTTGTGTGTGCGTACGCCCCACAGGTTGGATGTGAGAATGAAGAGAAAGAGTCTTTCTGGGAAAAGATGGATAAAGTGGTAGAAAATATACTGAGGGAGGAGCACGTGCTGATAGGAGCAGATTTCAATGGACATGCTGGCAAGGGAAACAGAGGAGATGAGGACATGATGGGCAGATATGGTGTAAGAGAGAGAAATGTGGAAGGGCAAATGGTAGTTGATTTCTCAAAGAGGATGAATTTGGCAATAGTCAATACATACTTCAAGAAGAAAGAGCAGCACAGGGTGACATTTAAGAGTGGAGGAATATCTACACAGGTGGACTATATACTCTGCAGAAGGGGTAACCTGAAGGAGATTGGAGACTGTAAAGTGATGGCAGGGGAGAGTGTAGCTAGACAACATCAAGTGATCGTGTGCAGGATGAGCTTGAAAGTGAAAAAGAGGAAGTGTGAAATAGTGGAACCGAAGATTAAGTGGTGGAAACTAAAAGAGGTTGAACATCAGAAGGCATTTAGGGAAGAAATGAGACAAGCATTGAGTGGTCATGGAAGTCTGCCAGAAGATTGGAATACTACTGCTGTACTAGTAAGAGAGGCAGCAAGGAAGGTGCTAGGGTGGTCATCAGGAAGGAGGAAGGAAGACAAGGAAACATGGTGGTGGAATAAAGAAGTGCAGGAAATTATAAAAGAGAAGAGGCTAGCAAAGAAGAATTGGAATGATCAGAGAGATGAGGAAAGCAGGCGGTTATACAGAGAGATGAGACAGAAGGCAAAAAGAACGGTAGCAAAGGCAAAAGCAGATGCATAACAGGAGTTGTATGAAAGACTGGAGACCAAAGAAGGAGAGAAAGACCAAAGGTCAGATTCATTGGAGACAGCAAATCAGGAAGCAGTGGTTAGTAAGGATGAGGTGAGGGCAGCCAGGAAAAGAATGAAGACTGGGAAAGCAGTCGGACCAGATGGTATTCTGATTGAGGCTTGGAGATGTTTGGGTGAGATGGCTGTGGAGTTCCTAACAAGATTGTTTGTTTAATAAGATCCTAGAGAATGAGAAAATGACAAATGAATGGAGAAAGATATATCCAAGAATAAGGAAAATGTACAGAGCTGCAGTAATTACAGAGGAATACTGTGGCAGTGGGGGCGTGGTCAAGCATTGGTCTGTGACTGGAGGACGGAGTCAGGGAAGGTTAGTGGCAGAATCACTACACCTGAGGTCAATTAACCTGTGTTTGTGTGTCTTCCCCAGTGACCGTGCCCTGTATAAGGAGGGAGAGAGAGGAGGAAGGGAGCTCACTCCCGAACCAGACGACTAATGTGTGTGTGTCTGGGTGACTGGGAGTGTGTGTGTTAAACACTGAAAAGCTAAATAAAAGAGTTTTGACAACTCAGTTCTGGCCTGCCATACTTCTGTGCTCCACCCACCCGCTCAAAGTCTTACAGTGGTGCAGAAACCCGGGACGGAGCACAGAAGAGAACAGCCCCATGGAGTCCTCCCCCTTCTCAGACCTGGTCCACGCCATCACCATGGCCCAACAGAGCCAGCACCAGGCATTGGTCACCCTCGGAAAGGAGCTAGAGCAAAGGTTCGAGACCCTGGTGCTGGCGCAACAGGAAGATCATCAGGCATTCCGGCACCTCCTCGTGTCGGTGGGGTCCACCACCTCCACCGCTGCGGGCCCTCCCCACCTCACCCCAATGAAGATGGGCCTGCACGATGACCCCGAGGTCTTCCTCGCGCTATTCAAACAAGCAGCAGAGGCCTCGGGCTGGCCGGTGGAACAGTGTGCGGTGCGCCTCCTCCCCCTGCTAACGGGCGAGGCGCAGCTGGCCGCGCTACAGCTCCCCACCGACAGCCGGCTGGTCTACGCGGACCTGTTCCGGGCCGTCCTTCAGTGTGTGGGATGCACCCCCGAACAACATAGACAGCGCTTCCGCGCTCTGCGTGTAGAGGAGGTCGGCCGCCCGTTCGTGTTTGGCCAGCAACTCCGGGACGCCTGCCGGTGGTGGCTGAGGGCTGACAACCGCGACACCGAGGGAGTCGTCGATCTAGTGGTGCTGGAGCAGTTCATCACACAACTTCCCAAAGGGACCGCGGAGTGGGTCCAGTGCCATTGCCTGGCGTCGCTGGATCAGGCCATCGAGTTGGCGGAGGATCATTTGGCGGCTGTTCCCATGGCAGGATCACAGATCCCCTCTTCACTTCTCTCCTCTCTCTCTTTCCCCCCCTTCTGTGTCTCGTCCTCGCCCCGTTCCCCCACCGCAGAGGTGGGGGCCGGCTCCCTCACAGCCAGCCTGCCGCACCCACGGTGCCCTCCCATTTCCCACTTCCGTGTCTGTCCCTCTCCCCCCTCAGGTGAGTGAGCCCCAGAGCGCTGGTGCAAAGAGAGAGCCCGGGCCAGTTTGCTGGTGCTGTGGGGAGCCGGGGCACCTCCGGCATCGGTGCTCGGCAAAGGAGGTGGGCGTGGTGGTCCGGATCCCCGACATGCCAGGAACCGCCCTCGATCAGGCTGGAGCGTATCGCATACCGGTGAGTGTCCAAGGGGATACGTATCAGGCTTTGGTGGACTCTGGCTGTAATCAGACCTCAATCCACCAAAGCCTGGTGCAAGATGAGGCATTGGGGAGAGCACAATTGGTGAAGGTGTTGTGTGTGCATGGGGATGTTCACAACTACCCTTTAGTGTCGGTCCACATTCTATTTCGAGGAGAGAAATTTAGTGTAAAGGCAGTGGTTAAACCTCACCTTACCCACTCGATAATTTTGGGGACTGATTGGATGGGATTTGGGGAGTTAATGACTCATTTAGTGAAGAGTGGGTCCTGCTGTAGTTCAGTAGGGGGAGGTCCCAGTGTGGCATTGGCGGGAGCAGCTGTCACAGAGCCATCTACGTCATCTCCGCATCAGAGTGAGGAGCAGCAGGCTCCTCCTCCCTCTCTCGGGGAATCCCTCGCAGATTTCCCGTTAGAACAGTCACGAGACGAGACTCTGCAGCATGCGTTTGACTAAGTGAGAGTAATCGATGGTCAAACACTCCAGCCAGATGCCACACTGTCCTTCCCCTATTTCTCTATTATGAAAGATAGATTATACCGAGTGATGCAGGACACTCAGACTAAAGAGCAGATCACGCAGCTTTTGATCCCAAAGAGCAGCCAGGAATTGGTATTTCAGGCAGCTCACTTTAATCCCATGGCTGGACCCTTGGGGCAGGATAAGACACTAGCCCGAATAATGGCCCAGTTCTATTGGCCATGGATTCGCGGCGATATCCGTAGGTGGTGTACGGCGTGCCGCGAATGCCAGTTAGTAAATCCAGCGGCCATTCCAAAAGCGCCTTTGTGCCCCCTACCATTAATCGAGATCCCGTTCGAAAAAATTGGGATGGATCCTGTCGGGCCATTCGATTGGTCAACACGAGGGTATCGTTTTATTTTAGTCCTGGTGGACTATGCAACGCGATACCCGGAAGCAGTGCCTCTTCGCAATATCTCAGCACGCAGTATTGCGGAAGCACTCATCCATGTCATCTCCTGAGTCGGAATCCCCAAAGAGATTCTGACTGATCAAGGCACTTCATTTATGTCACGCACACTGAGCAAACTGGATGGGTTATTGGGAATTAATCTGATCCACACCAGCGTTTATCACCCACAAATGGATGGTTTAGTCGAAAGGTTCAACCACACGCTCAAGAATATAATTTAAAAAATTCGTAAGCGAGGACGCACGCAATTGGGATAAATGGCTCGAACCCCTGTTATTCGCAGTGCGAGAGGTCCCCCAAGCCTCCACGGGGTTCTCCCCATTCGCCGCATGGCATCCTAGATGTACTGTGGGAAAACTGGGAGGAGGGACCTTCACCAAGCAAAAATGAAATCCAATACATTATTGACCTGTGCACAAAACTCCACACACACCTAACCCAGGAGAATTTGTGGCAGGCCCAAGAATGGCAAATCCGCCAGCACGACAGGGGTATGCGCCTTAGGGAGTTCGCACCGGGAGATAAAGTACTCGTACTGTTGCCCACATCGAGCTCCAAATTGATCGCCAAGTGGCAAGGACCCTTTGAGGTCACACAGCGAGTCGGGGATGTTGACTATGAGGTGAGGCGAATGGACAGGGGTGAGGCGCTACAGATTTGCCACCTCAATCTACTCAAACTCTGGAATGAGGAGGTCCCCATGGTGTTGGTTTCATTGGTTCCGGAGAAGGTGGAGCTGGGGCCGGAGGTTCAAAAGGGAACATTGACATCGCGTACCTCTCCGGTCCCCTGTGGAGACCACTTCTCCCCGACCCAACTCACGGAGGTTGCCCGGTCACAAACCGAATTTTCAGACGTGTTCTTGCCCCTGCCCGGCCGCACCCGCCTCATAGAACACCACATTGAGACGCCCCAGGGGTGGTAGTGCGCAGCCACCCTTACAGGCTACCCGAACACAAAAAAAAGGTGGTTCGAGAAGAACTCGAGGCCATGCTTGAAATGGGCATCATCGAGGAGTCCCACAGTGACTGGAGCAGCCCGGTGGTCTTGGTTCCCAAAGCCAACGGGTCGGTCCGGTTCTGTGTGGACTATAGAAATGTCAACATGGTGTCTAAATTCAGTGCGTACCCAATGCCTCGTATTGACAAGTTGCTGGATTGACTAGGCACGGCTTGCTTTTATTCAACACTGGATTTGACAAAGGGTTATTGGCAGATCCCCTTAACTCCATTATCCCGAGAAAAAACGGCTTTTTCCACACCGTTTGGCTTACACCAATTCATCACACTTCCTTTTGGTCTGTTTGGGGCGCCCGCTACATTTCAGCGGCTGATGGACAGGGTCCTCCGCCCCCACGCCACCTATGCGGCCGCGTACTTGGACGATATTATAATCTATAGTAATGACTGGCCGCGGCATCTACAACAACTGAGGGCCGTCCTTGGGTTGCTGAGGCAAGCGGGTCTCACGGCCAACCCGAAGAAGTGTGCGATTGGGCAGGTGGAAGTACGGTATCTGGGCTTCCACTTGGGCCATGGGCAGGTGCATCCCCAAATTAATAAGACGGCAGCGATTGTGGCCTGCCCAAGGCCCAAGACCAAGAAGGGTGTGAGACAGTTCCTGGGGCTGGCTGGCTATTATCGTAGGTTTATACCTAATTATTCGGACATCACCAGCCCGCTGACTGATCTCACTAAAAAGGAAGCTGTCAGTGCGTGAGGGGCGCTACAGCACAATAGAGAAGGAGTACCTCGCCATCAAGTGGGCGGTCCTCGCCCTCCGCTACTACCTGCTGGGATGCCCTTTCACCCTCTGTTCGGACCACGCGCCCCTCCAGTGGCTCCACTGCATGAAGGATGCCAATGCGTGGATCACCCCTTGGTATCTGGCACTCCAGCCCTTTAACTTCAAGGTGATCCACAGGCCGGGGGCGCAGATGGTCGTGGTGGACTTCCTCTCCCATCAAGGAGGGGGGGGTGTCAGCTGCAGGCCGGACAGCTGCCCGGCCTGAGTCGGGTGGTGGGGGTATGTGGCAGCGGGGGCATGGTCAAGCGTCAGTCTGTGACTGGAGGGTGGAGTCAGGGAAGGTAAGTGGCAGAATCACTACACCTGAGGTCAATTAACCTGTGTTTGTGTGTCTTCCCCAGTGACCGCGCCCTATATAAGGAGGGAAAGAGAGGAGGAAGGGAGCTCTCTCCCGAACCAGATGACTAATGTGTGTGTGTGTCTGGGTGACTGGGAGTGTGTGTGTGTTAAATGCTGAAAAGCTAAATAAAAGAGTTTTGACAACTCAGTTCTGGCCTGCCATACTTCTGTGCTCCACCCACCTGCTCAAAGTCTTACAAATACAATTGATGAGCCACACCATGAAACTATGGAAAAGGGTATTGGAGGTGAGATTGAGAAGAGAGGTAGCAATCTGTGAACAGCAGTACGGGTTAATGCCAAGGAAGAGCACGTTGGATGCAATTGTTGCTTTAAGAATGTTAATGGAGAAGTAGACCTGTTTGTAGACCTGGAGAAGGGATACGATATAGTGCCTAGAGATGAGTTATGGTATTGTATGAGAAAGAGTGGAGTGAATGAGAAGTATATTAAAGTGGTGCAAGACATGTATGAGAACAGTGAAACAGCAGTGAGGTGTGCAGTTGGAACAAATGAATGGTTCAAGGTGAAGGTGGGACTCCATCAAGGATCTGCTTTGAGTCCTTTCTTGTTTGCCATAGTGATGGATAGCTTGACAGACAAAGTGAGGCAAGAGTCACCATGGAACATGATGTTTGTGGATGATATTGTGATATGTGGTGAAAGTAGAAAGGAGGTTGAGTTGGGTTTGGAGAGATGGAGGGATGCATTGGAATGAAGAGGAATGAAGGTGAGCAGGAGCAAAACAGAGTACATGTGCATCAATGAGAATGGGGATGAGAGTGGAGTGAAGATGCAAGGAGTAGATGTAAAGAAAGTTGGTGAATTCAAGTACCTGGAGTCAACTGTGCAGGAAAATGGGGGCTGTGATAGTGAGGTGAGAAAGAGAGTGCAGACAGGGTGGAGCAGTTGGAGAAGGATTTCGGGAGTCATTTGTGATAGGAAAGTCCCAGCAAAAGTGAAAGGTAAGATGTATAAGACAGTAGTGAGACCAGCTGTGATGTATGGATTGGAGACCATACCCTTAATGAAGAGACAGGAGGCAAAGTTGGAGGTGGCGGAGTTGAGGATGTTAAGGTTTGCGATGGGAGTGACAAGGTTGGACAGGATAAGAAATGAGCACATCAGAGGGACAGCACATGTGGAGAGCTTGGGAAATAAGCTAAGAGAGATGAAACTGAGATGGTATGGGCACATCCTGAGGAGAGATGCAGAGCATGTTGGATGGAGAATGTTGAGGATGAAGCTGCCAGGAAAACGAAAACGAGGAAGGCTAAAGAGGAGATACATGGATGTGGTGAGAGAGGACATGAAAGTGGCAGGTGTGTTAGAGATGGATGCAGAAGACAGGGAGCAATGGAGATGAAAGATCCGCTGTGGCAACCCCTAATCGGGAGCAGCCAAAAGAAGATTTGTTGCTTATATCACAAAAAAAAATGGTTGACACTTTCATTGTTTAAGTGATTTTAAAATAATTTACCATAATTGTCATCAATATTGTTTGTAACAGAGCTAGAGACCACACACACACACACACACACACACACACACATATAATGTCCACTGGAATGATGTAAATTTTCCATGTCTGTGGTGTTTAAAACAAACCCCCAGTTACAGTATGTCAGTTTGATCCAGCGAAGACCCTCAATAGGAGCAAAAATTGACAGATACATCAGGGTTATTTGATTCAGATTCAGAATATTTGGCCTTACTTATCAACCTGTATATGAACAGAATTGTTCTTAAAAACAATTTCTTTGCACGCTTATACAAGAACTTTGGTATTTAAAGAATAACACTCTGCATTCAGGGATTGCAATGATTAAACCTTGATTGTTCAGTGATTGCAATGAGTATCTGCACCTTTATTTATGGATTAAACTGACAAATTTGAATGCCTTCTGTATTTTACTTACACACACAATTTAAAGAAACTTTCATGAAATCCAGTTGTTTCAATTTATGACTCATTAGAAAGTCCTCTGTATAAAAAGCTGATAGACTTAACTGGTGTCAGTCAGCTCTGTTTGCTGTAACATCATCGTTTAATGCTGTGCAACACTTTATTAGAGCTCGCACTCAGTGACCAATAAGTGACTGATCAGGTACAGTGTCTTGCAAAAGTATTCATCCCCCTTGGTTTTTGTCCTATTTTGTCGCATTACAAAATGGAATTAAAATGGATTTTTTGGGGGGTTAGCACCATTTGATTTACACAACATGCCTACCACTTTAAAGGTGTACATTGTTTTTTTACTGTGACACAAACAATACTTACAATGAAAAAACAAAAATCTGGAGCGTGCTTAGGTATTCACCCCCAAAGTCAAAACTTTTTAGAGCCACCTTTTGCTGCAATTATAGCTGCCCCCCTCCAAAAAAAAAAGTCAGTACAATATGGAAACCAAGGAGCACTCCAAACAGGTCAGGGGCAAAGTTGTGGAGAAGAATAGATCAGGCTTGGGTTATTCAATAAATAAATAAATAAAAACTTTGAATATCCCACAGAGCACCCCATTAAATCCATTATAGCATAATGGAAAGAATATGGCACCACTACAAACCTGACAAGAGAAGGCCACCCACCAAAACTCACAGACCGGGCAAGGAGGGCATTAATCAGAGATGCAACAAAGACATCAAAGATAACACTGAAGAGCTGCAAAGATCCACAGCAGAGATGGGAGTATCTCTCCATAGGACCACTTTAAGCCATACATTCCACAAAGTGAGGCCTTATGGAAGAGCGGCCAGAAAAAAAAAAGCCATTGCTTAAAGAAAAACATTAGAAAAGATGTTTGGAATTTGCCCAACAACATGTGGCAGACTCTCCAAACACATGAAATAAGATTCTCTGGTCAGATGAGACTAAAATTGATCTTTTTGGTCATCATGGGAAACGCCCTGTCTGGCACAAACCCAACACCCTGAGAACACCATTCCTACAGTGAAGCATGGTGGTGGCAGCATCATGCTGTGGGGATGTTTTTCATCTGCAGGGACTGGAAAGCTCATCAGGACTGAAGGAAAGATGGATGGCACTAAGTACAGGGCAATTCTGGAGGAAAACCTGTTTGAGTTGGCCAGAAGTTTGAGACTGGAACGAAGGTTCACATTCCAGCAGGACAATGACCCTAAACATACTGCTAAAGCTACACTGGAGTAGTTTAAAGGGAAACATTTAAATGTCTTGGAATGGCCTAATCAAAGCCCAGACTTCAATCCAAATGAGAATCTGTGGCATACGTACCTATGCACACTCCAGATTTCTGTTTGTTCATCTTAATTGTTGTTTGTGTCACAATTAAAAAAAAAAAGCCAATGGTGTTAATCCCCAAAAAATCAATTTTAATTCCAGCTTGTAATGCAACAAAACAGGACAAACACCAAGGGGGATGAATATTTTCAAAACACCGTATGTCTTAAGCTGTATCGTATACTCCCTCATATTCACTTCTTTTGGACACATGCACTCCTGCTTTTCTAACACAGCATTGTGGAGGGCATGTGAGATTCCTGGCCAAGAGTCGTTGAGACAGGAAAACACAATTAAACACAGCAGTTTCTCTTTGTGATATGTGTCATTGGTGTCTATGATCACTTGGGTCTAGTGTACATTTTTTTTCTCTGATTTAATATCGAACCATTTTCTTTTTACTTCACTTAATTCACAGAGTTTCCATAATTTGGCTCCAGATTTCAGTCCAAAGATTTAATCACACTTTCCATTTATACAGTATAAAAGTTGTACTTTTGTTGACATAGATGCTACTCAAAATTACTCTCACTTCTACCTCTGAGAAAGTCTATTTTTGCTCTTCATTTCAGTTCTGTGAGCTTTGACTTTTATGGAGATGTGTGGGTGGAACCATGTGTATATGCCTGGTAATTTACAGGAGATTGAAATTCATTAACATATGCACTTGGGTTTGAAGAAAATCAGCAATTCCAGAATGTCTGTAAATACAAACACAATATTTTATGATGGTTCCAAATGGTTATTTGTGTTGTTAATATAAAGTATGTCTTGTGCGCTTGATGTTTCTATCATAGTTATTTGTTTCTAATAACAATATATAGCATATATGTTATATGCCAGCTGACATGTCCATGTTCATACAATTCCATAGTTAACTGCTCCCAATGTCAAATGAATGTCTTTTAGTTTGTGTGGATACCAGGTACAATGTTGAGAAACAAAATTAACCAATCAGGATCATACAGTTTGAAAGGTAGATAGCTTACTCTATATCTCACAGCAATATTAAAACCTACAAAACTGTAGGTTTACTGAAGAAAAAGGAAGGAGAAACGGAAATATAGTTTTGGTATTTTATAAAGAGACATTGTCATTTCCCCCTATTATGAAAACACCAAATCAAAAAAAGTTGGGATGGTATGGAAAATTATTTCTAAACTTACTTTGAATTGTATTTCATTGCAGACAGAATAAACCCAAGGTATTTCATGTTTTGTCCAGTCAACTTCATTTCATTTGTGAATATACTGTACATCCATTCCTGAGTTTCAGGCCTGCAACACATTCCAAAAAAGTTGGCAAGGAGAAAATTTAGGTCTATTAAAGAGGTAAAACAATTAAATAATGATGTGATTTGAAACAGGTGATGCCAACAGGTGATTGCAATCATCTCATCTCATTATCTCTAGCCGCTTTATCCTTCTACAGGGTCGCAGGCAAGCTGGAGCCTATCCCAGCTGACTACGGGCGAAAGGCGGGGTACACCCTGGACAAGTCGCCAGGTCATCACAGGGCTGACACATAGACAACCATTCACACTCACATTCACACCTACAGTCAATTTAGAGTCACCAGTTAACCTAACCTGCATGTCTTTGGACTGTGGGGGAAACCGGAGCACCCGGAGGAAACCCACGCGGACACGGGGAGAACATGCAAACTCCACACAGAAAGGCCCTTGCCGGCCCCGGGGCTCGAACCCAGGACCTTCTTGCTGTGAGGCGACAGCGCTAACCACTACACCACCGTGCCGCCGATTGCAATCATGATTTGGTTAAAAAAAATCAATCAATCAATCAATAAAATAAAATATCAGTATCCAGGAAAGGCCTAGTCTTTGAGGAGCAACGATGGGCTGAGGATCTCCACTTTGTCAACAAAATGTGTGAGAAAATAATTAAAATGTTTAAAAACTATGTTCTTCAAAGAAATATAGGAAGGAACTTGGGTATTTCACCATCTATGGTTCATAAGATCATTAAACAATTGAAGGAATCTTAAATAATTTTGGTGCATAAAGGGTAAGGGCACAAGCCAAAGCTGAACACCTGTGTCTCCGATCCCTCAAATGACACTGCATCAAGAACCATCATTCATCTATAGCTGATATAATCACATGGACTCCCATTTACTTTGGCAAACCTTTCTCAAGCACTACAATACAAAGTTACATCCACAAATGCCAGGTAAAACTTTACTGTGCAAAAAGGAAGCCTTATGTCAACTGTGTCCAGAAGTGGCATCAACTTCTCTGGATTTGGAAGCATCTGGGATGGACCATCACACAGTGGAGTGTATTGTGGTCAGATGAATCAGTGTTCTGGATCTTTTTTGTAAGAAATAGACACTGTGTGCTCCGGAACAAAGACAAAAAGGCTCATCCAGACTGTTACCAGCAACAATTCCAGAAGCCAGGATGTGTCAGTGGGTTAACACACAGGGTGTGTTATGGGGTTGTGTCAGTGCCCTTGGCAAAGGTAGCTCACACTTCTGTGATGGAGCATTAATGCTGAAAAGTACATTGAGATTCTGGAGCAACATATGCTGCCTTCAAGACGACATCTTTTCCAGGGAGATTTCAACAAGAAAATGAACAACCACATTCTGCACACATTACAAAAGCATGGCTGTGGAAGAAGAGGATGCCTGTCCCTTCTGTCCCCAATAGAGAATGGGTGGAGAATTTTGAAACAGAAAATATGACAACAGCAACCCTGTACTGTTGCACAGCTTAAGACCTGTTTGCAGGAAGAATGGGGCAAAATAACACCTGAAATACTTCATCACTTGATGGCTTCAGGCCCTAAATATCTTTTAAGTGTTGTAAGAAGGAATGGCAACATTATAAAGTGATACAGTGGTGCTTGAAAGTTTGTGAACCCTTTAGAATTTTCTATATTTCTGCTTAAATATGACCTAAAACATCATCAGATTTTCACACATGTCCTAAAAGTAGATAAAGAGAACCCAGTTAAACAAATGAGACAAAAATATTATACTTGGTCATTTATTTATTGAGGAAAATGATCCAATATTACATATCTCTGAGTGGCAAAAGTATGTGAACCTCTAGGATTAGCAGTTCATTTGAAGGTGAAATTAGAGTCAGGTGTTTTCAATCAATGGGATGACAATCAGGTGTGAGTGGGCACCCTGTTTTATTTAAAGAACAGGGATATATCAAAGTCTGATCTTCATAACACATGTTTGTGGAAGTGTATCATGGCACGAACAAAGGAGATTTCTGAGGACCTCAGAAAAAGTGTTGTTGATGCTCATCAGGCTGGAAAAGGTTACAAAACCATCTCTAAAGAGTTTGGACTCCACCAATCCACAGTCAGACAGATTGTGTACAAATGGAGGAAATTAAAGACCATTGTTACCCTCCCCAGGAGTGGTCGACCAACAAAGATCAGTCCAAGAGCAAGGCGTGTAATAGTCGGCAAGGTCACAAAGGACCCCAGGGTAACTTCTAAGCAACTGAAGGCATTTTTCACAATGACTAATGTTCATGTTGATGAGGAGAACACTGAACAACAATGGTGTGCATGGCAGTATTGCAAGGAGAAAGCCTCTGCTCTCCATAAAGAAAATTGCTGCTCGTCTGCAGTTTGCTAAAGATCACATGGACAACCCAAAAGGCTATTGGAAAAATGTTTTGTGGATGGATGAGACCAAAATAGAACTTTTTGGTTTAAATGAGAATCATTCTATTTGGAGAAAGGAAAACACTGCATTCCAGCATAAGAATCTTATCCCATCTGTGAAACATGGTGGTGATAGTGTCATGGTTTGGGCCTGTTTTGCTGCATCTGGGCCAGGATGGCTTGCCAACATTGATGGAACAATGAATTCTGAATTATACCAGCGAAATCTAAAGGAAAATGTCAAGACATCTGTCCATGAATTGAATCTCAAGAGAAGGTGGGTCATGCAGCAAGACAATGACCCTAAGCACACAAGTTGTTCTACCAAAGAATGGTTAAAGAAGAATAAATTTAATGTCTTCCCTTAGCAAAAAGTAGTATACTTAAAGTTCATTTTGTAAAGTATTCTGAAGTGTAAGTATAAGTATATCAAGTGTACTACAGGCCATGTACTTCAAGTGTACTAGAAAGCATACTAATTTAATACTTCTTCGGACTAAATTGGAACATTTTAAGTTTATAAAAGTATACTTTCAAGTCCGTTTTAAGTTTACAAACGTACACTTTCAAGTATACTCATTTATATACTATCAATGCACTTGGTATATCCCTATTGTGTACTTGAAGTATATCATAAGTACACTTCTTTATGTACTGCCATTGTCCTAGTTATATACTGTAAGTATATTCATTTATATACTATCAATGTACTTGGTATATCCTTATTGTGTACTTGAAGTATATCATAAGTACACTTATTTATGTACTGCCATTGTACTAGTTATATACTGTAAGTATACAAGAGGGATATACCAAGTACATTTACAGTATAGATATAGTATAGATGAGAGTACTTAAAGAGTACTTTTGCTAACTTAAAAGTAACTTTGAAGTATACTTTTATAAACTTAAAATGTTCCAATTTAGTCCGAAGAAGTATTACATTAGTATGCTTTCTAGTACACTTGAAGTACATGGCCTGTAGTACACTTGATATACTTACACTTCAGAATACTTTACAAAATGAACTTTAAGTATACTACTTTTTGCTAAGGGAATCCAGTATAAAAATGTCATATAGGCTTGCCATTGAAAAGTTGTGTGGGAAACTAAGTAACTGCTTTTGGTCTTACAACCGTTTTTTGGTTGATGGAGTTACGTACCACAGTAAAACCTATGACAGACTAAAGAAGAGATTCAACAGTGCTGCATACTTGAAAGATGGTACATTTTGTTGTATTATAGAATTGGTTGTTTTTAAACAAACATGTTCACATGAAATCTCTGCTTTTTGTCCATGTCGCAAACTATGTTGTGTTTTAGTTGACGTACTTAGTAAATCAGGCAGGCCTGTATGTAAAGATTCGCAAATAAATGTACAAAGTCATTTTGTATATGATGTTCAAAAAACTGAAACTGTTCATGCTGTCTCGCCTGACATGATCAAAACAAAATGTGTCCTTGTTGAAACAGCTGACACACTGTCCATAACACCATTGCCAAACCCTTTTGAAAGGGACTAGTTAAATAAATAAAGTCAAGCCAAACTTTTTTCTGTTTTCCTGTTTTTGTGTATGATGAAGTGTAAGGTACATGAAGATAATGCAATTCAGTACACATAATGACTAAGTGTTAATCTCCAGAATTATAATAAGACATTAAACAAGACATGCATGTTGACGGTTGGGTTGGCTGGTAATGTTCATCATGTGCTGTTGAGTAAGGCTGCTGCAGAGGGGATGAAGGACTTTTTGTTTATAGTGGTACATTGTAGTGCCAGCCTGATGGGAGCAGTTGGAAGGAGTGATGGAGGGGGTGAGAGGGGCCCTCTGATCAGGTTGGATTCCCTAATCACTTACCAGCTGTATAGCTCAGCTAATGTAATATAAATTATAAATATAATATATATATAAAATATAATTTAATATAAATTATAAATATAATATATACATATAGGGGCGGCACGGTGGTGTAGTGGTTAGCGCTGTCGCCTCACAGCAAGAAGGTCCGGGTTCGAGCCCCGGGGCCAGCGAGGGCCTTTCTGTGTGGAGTTTGCATGTTCTCCCCGTGTCCGCGTGGGTTTCCTCCGGGTGCTCCGGTTTCCCCCACAGTCCAAAGACATGCAGGTTAGGTTAACTGGTGACTCTAAATTGACCGTAGGTGTGAATGTGAGTGTGAATGGTTGTCTGTGTCTATGCGTCGGCCCTGTGATGGCCTGGCGACTTGTCCAGGGTGTGCCCCGCCTTTCGCCCGTGGTCGGCTGGGATGGGCTCCAGCTTGCCTGTGACCCTGTGGAGGGATGGAGCGGCTAGAGATAATGAGATGAGATGAGATGAGATATATACATATAGTATAAATATATAAATTAAACGTTGAATCAATTAATGAGTTGACCTTATTGTGCTCTTGAAGCAAGATATATGCTAAGCATTCCTATTTTGTGGCAAAAAGATTTACAAAGTATACTTAGGTCCAAGTATAAGTTTTAGTATTAAAGTAATGTATAAGTGTAAGTCTTAGTATTGATATAGGTCTACTTATACTTTTTTATGCTTGGTTCAGTATAAACCAAGTATACTTCCCTGTACTATGTTGTAAGTGTATCAAGAATTAGTTTATAAGAAGTAACCTTCAAGTACACTTCCTCGATTTTAGTATAAAATAAGTATACTTGTAGCACACTTGATTAAACTTCTTTTTGCTAAGGGTTGCAATGGCCAAGTCAAAGTCTTGACATTAATTCAATCGAAATGTTGTGGAAGAACCTGAAGCAAGCAGTTCATGTGAGGAAACCATCCAACATCCCAGAGTTGAAGCTGTTCTGTATGGATGAATGGGCTAAAATTCCTCCAAGCTGGTGTGGAGGACTGATCAACAGTAACTGGAAATGTTTAGTTGCAGTTATTGCTGCACAAGGGGGTCACACCAGAGACTGTGGAAGGTGACTGCACTGCCCTGCTAACAGCACTGAGTTGCGGGTAAGCTAGCATTGGCCTTCAAGTATGCTGATATGAAGAGAGAATATAATAATAATAATAATAATAATAATAATAATAATAATAATTATTGTAACACTGTCTATTGTACATGAGCTAAGGTGACTGTCATGTACTTTCAATTTAGGCCAAATCAGAAGATATAGTTTCGCTCAAGGAGGATATATATGTGACACAGACAACATTTTGAAAACCGTAACAAAGATATATTCTTTATTGGCAGAAAAGCTACTCTTCAATTGCACCAAACTGAAGAGTTCAGTTAATGACTGAATTTATATTTCTCCATTAAAACCCAGTAACGAACTTGAGATATACTATTAAACAGGCTCAGTTGTAAACAACAACAAAACAGATGCACAATATGGAAAAAAGAAAAGAAGTAATACTGTTCAAAGTGCAAATAAATAGAAAAATGGGCCCAAAATAATAAACAAAACTAAGTCCAATGAAGTCAGTCATACAGATTAGCCAGCATCCTCAGTTCGTCCATATCCAGTGTGGGTGTGCGCATTAGTCCTTCAATGTACAACTGTTTAATTGTTCATATACTTGTTCATCTATCTGAGTAGTGTGATTTTCCATCTTATCTGTATGATGTGATAGGTGTGCTTTCTCCAGATGCACGATGAAGCTGCCTCCGACGTCACACCCTCCACGCATGTAAGCTGGTGTCCTGCTCCACGTCCCTTGGGTCCAGGCTCTGGCATAACAAAGGCTAAGGGGTTTCCTAGTGTTTTGTATGTCAGTCTATCAGGCTCAGTTCTTTGTCTTGTTGACCTTCTGACCTCTGAACCTCCAATTTCCTCCTGAACAGGAGTATCTTCACTCACTCTCAACTCATCTCCATCTTTTTCCTCTTCCACATTTCCATCATTATTCCCATCTGCGTTTGCTTCCACAGATTCATCTTGGAACGATTCTTTTTTGACTCCTGGATCATCCTCAACAGTTAAGTCTTTCTCCACAGGTGAGTTTATTTCAACAGATATGTCTTTTTCCACAGGTGAGTTCATTTCAGCAGGTAAGTTTTCCTCCACTTCCTCAGGAGTACTTGCTTCCTGGTTTCCCATTGGATTAAACACATCAGCCTCTGGATTTAGACTTAATCTTCCAGCGCTCAGTTCATCCTTGTCATTTAATTCAGTGAAATCAACTCTTGAATGAGGAATTTCATGGACAATGGTTATTGCTGGGAATGTGACATTCTCTTTAGCAGTTTGTGAGAAATAGTAATCTATTTCCTCCTCACATTCCCATAACTGCTCTGGTTCAGAGGCATTTCGCTTGCCTGGGGGGTTGGAGCTTTACCCCTCTTTTCTTTGTCTTGCCTCAACTCATCCTGAATGGAGGAAACCAGAAACCCACAGGGTAGCAACAAGTTTCTATGAAATGTCCTCTCTGGACCTTCAGAGTTCACTGGAGCAACAACATAGACTGGTGAATCATCAATGTGCTTGATAACTTTGTAGACTGTACTACTCCATCTGTCTGCTATCTTGTGCTTACCTCTGAAAGAGACATTCTTGACAAGAACATAGTCTCCCTGCTCAAGGGTGGACTCTCTGACTTTGAGGTCATATTTCTGCTTGTTACACTGAGCAGTTTTTTTCACTGTGTTCAATGGCAAGCTTGTAGTTTTCTTGCAGATTTTCCCTCAGTTTTTTCACATAATCTGCATGAGTGACCATCTTATGTCCTTCTGGATTGAGTCCGAATGCCACGTCGATGGGGAGGTTTGGCTGTCTCCCAAACATCAACTGGTAAGGAGAAAAACTAGTGGTGTCATTTCTGGTTGTGTTGTATGCATGAACCAGAGGCTGTACATGATTATGCCAGTTGACTTTGTCCTCTTCTTGGAGAGTTCCCAACATCTCCAGGAGTGTCCTATTGAACCTCTCAACGGGATTACTGCGAGGGTGGTAAGGCGTGGTTCTTGTCTTCCTTATCCCCAACAGCTGATAAAGGTCTTTGATAAGGGCAGACTCAAAATCTTGACCTTGGTCACTGTGAAGATGTTCAGGTAGACCGTAGTGAACAAAGAAACTGTTCCACAAAGTCTTGGCTACTGTCTTGGCTCTCTGATCAGCCGTGGGAATGGCGACAGCGTACTTGGTGAAGTGGTTGGTTATGACCAAGATGTTCTTTGTCCCATGTCCACCAGGTTCCAAAGACAAGTAGTCCATACATATGAGTTCAAGTGGTTGACTTGTTCGGATGTTTACAAGGCGTGCGGTTTTCTCAGCCTTGGCCTTGCGGTGTACACACCTCTTGCAGGTTCGGACTTTCCTTTCAACATCCATAAACATTCTTAGCCAATAGAAACATGTATGGACAAGGTCCAAAGTCTTGTACATTCCTATATGACCAACTGAGTCATGGAGACCTTTAAGTGCCATCTCTCTGAATTTTAAGGGCAGAACCAACTGGTAGAAAGGCTCACCCCATTTCATGCACTTCCTGTACAAGACACCATTGTCTAGTACAAGTTGGTCAAACACTTGAAGTATGAGTTGAACTTCTTGATCTTCTTGTCGGCGTAGACAGTAAGTGAGACATTTCCACATACTGACAATGTCAATGACTTTGCTGATCTGGGGAACATTTCTTTGTTCTGCAGCCCAGTCCTGCTGTGACATCCGAGGTAGGGTGCTGGATCCAGGCAGTCAGTCAGCCTGAGAGAATTCAGCTGGGATAGCACCAACATCAATGGCAAGACACTCTACTGAGACAGGTGAGTGGCTGTCTTCCTCATCATCTGGAGAACAATATAGCTCATGTCTCTGACAAAGAGCTTTGAAAGCTTCTTTGGGGAAACCGAGTTCACTCCTTTCATCCACAAACTTTGAAATGAACTGTTTCACTCTGTTGTCCTTGACTTGAGCAATTTGATCAGCTCCAGCTTGAGCATGTGGATATCTGGATAAACCGTCGGCATCAGAATTTCTTTTGCCAGCTCTATACTGTATACTGAAATTGAAATTGGACAAGGCAGCGAGCCACCTGTGTCCTGCAGCGTCGAGCTTGGCTGATGTCAAAACATAGGTCAGAGGATTATTATCCATCATGACCGTGAACTCTGTACCATAAAGGTAATCGAAAAATTTATCAGTGACAGCCCATTTAAGTGCTAAAAATTCAAATTTGTGAGTGGGGTAACGTCGCTCACAGTTAGACAAACCTCGACTTGCATAGGCAATTATCTTCATCTCACTGTCCTGCTCCTGATAAAGAGCTGTTCCAAGCCCATGCAGGCTGGCATCAGTGTGCAAGACATGTGGCTTCCTGGGATTGGTGAAGCCAAGGACCGGAGCAGTCGTCAACTTTTCAACAAGTGCTTTGACTGCATTCTCACAATCTGAGGTCCATTGCTCATTGAAGGGTCGTTTCAGGTCAGAGTTTGAGAAGAACTTTGAACTTTTGGACTTCTTCCACAGAGGAAGGTAACCAGCAGTCAAGGCATTAAGAGGTTTGGCAATTTTTGCATAATCCTTGATGAACCTCCTGTAATATCCAGTAAATCCTAAAAAGGATTTCAACTCACTGATATTGGTTGGACGGGGCCAGGTCATCAGAGGGGCAATTTTCCCCGGTCAGTCTCTACTCCATTTTCTGAGACAACATGACCTAAATATTTGACTGATTTTTTGAAAAAATGGTACTTTTCAAGGGATAACTTGAGACCGAATTCCTTTAGCCTGCTTAAGACATGCATGAGACGGCACTCATGTTCCTCAAGTGTGTCAGCGAACACAATGAGATCATCGAGGAACACCAAGACTTCCTTGAGGTTGAGAGAGCCCACGCATTTCTCCATGACTCGCTGGAAAGTTGAGGGGGCGTTCATGACCCCCTGGGGCATTCTGTTGAACTCCCAGAAGCCCATAGTTGTAACAAAATCCATCTTGTGTTTGTCCTCTTCATCTACCTCCACCTGATAGTAGCCCAATTTCAAATCTATAATGGTAAACCATTTGGACCCTGTGAGAGCAGCAAAGGTTTCCTCTATGTTGGGTAAGGTGTACGCATCCTTTATGGCAGGGGTGTCAAACCTGATCCATAAAGGGCCGTGTGGCTGCAGGTTTTCATTCCAGCCATGCAGCAGCACCCTGATTTGGCTTATTCAATCAACTGACACACCCACCCTTTAATCAAGGGTGGGTGTGGCTGCAAGTATTTGACTGTGTGAAGACAGTTCAGTTGATTGAATGAGCCAAGTCAGGTGTGCTGCTGCATGGCTGGAATGAAAACCTGCAGCCACAAGGCCCTTTATGGATCAGGTTTGACACCCCTGCTTTATGGTCTGATTGTTTAACCTTCTGTAGTCGACGCATAAGCAAATGGCACCATTTTTTTCTTTACAACAACTATCGGTGAGGCAAAAGGGCTTTCTGATTCTCTTATAATGCCAGCATCCAAAAGTTCTTTGAGATGAAGCCTCACAGCTTCATAATCGGATGGGTAAATGGGCCTCACTCTCTGCTTAAAGAGTGTTGGATCAGAGAGATGGATCTTATGTTTGACCGCAGTGGTATAACCATAATTGAGGTCGCCTCTTGCAAAATCTTCAGGGATGGAGTTTAGTTTTTTTTTGTGATCTGCTCTTTCCATTCCTCTGAAAGTGGAGAATCAGTGAAGTCAAAAGTTATTTTGTCGGTGTGGTTTGTGGAACCCATAGCTGTTCTTTCAGCTATACTGCTGGGGGGTTGTGACACCTGATTCTCTTCAGCTTTGTCTGATGAGGTGGATAAAGGAGAGATAGAGTGAGGGATGGAAAGCTCTGCTATGCCATGGTCTGGGAGAATTGTTATGTTGTGTGCTGTCTCGTTCTTAAGCAGAATGGGGACTTTAAAGCATATTTGCTGAGGGCTTGACATGACATAACTACAAAAAGACAAACCACTGGGTAGACTAGATCGAGTGGATGGCTCTACTAAGAGCGGGCCTCCTTTGTTGGTGGGTACCCTTCTTACATAACCACTCAAAACCCTCTTTTCAACAGCTGGAATCACAATGGCTTTCTTACATTGTAGCTTTACTCTTCCCACCATGTCATTGTTTTGTTTGATCTGGCATGTGCCATACATGTCCCGAATGAGTGGGATGTTGATGCCTAAAAGAGCAGGACACTCTGCATTGGACCTACAATCTGGGACAACAAGATCTAGCATGCTAACAAGTTCAGCTTTACCTGTGATGTTTTCTGGAAACTGTATGCTAATCTCTACATAACCCAGGTAAGGTACATTTTGACCTCCTGCGCCCTCCACTTCAAGGATGTCTCTAAGGGGTAGAACTGGTTGGGAAGACAGGTAAGTATTGTGAAATGACTTGGAAATGGTTGTAACCTGTGAACCAGAATCAATAATTGCTTGGCACTGCACTGTTTCAATGTTAACGACAGCAACAGATCTTGGGCCTACTAAACAATTAAGGAGCTCATCCTCAGAGGTTTGTATGTGTCCACATTTAGCTCTCTTTTCATTGTGTTGTATCTTGGGACTCTCAATTCTCTTTTTGGCTCCAGTAGGTCCCTTTACTGGGAGCCTGTCCAGTTTAAAGGCAAGAGCTGTTTAGCTTTCCACTCATCTTGTCTTGCTCTTAATTCTTTGTATTTTCCATCCACAGCAGCTTTGTCGATTTGGTTCTGACATACCTTGGCTATATGGCCATCTTTGCCACATCTAAAACAGAACCAGGCTCTAGGCTGAGGTTTGTGTGGTACCTGATGAGCTTGTGCCTCAGCTCTTGGTGTGGGCAGGTTTGGTTTGTCAGCTGACATTATCTCATTTTAATTATGTTTCTTAGGTTTCTGGGTGCTGAGCTGCAGTTTTAGTTCAGCAAGCTGCTGCTTTAAACTTTCTGTCTCAGCAATATATGCCTGGGGAACACTTGGACTTGGATCACCATAAGGAGACATGTCAGGCACAGAATGCACATTCGCAGTGACTTTTGGTTTTGAGGCTCCAAAGTGACGGTGCATTCGATCCAACTTAGTTGCCCTTCTATCCTCTTCTGTTCTTAGCTGTAAAAGTAGCTCTGCAAAGTCAAGGTGTTTCCCAGGTTTCAGCTCTAACTGCATGATGAGATTATGGTCCCAGCAGCCACGTTTGAATTGTTTCAGCAGGTGACAGCTTGCTGATGACTGACTGACTCCATTTCTCTTCACAGGGGTACTGAGGAGCACCTGAAGCCTTTGCAGATACTCTGAAGCTTTTTCACCAGAGTTTTGGTGAGTGTTCAAAAACCTGGTGAAGATTTCATCACCATCCTCTACCAGACCATAAGTGGACTCCAACAGCTTCACATATTCCCTTGGATGAGCAGCGGAACCTAGTTGTCTGACAACGTCTGAGGCTGGAGGAAGCAGATTCTCCAATATTTTCCTACGTTGAACATCCACAGGGGCTCCATCTTGGAACATCAAATCTACATGGAGGCACCATGTTTCAAAATCAGTTTCTCCAGAAGGTTTTGGCACTTTGCCTGAGAAAGGGCGTAGCCACTTGGATGGGCTCTGAGATGTGGAAGGGTCACTTTTAATCACCTGCTCAACCACAATGTGCTGCACACCAGATGGGTTTAAGTCATTATCTCTTAGATTGAGAGTTTTAACTTTTTTCATCTTCTTACGTACTGCAGATTGAGCCACTTCCTTATCTGTTTTGGTATCAAGTTGAAAGGAGGTGAGTTTTGAGAGATCAATCTTCTTGGCCTTTGATTTTCGTATGAGGGGTGTGACGCTGTGTTCAGAGTGAACACTCTCATCAGAAGACTCACTGCTACTGCTTAAAGCAAGGCTAGTAGTATATGTGACCACATTAATACTATCTGCCTGCCATGTCACTGCAGGATTGTTCATATTTGGAATCTCAAGAGGAAGATTTAGCTCAAATATTGCCATCGCGACTTCTGAATCAACCTCCACAATGGCTGCATTCTCCTTTCCTGCAGCTTGAAACCGCACTACTTTAGTTACAGTCCCATATGTTCTTAATGAAGCAATGATATCAGCATCAGTGTCTGTTTTGGTTAGCCCAATTACACAAATGGATTGCTCTACATTAATATCATACATTTGTTCAATATCCATGTTTGTATTAACTCTTTACTCATACAATAATATGAAATAAACTTAATGAGAAAAAATAAAATGCCTGAAAAAAATGTGTTAAAACCATGTCCATCTATTATTAATCCTCCTGGCTGGCTCACCACAAAGTGCAGATGTAACACTGTCTATTGTACATGAGGAGTTTTCTCTTGACAAAACACAATAACACAGCAATGTCCAACAACCCAAAAAACCTCCTCACGGGTGCAGATACCTTCCGGGATAATTAACTCAACACGAAATAAAGTTTTAATCACTCTTCATCTACTGTAGCTATCAACACAACATGCTCTTTCTCTCGGCTGTAGTATGTCTGCTAAGAACGAAGAGCGTGGGTGGCGCTTGTGCAAGTGAATGCACACCCTGCTGGTGAAAAGAAGGAACTACAACTACAAACTCATTCAGACTGTATAGCTCAACATGGTTAAACTGGAAATATTAGGGATTACACTGTGTGTGTAACTAAAGGGCATTACATAATAATAATAATAATAATAATAATAATATTGGCTGGCTTTATTCGTAGTATATCAGATACATTCCATTCAGCTAGCATGATATTGAACTCATCTTTGTCTCATGGATGGAATATATCTCATATACCACGAAAAAAGCCAGCCAATATTATTTACTTATGTAACTAATCTGATTGCATCTATAAATAATTTATACATTTTTTTTTATAGATGCAATACAGCTGTTGTCCAACCAACAAATGTTGCATTGTTTCAGAAGTAGTCCAAATAGTGTTGCTCAGAATCAGACAGATATAATAAGAAGGAATGACGAGTAAGATTTGAATACCAATTGTTTGGGATAGTATGTACACTTGGATGTCGTGTAAATATAATGTGGCTTAACCAGTACCACATAGAGATCCCTACAGCAGTCGCCTCCTTGATCCTCCTTCACCTATTGCCACACACATTGTACCGGTATTGACATTCCCACTGTGTCCCAGATAATAATCAAGTTGTCCTGATTCATCAAGGTATTATAATCAGTCATTTTAATAACAATATGCATACGGCAGGATTAAGAACCATGAGAGTGTAAAAATTAATCATCACATTACTGGGCCCAGCTCCCTGTCAGAGGTGCTAACGAGAATGAGCTGATCGAACCCTGCTTCTTCCCTTAATACATTATTGAGCAGATCAGTAGCCTGGATCTCAGAGGGATGATCTTAATTGCTAGCATCTTTGATTAGAACAATAGGGAGACAGGAAGTCCTGCCAGTCAATTAATAACACACTTTATCTTCCAAAGGCTGGGCTGGATGGGAAGATGGATGTAGTGGAGAGAGGACGGAAGATTGGATACATTGCCTCATAGGGTGACACAATGTAATGTTTGTGTGTGACATTTATTGAAAAGTGGAAAAGGGGGAGTTCTTTTGTTCTTGAAAAGTCCCCATGTTTTTATTTTAATAATTCAGTAGTGGCTTTTTCCTCTGCCATCTCATTCTCTCTGCATCTCTATTCTTATTCACTCCACTTTGGCAAGCTACACTAAGAGCCACTCAATACTGCATCACCTGACACACTGTATTTTTGTCCCTCTTTATTTCTTCTAACTTCAGAATCATGTCTGAATCATGTTACTGAGAGGATAAAACCTCCATATGAGTCAAATCAACACTATATACAGTATATATGTACACACACACACACACACACACACACACATATATATATATATATATATATATATATATATATATATATGGTTGCAGGCAAGCTGGAGCCTATCCCAGCTGACTATGGGCAAGAAACAGGGTACACCCTGGACAAGTCAACAGGTAATTGCAGGGCTAATACAAAGAGACAAACAACCATTCACACTCACTTTAGAGATACCAATTAGCCTAACCTGCATATCTTTGGGGGAAACTGGACCACCCAGAGGAAACCCACATAGACATGGGGAGAACATACAAACTGCATACAGAAAGGCCCATCGGCCACTGGGCTCGAACCCAGAACCTTCTTGCTGTGAGGTGACAGTGTTAACCACTACACCACGATGCCACCCCAAAATAAAACCATATTTCTAGTATATTTCTGTACAAACTCGCCTGAAATTTACAAAACAAATACGCTTTTATTTTTAGAGCATCAGTGCCATATAGCCTATGTACACAATGTGCACAAGGACACTTATGGTAACTCTGCTGGGGTCTTAAAAAACAGAAATTAATTAATTAATATTAACTTAGATGGATAAATTAAATTAAAATTAAAAGAAGGGGCAGCATGGTGGTGTCGTGGTTAGCACTGTGACCGCACAGCAAGAAGGTTCTGGGTTCGAGCCCAGCGGCTGACGGGGGCCATTCTGTGTGGATTTTGCATGTTCTCCACGTGTCTGTGTGGCTTTCCTCTGGGTGCCCTGGTTTCCCCCCCAGTCCAAAGACATGCAGGTTAGGCTTATTGGTGGCTCTAAATTGACCATAGGTTTGAGTGTGAATGGTTGTGTGTCAGCCCTGTGATGATCTGGTGACTTGTCCAGGGTGTACCCAGCCTCTTGCCTAAAGTCAGCTGGGAAAGGCTCCAGCTTGCCTGTGACCCTGCACAGGATAAGTGGTTACAGATGATAGATGGCTGCATTTTTAATTGTTATGAAAACTGCGATGAAATAAAAAATAGAATGAGACATAAAGACATTCTGGAGTTATTGGCTTTGCAACATGGATACTATTGTGCCATCAAATTCTCAAAGTGAATAAACTTTTTAACTTGTTCCTGCCATAGAATTAGTTTGAGAAAAAATATGACCTTCCACAACATATTAAAGGTGACACACCCCTTTTCCACAAGTTGACACAGTCCCCTGAGGTCTTAATGAAATGTCTGTGACATGCTTTGGTCAAAATAGAGGCTTTGCACCATCACATCAGCCCATAGCAATGGTAACTACACTGCCATGACAGGCGGCAGCTTGTAGTGCTTCATTCAGAGAAAGTAGTTGTTATTGATCAGTATGGAAAGGTTTTGCTGTGTTTTTGGTTGTGCAAATTGCTCTGAACTAAACAAAGACATCAGATTTTTTTTTTTTAATTTACCAAAAGTAATTCATCATCGGGGGGGGGGGGAACCTCAAGAGATTTCTAAACATAGAAGGGGAAGGGGGGGCATGCAGCGGGATTTGGTGTCGAACAGAGAGGTCAAAAACCCGATGGTATCCTCACTTCATTTCCAGGAAGGTAAGAATAATATATATATATATATATATATATATATATATATATATATATATATATATATATATATTATATATATATATATATATATATATATATATATATATATACATACATACAGTGGGGCAAAAAAGTATTTAGTCAGCCACCAATTGTGCAAGTTCTCTCACTTAAAAAGATGAGAGAGGCCTGTAATTTTCATCATAGGTACACTTCAACTATGAGAGACAGAATGGGGGGAAAGAATCCAGGAAATCACCTTGTAGGATTTTTAATGAATTAATTGGTAAATTCCTCGGTAAATTAAGTATTTGGTCACCTACAAACAAGCAAGATTTCTGGCTCTCACAGACCTGTCACAACTTCTTTAAGAGGCTCCTCTGTCCGTCACTCATTACCTGTATAAATGGCATCTGTTTGAACTCGTTATCAGTATAAAAGACACCTGTCCACAACCTCAAACAGTCACACTCTAAACTCCACCATGGCCAAGACCAAAGAGCTGTCAAAGGACACCAGAAACAAAATTGTAGACCTGCACCAGGCTGGGAAGACTGAATCTGCAATAGGTAAGCAGCTTGGTGTGAAGAAATCAACTGTGGGAGCAATTATTAGAAAATGGAAGACATACAAGACGACTGATTATCTCCCTTGATCTGGGGCTCCATGCAAGATCTCACCCCGTGGGGTCAAAATGATCACAAGAACAGTGAGTGAAAATCCCAGAACCACACGGGGGGACCTAGTGAATGACCTGCAGAGAGCTGGGACCAAAGTAACAAAGGCTACCATCAGTAACACACTACACCGCCAGGGACTCAAATCCTGCAGTGCCAGATGTGTCCCCCTGCTTAAGCCAGTACGTCCAGGCCCGTCTGAAGTTTGCTAGAAAGCATTTGGATGATCCAGAAGAGGATTGGGAGAATGTCATATGGTCAGATGAAACCAAAATAGAACTTTTTGGTAAAAACTCAACTTGTCATGTTTGGAGGAGAAAGAATGCTGAGTTGCATCCAAAGAACACCATACCTACTGTGAAGCATGGGGGTGGAAACATCATGCTTTGGGGCTGTTTTTCTGCAAAGGGACCAGGATGACTGATCCAGGTAAAGGAAAGAATGAATGGGGCCATGTATCGTGAGATTTTGAGTGAAAACCTCCTTCCATCAGCAATGGCATTGAAGAGGAAATGTGGCTGGGTCTTTCAGCATGACAATGATCCCAAACACACCGCCCGGGCAACGAATGAGTGGCTTCGTAAGAAGCATTTCAAGGTCCTGGAGTGGCCTAGCCAGTCTCCAGATCTCAACCCCATAGAAAATCTTTGGAGGGAGTTGAAAGTCCGTGTTGCTCAGCAACAGCCCCAAAACATCACTGCTCTAGAGGAGATCTGCATGGAGGAATGGGCCAAAATACCAGCAACAGTGTGTGAAAACCTTGTGAAGACTTACAGAAAACATTTGACCTCTGTCATTGCCAACAAAGGATATATAACAAACTATTGAGATTAACTTTTGTTATAGACCAAATACTTATTTTCCACCATAATTTGCAAATAAATTCTTTAAAAATCAGACAATGTGATTTTCTGAATTTTTTTTTTCTCATTTTGTCTCTCATAGTTGAGGTATACCTATGATGAAAATTACAGGCCTCTCTCATCTTTTTAAGTGGGAGAACTTGCACAATTGGTCTCATCTCATCTCATCATCTCTAGCCACTTTATCCTGTTCTACAGGGTCGCAGGCAAGCTGGAGCCTATCCCAGCTGACTACGGGCGAAAGGCGGGGTACACCCTGGACAAGTCACCAGGTCATCACAGGGCTGACACATAGACACAGACAACCATTCACACTCACATTCACACCTACGGTCAATTTAGAGTCACCAGTTAACCTAACCTGCATGTCTTTGGACTGTGGGGGAAACCGGAGCACCCGGAGGAAACCCACGCGGACATGGGGAGAACATGCAAACTCCGCACAGAAAGGCCCTCGCCGGCCACGGGGCTCGAACCCGGACCTTCTTGCTGTGAGGCGACAGCGCTAACCACTACACCACCGTGCCGCCCTGCACAATTGGTGACTGACTAAATCCTTTTTTGCCCCACTGTATGTGTATATATATATATATATATATATATATATATATATATATATATATATATATATATATATACACACACACACACAGTTAGGTCCATAAATATTTGGACAGAGACAACATTTTTCTAATTTTGGTTCTGTACATTACCACAATGAATTTTGAACAAAACAATTCAGATGCAGTTGAAGTTCAAACTTTCAGATTTGATTCAGTGGGTTGAACAAAATGATTGCATACAAATGTGAGGAACTAAAGCATTTTTAAACACAATCCCTTCATTTCAGGGGCTCAAAAGTAATTGGACAAATTAAATAATTGTAAATAAAATGTTCATTCCTAATACTTGGTTGAAAACCCTTTGTTGGCAATGACTGCCTGAAGTCTTGAACTCATGGACATCACCAGACGCTGTGTTTCCTCCTTTTTAATGCTCTGCCAGGCCTTTACTGCAGCGGTTTTCAGTTGCTATTTGTTTGTGGGCCTTTCTGTCTGAAGTTTAGTCTTTAACAAGTGAAATGCATGCTCAATTGGGTTAAGATCAGGTGACTGACTTGGCCATTCAAGAATATTCCACTTCTTTGCTTTAATAAACTCCTGGGTTGCTTTAGCTTTATGTTTTGGGTCATTGTCCATCTGTATTATGAAACGCCGACCAATCAGTTTGGCTGCATTTGGCTGGATTTGAGCACACAGTATGTCTCTGAATACCTCAGAATTCATCCGGCTGCTTCTGTCCTGTGTCACATCATCAATAAACACTAGTGACCCAGTGCCACTGGCAGCCATGCATGCCCAAGCCATCACACTGCCTCCGCTGTGTTTTACAGATGATGTGGTATGCTTTGGATCATGAGCTGTACCATGACTTCGCCATATTTT
This sequence comes from Neoarius graeffei, assembly GCF_027579695.1. Taxonomy (NCBI): domain Eukaryota; kingdom Metazoa; phylum Chordata; class Actinopteri; order Siluriformes; family Ariidae; genus Neoarius; species Neoarius graeffei. Next base: position 26,387,034 of record NC_083577.1, read on the forward strand.
TTTCTTTCCATCATTCTGGTAGAGGTTGACCTTGGTTTCATCTGTCCAAAGAATGTTCTTGCAGAACTGTGCTGGCTTTTTTAGATGTTTTTTCGCAAAGTCCAATCTACCCTTTTTATTGTTGAGGCTTATGAGTGGCTTGCACCATGCAGTGAACCCTCTGTATTTACTTTCATGCAGTCTTCTCTTTATGGTAGATTTGGATATTGATACACCTACCTCCTGGAGAGTGTTGTTCACTTGGTTGGCTGTTGTGAAGGGGTTTCTCTTCACCATGGAAATTATTCTGCGTTCATCCATCACTGTTGTCGTCTGTGGGCATCCAAGTCTTTTTGCATTGATGAGTTCACCAGTGCTTTCTTTCTTTCTCAGGATATACCAAACTGTAGATTTTGCCACTCCCAATATTGTAGCAATTTCTCGGATGGGTTTTTTCTGTTTTCGCAGCTTAAGGATGGCTTGTTTCACCTGCATGGAGAGCTCCTTTGACCGCATGTTTTCTTCACAGCAAAATCTTCCAAATGCAAGCACCACACCTCAAATCAACTCCAGGCCTTTTATCTGCTTAATTGAGAATGGCATAACGAAGGAATTTCCCACACCTGCCCATGAAATAGCCTTTGAGTCAATTGTCCAATTAATTTTGGTCCCTTTAAAAACAGGGTGGCACATGTTAAGGAGCTGAAACTCCTAAACCCTTTATCCAATTTTAATTTGGATACCCTCAAATGAAAGCTGAAAGTATGGACTTTATGTCCATGTCTATTATATAACTATAAATTGAATATGTTTCAGTAAACAGGTAAAAAAACAAAATTTGGGTCAGTGTCCAAATATATATGGACCTAACTAATATATATAAGTTTATTTATTTATTTATTTATTTTCAGAATTTCAGCAAGGTACTCATTCTTATACAGTGAAGTGAACATGAGTAACACAGTGGCTCGGCAGAGCTTAACCTTCACTGAGACTTAAAAACTGCATTTACAGTCGGGAATCCTTCAGAGCACGGTGTGCACATGCTTGGGACCCACTGTTTATGGGAAACACCTGATGCTGATTTGAGCACAATCAGCACATGCACGTGAGGACACAGAGGCTTTGTGAAGCATTATCATGTTTGTTTCTAGCCATGTTTATGACTCTGCTTTTGATTTTGTTTTGGTAAATATAATGCCTGCTAATAAACACTCTTCCTGCTCTTAGATCTGTGTACCGCCGCATACCTGACCGAATACTTGCAAAGTCTCTGTGAAAACACCATCCTTATATGTGCATGCTGATTGCGCTCAAATCAGCATCAGGTGTTTCCCATAATGACTGGGTCCCAAGCATGTGCACAACATGCTCCAAAGGATCCCCGAAGGTAATGCACTTAAGTCTCGGTGAAGGTTAGGCTCTGCTAAGCCGACGTGTTACTCATGTTCATATCGCTGGATAAGAATGAGGACCACGCTGCAGTTGTGAAATGATTATATATTTTTTTGCCTTCATGGAAATGAAGTGAGCATACCATTGGGTTTTTGACCTCTGTTCACACCAAGTCCCGCCGAATTATTACGAGCCATTTTTCCCTTCTACATTTAGAAATCTCTCTATTTTTTTCCACGTGATGATGAATTACTTTTGGTGAATTTAAAAAAAAAAAAACCTGATGTCTTTGTTTTGTTCAGAACGATTTACACATCCAAAAATGCAGTAAAACCTTCCCACATAGACCAATAACAACTAACTCATCTGAATGAAGTGCTACAAGCATGCCCCCTGTCATGGCAGCATAGTTACCATTGCTATGGGGATCACAGGATGGTGCAAAGCTTCCATACACAAGGATAAAACATCACAGCTCCCTTCTCACGCTGTCTAAACGGCCCTGTTCAAAATGGCCTGATTTGAGCACCTGTTCCTTTAAATGATAATGAGCCACTGTTCACCCCACCCAAATCCCCCTCTTACGCTGTCCAATCAAGTCACACTTTTCTCCTGAATATTCATTCTTTCAAAAGAAGTTCTAAAGCCATGAGTGGAGATACTCAGATGAGCAGGCAGCATATTTCTAATGAGCTCCTAAATCTGAACAGCTTGTTGAAGCACATGTTTTCTGAAATAGGCAGCTCAAAAGAAACTGACTTATTTCAGAGTTTGTGGATTGCTGGGCACTCCAGATGCCCACGTGTATGTGCACAAGCACAGAAAAAGTGACTTTTTCATAATATGTCCCCCTTAAGATATGGGCTCAAATTGCACAATTCATAGCCACAACTTTATCATTTCATAGCCACAAACCTATCAACTATTATTAGACTTTCTTTGAGGCCGTTTTTCTTTATTAAAAAATAACCACCATGCCATTTCAGCAAGTGCATAGCGAGCTAAGGCTTCACTACTGGAAGAAACCTACTAATTGGGAGGATGATGGCAAACAAATGTACCCACTGAGACACATGAAGCCAGAATTACAGCTGCCAGTATGTCATAGGGCAGCAGAATACACTTAGCAGATTGTTAATGTCCCAGTGATTTCCCAACGAGTGTCACAATTTTCAACAGAGGGAAAGATGTGGAAAAAATCCAAAATGAAAACAGTGAAAAATAGAATATTGTACAAAATTTTGCATCCAAGATTTGGAGCTTGAACTTAGATATCTGGACTAATAGGGAGTCTGCATTTTTGTCTACGCTAACTTATTACTGTATGGAAAAAGATCATATTGGCACGGGTCAAGACTGTCATCCTCAACATAATCAAATGAAAGAAAAATCAAAGTATAGTTATAAACTCAATTTAGAAAAAAAAACATACTGGACTTAAAATTTGCCTGAAGTAATTATAGTGTGGATTTTTTTTTTCCTGTCTCCTTGCAGTGTCATGTTATCTTGCTTTGTAAGCACTCACACCAAATTAGCTTTTAGGTGCTCATAGTTTCCTTCCTGTAGGCTGCTTTCCTCATCCATCATTCTCGCCCATTACCTACAGGTCACAATGAGCCTTGTCCTCTACAAAGGAGATATGAGAGGGCAGCCTCATTAGAGTGATTGATCTCTTTCTCTCACACTTACACATATAAATACCCACACATGCACACAGTGGATCCTGCCTTCAACCGGGATGCCTGTTGTATTTTATTGCATCTCATACATATATATATCACTGGATATGAGCAATCGTGCGCTCTGATTGGCTACTCTACTACAAGGATATCAGCTCATATTCTTGAATTTCACGTGAGGTCACACCACCCATAGGCATGTCTCTCAGCTTCAGACATGCCCATGCGTGGTGTGTTGTGTCACTTGAAGCCTCCTTGTACTATTTTCCATAGCAACCACACCCACTCAACTTCTAGCTCATCCATAACACCAGTATTTAAATCCCACGTGGCTGTGTTGGACATCAACCTTGATCAAATGAAGGCAACTACATACTTAACTCTTGTCTTGAGCTTCACTTGGTGGTCTGAGAGTATTTTGTTCAGTTCTAATTGCTGGGTTTCACAAGAAGTCACATCCGCCTCATTAGTTATTCAAAACTTTAGCTGGTGGTCTACCAGAGCTCAGTTGACAAAGCGTTTGTACGGAGAAGGTGCATTGCTCACATGAAAAATGCCTTATGCTTGCGTTGTTGTTCGAATCGATCAAACCATGAAACTGTTAAGTTTCTTCAGGGTTCCCTGTGAACTAATAAAAAAGGATGAATGAACACAGGATTTCACAAAAAGACGTCAAGAAAGGTGACTTTTGAACTTCTCACTGAAATCGAAGGGAGACAAGTCAAAGCATGCTTGTGTTTGCAATGATCACTTGGTGAAAGGTTTGTATCTCCCTCTCAGCTATGTCCTTAGTGTTTTCCAAGTACTTTTCTTGCTATGTGTCGTTATTTTACGGTACTTTTTTTTAGTCGCAAAGCGCTAAAGTCCCCAGCTGTTTTTTTGTTTACTCCTCACTCGATGGCCGCCATATTGAAAACAACGCATGTCTCGCTTTCTTTAACAGGGTGTCCTAGTGGTCTTTTCAATGAGTCTTTCAGCAAGTGCACACGATTAAAACAACCACGAATAATATAGTCCATATGCATGAAGGTTGCGACTAAATTCTTCCCCAGCCATACAGTTACAATGCACCGTGATCACTTCTCTGTCTTGTTTAACTAAGATCCAGGTCTTTAAAGGGGTTTCCGATGATCTTTGTGAATGATTTACCTGAGAGATAAGAGCCAACACAAGTGAGAATCAAGCCAACTGTTGTTTGTTTAGCCTTCAACTTGCAGTGCTTCGTTGTAAAGATGCGAACAAAAAGCTTAATAAAACATACTTACACGGGCAAAAACAATACAGGATTCATTCAGCAGTGACTTGATACCGAGGTCCTTTACCCAGCCACATACAAAAAAGTTATAAGCCTCCATACTCTTCCATGCTTTCATTTGTTTTGCGGTGTAGAAGGACGTCTGCAACACCAGATAGTTCGAGATGTCAGGGAACTCGACTGAAGGGTAGTTTTCGAGATCGTATGACAAATCCTTCTTTCCCAGACTGTAGGGGTTGATTCCATTGCACATAGCAATCTCCTGAATATATATAAAGTGAGCAGTGGCTGCTAGATTACAAGCATACTGTGATAAGTTATCGCTAGTTGTTTGCACTATGGCAGCCGTTTTGGTTTGCTAGACCACCAGCTGTTTGACCAGAAGTGAAATCACTAAGAAAAGTCACATGACTGAAACCCAAGAATACTATGAGGAGAGAAAAACAAAATGGTGGAGCGTATTGCTGAACCAACCAAGGACAAAATAAAAACTCTACTCGAAAATAACACGCCAAAAAATATTTAAAAAAGCAACAAAATATGGAATGAAAGTATTTGATAGTAAGGATATATCTTTTATTATTTTTCAAGAATTGTTATTATTGCATTTTTCACAAATTGCTACTGTCATTTCACCGGTTTGTTTGCATTCTTCATCATTAAGCTTTAAAATTTGTTGATTTTTTTAGACTGGTTTAAAAGCTCAAGGAAGTTTGAAAATTAAGCTGAAGGTTGTTTAAAATGTGCAAGGAAGAATTAAGTAAATGTCTAAAGCTATTCTAGACCTTGGCGCGACAGCAAGACGGCACTTTCTACAAAAAAAAAAACACTCAAGTAAATTTGTGCAGCCATTGATAGGCTTTTAAGAAGTCCGCCGAAGTGGAAATTATTTTGTCAGACATTTTGTATAAAGTTTTTATTTATCAACTTTGCAAAAAATAAAAATAAAAATGTTCTCTTTCTCAAAATGCAGTGAACATGGATAGAATAAAACAGTTATTCCACTCAATCTCGTCGTACATGGCTTATAGTGAACTCAGCACTACATGCCTCATCAGCTGTCAGCTCATGTAAGACTCGATTTCGTGGAATAATTTGATATATACATACAGACAGAGAGAGAGAGAGAGAGATTTTACAGTGGGGCAAAAAAGTATTTAGTCAGCCACCAATTGTGCAAGTTCTCCCATTTAAAAAGATGAGAGAGGCCTGTAATTTTCATCATAGGTACACTTCAACTATGAGAGACAGAATGGGGGGAAAGAATCCAGGAAATCACATTGTAGGATTTTTAATGAATTAATTGGTAAATCCCTCGGTAAAATAAGGATTTGGTCACCTACAAACAAGCAAGATTTCTGGCTCTCACAGACCTGTAACAACTTCTTTAAGAGGCTCCTCTGTCTTCCACTCGTTACCTGTATTAATGGCACCTGTTTGAACTCGTTATCAGTATAAAAGACACCTGTCCACAACCTCAAACAGTCACACTCCAAACTCCACCATGGCCAAGACCAAAGAGCTGTCAAAGGACACCAGAAACAAAATTGTAGACCTGCACCAGGCTGGGAAGACTGAATCTGCAATAGGTAAGCAGCTTGGTGTGAAGAAATCAACTGTGGGAGCAATTATTAGAAAATGGAAGACATATAAGACCACTGATAATCTCCCTCGATCTGGGGCTCCATGCAAGATCTCACCCCGTGGGGTCAAAATGATCACAAGAACGGTGAGTGAAAATCCCAGAACCACATGGGGGGGCCTAGTGAATAACCTGCAGAGAGCTGGGGCCAAAGTAACAAAGGCTACCATCAGTAACACACTATGCCACCAGGGACTCAAATCCTGCAGTGCCAGATGTGTCCCCCTGCTTAAGCCAGTACATGTCCAGGCCTGTCTGAAGTTTGCTAGAGAGCATTTGGATGATCCAGAAGAGGATTGGGAGAATGTCATATGGTCAGATGAAACCAAAATAGAACTTTTTGGTAAAAACTCAACTTGTCGTGTTTGGAGGAGAAAGAATGTTGAGTTGCATCCAAAGAACACCATACTTACTGTGAAGCATGGGGGTGGAAACATCATGCTTTGGGGCTGTTTTTCTGCAAAGGGACCAGGACGACTGATCCGTGTAAAGGAAAGAATGAATGGGGCCATGTATCGTGAGATTTTGAGTGAAAACCTCCTTCCATCAGCAAGGGCATTGAAGATGAAACATGGCTGGGTTTTTTAGCATGACAATGATCCCAAACACACCGCCCGGGCAACGAAGGAGTGGCTTCGTAAGAAGCATTTCAAGGTCCTGGAGTGGCCTAGCCAGTCTCCAGATCTCAACCCCATAGAAAATCTTTGGAGGGAGTTGAAAGTCCGTGTTGCCCAGCGACAGCCCCAAAACATCACTGCTCTAGAGGAGATCTGCATGGAGGAATGGGCCAAAATACCAGCAACAGTGTGTGAAAACCTTGTGAAGACTTACAGAAAATGTTTGACCTCTGTCATTGCCAACAAAGGGTATATAACAAAGTATTGAGATGAACTTTTGTTATTGACCAAATACTTATTTTCCACCATAATTTGCAAATAAATTCTTTAAAAATCAGACAATGTGATTTTCTGGGTTTTTTTTTTCTCATTTTGTCTCTCATAGTTGAGGTATACCTATGATGAAAATTACAGGCCTCTCTCATCTTTTTAAGTGGGAGAACTTGCACAATTGGTGACTGACTAAATACTTTTTTGCCCCACTGTATGTGTGTATGATCAAACTCATTTCATGTTGTTCACTGTCCATGATCCTGTTGTACATGACATTTTCATGCATACCAAAAACTGAATAAAAATTTATTATAATTACAAAATATTACATCCAGAGCACGTAAAATGTCTATATGTCTCAGATCTTAGCTCAAACACACACACACACACACACACACACATGCAGAGTTCACCTTCACTTACCCAGGAAACCCATGTCAGTATTTATCAAGGAGATAATTAAAGATTGGTGGAATGATGGAGGGATCAGAGGTGGCATTATTATTTCTGGATGGATGCTTATCACACCGGCAAAGAGTCACATACTGGGTGCACACACACTCCACCAACCCACCGTTAAACATTCATTCATTATGGATACAGTGTCCTCCACAATTATTGGTACCCCTTGTAAAATTTCGTAAAACGGGCTAGAAAAAAATATGCCGTTTGCTAAAGTAGCTTCATCTCACACTGAAAAAAAGAGAAAATCCAATCTTTCATTGAAATTCATTTATTCAGAGAAAAATAAATAATTGTTTTCAACAAAAATACATGTGCCACTATGATTGGCACCCCTGCATTTAATAGCTTGTACACCTTCCCTTTGCCAGTAAAACAGCACTGAGTCTCTCCTGTAACATTTTATAAGGTTGGAGATACAGAGCAGGGCATCTGAGACCGTTCCTCTTTACACAATCTCTCCAGATCATCCAGGGTCCTCGGCCCTCCCTTGTGCGCTCTCCTCTTCAGCTCACCCCAGAGGTTTACACTGGGGTTCAGGTCAGGGGACTGAGATGGCCAGGGCAGAAGCTTGATTCTGTGTTCAGCAAGCCATTTTTGCTTTGGATCACTTGCTTCAGATCATTGTCCTGCTGAAAGAACAATGACAACCCAGTTTTAGTTTCCTGGCAGAGGCAGTCAGATTCTGATTTAAAATATCCTGGTGTTTCATGGAGTCCATGATAACATATACCCTAACAAGGTTTCCAGGTCTTTGGAGAAAAAAATAAATAAATAAATAAAAAAAGCTCCAAAATATCACATAACCCCAATCATATTTTACAGTTGGGATTGGGTTCTTTTCAATATAGCCATCCTTATTTTTACACCAAAACCACCTTCAGTGTTTATTGCCAAAACACTCCATTTTTGTTCCATCAGACCAGAGAACATGGTTCCAATCAAAGTTATAGTAGCATTTTGCAAACATCAGGTGCTTACATTTGTGGTTAATTGACAAAGTTTTTTTTTTTTTTCTGGAATACCTTCAAAATAATCTGTTGGCATGGAGGTAGCATCTAATGGTGGTTTTGGAGACTTGGAAACCCCAAGATTTTATTTTATTTTTTCTTTTAATTCGCCAACAGTGATCCTTGAAGATGTTTTTTTTTTCTTTTTTTTTTTTTGCCTCTCTTACCCTCCTCACTGTACATGGGGCAAAATAAATTTGGGTCCCCTTCCAGGCAAGTTTGTAAGAGTTCCAGTGAGTGTCCACTTTTGTATTATTGCTCTCACAGTAGAAATGGGCATTTTCAGGTGAGTAGCTATTTTTTATAACCGTTCCCTGACTTATGAAGGTCAACACACTTCTCTGTCATTTGGTTTGTGTGTTCTCTTATCTTCCCCATGTTGATGGATGACTCAGGGAATTTGGCCTCTGTGTCACCTCATATTTGTTCCCCAGTTAATCAGGAAATCATGGATTACAGCTTGAAAGGTCCTACACATTCAAATTAACTGAAACTGTATAATTTAAATGGGAAACATGCTTCAGTTACATTATGTTCACTATAATTTCCAGGGATGCCAATAATGGTGGCACATGCGATTCTGTTGAAAAGTTATTTCTTGGTGAGGGATGTTTTTCTCTGAATAAATTTATTTCAATAAAGCATTGGATTTTTCTCTTTTTTTCAGTGTGAGTTGAAGCTACTTCACCAAACAGTGGATTTGTTCTAACTTGTTTGATTAATCTTTATAAGAGGTGTCAATAATTGTAGAGGGCATAGCATGGTTGTGCCAACTAGCCTTTGATTTCCATAATAGTCTGGAGAAATGGTGGGAGAGATGGACACAGAGAGAGAGAGAGAGAGAGAGAGACAAGCAATGAGTAGAGGAAGAGAAAGTACTGGACAAATTATAAGAGGAACAGTGAGAAAGAATGTCACATTTACAACTGTTTTGTTTTTTTTTTGCATGGTCTCCCTGTGTCCGCGTGGGTTTCCTCCGGGTGCTCCGGTTTCCCCCACAGTCCAAAGACATGCAGGTTAGGTTAACTGGTGACTCTAAATTGACTGTAGGTGTAAATGTGAGTGTGAATGGTTGTCTGTGTCTATGTGTCAGCCCTGTGACGACCTGGCAACTTGTCCAGGGTGTACCCCGCCTTTCGCCCGTAGTCAGTTGGGATAGGCTCCAGCTTGCTTGCGACCCTGTAGAACAGGATAAAGCGGCTACAGATAATGAGATGAGATGAGATGAGACGAACCACAAAGACAGTATTTCATTATAATGAGGCTCTATAAATAAAATCATATTAGTTTTGTGAATGTTAGGCCAGTTTAAAATACAGATATATGGTAAAAGATAGGCTGATGGGGGGGGCAACATGTCATGCTTCTGAGAAACTGGAAAGCACAAATTCCTCTTAAGTGAAGACTTTCCCATGGGGGAAAACCTACTGACCATTACAAAGCACTGAATCTTTCAAAAAACATCTCCTAAAAATATCTCCTCTAACAGAAAGTCTCACTATTTCCACAAGTATGAGACTTTATTCGTTAAATTAAAACTCAAACCCCCCCCCCCCCCATGTGGTTTTCTGCTGTTGTAATCTCAGGGTTTGATGTGTTGTGCATTCTGAGATGCGTTTATGCTCACCATAGATGTAAAGGGTGATATAGACCCTTGACTGTGTGCAGTCATTGGGGGACATGAGAGATGCTGCCACAGAAATGATTCTCCACTTTGGCTGGTTATTTGCATCTGAGAGAAGACTATGCAAGTCACAACCTGTCCAAGCCTTAATGTCTTCCTTTGCTCCAGTTCTTATGTGGTCTGCCATGTCACCTTGCTCCTTCAACAGTGCCCTGGAGGATTGTTTTCAACAGGATGTTGTGCCTGGTGACATGTCCAAACCACTGGAGTTTCCGCCTTGTAGTGTCGTTCATGTCTTTCTAGGGGCTTTAAAAAAAAGCTTGGCGATGCCCATCTCCTCTCCAAGCTTGTGCTAGTTGGCCATTGTCCTCTGCAGGATCATCCACCCTTTGACAGGTTTGGTTTTTAATCCTGCTGGGTTACTAGCAACCCTCCTCATCAGACAAGTCTGATGGGGGAGCCGGTTTAGTAGCCAATGACCCGACTGTGAAACAGGTAGTACTGGGGTACATGGTACCAGTAGCACTTGAGAAGTGACCTGACTATAAACTATGTGAACATGACTAAACTGTCCTGCTGGCCAGGTGGAGTTGCTGGGGCAGGAAGTAGGAAGCAGGGAGCAAGAAGATGGCCATGTAAGAAAGAACATTAACTCAAAGTCACAAGCTAGTCCCAGAAAGACTTTCATAAAGGATTGCAATATTGTCAAGCAAGCCAAGTTCCATGGGGATCTAATATAATAAGTCAAGATTTTGCTTGGACAACTTGGAGAAACTTGTTAATCAAGCCTATCCTTGCCAGTGAGATCCATCTGGTCATTGCTATTTGATTGTTTTATTGGTACAATGCATTGGTAAGGACACACACACACACACACACACACACACACACACACACACACACACACACCATTTTGGACTTGTTTGAATTTTGAAGGAATTGGGAGGAAATATTGTACATATTGCTTAGTTATGGGGATTTTTTTGTGTGGGGTGTATGTGCATTTGAGTTGGCTTATTGGTCTTTTATTTTTCACAATCACACAATATGACTGGTTAGGGTGAAATAAACCCACCCATTGTTATCCAGAATTTATTCAACTCCTAAACAGAAAAAGTGTATTTCACTTGAACAATAGCCATAGCTCCTCTTTGACAATAGAGTCAAGAGGAAATTGTGACAAATTACAGACCCCATTTTCTGAAAATTTGAGATATTTTCCAAAATGCAATACAAGCAAAAATCTGGAATTTGTTAATTCACGTGAACCTTTATTTCACTAACAAAAGTACCAAGAAAATATTTTCAATAGTTTCACTGACCAACTTAATTGTATTTTGTAAATATACACAAAGTTAGAATTTGATGCCAGCAATACACTCAAAAAGAAAAAAAAAGTGGGACAGAGGCAAAATAAAACCAAAAAGTTCATAGGATATTCAAGTAACACCATTTTGGAATATTCCACAAGGAACATGCACCAAAGGCTCAGTCTTTGCAAGCAAGGGTGGGGTGTGGCTCACTCCTTCGTGCCAAAATTTGTGAGAATATTGTTCATCAATTCAAGATTGCAGAGAATTTAGGTCTTTCAAAATCTACAGTACATAATATTGTGAAAAGGTTCAGGGCATTCAGAGACATCTCAGTGCGTAAAGGGCGAGGTCGGAAACCACTGTTGAATGTACATGACCTTCGAGCCCTCAGGCAGCACTGCCTGAGAAACCATCATGCTAATGTGACAAATATAGCCACGTGGGCTCAGGAGTACTTCGGAAAACCACCATTTGCATCTGCCTGCAGGATGTCTCATAAGAGTGACAGTTCATTGTGTAATTGCTTTACATTGATATTGACCATCCTCCATAATTCTCTATATAATTCAAACTTGTTTAAGTTTAGTATAAGCAATGAAAGCACATTTTGTTGAGAAACTTCATGTTTTTATTGAAACTATATACTGTCAGAAATAGGGGTACAGTAGGAGTCCATTTCTGTCCCGCAAGGTGCAATGTACCCCCAAGGACTCATTATTGAACCTCAGTGTAACTATGTATACTTTTTGTAGGGCCAAAAAAGTAAACACATGTTCCCAAGCAGTATATAAAGAGTACTTATAAAAGTACCTGAGAGCAGTGTTTCCATTAGTGGGCTGTGAAGCGCCATCTTGTGGGTTGACGCAATGTTTTTTTTTTATTTTATTTTTTCTCCCCCAAGCTGAAGCTAATTTTTAGTAGGGTACAGTTGCTGGGTTACCACGAGCTGGCCTAGTGGTTAGCGTGTCCACCTCTCAATTGGGAGATCACAAATTCTTCTGGTGGTTGGGTCATACCAAAGACCATCATGTCTTGCCATCTGGCAAGACATGCTGCAATACAGATGCGAGTGGGGAGTCAAACTCTTGTGGTTACCAGAGGACTAGCCCCCTACTGTAACCCTAGCTGGAAAGGCAAGAGGCCAAGGGCTACAGAAGCGGAGATTGGTGCTATCCAATGTGCCTTAAGGGCCTGGTTAGTACTGGGGGAGGAGACTGCCTGGGAAGACCAGGTCCTGGCATGGGAAGGACTTTGAATTTTGGACTTGACAGTTGCTGGGTTGCTTCCGATGTCACAGCTGCCTCATTAGATATGCAAGACATGAAGTGGTGATCAGCTAAGCTCACTGTTCACAATACATTACTATCACTGCAGTGCCTTGCTAGTCATTAATAGACCCTATGTTTGCTTTATTTTGTTCATTTTGTCTGTTCAAATCAAACAAACCATGAAACTGATAAAAGTTTCTTCTGGGTTCCCAGTTAACTGATAAAGAGTTAAAGGGCAAAGGATTTTACCAAAAGACAACGAAAAAGGTGGCACTTGAACCTTTCACTGTGATCAAAGGGAGTGGAGTTGAAGAACACTTGAGTCTGCACTGATCACTTCATGAAAGGTTGGTAAATCCCTCTGATTTATTTCATTTGGATTCACAAATCACTTTTCTCACTGTTTTCCATGATTTTGTGATGTTCTGAAGCTCAGGAGACACTTAAGTCTTCAGATGCGTTTTTGTTTCCTGTCTGATCATGGTCGCCATATTGTAAACTAATGTGTATATAATACACATAATACCCAGGTCTTTACAGGTGTTTCTGTGGATCTTTGTGAATGATTTAGCTGGAAGAGAAAAGCAGGGAGGACTGACAATCAAGTGGCTGTGGTTTGTTATCATCCAATACTAAAACTTGTAGTGCCCGTACAACCATTGCAAAGATGCGTACAAAAAGCCCAAAAATTCCTGTTTACCTGGCCATAAACAACACAGGATTTATCTTGTAGTGTTCTGATCCCCAGATCTTTAACCCAGCCACATATAAAAAGTTGTTCGCCTCCATGCTCTTCCAAGTTTTTATCTGTTTGTCCAAGTAGAATGATGTCTGCAGCACCAGGTAGTTTGAGATGTCGGGGAACTCAACGGATGGATAATTTTCCAACTCATAGGAAAAAAAAATCCTTATGTGTTAGTGTGTAAGGATCTATCCCACTGAGTGGTTTCTATATCTCATACATGTCAACCTTTAGTTACCCATACCCTTACAAAATCTGTACTTTTCCCTTACATACACCCATGAGCCCTTATACACGATAAAAATTCCAATATATAATCCAAAGCACCGATTGTTTTAGTCCAAATTATACACTCCTATTGTAATAGGCATATTTATCATACTGCATCAAGTTAAAGGGATCAAATAAGCATGTACTGAATAAAAATAAATTTAAGATCCCAGAGAAAACAACTGAATTAAAAAGGACTATATGTACAGTCAAGTAAACAATTATCTACTAAAGAGAATGACTGAACTATAAACTTAATTATTTAATATACCTTGTATCAGTAATACCAGAATTATTGATGTAAATTTTGCAAATAAAATGTATTAATATTAAATAGTTCATAAAAATTACACAAAGTTCTATTTGACAAGTGTTGACATCACCTACAATATTACATTCTACCAAAGAAAATTACTTGAAATATAACAGCAGTACTAAGTAGGTATGTTAATTAAAATAGTAGGTTACATGTAATAAATTATATATAATCATGTCAAACAGTAAATGAAGGTTAGTAAAAGTTCCATTTGAGAAAAGTGTTGACACCACAAGCAGTGTTAGATCCAACTCAAGATGACTGAACCACAGTGTGGCAGTGGGGGCGTGGCCAAGCAGCAGTCTGTGAATGGAGGGCGGGGTCGGGGAAGGTAAGTGGCTAAGTCATTACACCTGGTGTCAATTTGTGTGTGTGTGTGTGTGTGTGTGTGTGTGTGTGTGTGTGTGTGTGTGTGTGTGTGTGTGTTGCAGGGATGGAGTATAAAGGGAGGGGGAGAGAAGTTTTTTGCCCCTGGCCAGGACACGTGTGTGTGACTGTGTGAGTGAGAGAAGCTGAAAAGCTGATGATAGATCGCAAAATAAAGTGTCTGTGTGAACACGAACTCTCGCCTGCCGTGCTTCTGTGCTCCACCCACATCGGGGAGTACGACAGTGGTGCTGAAACCCGGGACACACAGAAGGGAACCACCCCATGGAGTCCTCCCCGTTCGAAGAGCTCATCCTTGCCCTCGCTACCGCCCAGCAGAACCAGCATCAAGCGCTGATCACCCTCCGGAAGGAGCAGCAGCAGCGCTTTGAAGCCTTGATGCTGGCCCAGCAGGAAGATTGTCAGGCGTTCCGGCACCTGCTCATGTCAGCAGGGCCGCCAGCCACTGCTGCCGCCACCCTCACGAAGATGGGCCCGCAGGACGATCCGGAAGCGTTCCTCGCTCTCTTTGAGCAAGCAGCCGAGACGTGGGGGTGGCCGCTGGAGCAGCGCGCGGCGCGCCTCCTCCTGCTCCTGACTGGCGAAGCGCAGCTCACAGCGCAGCAGCTCCCTGCTGACAGCCGGCTGGTCTATGCGGACCTAAAGAAAGCCATCCTGCAGCGGCTCGGCCACTCCCCGGAGCAACACCGTCAGTGATTCTGGACGCTGACACTGGAGGAGGTCGGCCTGGCTGTTTGCATTCGGCCAGCAACTCCGGGACGCCTGCCGGCGGTGGCTAAGGGCAGAAGACCGTGACGGCGAGGAGATCATTGATCTGGTGGCACTGGAGCAGTTTATCTCTCAACTTCCGGAAGGAACGGCGGAATGGGTCCAGTGTCACTGCCCAGCGTCACTGGAACAAGCCATCGAGCTGGCGGAGGACCATCTGGAGGCGGCTCTGACGGCAGGCAGATGAGGTGTCTCCCCTCGCTTCTCTTCCCTCTCTCTCTCCTGTCGCTTGTCCCCCTCTCCACCCCGTTCCCCTGCCACGAAGGTGGCGGCTGGCTCCTCCCCAGCTGGCCCGTCGCACCCTTGGTGTCCTCCCATCTCCCTCTTCTGTGTCTGTGTTGTCTCCCCCTCAGGTGAGTGACACCCATAACACCAGTGCAGAGGGAAAGCCTGGGCCGGTGTGCTGGTGCGGCGGGGAATCGGAGCGTCTCCAGAGTCAGAGCTCCGCAAGGGAGGTGGGGGCTCTCATCCGGATCCCCGACATGCCAGAAACCGCCCCCGATCGGGCCGGAACATATTGCGTACCGGTGAGTATTCAAGGGGGTACATATCACGCTTTGGTGGATTCTGGTTGTAATCAGACCTCAATTCACCAACGCCTGGTGCAAGGTGAGGCATTGGGGGGAGCACAAGCAGTGAAGGTGTTGTGTGTGTGCACAGGGATGTTCACCATTACCCTCTAGTGTCTGTCCATATTCTATTCTGGGGCCAAACGCATAGAATGAAGGCGGCAGTTAGTCCTCGTCTTACCCACTCATTGATCTTGGGTACTGATTGGCTGGGATTTAAAGAACTAATGGAGTATTTAACATGTAGTGGGTCCTGCCCTAGTAGGTCACGGGAAGATCCTGGTGTGGCACTGGCTGGAGAAGCTGTCACAGAGCCATCTGCGTCAACACCGTGTCAGAGTGAGGAGCACCCTGCTCCTCCTCCCTCTCTTGGGGATTCTCTTGGGGATTTCCCGTTAGAGCAGTCATGAGACGAGACTCTGCGGCATGCGTTTGACCAAGTGAGAGTAATCGATGGTCAAACTCTTCAGCCAAGCGTGGCACCAACCTTCCCCTATTATTAAAGATAGATTGTACTGAGTGATGCAGGGCACTCAAACTAAGGAATGAGTAACCCAGTTGTTAATCCCAAAGAGCCATAGGGAACTCGTATTCCATGCGGCTCACTTTAATCCCATGGCTGGACACTTGGGGCAAGACAAAACACTAGCCTGAATAATGGCCCGGTTCTATTGGCCAGGGATTCACGGGGATGTCCGTCGGTGGTGTGCGGTGTGCCGTGAATGCCAATTAGTAAATCCCGCGGCCACTCCAAAAGCGCCATTGCACCCTCTTCCTCTAATCGAGACCCCGTTTGAGTGAATTGGGATGGATCTTATCGGGCCATTAGATTGGTCAGCACGGGGATATCGCTTTATTTTAGTTCTAGTGGACTATACAACGTGATATCTGGAGGCAGTGCCTCTCCGCAATATCTCAGCACGCAGTATTGCGGAAGCGCTCTTCCGCATTATCTCCCGGGTTGGGATTCTGAAAGAAATCCTGACAGACCAAGGCACCTCGTTTATGTCACGCACACTGCGCGAGCTGTATGGGTTACTGGGGATTAAGTCTATCTGCACCAGTTTATATCACCCACAAACGGATGGATTAGTAGAACGATTCAACCAGACACTCAAAAACATAATCCGGAAATTTGTTAGTGAAGATGCGTGTAATTGGGATAAGTGGCTCGAACCCCTGTTGTTCGCAGTACGAGAGGTCCCGCAAGCCTCCACAGGGCTTTCTCCCTTTTAATTATTATATGGGCATAAGCCACGTGGCATTCTGGATGTGCTGTGGGAAAATTGGGAGGAGGGACCTTCACCGAGTAAAAATGAAATCCAGTATGTTCTTGATCTGCGCGCAAAACTCCACACCCTCACACAATTAACCCAGGAGAATTTACGGCAGGCACAAGAACGTCAAAGCCAGCTGTATGACAGGGGCACGCACCTTAGAGAATTCAAGCCGGGAGAAAAAGTACTCGTGTTATTGCCCAAGTCGAGTTTTAAATTAGTCGCCAAGTGGCAAGGGCCCTTTGAGGTCACACGGCAAGTTGTGGATGTCAACTATGAGGTAAAGTGAACAGATAGGGGCGGGGCACTGCAAGTCTACCACCTCAACCTTTTAAAATGCTGGAATGAGGGGGTCCCCATGGCATTGGCGTCGGTAGTCCCAGAGAAGGCGGAGCTGGGGCCGGAGGTAAAAAAGATAACATCTCAGACCACTCCGGTCCCTTGTGGAGACCACCTCTCGCCGACCCAACTCATGGAGGTAGCCCAGTTGCAGAAGGAATTTTCTGATGTGTTCTCGCCCCTTCCGGGTCATACCCACCTCATAGAACACCACATCGAAATGCCCCTGCGGGTGGTAGTGCGTAGCTGCCCTTACCGCTTGCCCGAACACAAGAAAAAGGTGGTTCGGGATGAACTCAAGGCCATGCTCGAAATGGGCATAATCGAGGAGTCCCACAGTGACTGGAGCTGCCCAGTGGTCCTGGTTCCCAAGACTGATGGGTCGGTCCAGTTCTGTGTGGACTATAGAAAGGTCAATGCGGTGTCTAAATTTGACGCGTACCCAATGCCTTGCATTGATGAGTTGCTTGATCGGTTAGGCACTGCTCACTTTTATTTGACACTGGATCTAACCAAGGGATATTGGCAGATCCCCTTGACTCCTCTATCCCGAGAGAAAATGGGCTTTTCCACACCGTTTGGTTTACACCAATTTGTCACGCTCCCCTTTGGGTTGTTTGGGGCGCCCACTATGTTCCAGCAGCTTATGGACAAGGTCCTCCGCCCTCATGCTGCCTACACGGCCGCCTATCTAGATGACATAATAATCTACAGTCATGATTGGCCGCGGCACTCGGAACACCTGAGGGCTGTTCTAAAGTCGCTGAGGCGAGCGGGCCTCACAGCTAACCCAAAAAAGTGTGCGATTGGGCAGGTGGAAGTACGGTATCTGGGGTTCCACTTGGGTCATGGGCAGGTGCATCCCCAAATTAACAAGACTACAGCGATTGCAGCCTGCCCAAGGCCCAAGACCAAAAAGGAGGTGAGGCGGTTCTTGGGGCTGGCTGGCTATTATCGTAGGTTTTTACCTAACTATTCGGATGTCACCAGCCCACTAACCGACCTCACTTAAAAGGGGGCTCCAGATCCGGTCCAGTGGACGGAGCAATGCCAACAGGCCTTCTCTGAGGTAAAAGCTGCACTGTGTGGGGGGCCACTTTTACACTCCCCTGACTTCTCTCTCCCCTTTATTTTGCAGACTGATGCATCGGACAGGGGGCTGGGGGCCGTTTTGTCCCAGGAGGTGGAGGGTGAGGAGCGCCTGGTGCTGTACATCAGCCGAAAGCTGTCGATGCGCGAAAGCAAGTACAGCACAATTGAAAAGGAGTGTCTCGCCATCAAGTGGGCAGTCCTCGCCCTCCGATACTACCTGCTGGGGCGCCCTTTCACTCTCTGTTCAGACCACGCGCCCCTCCAGTGGCTCCACCGCATGAAGGATGCCAATACACGGATCACCCGTTGGTATCTCACTCTCCAGCCATTTAATTTCGAGGTGATCCACAGGCCGGGGGCACAGATAGTGGTGGCGGACTTCCTGTCCCGTCGGGGGGGGGGGAGTCAGCTTCAGGCCGGACGGCTCCCCGGCCTGAGTCGGCCGGTGGGGGTATGTGGCAGCGGGGGCGTGGCCAAGCAGCAGTCTGTGAATGGAGGGCAGGGTCGGGGAAGGTAAGTGGCTAAGTCATTACACCTGGTGTCAATTTGTGTGTGTGTGTGTGTGTTGCAGGGATGGAGTATAAAGGGAGGGGGAGAGGAGAGAAGTTTTTCGCCCCCGGCCAGGACATGTGTGTGTGACTGTGTGAGTGAGATTAGCTGAAAAGCTGATGATAGATCGCAAAATAAAGTGTCTGTGTGAACACGAACTCTCGCCTGCCGTGCTTCTGTGCTCCACCCACATCGGGGAGTACGACACACAGCAAGTATATTATGTAAACAAGGATAAGTGAAAATATTAATAAATTATGAAGTTAAATTGAAAATCTTCCCAGTAATTTATAACAAGAATTTAAATCTTATTCCTTTTTGGAATGTTCTTTGTTGTACAAAGATGTTGCAGATTTGGCACTAGGTATAATATCACTGCTTGGGGAGCAGTTGTAGCTCCTCATCACAGTTCATTTTAATTTGCAGATATGCAGTTCATGTGTCTGCAGCCTTATTTTTTTCTGTACTCAGTATGAATTTTCCTAACCAATGAAAAAGCCCTCTCACTATTTGCATTGCTATATGGGAGGCACAGCAAAGCCGTAAAAAGTTGTTTCACCATTGGAAACCTGGCAACACCCAGAACAGTTTTTACATCAGAGACCTTTCCCCAATATACATCTATTATTTTCCTGATCAATAAAAGAAAATCAGAGCACGACAAACATGTAAATGGTGGTAAATTGCTTCCATCTCCTACTACACATTTTAGAGACAGGTTACCAATGGTCGTTACCACTATTACTCTTCATTCAATACTTTTCCAGTTTACTGACGACTGATGGTAGTAACGGGTGTTGATCATCTGTGTCTACATATAATGTCTATCAGCAATTAAAATGTTTAGGGAAGCGAAACCAGAAATCACCGGGTAACTACAGTTGCCGTTGTATAAACGGCGACTCCCAGTATCGCCTCCCTGAATTATCATCATAATGGAGGAAGCTTTCCTACATGCAAACAGTAAAAACTAAAAAAAAAAACCACAAATGCTTACCTGTGCAGTCTTTGAATAGGGAATTTTTTTTTTTTTTCGCTAGCTGCAAAAAATGGTCTGCCACAGTTGGAGGGATGTTGTGTTCCATGAGAAATTGGCAGAACATTACTTCTGCAGCTGTCACAGAAGTCTGGGCAGTCCGAGACGATGTATTTAAATGACCGATAAAAACGTGCAACTACAAAACCACATGAATCAAAAATAGTTCCGTTTCATTGGGCATGCATGTTTGAAAAAAATAAATGGTGGATGCTAAGAAAATTTTCTCGGAGTAACGGAAAAAATCTCTGATACAAAATGTAATTTTCCCATATGAAAATCAGTGTACGCCGTATTAGCCCAAAAAATTGCATTTTCCCATACAAAATACAGGGAAACCGTTTAACTTGATGTATGATATCTACTTCTTTTGAGTGTATTTCTTGGTATTAATAACTTGCTTGTTTGCTGTACACAAAAATGGCAATAAGTTCTTGTGTTAAGGGACTAGACTCCACTTTTGGATTATTAATCCCTTTTGACTGAGAATGCCCTGCATGCATGGTTTTATGTGAGCTTCTGGTATATCCATACAGTTTTAAATACAATACCTACAATTAAAAACAGTTTGTTTTTGCATTTATTTAATTCCTGGGCTCCCATCTGTACTCCCAGGGAGTAATGTTGGATTCCATTAGTACACATAGCAATGTGACAGGCCATTTTTTTTTTAAGTAGTTGTCATCGTGTTGTGTAATGTATCAAATTAAAGAGTGTGAAGATCTGAATTGAAAACTTGTTTAATTTTGTAAATATGTCTAAAAAAAAAAAGTTAGGAACATTTGAAAATCCAGTGTTTTATAAAATTTCCATTTCTGTCTGTTGCCCCGGTCACAAACCAGCAACCATTTTCCACTGGTTTAATTTTCCATTCATGAGGGGGAAAAAAAAAAAAAAACTCAATTAGAAATTAATCGACCAAAAAGCCAAAACTAAAGAGATTTAGAATTTTGAGTATCAGGGTATGAATTACAGAGAAAGGCTTATTCTTGTACATTGTAATTCTGCACCTAAAAGGTTTAAAAGTAATACATCAATGAAATTGGTCCATTCTTTGTGCTTAAACATAAAAGCCAGAATTTAGTGGGTATGTTCACTTTAAATTGTGGACACCAAGCATGACTAATGATGGTGGTGCTCAAATGTGCTGTGTATAAGAGGGTCAAATTTTGTTATTGCTCTTCAAAACAGTAATACTGATATTTAAACACCACCTCATTTTTTCTCAATTAAAAAAAAAAAGAAATTAGGAAAATCATTGATTTTTAGGAAGGATACAAAATTTTCCTCAGTGATCCGATCTTTTGCGGGCACTAGACAGCAAAGTGTTCCACTGATTTTATTGTAAACATCAAGTGAACATGAGAGATTCGACTACTAGGTGGGAATCATGAGTTTCAAGCTGATTGAACCAACAGTGAGCAAGCTGGAAGCAACAACAAAACACACTGACTGGTAACGAAGATCACTAAAAAACCCAAGATGGCGGCACCCATGAATTTGGTGTATTGCATCACACAACATTAAATGCTTAAAGTAAAAGCTCATCACAACGCCGCACAAAATTAACAATATATTCTGTAAATATGTTATTTATTCTCAAATCGACACTAATGTAGATTAAACACTTTTAAATGTCTTTAAAGGCCAAACAAAAACATACTGTTCTCCCATACAAACATATGGGAGGTTCATCAGTGGAGCGGCACGCTGTCAAGCCTACTTTACAATAGATTATTAGATTCTAATAGAATAGATGAGCCAAAATGATCGGGGATCTTTTTTAATGGGCCTCGACTTGTTAGAAGTACAAATAGGTGGGTCTTAAAGTAAAAAAGGTTGAGAACCACTGCCTTAGAGGGTACTGGTACTGCCCCAGTAACAAGCCCTTGTACCGTTAAAGGTACAATAACCTGCGTTATTTTCTGAGTGTATGTAATGAGTCCTCTTCAATCTGACTTGCCATTTATTCTTTTTTTTAGTGCACTCTAATAATTACATATATTTTATCACATTTAATTCCATTTTATAATTTGTTACATTCCAGAAAGTTCAGAACCATTTGATGAATACTAAACTTCTACCATAATGACAGTTCATTATAATATGGCTCTATAAATAAAAGTGTATTACTTTGGTGAATGTCAGACCATATGGTAAACCAGAGGCTCATCAGGCTCAGCTCACTCTCTTTCAGGGGAAAAAAAGAAAAAAAAATCTGTCATGTTACTCAGAAATGGAAAGCACAAACTCATGCCTTTTGAAGACTTAATTAAATTAGACTCCTCAACACAACACTATATATAGTGACATCCTATAAATCCAGTATTAGTAATGTATTATAAATAATGTCTTGTATGCATGAGGCAAATATTCATAATATCTGACATAACCCTTCATAAGTATCATTTTATAGTCAGGTTACATATTGCCTATAATACTTGTTCATGACACTATTGTGCTGTTGACACACTTGCATTATTACCTCCCTTACCCTACCCTATCCTACCCTACCTGGCCCACATCCTCCCCAGCCTACCCCACCTAGCTAGTTTACTGCTACAGATATATGTATTCAGACCTAGTGGACATGGCTTGAAAAGGAAGATGGTGGGGAATTTTTTTCCCTCATTGTTTTTATTTTTATTTAATATCAACCCTATCACTATGCCCTTAGAAACATTGGATTCAGGACTGGTGGAAAAATGAAAAGAATACTTTTCAATCAGAAAATGTAATAACAAATAGTGATTTGTCGAACATAATTTTATTCAGCTCTTGAACTATAGTTCCTCAGCCAGAGCACAAGTTCATACCTTGAATTGAACCCTACCTTTTTGGCAAAGCTAAATCTAATGTGTCTGAGTAAGCTGTGGAACTAAGCTAGGGTCTTTCTAAATCAGGGAACTGTTGTTTATAGTTGACAATAATACAGTGAAAATAGCTCAGTGAATTTGCTTAATTGAAATGCATGTATGCCATATGATTAAAAAAAACATCCATCCATCCATCCATCATCTGTAGCTGCTTATCCTGTTCTACAGGGTCGCAGGCGAGCTGGAGCCTATCCCAGCTGACTATGGACGAGAGGCGGGGTACACACTGGACAAGTCGCCAGATCATCGCAGGGCTGACACACAGACACAACCAACCATTCACACTCACATTCACACCTACGGTCAATTTAGAGCCACCAATTAGCCTAACCTGCACGTCTTTGGACTGTGGGGGAAAATGGAGCACCCGGTGGAAACCTATGCAGACACAGGGAGAACATGCAAACTCTGCACAGAAAGGCCCTTGTTGGCTGCTGGGCTCGAGCCCAGGACCTTCTTGCTGTGAGGCAACGGTGCTAACCACCGTGCCACCCCATTATTATTATTATTATTATTATTATTATTATTATTATTATTATTATTATACTACATACATACACACTCTCTTCATATCAGCATACTAGAAGGCCAATGCTAGCTTACCTGCAACTTGGTGCTCTTAGCATGGCAGTGCAGTCACCTTCCAGTCGGTGTAGCGTTCATCAGGAGTGTTAGCAAATGCTAATAAAGTGGACAAACTAGTGCTATGCAGAGCCAGTATCACATACTAATGACCGAGAAACTAAGATTTCTGTCTCCAGACTCTTCTTCCATGCACACTCACTACAGTATTTTTCACTCAGACTAAAGTATTCATTTTCCTGTTTAATTTACTTAGCTACCTTTAAAGTCAACATCGCGACTACACATAATGGAGTGATCTGGCAGCCATAATTCTCTCAAAATATTCCGCTTTCAATAAAACAAATCTGATGACCACATTTATTTATAAATTGTCACAGTTGCTCACTAGTGCAGAAGTTTTACATATCCGATGCATCTCTTTTCCAGTTTTTTGACATCTGTTGGTATGTTTTTTTTTTTTCTCTTGTAAATATGCGTGAAGAATATCTAATGAAGTTTTGGTAGCCTTTCAGGTGTTCAGCGTGTCATTCCTGGTGAACAAAGAAATGTTTCTGTGCATGAACAGCAGAAAAGTTTCTCATTGAATATTCGCATCAGCTCCGACATGTGACATCATGTTGTCTTGACAACCATGCGATATTGTGAACCATATTTACGTTCATTCTGCATTGGGTAGAATGATGTAATACACATAGGATAAGCGATATGTTCACAATATTGCATGCTATCAAACCAAATGAATGAAACCCACTAGAAGAGAAGAGAATACATGTTTTTATTCCATCAAAAAAGTGTCCTGTATGTATAATAATAGACATTATTGCACAATTAGCTTGAGAATTTGTTTTTGGACATTCAACATTTCATACTGTATTTTCAAAGCCCCTAATAAAATTTAAATACACAACATCTCTGGGTCATGAACTCTGATCATTGGCATACAGCAAAACCAGCAGTTCTTGCTATCTTATAGCAGTACAAAGTAATATAGTCTGGTCTGATCTGTACTAGTTTGGAATGGTCTGTACAAGGTCAGGACAAGTGTAGCAGCCCCTCAGTTTTGAATAAACAGTCTTGGAGTGTTTCCTTACGGGTGTTTAATTGACCAGCGTGCATAGCATCATCACCGTGAAAACTTAAGAGAAAAATAACAATGGCAATTTAGCTGGACACAAAATAATCCTTTGACAAATGCACTTTAGCAAGCTAGCATCACATATTGACAACTGCATTGATGGCAGGCAACAACCATTTCATGAAATGAATTACAGTATTACTATTTGCATACACACATGAAATGAATTTGATGAAATTACATATTAGAATGAACTACATACCTCGCTCCGCATATCAAAAAGGGGTGCTAAAGATGGTAATCCAGATAAGGCTATCGTCAGTACTTGACTTTCCATGGAGAGATAGCTAGAAACTTCAATAACCAGCTCATGAACTGTTGCTTTCTAAGCAAATTAAAGCACAGCCTCAAACAGAATGCTGCAAACAAAGGAAAGTGCTATAAAACTTCAAGGACCACTTAAATGTGATGATTGCATTAAAGTTTGGGCTACGTCTATCGTCTTCTATCGTGCCTCCTTCTGAGTTTTCTTTTTTTGCGCATGAAAGTTGCAAGACTAGTCAGATGCAGATAGCATGTTAAAATAAAAGTACATGAAATAAAGTATAAATCAGGATAATCAAGGTAAAACACTGCTAGCGGTCATCTACACTCCCACCACTCATGTTATGAAGAGGGAAGACAAGGATCAACTTGACTGAACGGTTCATACTTGAGTCCTAAATCTGTATCAGTATTTCTAGAAATGTGCAGGTGAATACTAAATAACTAAGAAAGGGTAACCTTAAAGGGGAATAAAGGTGAAAACAACTGGACTGATCATTCACTCTCGAGGAGGAGAACTAATTTTTGAATGGGCCTTTCTATAATCTAAGGTTTGGTAGGGCGATCTTGTTTCCCTGATGCCCTTTCTCCTACTAACACCTTAACGCGACGCACTAGTCCATCACTCTCCTTTGTGGTTTCAACCACTCGTCCTAGATGCCACTGACTTCTAGGGGTGTCCTCCTTTAGAATGACTAAGTCATCTACCTTAAGGTTGCGCCGAGTCATGTGCCACTTTTGCCGCGTGGAGATATTCATGAGATATTCTCTCTTCCACCGGCTCCAAAATTGTTCGACTAGGTACTGGACTCTTTGCCACCTCTTAGTTGCATAGACATCCTCCTTCTCAAAATTGCCAGGTGGTGGAAGGGCAATCTTGGACTTCATCAGTAAAAGATGGTTTGGAGTTAATGGCTCGAGTGAGGTAGGATCATTCACCCCATTTACAGTTAACGGACGACTATTTACAATGGCCATAGCTTCATAGAACAGAGTTCGCAGGGAAGAGTCGTCGAGTCTGCCTGAGTATTGACAGAGTGTGGCGTTTAGGACACTACGAACTGTCCAAATCTGGCACTCCCAGACGCCGCCAGCGTGACTTGCTGAGGGAGCGTTAAAGATAAACTCACATTGCCTTTCTGTGAGGAAACTCTCGATGGTTTTGATGTCACATTGCTTCAGTGCTTCTTTGAACTCATTTCTTGCTCCTACAAAATTGGTTCCATGATCGCAATGGAGTTGACGGACGGCTCCTCGGAGACTGATGAAGCATCTTAAGGCATTAATAAATGCATCTGTGGATAAGTCCTCAAGCATCTCTATGTGTACAGATCGAGAAGCGAGGCAAGTGAAGATTAAGCCATACCGCTTTTGTTCTTTGCGGGCTTTCTTGGTGATGAATGGGCCGAAGCAGTCGATGCCGCAGTATGTGAAAGGAGCAGAGACTTCTACGTGCTCTTTAGGAAGCTCAGCCATGCATTGTTCTTCTGCTGGCCATCGGAGTCTTCTGCACTTCACACATCTGTGTATCAGCTTAGCAACTGATTTGCTTCCACCGATGACCCAAAACCCATTGGCTCGAAGCTCTGTTAGAGTTTGATTCCGTCCTTGATGACAGATCTTCTCGTGGCAGCGGGTCAAGATCAGCTTGGTAATATGTCCCTCTTTGGGTAGAATCAAGGGGTGTTTGACTTCGAGGCTCAGGGATGACTTATCCAGTCTCCCGCCAACACGAATTGCTCCTCCTTCTAAGATGGGATCCAAGCGAAACAGAGGGCTGGAGCTTTGAAGACTTTCTCCCCTTTGAAGTGTCTTCATCTCTTGGGAGAAAGCTTCTTCTTGTACAAGCCTCATCACTGATTTGGCAGCTCTCTCGTGTTCTTCCACGCTCACAGGTTTGCCAGCATGAGTTCCCTTCGAATTCAATCTCTTGATTCTTGCAACAACTTTCAGGAGTTTGGACCAGGAGGAGAATCGATTAAGACGAGTAAGAACATCTGATTGGGAAGGTTCAACTTTGGTCGCAAACGCCTGTGTTGACTTGACTTCAGGATCACCGACGAGCAATTCTGGAGTGAGGTAAGACTCTGGATGTATCTCTTGCTCCCACAGGAACTTGGGTCCTGATAGCCAGTTTGTTGAGGAGATGTCTGCTGCATTGAGACCTCTCGATGCGTGATCAGCAGGGTTTTCTGTTGTGTCTATGTAGTGCCACTGGCCGGGGCTGGTGTGTTCTCTGATCATTTGCAAACGATTGGCAACGAAAACATGAAACCTTCTTGCTTCATTGTTTATATAAGCTAAGACAACTCGGGAGTCAGTCCAAAAAAACTCTCCATGAATTGCCATTTCAAGCTCATTTCTCAGCATGACACTGGATCTTGCAGCGACCACTGCTGGTGAAAGTTCCAATCTTGGAATGCTTGTGAGTTTTGTAGGTGCAACTCTAGCCTTGGCCATCACAAGACAGCAGTGAATTTCACCACCTTCATTCTTACTTCTCAGATAGGAACATGAACCATATCCTACATTGCTTGCATCCAAGAAGTGATGTAGTTCCCTGGTGACAGTTTTGCAGAAGCCTTGTGGTTGGTAGCATCTTGATATCGAGACTTCCTTCAGCCTTTGCAGGTCGCTCTTCCATCTCTCCCACCATGGGCTTATGTCTTCGGGGACTGGATCATCCCATCCGATGCCTCGATGGCACAGCTCCTGAAGGATGCGTTTTCCAGTTAGTATAAATGGAGCCACGAATCCGACTGGATCGTACAAAGAAGCAATGACGGATAGGATGCCGCGATGTGTGGCAGGCTTGGTCTGTGGGTTCACATTGAACTTGAAGGTGTCATGTTCAAGAGACCATTGGATTCCGAGAGCACGTTCTGCTGGGACTGTATTTAGGTCGAGATTGAGGGGTTCAGACGTGACTGCTCTCTCAGTTGGGTCCACGGAGTTCAAAACTGACCTTTAGTTTGAGTTGAACTTGTGCAGACGCAGACCTCCTCTCCTGCACAACTCTCGTGCTTCGGCAATCAGCTTCTTTGCTTCTTCTACAGAAGGGACGCTGATGAGCCCATCATCAACGTAGAAATTCTTTTCAACGAAAGCTGACACTGATGGGTACTCTTCTTTGTGCTGGTGTGCCAAGTACTTCAGACCAAAGTTGGCACATCCAGGTGACGAAGCAGCGCCGAATAGGTGGACAGCCATTTGGTACTCTCGAGGCTCTGCTTCAAGGTCTCCATCCTCCCACCAGAGAAACCGTAAGTAGTTCCGCAGTTTAGGAGAAACATAAAACTGGTGGAACATTTTCTCGATGTCGCATATGATGGCTACGGTCTCTTTCCTGAAACGACAGAGCACTCCGAGGAGGGAGTTAATGAGGTCAGGACCTGTCAGCAGTGTATCATTTAGTGAGACACCACGGAACTTCGCCGAGCAGTCAAAGACGACCCTTAGCTTCTCTGGCTTCTTGGGGTGGAACACCCCATGGTGTGGTATGTACCACGTAGTCTGCTGTCCTGTCACAGGAGAGGCAGGCTCTGCATAGCCATTTTTTATCATATCCTTCATGAAGGCCTTGTACTGTTCTTTATACAGCTCGTTATTCTTCAATCTTTTCTTTAAGTGCTGCAGTCGCACTGTAGCCAGTTTCTTGTTGTCTGGCAGCAGAGGAGGATCCGTGCTCTTGAAAGGGAGGGGCATTTCATAGTGTCCATCTTCCCTTTGAGTTATGCTGTTGCTCAAGAGCTGAATGAAGCGAACGTCATCTTGTGACACATACTTGTCTTTGTCTGCATACTTCCTTTCATTGAAGTCTGACTCCAAGACCCTCAGCACGTCAGTGGCCGATGGCGCTGGTATTTCTTTCACTGCCACTCGATGGACAAACCTCTGATTTCCTTGACGATCCAAATGTGGGTTGGATGAGCCTACTATGCTCCAGCCGAGCTCCGTTCTCTGGGCAAATGGATCATTTTCACCTCCTATGACGACTTCTAGGGGGGCTAACACCAATGGGCAGTCACTTCCAATTAACAGTCCTACCTCACAGTCCTTCAGCAGCGGAAGTTTGTTTGCTAAATGCTTTAAATGAGGCCACAGTAGCGCTGTTTTGGAAGTCGGGATGTAGGACTTGTCAACCGGGATGAAGCCACGAGTGTAGGCTTGGCGTAGCTGAATCTGTTTTTCAGACTGTAGTCCCCTAACTTGTAGACCGTAGACACTTTTACTTGCTATGGGTGTGTCAACAGCTGTCATGGTGCTCAATTTGAGCTGTACTGGTTTAGTCTCCACATTAAGCTCTTCAAGAAGGTCTTCCAGGACAAACGTCGAATCGCTCTGCGTATCTAGAAGAGCATATGTTATAACTTCTTTCTGGGGTTCATTTGCAGATGACATGAAAACAGGGACGATGCTTGATGTGGCAAAGGCGCGCTGTGTTACTGCATGAGACATCACTTTGATCTCCTCCTGACTAGTGTTTTTGTCTGTGGAAGTGAACTGTTTCTCCTTTCCTTGCACAGGTCGGTTCTCTCTCTCTTCATGTAGGCAGGTGGGGTGACGTTTTTTGCATGTGCCACAGGTGTGCCGTGTTTTGCAATCCTTACTGCTATGTCCCTTTCTCAAACATCCATAGCACAAATTGTTTTCCCGTATGAAGGTTTTCTTGTCTTCTATAGATTTTGCTGCAAAAGTGTGGCACTTTGCGATGCTGTGCGTTTCATCTTTGCAGATAGGACAAGGTGGTCTTGAATTGGGGCTCAACCCTTTTTCAACCTTTTCTGTTGGATTGTTTCCTTTAGTGTTCGTGTGAAGTGCTCTAGTTCTCTTGGGCTGTCTGTCATCCGTGGCTTTGATCAGAAGTGGAGAGGCAACAGGGTTGCAGGCTATGCGAGCTTCCTTTTGGATGAATTTCGTGAAACAGGAGAAGCTCGGGTAATCCCCAGATTTGTCCAACCTTTCTGTGACAATTCTGCTCCATCTTCGTGTGATCCAGTCTGGTAATTTCTTCAGCAGTTTATGGTTCTCTTCACAATCGTCCAAAATGGCCAAACCTTTCACATGAGGCATCGCTTCCACGCATCCTTGCAGGAAGTCGGCAAACTCTCGTAGTGCAGTAGGGTCACTGTTGCCTACCTTGGGCCACTTCGTAAGCTTGTCTCTAAAAGCTCTTTGCACGATAAAGGGATTTCCATACCTCTCCTCCAGGACCTTTAAGGCCCCTTGATATGCTTCCTCTGACTCTCTATAGAAGAATCCCTCTACAGCCTTAAGTGCTTCTCCACTCAGATAATTTTTTAAATAGAACATTTTCTCATGAGCTGGGAGAGGCTGGCGATCTATGAGGGCCATGAAGGACATCTTCCAGTCTACATACTTCAGGGCTTCGCCGGAGAACTTTGGTGGCTCCAGAGCAGGCAGGCGATTCATGTTGAGTGAGGTAATAATTGCTTGGGTAAGGCCATCTTTCCCAGGAGATGCTAATGCATTAGCATGTGCTTGTGGAGGCTGGTAGGCTTTCGCCTCTGGATTAAGATGGCTCTTGACTTCAGCTGTGAGATCATTCTCTTTTAGCCAGTCTCTGGAGTCATGTTCAAGGCTTTCATATACATTTACTCTTGCCTCTGCTATCCTTACTTCTGACTCTGCTTGGATTTGCTGTAGCCTTTTCCTTTCCTGATACATGTTAGCCTCTATCCTTTTAAGAGCTACTTGTTTTTCTTCTTCCAACCGTTTAAGAACTAGCTGTTCTCTTCTTCTAACTTGCTAAGAACTTCTTCTTGAGCTTGAATTTGGTACACTGCTTTAACCCTTTCTTGTTGAGCTGCGAGTTCTGCTCCCGCATCTATATATTTGCTTGAGCCCTTTGAGTGGGTTGAATTTTCTGCTAAAGAGAGTACAGTATCTGTTTTTGTGTGTCCGAAGATAGACCCATACTCATCCTTTTTAAGTGTCATTCTCACTCGTAGTTTCTCAAGTTCTGGGTTAAAAACCTCTTCTACAGTTTCCAGCCGTTTTTGTACTATTTCTCTGATCTCTGTAGTGATTGCTATACAAGCATCCATTTTTGGTACAATGTCTGGAGTGGCTTTGTGGTTGCGTTGAATGGGCTCATAACATTCACTTACTGCATTGTGCCAAATTTGAATATCTTCTCTGATTTTATTTAGTTCATCTAGAGAACAGAATGATTTCAGTCCGGTCCTAACTTTCCCTGCCATCTCTTTCCAGGAGCCATAGGCTCTCATGAATGCTTTCTTATGTTTAATGGTTTCCTGTTCCTGCATCTCTAATCCTTTTTCTGTAAGTGTTCTTTCACGTGAACTAGACCTGACTGGACATGGGCCATCTGTTTTCCCTTTATGGGATGACACAAATGAATGTGTGCTATCTACTTCTTCTCCATTAAATGACATTTTGTTGAAGTTGTGTTGCTGTTTTGTTGTACTGAACTACTGAACTATAGTTAACAAATAACAAATGTGTAGGCTAATATCAAACATGCACTGGGCGATTGTCATCAACAAAATGTGGGCTAACACACAAACAGCTTACCAAAGAATAAACATAAAGATTTACCCATAAATTATTTTACATTTAACAAGTTCAAATTTTTTTGAAATTACCCTTCTGTATCTTTAAATCCACCAGTCAAATTTATAATTAAATCAGAACATCAAACATGTACAGTATATATCTTATATAAACGTGACTTCAGTCCATTACATGAATATGTTCGCAATCAAAGAGAGTCCCTATGCCTTTATGCAGCAATCAGCAACGAAATGGACCGATCTTGCCTGGGTGCCAGTTGAAGCAAGGGCTTTGAACAGAAGACGGTAGTTAGGATGGCGGATGGCAGTCCTTCTAACATCGAGTTGAGTTCCACTCCACGTCGAGCGTCGAGTTTTCACTGTAGCAGCCCCTCAGTTTTGAATAAACAGTCTTGGAGTGTTTCCTTACGGGTGTTTAATTGACCAGCGTGCATAGCATCATCACCGTGAAAACTTAAGAGAAAAATAACAATGGCAATTTAGCCGGACACAAAATAATCCTTTGACAAATGCACTTTAGCAAGCTAGCATCACATATTGACAACTGCATTGATGGCAGGCAACAACCATTTCATGAAATGAATTACAGTATTACTATTTGCATACACACATGAAATGAATGTGATGAAATTACATGTTAGAATGAACTACATACCTCGCTCCGCATATCAAAAAGGGGTGCTAAAGATGGTAATCCAGATAAGGCTATCATCAGTACTTGACTTTCCATGGAGAGATAGCTAGAAACTTCAATAACCAGTTCATGAACTGTTGCTTTCTAAGCAAATTAAAGCACAGCCTCAAACAGAATGCTGCAAACGAAGGAAAGTGCTATAAAACTTCAAGGACCACTTAAATGTGACGATTGCATTAAAGTTTGGGCTACGTCTATCGTCTTCTATCGTGCCTCCTTCTGAGTTTTCTTTTTTTGCGCATGAAAGTTGCAAGACTAGTCAGATGCAGATAGCATGTCAAAATAAAAGTACATGAAATAAAGTATAAATCAGGATAATCAAGGTAAAACACTGCTAGCGGTCATCTACAACAAGAATTGATATTGTATCCTCAAAGCTCCTACTAAAAATCTACATAAACACCCTGGCTGGGGTACAAACTGTAGTCAATGGCTTACAGCAAAACCACAGTTCTTGCTACGCTATAGTGGTCCAATGTGGTACAATCTGGTCTGGTCGGTGCCCATCTGTGCCAAGTTTACCAAAAGCATTGCAGCACAAAGATCATCATTAAGTTGTAGCACAAGCAGCACAATGAACGCTCTCTCTCCTAGTTAAGACGTTCTTAGTGTTAAGAGGCTTTTGAAAAACCCACTGCTGATCTATACTGATTTGGACTGGTCTATGCCAGTCTGATCTGGTCTTTACTGGTTTGGATTAATCTGTACCAGTCCGGTCATGGTCTTGTCTGGTCTCTAGTGGTCTGGGGTGGGTTTCTCAAAAGTCTCTTAACACTAAGAGCATCTTAACTAGGAGAGAGAGTGTTCATTGTGCTGCTCACTCGAACATTTAATGATGATCTTTGTGCTACAATGCTTTTGGGAAACCTACCCCTGGTCTTTACCAGTTTAGACTGATCTGTGCTGGTCTGTGGTGGGTTTCCCAAAAGCCTTTTAACACTAAGAACATCTTAACTAGGAGAGAGAGTGTTTATTGTCAAGTCAAGTCAACTTTATTGTCAGATATGCTATACATGCTCGACATACAGCACAGATGAAATTTCAGTCCTCTCTGACCCATGGTGCAAACAGGCAATGCAAAAAATAAAAATAAAAATAGAATAATTGAAAAAACAAACAATATAAACAGTATAAACACTCTAGATAAGAACTAGACATAGACTAAACACTCAGACAAACAATATAAACGGTATAAATCTAAACAGTAAATATAAACAGTATAAACACTAGATATGAACTAGACAGACTAAACACTCAAACAATATAAACAGTATAAACACTCTAGATAAGAACTTGACGTAGACTAAACACTCATACAGTATACATACATATATGCACACACACACACACACACACACACACGCACGTAAATTGGTGCAAATAAACAAACAGTCAAGGGCACTTGAGGTATAGCAGGTAAACATGAATTAAGCAGTATAAACAAACTAGCAGCTGTTAAGGTGAGGTAGTGCGGAATAGTGCAAATGAGCGAAGTAAAGTGAGATGTGCGGTCCCTGAGTTCAGTGTGTTAATGAACGATGAGATGTATGTGTGTGTGTGTGTGTGTGTGTGTGTGTGTGTGTGTGTTTGGGGGGGGGGAACTGTGAGGATGACATGTCAGATGCTGAAGGGGGGGCAGGGGTGTGTGCAAGCAGAATCTGTGGCAGGGGGCAGGAGGGGCAGAACAGGGAGGGAGTTGAGCCTCCTGACCGCCTGGTGAAAGAAACTGTTCTTGAGCCTGCTGGTTTTGGCCCAGAGACTCCGCAGTCTCCTCCCTGACGGCAGCAGACTGAAGAGGCTGTGAGATGGGTGGGTGGGGTCACCTGCAATCCTGATGGCTTTGCAGGTGAGGCGGGAGTTATAAATATCCATTAGAGAAGGGAGAGAGACACCAATGATCCTCTCAGCTGCTCTCACGATGTGCTGCAGAGACTTGCAGCAGGACACGGTGTAGGCGCCGTACCACATGGTGATGCAGCTGGTCAGGATGTTCTCGATGGTGCCTCTGTAGAAAGTGTGCATGATGGGAGCCGGGGCTCTTGCTCTCCTCAGTTTGCAGAGGAAGTACAGACGCTGTTTGGCTTTTTTGGCCAGTGATGCAGTGTTGTTGCTCCAGGACAGGTCTTCAGAGATGTGTACACCCAGAAACTTGGTGCTGCTCACCCTCTCCACTGCAGCACCGTTGATAGATAGTGGAGCATGCTGGGTGTGCTCTCTCCTGAAGTCCACAACAATCTCCTTCATCTTCTCCACGTTCAGATGGAGATTGTTGTCCTTGCACCACATGGCCAAGTGGCTCACCTCACTCCTGTAGATTGTCTCATTGCCACTGTTGATGAGACCCACCACAGTCATGTCATCCGCAAACTTAATGAAGAGATTAGAGTTGGATGTTGGTGTGCAGTTGTGGGTCAGCAGAGTGAAGAGGAGGGGGCTTAGCACACATCCTTGGGGGTCCCCCGTGTTCAATGTGATGGTGCTGGAGGAGTTGCTGCCGATCCATACAGTCTGTGGTCTCCCCGTCAGGAAGTCCAGCAGCCAGTTGCACAGGGAGGTGTTGAGTCCCAGCTGGTCCAGTTTATGTATGAGCTGCTGAGGAATGATTGTGTTGAATGCTGAGCTAAAGTCTATGAACAGCATTCTGACATACGAGTCTTTTGTCTCCAGGTGGGTGAGGGCTGAGTGGAGGGCAGTGGAGATGGCGTCATCAGTTGAACAGTTGGACTGATATGCAAACTGGAAAGGGTCCAGGGCGGGGGGGAGGGCAGACTTGATATGCCGCATGACTAGCCGCTCGAAGCACTTCATGAGGATGGGAGTGAGTGCGACAGGGCGGTAGTCATTGAAGCAGGAGGGAGATGGCTTCTTCGGGACCGGGATGATGGTGGTGGTTTTGAGGCACGTGGGGACAACAGCCTGGCTCAATGAGATGTTGAAGGTGTCTGTAAAGACATCTGTGAGCTCCTCGACACAGTCTCTCAGGACATGACCAGGAAACGACCAGGAATGTTATTGTGCTGCTCCCTCAACCATTTAACGATGATCTTTGTGCTAGGGTGCTTTTGCAAAACTCAGCACTGGACTGTTGTGTTCTGGTTTGAACTTGTCTATACCAGTACATACCTTTTTAAAAATAAAAGCTTTTTTTTTGTAAATTTCAGGCTAACTTTTTAGAAATATACTAAAGTATGCTTTCATTTTGTATCTCAGTCAGGAAGTGTTTAGTTCAGGCTACTGGTGCAAACCACTGAAAACAGACCAAACAAAGCAAAAAATAATGCTCCCCGATCAGACAAGCTGATATGTATTTGTATCTCTTTAGAATTTCATTTTCATTTTTTATTTATTTATTTGCACAAAACAAAGCAAAACAAGAATAGATGTTAATCATAAAATCTACATGCAGGAGGAGGGGAGAAGCCTAAAAAAGCTTATACTAAGCCCTCCTCCTTTAACCCTCATCCTACCATGCTATTTTACACCTTAATCTTACCATGTGGGGTCCATTTGGACCCCAATACTTTTCTTTAAAATTAAAGCTTATAAAGACAAAATCACCAGATAAGTTTTGTTCAGAACATCTTGTATTAATAACAGCAATACACTAAAGGGCCCAAGGCATAAAGAACACACTTAACCTTCATCCTACCAGCCAATTTTACATACACAAACTACCAGGCGGGGTCCGTATGGACCCCAGGAGGGAATACCTTGAAATCAATGCAGTAAGAACCAATTCAATGCAGCAAACAGACATAACTTTATTGAAGAACAAAATCCACTATGGCTGAATATCAATGATGTATTATAAATGCAATAACATTGCAATAATATTGCAATAACTAGCATACATGTAGCAAATTATAGCGCCACAAAAAAAAATTGGCATTATATACATGATTTTTGCAGCTCATGCAGCTGTAAAACATTCTGGATTACAACTTAGGTCTTTTCTTACAGAATTTAAAACAAAAAAGTAACTGTAAAATAATTTAGGGCTTTTGTTTTGCAGCCTGTGCTTATTGCAGCAGTGGGGTCCACACGGACCCCAAGAAGGAATGCCTTGGTAGTTTCATTATGGAACATAAAAGAAATAAAAGAAGTTAACTTTCAGTGTGCTATTCAATTATAAAATGAAAGACAGATAAACTTTACTCTGGGGTCCAGTTGGACCCCAGTAACAAATTAATTATACCTTCACAATGCAAAAAGCTGATCTTCCGGTGCTTTAATGTTTTAATTAAGACATAAATTCCGACAAATTCATAAAACGGTGAGGCAGTATGTCACATATTTTTAAAATGGCAAACAAACATATAGGTGCGGGGTCCAGATGGACCCCACTTGGTAGGATGAAGGTTAAACTGCTTAAGTAAATAAGAGTGATGTTCATCAACTAAGAACATAAATAAAACAAAATTCAAATACAATACCATACAATACATTTTAAAATAATAACCTAACAATACAGTGGTGCTTGAAAGTTTTTGAACCTTTTAGAGTTTTTTTTATATTTCTGCATAAATATGACCTAAAACATCATCAGATTTTCACACAAGTCCTAAAAGTAGATAAAGAGAACCAAGTTAAACAAATGAGACAACAATATTATACTTGGTCAATTATTTATTGAGGAAAATGATCCAATATTACATATACCTGAGTGGCAAAAGTATGTGAACCTCTAGAATTAGCAGTTCATTTGAAGGTGAAATTAGTCAGGTGTTTTCAATTATTGGGATGACAATCAGGTGTGAGTGGGCACCCTGTTTTATTTAAAGAACAGGGATCTATCAAAGTCTGAGCTTCACAACATGTTTGTGGAAGTGTATCATGGCACGAACAAAGGAGATTTCTGAGGACCTCAGAAAAAGCGTTGTTGATGCTCATCAGGCTGGAAAAGGTTACAAAACCATCTCTAAAGAGTTTGGACTCCACCAATCTACAGTCCGACAGATTGTGTACAAATGGAGGAAATTCAAGACCACTGTTACCCTCCCTAGGAGTGGTCGACCAACAAAGATCAGTCCAAGAGCAAGGCATGTTATTGGCGAGGTCACAAAGGACCCCAGGGTAACTTCTAAGCAACTGAAGGCCTCTCTCACATTGGTTAATGTTCATGAGTCCACCATCAGGAGAACACTGAACAACAATAGTGTGCATTGCAGGGTTGCAAGGAGAAAGCCACTGCTCTTCAAAAAGAACATTGCTGCTTGTCTGCAGTTTGCTAAAGATCACGTGGACAAGCCAGAAGGCTATTGGAAAAATGTTTTGTGGACAGATGAGACCAAAATAGAACTTTTTGGTTGAAATGAGAAGCATTATGTTTGGAGAAAGGAAAACACTCCATTCCAGCATACGAACCTTATCCTATCTGTGAAACATGATGGTGGTAGTATCATGGTTTGGGCCTGTTTTGCTGCATCTGGGCCAGGACGGCTTGCCATCACTGATGGAACAATGAATTCTGAATTATACCAGCAAATTCTAAAGGAAAATGTCAGGACATCTGTCCATGAACTGAATCTCAAGAGAAGGTGGGTCATGCAGCAAGATAATGACCCTAAGCACATGAGTTGTTCTACCAAAGAATGGTTAAAGAAGGAGAAAGTGAATGTTTTGGAATGGCGAGCAGTTCATGTGAGGAAACCCACTAACATCCCAGAGTTGAAGCTGTTCTGTATAGAGGAATGGGCTAAAATTCCTCCAAGCCA
The DNA here is from genome assembly GCF_027579695.1 of Neoarius graeffei. NCBI lineage: Eukaryota > Metazoa > Chordata > Actinopteri > Siluriformes > Ariidae > Neoarius > Neoarius graeffei. The sequence goes on from NC_083577.1 coordinate 26,424,721, forward strand.
GTGTGCAGGACTGATCAACAGTTACCAAAAGCGTTTAGTTGCAGTTATTGCTGCACAAGGGGGTCACACCAGATCCTGAAAGCAAAGGTTCACATACTTTTGCCACTCACAGATATGTAATATTGGGTCCTTTTCCTAAATAAATAAATGATCGAGTATAATATGTTTGTCTCATTTGTTTAACTGGGTTCTCTTTATCTACTTTTAGGACTTGTGTGAAAATCTGATGATGTTTTAGGTCATATATGCAGAAATGAAGAGAATTCTAAAGGGTTCACAAACTTTCAAGCACCACTGTATATGATACTAAACACTAATTGACAAACATTTTATCAAAAACTCAGAAATGGCTAGGGTAGGAGAGGAGATGTTTCTTAAGGTTCCATTTAAACATTATGATGGAAGTAAAATTTTTCAGGGGAAGATCATTCCATACATTGACATTTATATTGCACACTCATTTGAGCCATAGAAGTTCTGAATAGGGGAATGTGTAATTGAGTGCTTTGTCGAGTTTGATATTGGTGAAACTGTGAATTAATATTAAAAAAGTTTTCAAACATCTCATCATCTCTTGATGCTTATCCTGTTCTACAGGGTCGCAGGCAAGCTGGAGCCTATCCCAGCTGACTATGGGCGAAAGGTGGGGTACACCCTGGACAAGTCGCCAGGTCACCGGGCTGACACATAGACACAGACAACCATTCACACTCACACCTACGGTCAATTTAGAGTCACCAGTTAACCTAACCTGCATGTCTTTGGACTGTGGGGGAAACCGGAGCACCCAGAGGAAACCCACACGGACACAGGGAGAACATGCAAACTCCACACAGAAAGGCCCTTGCCGGCCACGGGGCTCGAACCCGGACCTTCTTGCTGTGAGGCGACAGCACTAACCACTGCACCACCATGCCGCCCGTTTTTGAGCATATCAGGAAAATTGTTATTCAGAAATTGAGCTGTGAAAAAAGCAAGCTGAAATCTATTAATATCTAAAATATTTAAAATTTGAAGCTGCTTGAACAATGGTGAAGAGTGGGTATACAATCTGGAACTGGCAGCGATATGTACAAATCTTTTCTGAAGTAACAATAAAGGGTGAAGTGAAGTTCTGTAAGCACACCCCCAAACAATATTGCAAGAAATCAGGTAAGGGTAGACTAAACTATTGTATATAGTAATAAAGGTTCTCTGAGTACAAATGTATCTAATTTTACCCATTATCCCGATAATTTTTAATATTTTTGTCACTAGCATAACAATGTGGGCCTTCCAAGTTAATCCATCATCAATAATTATACCAAGCAATTTTGCCTGACTCTGTTGGGAGAGAGGAAAATTCTTTAAGTAGATTTTGGCTTTATTACTATTATAAATCTTATTTTTACTACAAAAGATAAGGTAATACGTCCTTTTAACATTGACAGACAGCTTTTTAGCTTCAAACCAAGTCATGACCTTTTCTATTTCTTGGTTGGCCAATCTTATTAAAGAGTCAAAATCCAAGTGCGACAGAAAAAGATTTGTATCATTGGCAAATAGAATGAAGAAAATAATCGAGGATGCTTCTGCAAAATCATTGATGTAGATAAGAAACAATAAAGGTCCCAGAATTGATCCTTGATTAACTCCACATTTTACTATTTTGCTTGATGACATGATTTCATTAATAGCTATATACTGCTGCCTGTTAGATAAGTAACTAATAAACCACTTAAGTGCTGTATCATTTATGCCATAAACTTTTAGTTTACTAAGTAGAATAGCGTGATTTACCATATGAAATGCTTTAGACCAGGGCTTTTCAAAGTGTGGGGCGCGCCTCCCCTGGGGGGCGCCAGAGTTCTTCAGGGGGGGCACAACACGAGGAAACATAAACCAGAATAAGTTACTATTGCGGACATTTAGCGAACTTCAGCTAGCTTTTGCCAGAGACAAAATGGATCGATTTTTAGTACCTAAAGCTACAGTGGGTGAGGAGACAGAGTCTGGGCCAAGCAAAAAACCAGACCCTCCAGGATTTCGTGATGTTGCGATTTGCAAATTCAACCAATCCCCGCGAATTCAGTGCGGTGTTGCAATTATATCCAATCACCGCAACCTTCCCGCAAATTTGACCAATCGTTGGCGTCGTCTTGAGGTGATGTCGACAAACTACCTTCCACCTTACTTCCATGTATACATTCAAGAGAAGCAGCATGCGCACAGTGTTGCCAGATTGGGTGGTTTTAAGTGCATTTTGGCGGGTTTTGAACATATTTTGGACTGGAAAACATCAGCAGTATCTGGCAACACTGCATGTGCGAGACAGTGTTTATATAGGCTTAAATTCTGTTACTGAAAGTGTGCTATGTTTACAGTGAAGGACTGTGTGCACTTTACATTATTTTTTTACTTAATACAAGAAATTAATGGATGCCAACATTTTTGCCAAAATGGTATTTTATTTTGCATTGTTTAGGCAGCTTCAGCATCATACTATGAGATTCTGTTCAAATTGTTTTTTTTTTCTTCTATGAAGCCTGAGCCATTTATTTTATTAGTTTATAATTATTGTTTAATTTAGTCTTCAGGAGAGACTGTCTGCACACAGTACTAGTATTAATAGTGTTTTTTTCTTACATGAAAGCTGAGGCATTTATATTATATTTTAAGGTAACTTCATGTTGTGCTGTGAGGTTCTATGCACTTTAACTTTTGAACCAACAGGTGCATTTGGATAAGTAAAGCCTATTTTTCTGCATTTTTGTAGTCCTGGTAATCTTTTATATTGGTAAGGTTGTTTATAGGACCATTTCTCAGTGTCTTTGTTTTTTTTTAATCAATAGTTTTTCAGTAATAACTTAATATTTAACATATCACTCAATTTTAATCACAAAAAGAAAATCACAACAATTTCTTGCAACTTTCACTTCCTCCTGCAATGTAATCGCAACAAAAACCTAAAAAACACTGCAACTTTCATTGCAATTTTTTGGAAAACCCCCACAACATCAGACATTTTAGCCCGCAACAATCACAAAAAAGGCCCGCAGAGTCCTGGGGGGACTGAACAAAGAAGGAAGTATGACCACGATTATTTAAAGTTTGGATTTTCATGGACTGGATCTGAAGATGCTCCACTGCCACAGTGTGTTGTCTGCCAAGAGGTGCTAGCTAACAATGCTATGAGATGTTTAAAATGTGTAAAACAAGATGTTTTAAAAAGAAAAGCACAGATGTTTAAAATGTGTAAAAAAAAAGATGTTTTAAAAAGCACAGATGTTTAAAATGTGTAAAAGAAAAAAATAAAAATGTGTACAACAACCATTTTTTTTAAATACGAATGGAACATTAAGTATAGCAACAACAAAAATTGTGAGGGGGGGCACTGTTGTTTATTTGCTCTCTGAGGGGGGGCTGACTCTCCCACACTTTGAAAACCCCTGCTTTAGACAAATCCAGAAAGATTCCTATGGTATATTTTCTATTATCAATAGCCTTTGTAATTTTATCCATTAATTGTATTAATGCCATTGAAGTAGAGTATCCCTTTCAAAAACCATATTGACATTTGTACAAAATATCATTTTCATTAAGGTGTTTCAAAAGACGACTATATATAAGGTTTTTGAGAACCTTTGAAATGCATGGCAAAACTAAAATCAGGCGGTAATTGTTAACTGAGGTAGAATCATTGCTTTTAAAAAAAGGAATTACTTTTGCTATTTTTGTTGCGTTGGGAATCACGCCATTTTTAAGTGACAATGTTAGGATATACATAAGGGGAGATATAATATGGGGGAGAGATATCTTTAGGATTTTTGCACTGATTTCATCGTGTCCAGCAGCAGAATCTTTCAGATTAAGTACTACATCTTTAACTTCAGCCAGGGATGGTCATTCAAATGATGTCAGTTGACTATTAAAATGTATCTTAATGTAATCAAAAGGGTCTTTTGACAAAGTGGGAATTTTGCTTTCTAGAGTGGGTCCAATATTAACAAAAAAATCATTGAATTCTTCACAAATCTTGGTTTTATCTGTGATAAATTCACTGTCATTTTGGATTTTGTGTGGGGCTGCTTTTATTCTATTGTTGTGATTTAACAAGGCAAGGCAAGGCAAGTTTATTTATATAGCACATTTCATACACAATGGCAGTTCAATGTGCTTTACAGAAGTAAAAACAAAAACAGGAAACAATAGAGAAATAAAATTACATAAAATAATTTTATTTTTATTCTAAAACAATTAATTAAAAGAATTAAAAGAATTAAAAGAAAATAATAAGAATTAAACAATAGTAGAAATAAAATAATAAAATGAAGTAGTAGTTCAAATAGGAGGAGAAAAAAAAACATCAGAATAAAATAGAATAAAGTTAAAGTAAATTTAAAACATGCAGAGAAAGTAAAGATTATAAAAAATGTAAAGAAGACAATATTAATTATTTAACAGAAAGCATCTGAAAACAGCTTGGTCTTTAACCTAGATTTGAAGCTGCCAACAGCAGGAGCATTTTTAATGTCCTCTGGCAGTTGGTTCCATAGCTGTACTGCATAGTAGCTAAAAGCTGCTTCACCATACTTTGTTTTAACAACTGGTTTTAATAGTAAATTTTTCTGTTTCGATCTGGTAGATCTGATTGGGTTAGGCCGCTGCAACATATCAGAGAGGTAATTGGGCCCTGTACCATTTAGAGATTTGTACACCAGCAGCAATGCTTTAAAGTCAATTCTGTAGCTTACTGGAAGCCAGTGAAGGGACCTTAGAATTGGAGTAATGTGCTCTGTTCTTTTTGTTCGTGTGAGAACCCTAGCCGCTGCATTTTGAACCAGCTGAAGTCGTTTGATAGTCTTTTTTGGCAGGCCTGTGAAAAGGCCATTGCAGTAATCAACCCTACTAGAGATGAAGGCATGTATTAGTTTTTCCAGATCATTTTTTGACATAAGTCCTCTTAGTTTGGAAATGTTTTTTTAGGTGATAAAATGCGGTTTTAGTGATTGCTTTCATGTGTCTGTCAAAGTTTAGCTTGCTGTCAATGAAAACACCAAGATTTTTAACCATTTCTTTAATTTTAATCCCTTTTGTGTCAAGAATAGTGGTAATCCTGAGTCTTTCATCTTTTTTTCCAAATAGAATTACTTCTGTTTTATCTGTGTTCAGCTGAAGAAAATTTTGTGACATCCAGCTGTTGATTTGATCGATACACTGGTAGAGACATTCAAGGGGGGCATAATCATTAGGTGATAGAGCAAAATAAATTTGGGTGTCATCTGCATAGCAGTGATACAAAATTGAATTTTTATTGATAATTTGCCCAAGTGGGAGCATATAAAGGTTGAAAAGTAATGGTCCAAGAATCGACCCCTGGGGGACACCACAGGTCAAGGACATTGACGTTGAGGAACAATTTCCCAGGGTAACAAAGAAGCTTCTATCTTTTAAGTATGAATTTAACCAATTGATAACTTTACCAGTCAATCCAACCCAGTGTTCAAGTCGATATAGCAGTATGTTGTGATCAACAGTATCAAAAGCTGCACTGAGGTCCAGTAATACCAGGACCGATGTTTTGCCTGCATCAGTATTAAGACATATGTCATCTATAACTTTAATCAGTGCTGTTTCAGTGCTATGATTGGCACGAAATCCTGACTGAAAATGATCAAAACGGCTGTTTGATATCAAGAAGGCAGTTAATTGATTGAAGACAATTTTTTCAAGGATTTTCCCGATGAATGGTAAATTTGATATTGGCCTGTAGTTATTTAATACTGAAGGATCCAGATTATTTTTTTTAAGTAGGGGCTTTACAACGGCTTTTTTTAGGGACACAGGAACAACGCCAGTCTCTAGGGATGTATTTATAATTTGAAGCACATCTGTAATTATAAGATGAAGAACAGACTTAAAAAAGTTGGTGGGCAGAATATCCAATTCAGATGTTGAGGAACTGAGATTTTGTACAGTTTTTTCAAGAGTCTCATAATCAATTAAACAAAATTCTGACATTGTGTTGAAGTTATCTATCTGTGTCATTGGTGATTGCAGTTTTTCAATTTTTTGCAACTGAGATATATTATGAGCAATATTCTGCCATATTTTATCAATTTTACCTTTGAAAAAGGATGCAAACTCATTGCATTTATTAACTGAGAGAAGTTCAGGTGCTAATTGTGGTGGGGGATTAGTTAGCTTCTCTACTGTTGAAAATAGCACACGGGCATTGTTCATATTCCTGCTGATGATGTTGGAGAAGAAAGACTGTCTTGCTTTACGAATTTCATAATAATAATTACAAAGAATCTCTTTATGGATTTGATAATGGATGTGAAGTTTAGATTTGCGCCATTTTCTTTCAGTCTTTCTACATTCTCTCTTTAGCAGTTTAACATCCAGGTACTGCTTCCATGGTGCTTTCTGCTTATCATTGACTCTTTTGATTTTGAATGGAGCAATATCATCCATAATTTGGGTCATATTTAAATTAAAAATTTCCAGTAAATCATCTACAGAGTCTGACATTTTGGTTGAGTTCTGAGAGAGAGCTTGCTCAAAGAGAGCACATGTGTTGTCTTTTATGACTCTCCTACCTATAGTCATTGAGCTGTTCTGAATGTGAGGAGACATAGAAACATCAAAGAAAACACAGAAATGATCGGATAAGGCCAGGTCAACAACAGTATTAGAAACAGTAAGACCCTTTGTGATGACGAGGTCAAGAGTATGACCACGAGAGTGGGTCGGCCCCTGTACATGTTGTACTAGGTTGAAGTTGTCAATAATTGCAAGTAGTTCTTTGGCATAAATGTTATCAGTATTATCTACATGCAAGTTAAAATCCCCAGATATAATAAGACAATCAAACTCTAAGCAAATGACTGATAACAGTTCACCAAACTCTTCAAGAAAGACTTTGGCTGAATGTCTCGGAGGCCTATAAATAGTTAATAATAATATGTTAGGAGAGCATGTAACAAGTGCACATAAGTGTTCAAAGGACATAAAATCACCAAGTGAGGATTGTTTACATTGAAAAGAGACTTTGAATATATTTGCGATCCCTCCACCTTTCCCTTGTCGGGTAACATTCAAAAAATTAAAATTTGGCGGAGCTGCTTCAATAAGGGTGGTAGCACTATTTGCTTGATCCAGCCAAGTTTCAGTTAGAAGCAAAAAATCAAGATTGTGTTTGCAAATAAGATCATTAATTAAAAATGACTTGTTTAAAAGTGATCTAATGTTCAGAAGAGCTAGCTTTACAGAAAGTCTAGAAGTAATATCTGCTTGTGCACTCTGATGTTGTTTTAAAACAGGAAGGAGATTAGATTGGTTCACCCCCAGGGTTAAATGTGCTCTAAGTTTTCTGTTTCTTATCAACACAGGAATAGAGAATGGCATAGGCACATTGGGTCCCAGCTGTTTTTCAAAACTACACCCATTTGCAGGGACCCGGAGTACATCAAACAAGACTTTCTAAATGTTCCATTTGGTTTGAGGGTGAAAGGATTGGAGATGACATGTATCTTTTGGATGGTGAAACAGATTTGTAGCCAGCTGAAAGTCCTGGGCGAACACAATTTTGATGAACTGGGTACACTGCTTGTCACGACAGATTTGGGCTGGAAAAAGAGAGTGTAGCCATTGCGAGCAATTTTTTCATGCTATTTGGGAAATCCATCCGAGGGGAAGTGGAGTCCTCTGTCTTTGAGCAGTCTTGCAGGTCAGATGTCTGTGTGTCCTTGATGACGACTTGCAAAGATGATTGTTTAGGCTTTGTAACTATGTCAGTCTGCGACATCTTATCAACTGTTTTCCTCAATGCTGGCTGAGAAAAGATTGCAAGTCTGTAATGGTCTACTAAGACTTTGGCTCCAATCCAGCTGAGTTCAGTGCTATTTGGCTTGTAAAATTCTCTGCGATTCCAGAAAAGGTTAAAATTGTCTATGAAGTTCATACCAAATGAAAAACAAGTTTTTCCAAGCCAGGTGTTAAGACTGAAGAGTCGAGAAAAAGCAAAACTTCCTCTCGCTGGAAGTGGGCCACTGATAAAAGATTGAATTCCAGTCTTATAGAGCTCAGAAAAAAGTTTTCTGAAATCATCTTGGACAAACAGCTGTTCTCTGAAAACATCATTTGCTCCCACATGCACAACAATAAGTTTAATAGTTTTATGCTCGGACATGAGTTTCAAAATGCTGTCTTTGGTGTCAGAGATGGATGCATTTGGAAGGCAACAGATAATCATCCCATCACCTTTTAATTGTCTTACAGTGGAATCACCAAGAACAAGGGTTGTGGGATCAGGTGGTGTTACGAACTGCTTTTTGCCTCTTCCCACAGCTCTTCGATCTTGGTGCGATCTCTTTTTACTTTGTGTTTGTCCGCTTGAAAAATCCTCTTCCACATCCCTGAGGCATTCAAATTTATTCTGAAGCCTTATGGGCTGTGGATTTTCCATAGGATTGTAGATCCTATTGTAATTTGTAGAACGAGCTGGTGTTGAAGTAATTACTCTTCTGTTTTTATTTTTGGGCTTGCCACCCATCATTTGCCAGTTTTCTGTACTCACATTTTGCCCAGCTTGATTGATGAATTCATCCACTTGATCTGCAATGCCATCGGTCTGTCGGAGTGCAATCTCTGCATTCTCTGCCACTGTTTCTGTACTCCTTTCCTGAGATATCACTTTTAATTTGTCCGTCTTTGGCAGAGCATCAATCTTTGATTCCAGAATAGAAATCCTCTGTTCTAGTTCCATGCATTTTCTGCAGGATTTTTTGCTCCCTGGCATTTTGTTTTAAAAACTAACTTATCTTATAAAGATGAAACAAACAAAAAAAAGTGGAAATTAAATTAAAATTAAATTAAAAGCTTATAAAGATGAAAAATAAGATAAAAAAATAGTGGAAATTAAATGAGAAAGTAAAGTATAGAAATAAAGATAAAGAAAGCAGGAGCAAAGCAAAGAAGCGTCCTACTCACTTGAGTAGGAGGAGGGAATTGTCAGTAATTACATCCCATGTTTGCTTAACGTTACTTCTAGCTTCCTCAAATTTGTTGTGGTATTATTTCCTTTTCGCAGTTCTTATAGTTTGATTTAATTTGTTTTTGTATTCTTTATATGTATACTGAGTCAGAGGCATTGGGTTTCCAATATACTTCATGTAGAGTTTGTTTTTCTTCTTAACCTTCCTCTGGTGTTAGCTTTCTGTTACTATCTCTTATGTTAACGGGTCGGTTTTGACCCGTGTCATAAATCAGCCATAAAATACCCTAAAAACAATTATTTATCATCCAATTTGTTTCTTACCTCTTGGTTACCTTGTTAGGCTCCCATATCCATGAAAAGATTGGTTTTAATATTTTTGTTGTGGCCCCCTGGGCCTTTCTTTTAACAGCATACCCCTGATTTTCAATATAAAAAAAATTGTCAAATGAACCTCAAGAGAATAATGTAAACAAATAAAAGGTTGTTCTGTTACCTGACTATTACTGAGGGGTATTAGATCACATCTCTTAAATGTTCAAAAAAAAAAGATTTTAATTTTAATATTATCAACTATAGTAACATCTATGGTGTTTCGGGTCAATTTCGACCCATATATATTTACTTCAAGAAAAGGGCAAAAAACAAGTCTTTTTTTTTCAGTGGCCTCATTGCTGGATCTGTACACTCCAGCAAGGAGAAGAACACCAATGTAGGCATCCAGGCATGCCCAGATTTTTATGCCATATTTACCTGGCTTACTGGGCATGTATTGCCGGAATGGGCATTTTCCATGGAAAGGGAGAAAACGTTCATCTATTGTCACCTCTGGCCCTGGGTTGAACATCAGTGGAAGGAGTTGCACCCATCTCTCCCAGACATCCCTGATGGGAGCAAGCTTGTCAGATTTTGCTCTGGTGTCTCTGTTGTCAAATCTGAGGACTCTTGATATCATTCGAAAGGTCTGAAGTGTCATTGTTGCCTGGAAAATATTCCTGCCTGTCGATGCGTCCCAGAGACTATCAGTGGCCTCATTGCTGGATCTGTACACTCCAGCAAGGAGAAGAACACCAATGTAGGCATCCAGGCATTCTTCATCAATGTCATTCCACATGTTGCCATGGACTTTTTTTCCTTCAAGGTTTGTCATAGCAATTATGACTTTTTTTAGTGACAATGGCATAAACAGATCAAAACATGACTTGATGTCACTTTCTCTTGTCACAGCAAACCTTGTGATCCCAGGGGTCATTTTGATGACATTTGCAGCAGCTGTCCTGCCATGTACGTCAGGAGGTACTGAGCTCCAACAGATGTTGCCACTTTTGGATCTGAATGTTTCAGCAGAAGCAGCTTCAGCACCAGTGACCTCCTCATCAGACTGATCAGATGTGTCTGTGTCTTCCGGTTGAAACGCCACATCATCTTCCTCCTCAGAGACCTGCTCATCTCCATCGCTATACTGCTCTGTGTCCTCTGCCTCATTATCAGCAAAGATATGATCCAGAGCTTGGCTTACATTCAGTCCTCTTCTCATTGTTGCATGCTGTAAATTGGAGATGTGTACTCTGCAAGTCACCAACTCTAAACTCAATTGGCCTTACATGCCTGGACATGTCTGTCTTTGTTTGTTCTGTCAAACAGGCAAATAGAAAAAACCCTGACTGAAGCTCAAGTGGTTGGAGGAAGAGCTGGCTGTAGGCTGTTGGCTGATTGTGTGTTTATGATTTCAGTTTTGGCATTTATTATTGTTTTATAATCTTATATTTTAACTGGGTCAAAATTGACCCTAACAACACAAAGGTCACAATTTTCACCAGATCATTTTATAATTTAGTAAAATTATTTTTTTGGATTTTATTTTGTTTAAATAGAAGTTCCTGACAAAGTCAAAAAGTCTTGATGCAATAAACAAATTTATGTAGTACTTTTATGCATGCTAAACCTAAAAACGGATTGGCGCCGACCCTAACACTAGAGCAAACCACAGGTCAACCATGGTTTCCTATGAGAATGTGAGCCAATTTTTGTAGTTTTCATTGGAAATGATTCGTCAAACAAAGAACTAAATTTGTCTAGAAATTTGCCATAGGCCTTTTCTATGTCGGTCTCATCTAAAACGAGGTCCCAAGATGTACCTGATAGAGATTCAATAAATTTTAGTTTATTTGTTTTGTTAATTTGACGATAAGAAAAACTTATATCATCATTTAACCCATTGACGCCGGATGCTGCATCACGCAACATTGCCCCTAGCGCCGGTTGTTGCATAACACAACATTGCCCCAAATGCTGGTTGCTGCATAACGCAGCATTGTTGATTTGTCATTATTTTCAAGACACATGCCAGATTTGTTTTTTTTTTATAAAAATGTGTTAGTGTTAATGCTGAATGAGCATGATCCAATAAAAGCAGAGAATTTTATCTTTTAAATGCAACTTATTGCATGTCTTTATGTGCTTCAGAGGCTGAGATATTGAATTTTTCATAGGCGTTTTCAATTAATTATTTTTATTTCAGAAAACCCTCAGGCAGATGGGGACCTTTTCTAAAAACTGGCTTAGGCATTTGCAGACATTTTTTTGCAGGCGTTTCAGGCGTCTATGGGTTAATGGTTCCTCTATTCTAGATATCAAGAAAATCGGAAAATGGTCTGATATGTCAGTGACCATGATGCTAGACGCATAGTCGCTATTTAGTAAGTTTGTATAGATATTGTCAATTAAAGAAGCAGAAGTTGGAGTTATCCTTGTAGGTAGAATGCGGAAGAGTAAAGGCTATTAATGTGATCAGTGGTGGGGGAGTGTGAGCTTTTAAGTAAGTCTATATTCTAGTCACCTAGGATATAGCAAGTACTTCTTTCTTTGTTAATCTTACCCAGACATTGTGTTAATTGATCATTAAATTCCTGAACATCTGTATTCGGTGGACAATATACACAACCAATGATGACTTTCCCCCCTTTTCTAAAGTTTGTACTAGTTCATTGAAAATGCACTGTGTTCCAGATTCATCAGTTTCAAATTCTAAATAATTTTTTTCTACATATGTTAAATAATTTTTACATATAGAACCCCCCCCACCACCACCACCTTTGAATATCTGCAGTGATGAATGTTTTTATAGCCAGGTATCTTGTAATTATTGATGGTATTTTCAGTTAACCAAGACTCTGTTATGACAATTACTGAGAACATATATTTCAAAGAATACAGATATTCATTGAGCTCCTTGAAGTGACATGGAAGGTTACGGACATTTATATGAAACATAGACAAAGAATTACATTTACTTGAATTACATATGTCCATAAAAGAATCAATTGTAAAATATTGAGTGGTGTTCTTATTTAGGCTATAATAATTGTTAAAAAAATTAAATCAGGATCTAGAGATGAGAAGAGTGTTTCAGTAATATTATCATTCAGGTCAAATGGGTTAAAAACTAGAGAACTTAAGTCACTGGTGTTTGTTCCGGGTAACAGAGAAGATTGTTGATCAGTTGTGAGGTTCATAACTTGTTACAGGTGATATACAGGAAGGTAATGCTGTGTCCGTTCCGCTAAGATATGGCATATTAAGTGGTTCTAAGTGTGCCTCTGAGTGGGTGGACGACTAGGTGGTTGAATCTGAGGAATGCAATCTTGCCACACTCTCTCGCTGACCACATCTCAGGTAATACATTTTTTTTTTCTGGCGTACAGTGTCAGAAAAGTCTTCATTGATGTAGATGCCTGTTCCTTTCAGATTTTTGGCTCTTTGTAAGATCAATAGTCTATCCTTGTATCTTAGAAACTTGATGATGATTGATCGTGGTCTTTCACCTTGTTGGAACCTACAGTTTCTATAGGCTCGTTCAAATTCTATTTTACGTGGGTCAAGTTTCAGCTTCTCTTTGAGCATGTTTCATACTTTTTGTTCACTTTCCTCCCAACTCTCCTCTTTTAAGTCAGGAATTCCATCAATGAGAATATTGTTGCGTTGTGATTGGTTCTTGAGGTAATCAATTTTATTGTGATTTGTAGTGGAGTCAGCCTTGAGTTGAGAAAGTTGTGCTTCGATTTCCTTGATCCTTTGCTCCAGCTATATAGTTGATGACTTCACGTCTTCGATATCCTTCTGAGAGTATTGAAGGCTATCTCTTATTTCTTGCACTTCTTTAACAAGATGGTCTAGTCTCTTGTTTGTGGATTCAAGGATTGTTTCTAAGAAGGTTCTGAAGTTCTTTTCCTGTAACTCAATCAAATTTGTATATCTCTCCTTCTGGTGGTCTAATAGTTCCTTCAGTGTCGACATAGTAACTACCGTATCTCATCCTCCAGGTTTCTCGAATTCCAAGACATGATGCCTGACTGTATGGGGGGAAGGAGTCAACTGACAGGGGCTCCACTTAGGGAGCCTGCTGCGGTGAAAAGGTTTAGGATTTGGCAACACTGTACGTGATCGTTCGTTCTTGTCTGTTGCCCTGGCATCTCCTGGGTGATGTATACCTAGCTGGTCTCTATTCCAGATTTATGTTGTAGAGAAAAAAAAAAATCTCCCCAATGGGCAGGATATAAGTTCACACAACGATCATTTCAGGTGTCTCTAAGACGAGCTTTTTGGGAGATCTCTCCACGTCCCTGCATGTCCAAATTCCTTTAATAAACAATAACAAACTAAATAAATGTATTTATGCTAACTCACCCTGTTCAGCAGTAATGCATACAAGCTACAGTGCTGTTAGCATTCAGCAGCAGCTCGCGGGTAATCTCCAGAGATAAATCATCCCAAAACATTGTTGTGTTGAATAAAAAAATCAAACACACACTGTTTTACTCAAAACTGCATTCAAAAGAATGCATTATCTGTTCATTCTGAAAAAAAAATCTTCATTTTTGGTTCCACCCCTACCATCTATCTATCTATCTATCTATCTATCTATCTATCTATCTATCTATCTATCTATCTACAGTGGATATAAAAAGTGTACGCACTCCATTATAATGATAGGTTTTTCTGATGTAAAAAAAAATGAGACCACGATAAATAATTTCAAAACTTTTCCCACCTTTACTTACTTACTTAGGCCCTTCGCTCCCGGTGGAGCATAGGCCATCGACGACTCTTTGCCAGCGCACTCTATTCTGGGCTGTCCTTGCTGCTCCTGTCCAGGTGGTGCCTTGTTGCTTCAGCTCAGCCTCAGTGTCTCTCCTCCAGCTGTTGCGAGGCCGGCCTCTCTTCCTCTTCCCCTGCGGGCTCCAGGTCAGGACTTGGCGTGTGATGCTGGATACCGGCTTACAGAGGGTGTGTCCTATCCAGCGCCACTTCCTCTTCAGAATTTGCTTGGCCACAGGTTCTTGTCCTGCTCGTTCCCACAGCTCTTCATTTGGGATCATCTCCGGCCATCTGATGTTGTAGATGCGCCTCAGACATGTGTTGATAAATGTCTGGATCTTCCGCAGCATTGTCTTTGTCTTCCTCCATGTTTCGCATCCATACAGCAGGACTGACTTCACGTTGGAATTGAATATACGCAGTTTGGTTCGTGTGCTGATCTTTTTGGAGGCCCAGATGTTTTTGATCATGACAAAGACTGCCCTTGCCTTGCCGATCCTGGCTGTGACATCTCTGTCCGTTCCCCCCTGTCGGTCAATGGCACTTCCAAGGTAGAAGAAGAAATCCACCTCCCTGATGGACTCTCCCCTGACTGTAATTGGTGTGCAGGCAGTGGAGTTGATCTTCATCAGCTCCGTTTTCTTTCTGCTGATCTTGAGCCCTGTCCCCGCCGATACGGTCTCCAGTTGGGTGGTCTTGTCCTGCATCTGTCTGTGGTTGTGTGCCAGGAGCGCCAGGTCGTCGGCGAAGTCGAGGTCATCTAGCTGCGTCCAGGGTGTCCACTGTATTCCGTTGTTCCTGCCTATTGTGGTGGTCTTCATGATCCAATCGATAACCAGGAGGAAGAGGAATGGTGACAGCAGACACCCCTGCCGGACTCCGGTCTTCACCTCGAAGCTTTCGGACAGCTGGCCGGCATGGGTGATCCTGCAGCTCATGTCTTTGTACGAGCACCGGATGAGGGAGATGATCTTGTCAGGGACTCCGTAGTGCCATAGCAGCTTCCACAGTGTCTCCCTGTCTACGCTGTCAAAAGCCTTCTCGTAGTCTATGAAATTGATGTAAAGGGTGGAGTTCCACTCAAGCGACTGCTCCACTATGATGCGTAGGCTGGCGATCTGATCCGCGCATGACCTGTTTCTGCTGAAGCCTGTCTGCTGATCTCGGAGCTTGGGGTCAACTGCCTCCCTCATCCTCTCCAATAGGATTCTGTTGAGCACTTTGACTGGCACTGACAGGAGCATGATCCCTCGATAGTTGTTGCAGTCCCTGAGGTCTCCTTTTTTGGGCAGCTTGATCACAATCCCTTCTTTCCACTGAGCTGGCACTTCCTCTTTCTCCCAGATCTTGCTGAAGAGGCTGTGCAGCACACTGGTCATGGTTTCAGTGTCTGCCTTTATGGCCTCTGCTGGTATCCCATCCGGCCCGGCCGCTTTCCCGTTCCTCAGTGTCATGATGGCTTTCTTGATCTCTGCTTTTGTGGGCTGATCGCAGCTGATTGGTAATTCTCTCTCCGGAGGTGGGATGTCGGGTAATAATTCAGGGGCAGGGCGGTTCAGCAGCTCTCTGAAGTGTTCTGCCCATCGCTTCATATGTTCATCTACAGTCGTCAGTGGTTTTCCGTCTTTGTCCTTCACTGGCTTGTCCATCTGCTGGAACTTGCCTGCCAGCTTCTTGGTGGTCAGGTACAAGTCTTTAAGGTTACCCTGTCTGGCTGCTTCCTCCGCTTGGCTTGCCAGGTTATCAATGAAGTCCCTTTTGTCTTTCCTGATGCTCCTCTTTACTTCTCTGTCTGCTGCTGTGTATTCTGCCTGTGCTTTTGATTTAGCTGCTCTTGTCCAGCTTGTGTTCAGTGCAGTTTTCCTCTCTTTCCTTGTCTCCAACCTCTGGATGGTATCAGTGGAGATCCATTCCTTGTGCTGGGCCTTCTTCTTACCCAAGACTTCTTCACACATATCTCGCCAGAGTTTCTTGCTCTCCTCCCACTGTGTCTCAAGGTCTGTCTCACTGTCATCTATCAGCCCCTGTAGTAGCTGGAACCTGTTGGAAAGGCTGATCTGGAATGCTGTTTGTGTGTCTTTGTTCCTGAGCAGACCCACGTTGTATCTTGTCCGTGTGTTTTTGTTGGCATTGGTGTATTTCTTGAGCCGGAGTCTCACTGCTGTCACAACCAGGTGGTGATCTGATGACACATCAGCTCCTCTCAGCACCCTCACATCCCGCCATGACTTCCTGAACTTCCGGCTGATGCAAATATGATCGATCTGGTTCTCCGTTCTTTGGTCTGGAGATCTCCATGTGGCTTTGTGGATGCGCTTGTGTGGAAAGATACTTCCTCCAATCACCAGTTGGTTCAGTGCGCACAGGTCCGCAAAGCACTCACCATTTTCGTTCATCTGTCCCAGTCCCTGTTTCCCCATGATGTCCTCGTAGCCAGTGTTATCTGGCCCGATCTTGGAGTTGAAGTCTCCCATCAGTATGGTCATGTCCTTGGCTCCTCCTCTGTCTATCACTGCCTGCAGTTGCTGGTAGAATTCCTTCTTCCTTTCTTCTTCCGCATCATTGGTGGGAGCATAGCACTGGATGATATTCAGCCTGATGTCCTTCTTCTTGGTGGTAAACTTGGCTGTGATGATGCGGGAGTTGACAGGTTCCCAGCCGATGAGTGCTCGCTGTGCCTCTGGTGCCAACATCAGGGCCACGCCCTCAGTGTGGGGGGCTCCATCCTCTGTGTGTCCCGAGTACAACAGCTGCTCTCCTGATGACAGTCTTAGCTGTCCTGTCTGTAGCCACCTTGTCTCGCTCAATCCGAGAACTCCGATCCTATAGTTCTTCATCTCTCTCGCTACTTGGATGGTTCTTCCCGCTTCATACATTGTCCTGATGTTCCATGTAGCTATTCTTGTTGGTGTCCTGGATGTCAGAAGGGGAGTCGGCCTCACAGCTTCCTTTCGGCTTTCACTGCATTGCGTCATGTGTCTCCCAGATGGAGACCCTTCCTCTCCCAGGTGAGTGATTAGGTTTGTTGTCGTCGATGCTTCTGTAACTTGTTCTTTTTACAGGTAGAGGTGTTAACCCTACGCAAACCCAATTAGCCTCTGGGTGAGGTGGTCCACATTTGTCTGACCTCTATCCTTTGACCTGTCCAGCATGGGTGGCCCTACCAGGAGCATACACTCCCGCTGGCATAGCTCTCCGGATCATTGAGGTACTCAAGCCATCACACCATGACAAGGGGTGGACCATGCGATGGTTTTTTCCCACCTTTACTGTGACCTATAACCTGTACAATTCAATTCAAAAACAAACAAACAAAAAATCTGTTAGGGGGAAAAACATTAAAAATATATTTTAAAAAAAACGTACAATAAGCTGGTTGCATAAGTGTGCACACCCTTAAACTAATACTTTGTTGAATCACCTTTTGATTTAATTACAGCATTTGTTTTTTTTTTGGGTTGGAGTCCATCAGCCTGCTACATCTAGACTTGGTAATATTTGCCCACTCTTCCTTGCAAAATCAGTCCAAATCTGTCAGATTGCAAGGGTGTCTCTTGTGCACAGCACTCTTCAGGTCATCCCACAGATTTTCAACTGGATTTAGGTCTGGGCTCTGGCTGGGCCATTCCAAAACTTTAATTTTGTTCTGGTGAAGCCATTATTTTGTTGATTTCAATATATGCTTGGGGTTATTGTTGTGCTGAAAGATGAAATTCCTCTTCATCTTCATCTTTCTAGCAGACACCTGAAGGTTTGGGGCCAAAATTGACAGGTATTTAGAACTGTTCATAATTCTCTCCACCTTGACTAAAGACCCTGTTCCAGCTGAAGAAAAACAACCCCAAAACATGATGCTGCCACCACCATGCTTCACCATGGGTATGGTGTTCTTTTGGTGATGCACAGTGTTGTTTTTGCACCAAACATACCTTTTGGAATTGTGGCCAAAAAGTTCAACTTTGATTTCATCAGACCATAACACATTTTCCCACATGCTTTTCGGAGAGTTGATGTATTTTTCTGCAAAATTTAGCCGGGCCTGGATGTTTTTCTTTGTAAGAAAAGGCTTTCATCTTGCGACCCTATCCCATAGTCCAGACATATGGAGAATACAGGAGATTGTTGTCCCATGTAGTACACAAGAAGTACTTGCCAGAAATTCCTGCAGCTCCTTCAGTGTTGCTGTAGGTCTCTTGGCAGCCTCCCTGACCAGTTTTCATCTTGTCTTTTCATCAATTTTGGAGGGATGTCCAGTTCTCGCTAATGTCACTGTTGTCCCATACTTTCTCCATTTCTTGATGACTGTCTTCACTGTGCTCCATGGAATATCTAATGCCATGGGAATTTTTTGTACCCCTTTCCTGACTGATACCTTTCAACAATGAGATCCCTTTGATGCTTTGTAAGCTCTCTGTGAACCCTGGCTTTTGCTGGAGGATGCAACTGAGTAAATGTCAGGAAAATACTACTAGGATGGCTGAACTTTATTTAGGGTTAATCAGAGTCAATTTAGTTGATGGCAGGTATGTACCCAAAAAGACTGAATGCTGTAACTGAATCAAAAGGTGCTTCAACAAAGTATTAATTTAAGGGTGTGCACACTTATGCAACCAGCTTATTGTATGTTTTTTTTTTTAAATGTTTTTCCCCCTAACAGATTTGTTTGTTTTTCAATTGAATTTTACAGGTTAAAGGTCACATTAAAGGTGGGAAAAGTTTTGAAATTATTTATCGTGGTCTCATTTTTTTTTTACATCAGAAATACCTATCATTTTAATGGGGTGTGCACACTTTTTATATCCACTCTATCTATCTATCTATCTATCTATCTATCTATCTATCTATCTATCTATCTATCTATCTATCTATCTATCTAGACCACATCTGCTTGGTTCTCCTTCACAGCTCAACTTTATTTCATAAATCATCTGAGAGGAAATAGAAACAACACTGGTAGTAGGAATAGTTTTAGACAAGCAGAGACCTTCTTCCATCTCATTGAGGAAATCACAGCATGCCATTTACAGAGAATCTGTTTGAGAAGAGCAAAGAAAATTGTTCCAACACACTCTATAAATAAGATGAATGGAACTTTCAAAGTGACTTGAGGGGAAACACAATACCCTTCATAACTGCTTCAGTCCAAACAAGAGCTGATACAAAAAAAAAAAAATGCTTTGAGGTTTGAAGGTGGGAGCAATTGTATGGATAGCTTCATATCATTCCCCTCTGAAATCTCACTCTTTCTACCAAGAAGCTGGAGATACAGCAGCCTTTATTACATTAGTTCCAAGGATGTGGGGACTAACATGCCTGCTTGGCTAAAAGTGCTGCTGCAGTGTGTATTTTCCTCCTTTATTGGGATGTATTACTGCATTCTGTGTCATTATTAGGGAGCAGCGGTGTTGCTGCGACAATCAATTATCCGCACAAAGCGGCACTGTTACGTCTGTCTTTTTAATAGCAGGTTGTGAAATCAAGACACAGTGTAGACAATGCAGGAAAGGTAGACAGGTGATACACAGTCAGAATATCAGAATGTCTCACCTCTGTAATACACAAACACACTTCACATATCCTCACTGCAGTAATGTAATCGTCCATCTGCACTCGGCTCCCATATTTCACAAACAAGTCCAGTGAAGATGACAGAGCAGTTTCTTCAGAGTTGTCTGGAATCAGAGATGGATGGATTCACTTTGCCCTTGCACACATAATTCACCACTTAAATACTGCAGATAAAGACTCTCAGCATTGTGGGAACTTGCTGCCTTAACTAACATCTCCGTTTCTATCTCTTCTTGTGCAAAAGTATTCACAATAATCAGAGCCAACTGTATGTGAGCTGATTTCTATTCAAAATAACCATTTAACAGTAAGTACATGAGGAAAGGCCTGATTTATTTCTCCTTTTAGAGCCAACTCAGCAAATTTTGTCCTGACTTGCACTTACACATACTTCTATATCTCTATCTTTGTTGACTTAAAAATATTTATTTTTTTCACAGTCCAGTTTCCATCAAATCCTGCGCTCTGATTGGCTGGCGAGCAGGTCTGTATCCTATGATATGGACCCCAGTTATGGACCCCGGATACGGACCTCTGGCGACTCGCTCGTTTACAACAACAACAAACATAGTAGCATTTTTTGTCACCATTTGTCTTTTTTTATAAGATTTATTTATAAGATTATCAAAAATCTTATACATTTTTGCCAGCATTTCTCAGGAGAATAGCATTAATTTTACAGCATGGATAGTGATAACGACAGTCTTCACAGCGAAAGCAAGTTTTACTACCCTGAGGAAGAAGAAATAAAAGAAAACATTTCAGGAGAAAGCTAAAAAACCTCTAACTGTTGCTAACGCTGAGCAAAAACATGGCTGGATCCTGAATGACTCAATTTTGTATACATAGGCCACAAAATGTAGTTGTTTTCCTGCCATGGAAGTGCACTTGTATACCGAGGAGGAAGCAATTTGCATTACAGCCGTGAATGAGGATTCAAAATGGCGGCTCGGCTCGGTTTTCCCTTTTGGGCGCTCTCATTTTCTGTTAGCATTTGGTAAAGAAAAAAATATATATATTATTTACCAGCTTAAGGTTGGTACATATGGTGAAATACCATGACCTCGGCCTTGAATACTGACCTTGGCCCAGAGGGCCTCGGTCAGTATTTTCAAGACCTCGGTCACGGTATTTCGCCATACAAACCTCCCAGCTGGCAAATTACATACAGTGGTGCTTGAAAGTTTGTGAACCCTTTAGAATTTTCTATATTTCTGCATAACTATGACCTAAAACATCATCAGATTTTCACACAAGTCCTAAAAGTAGATAAAGAGAACCCAGTTGAACAAATGAGACAAAAATATTATACTTGGTCATTTATTTATTGAGGAAAATTATCCAATATTACATATCTGTGAGTGGCAAAAGTATGTGAACCTTTGCTTTCAGTATCTGGTGTGACCCCCTTGTGCAGCAATAACTGCAACTAAACGTTTCCGGTAACTGTTGATCAGTCCTGCACACCGGCTTGGAGGAATTTTAGCCCATTCCTCTGTACAGAACAGCTTCAACTCTGGGATGTTGGTGGGTTTCCTCACATGAACTGCTCACTTCAGGTCCTTCCACAACATTTCGATTGGCTTAAGGTCAGGACTTTGACTTGGCCATTCCAAAACATTAACTTTATTCTTCTTTAACCATTCTTTGGTAGAACGACTTGTGTGCTTCGGGTCGTTGTCTTGCTGCATGACTCACCTTCTCTTGAGATTCAGTTCATGGACAGATGTCCTGACATTTTCCTTTAGAATTTGCTGGTATAATTCAGAATTCATTGTTCCATCAATGATGGCAAGCCGTCCTGGCCCAGATGCAGCAAAACAGGCCCAAACCATGATAATACCACCATCATGTTTCACAGATGGGATAAGGTTCTTATGCTGGAATGCAGTGTTTTCCTTTCTCCAAACATAACGCTTCTCATTTAAACCAAAAAGTTCTATTTTGGTCTCATCCATCCACAAAACATTTTTCCAATAGCCTTCTGGCTTGTGCATGTGATCTTTAGCAAACTGCAGACGAGCAGCAATGTTCTTTTTGGAGAGCAGTGGCTTTCTCCTTGCAACCCTGCCATGCACACCATTGTTGTTCAGTGTTCTCCTGATGGTGGACTCATGAACATTAACATTAGCCAATGTGAGAGAGGCCTTCAGTTGCTTAGAAGTTACCCTGGGGTCCTTTGTGGCCTTGCCGACTATTACACACCTTGCTCTTGGAGTGATCTTTGTTGGTCGACCACTCCTGGGGAGGGTAACAATGGTCTTGAATTTTCTCCATTTGTACACAATCTGTCTGACTGTGGATTGGTGGAGTCCAAACTCTTTAGAGATGGTTTTGTAACCTTTTCCAGCCTGATGAGCATCAACAACGCTTTTTCTGAGGTCCTCAGAAATCTCCTTTGTTCGTGCCATGATACACTTCCACAAACATGTGTTGTGAAGATCAGACTTTGATAGATCCCTGTTCTTTAAATAAAACAGGGTGCCCACTCACACCTGATTGTCATCCCATTGATTGAAAACACCTGACTCTAATTTCACCTTCAAATGAACTGCTAATCCTAGAGGTTCACATACTTTTGCCTCTCAGAGATATGTAATATTGGATCATTTTCCTCAATAAATAAATGACCAAGTATAATATTTTTGTCTCATTTGTTTAACTGGGTTCTCTTTATCTACTTTTAGGACTTGTGTGAAAATCTGATGATGTTTAAGGTCATATTTATGCAGAAATATAGAAAATTCTAAAGGGTTCACAAACTTTCAAGCACCACTGTACATGTTGTATTGCTCTAATCTAGAATAATACAGGATTTATTTTTGCTGTATTATTCTGTAAATAATGTTGGATAAGAGAGGAACAGTCATGAATGAAACTGAAAAAAAAAACTGTTCTGATTGGAAATTTGTCATTAATTGTATGGGACAAGCGGTTAAGGTTAAAGAGAGGTTCAAGAGTTAGTGCATAGTTTTGGTTTTGACTTATTAAGCCCTTCAAGGTTTTCAACCCATGCATTTTAATCAGACTAAAGGAGAACCAACTCTATATTAATGCCCATGGTTTTGGAAAGGAATGTTCAACAAGCAACAAACATCTGGTTTTAATGCCCAGGTGTCCATATACTTTGGGTCTGTAATGTATTTTAACATTTAAATTCATACATCATTTTCACCTCTTTGTAATTTAGCCCTTTCTTCCTTCTCACAACACTTAAAAGATGTTTAGGGCCTGAAGACACCAAGTGACAAAGTGTTTTAGGTCTTATTTTGTCCCATTCTTCCTGCAAACAGTTCTTAAGGTGTACAAGTACAAGGTCGTTGCTGTCATTTTTCATTTCAAAATTCTCCACCCATTTTCTATTGGGGACAGAGGTGACAGGCATCCTCTCCTTCCACAGCCATGCCTTTGTAATGTGTGCAGAATGTGGTTTTGCATTGTCTTGTTGAAATCTCCCTGGAAAAGATGTCGTCTTGAAGGCAGCATATGATGCTCCAAAATCTCAATGTACTTTTTTGCATTAATGCTGCATCACAGAAGTTACCTTTGCCAAGGGCACTGACACAACCCCATACCATGACACACCCTGGATTTTGGACTTGTTGTTGGTAACAGTTTGGATGGTCCTTTTCACTTTTGATCCGGAGCGCATAGCATCCAGTTCTTCCAAAAAAGACCTAGAATACTGATTCATCTGATCACAAAACACATTTCCATTGTGTGATAGTCCATCCCAGATGCCTCCGAGCCCAGAGAGCTCGACGGCACTTCTGGACACAGTTAACATAAAGCTTCCTTTTTGTACAGTAAAATTTTAACTGGCATTTGTGGCTGTAACTCTGGATTGTAGAGCCTGAGAAAGGTTTGCCAAAGTAATCTCGAGCCCATGTGGTTATAGCGGAGCTCCCATGTGGGCCAAAGGACCATGCGAGCGGAGCACCATGCCTAAGAAAAAATGGTAAACACATCGAGACAATTTTTTGTGGTTTGTCCGTGTACATGTACGTGTACCACCATTCATACACACTGCCTAGTGGTCAGTGTTAGTAATTACCAGTCATACACACTGCCTAGTGGCCAATGTTAGTAATTACCAGTCATACACACCACCTAGTGATCAGTGTTAGCAATTACCAGTCATACACACCGCCTCGTGGCCAGTGTTAGTAATTACCAGTCATACACACTGCCTAGTGGCCAGTGCTAGCCAGTAAAGAAATAAAACAAAAGAGACTGGCTATGATATAAGAAAATTCTACAACCCAGAAACAGATGGGAGCTCCGCTTTTAGGCAGTGCCTAAATCTATATATTATCAGCTATAGATGAATGATGGTTCTTGATGCAGTGCCATCTGAAGGATCGGAGATCACGGGTGTTCAGCTTAGGCTTGTGCCCTTGCCCATGACACACTGAAATTCCTTCAGATTCCTTAAATTGTTGAATGATATTATACACCAAAGAGGATGAGATGTCTGAATCCCTTCTGATCTTTCTTTGGGGAATATAGTTTTTAATGATTTTGAAAAATTTCTCATGCATTTGTTGACAAACTGGAGATCATCAGCCCATCTTTGCTCCTCAAATACTAGGCCTTTCCTGGATACTGATTCTGTACCAAATTATGATTGCAATCACCTGTCAACATCATCTGTTTCAACTCACATCATTGTTTCATTGTTTTACCTCATTACTAGTCCTAAATTGCTCCTGTCCCAACTTTTTTGGAATGTGTTGCAGGCCTAAAACTCAGGAATGGATGTACAGTGTCTTGTCCCCCTTTGTGTTTGTCCTGTTTTGTTGCATTACAGCCTGGAATTAAAGTGGATTTTTGGAGGGTTCGCATCATTTGATTTACACAACATGCCTACCACTTTAAAGGTGAAAATTGTTGTTTTATTGTGACACAAACAATAATTAAGATGAAAAAACAGAAATCTGAAGTGTGCATAGGTATTTACCCCCAAAGTCAATACTTTGTAGAGCCACCTTTTGCTGCAATTACAGCTGCAAGTCTTTTGGGGTATGTCTCTATTAGCTTAGCACATCTAGCCACTGGGATTTTTGCGCATTCCTCAAGGCAAAACTGCTCCAACTCCATCAAGTTAGATGGGTTGCGTTGATGTACAGCAATCTTCAAGTTATGAATTGGCTTGAGATCTGGGCTTTGATTAGGCTATTCCAAGACATTTAAATGTTTCCCTTTAAACTACCGTAAAATACCAAATAATAGCCCGGGCTATTATTTGTCTCAATCACGTAAGAGACCCGGCGCGTATTAGAGACTAGGCGGCTATTTGGAACAGGCGATTAATTCCTTCTTCACAAACACCTTCCCCAAAATCTACCTCAAAACGGGGAAAAAAATCATTCTCAGATAGGCCTACTTTTAACCAGTATAACTTACAGTTTGTTTAGAGTTAGATTACAGATAGCACGGTGCCGACTTCGGGGAATTTTGAAGACGCGCAGAATGCATCTTCGCATGGCACAGTCGGGGTGGATAAAGGATAAATCACACACCTTTTCCTGTTAATGACTAGTTAAGCGCATGCTTTACAAAATAATCAAGAAACCACACCACTGTCTGTGCGCAGCACTGTGATTTAATTACTCTGCAAAGTTATGGTCACTTGCTATCACCCTCACCCATGCAGCCTCCACCCTTTGCGCTTCGCGATGTCTGTCAATCTGAAATTGCATGGAGGGCGCGACGTTGAAGCAACATAATTAGGGTGCGAAGTGTCAAACCAAAGGGTTTTTTCTTATGCTGAAAAATAAGTGACCTGCAGTGGCTACATACTGTCATCTTGCATTCTCACGTTTCTCTCCAAGACGTCTCCCTATTTGGCCGATATGAGCCTATTCCCCGAGTGAGTTGGTACGGTGGCTCGACCCCGTAGAAAACTTAAAGTTCGGATGAAAGTTAGTTGAATAGGTTACTGACTTGTAGGCCTACATGTTGCCTGCCTGACGCGTGCTTCTGCCCAACTTGCACGACAGATTACTTGTTGAAAAGGCCCCTTGGATTAGATTGGCCGCGAGCAGACTGAAATGCATGTTAGAACGCTCTCACCTTTTTTGTAAAGCGTCTTCCAGATCCGAATGGGTAAGGGCAAGTGAAATGGTATAAGGTCTTTAATAAAACTCAGTGTGTGCTTTGACGCATGCATTCGGCAATTTAGGTCGTTTAACAGAAGCAGCAGTCCAACCTTGGAAACCCGCAGTCCTCAATGTCACCACACACGCTGGCTTTCGTTGGGTGAATACCCAAAGGGGTATTCCTCATTCGATGACGTAAGTGATATCCCACACACCCATGTCAAACGTAATTGGCTAAGACATCTGTCAAAAGTTACGGAGTTGCATTCCTCAAGAAATATTACGGTAGACCAAGATTATAACATTGAAATGGCATGTTTATTATCACGTAACAAAATGTTGTAAACAGTATTATAGAAATAATTTCATTCATTCATTCATTCATTCATTCATTCATATTGTTTCGGTAGAAAACTATGCAATGCAAAATCATTTAAACACCAGAAAACCAGAAAAGTGCTGGGCCTCAAGATTCTAGATAGAACGTTCGGACGCTTTTTTTTTTTAGACCCCGGCGAGTATTCGGAACCGGCCTTTATTTGTCACAACACACGCGTACACCCGGCCGTTAAAGGGAACTCGGCGGTTAATTGGAACTCGGCTATTATTTGGTATTTTACGGTACTCCAGTGTAGCTTTAGCAGTAGTTTTAGGGTTATTGTCCTGCTGGAAAGTGAACTGTTGTCCCAGTCTCAAACCTCTGGCCAACTCAAACAGGTTTTCCTCCAGAATTGCCCTGTATTTAGTGCCATCCATCTTTCCTTAAATCCTGACCAGCTTTCCTGTCCCTGCAGATGAAAAACATCCCCACAGCATGATTCTGCCACCACCATGCTTCACTGTAGGGATGGTGTTCTCAGGGTGTTGGGTTTGCACCACACAACACATGGCATTTTCCATGATGGCCAAAAAAAATCATTTTTTTAGTCTCATTTGACCAGAGAATCTTCTTCCATGTGTTTGGGGAGTCTGCCACATGCTGTTGGGCAAACTCCAAACGTGTTTTCTTAAGCAATGACTTTTTTTTCTTGCCACTCTTCCATAAAGCCCTGCTCTGTGGAGTGTATGGCTTAAAGTGGTCCTATGGACAGATACTTATGGGGTGCCAAGTGTCACCGGGCCCATTTCGTCGGACGAAATGCATTTCGTCCATCACCGGGCCCATTTCGTGGATGAAATGCATTTCGTCCATCACAGAATGCATTTCGTCATCACAAAATGCATTTCGTGATGGACGAAGTGCATTTTGTGGGACGAAATGCATTTCGTCCGACGAAATGCATTTTGTGATGACAAAATGCATTCTGTGATGGACGAAATGCATTTCGTCCACGAAATGGGCCCGGTGACACTTGGCACCCCATAGATACTTCCATCTCTGCTGTGGATCTTTGCAGCTCCTTCAGTGTTATCTTTGGTGTCTTTGTTGCATCTCTGATTAATACCCTCCTTGCCCGGTCTGTGAGTTTTGGTGGGTGGCCTTCTCTTGTCAGGTTTGTAGTGGTGCTATATTCTTTCCATTTTGCTATAATGGATTTAATGGTGCTCCCTGGGATATTCAAAGTTTGGGATATTTTTTATAACCCAACCCTGATCTATACTTCTCCACAACTTTGTCTCTGACCTGTTTGGAGGCTCCTTGGTTTTCATGTTGCTTGCTTAGTAGTGTTGCAGAGTCAGGGTCCTTCCAGAACAGGTTTAATTATACAGACATCATGTGACTCTTTGATTGCACACAGGTGGATCTTAATCAACTAATTATGTGACTTATGAAGTGAATTGGTTGGACCAGCTCTTATTTAGGGGTTTCATACGAAAGGGGGTGAATACCTATGCACACTCCAGATTTCTGTTTTTTTTTTATCTTAATTATTGTTTGTGTCACAATAAAAAAACAATTTTCACCTTTAAAGTGGTAGGCATGTTGTGTAAATCAAATTGTGCTAACCCCCCAAATCTATTTTAATTCCATCTTGTAATGTGACAAAACAGGACAAACACCAAGAGGGATGAATACTTTTGCAAGACACTGTATGTTAACAATTTAAATGAAATTGACCAGATAAAACATTAAATATTTTGGGTTCATACTGTCTACAATGAAGTACAAGTCAAAGTAAATTAAGAAATCACTACTTACTTTTTTATTTGCATTTCCCATATTGTGCCAACATTTTCTGATTTGGAGTTACAATATCACATATGGAAATGATGTTTAATTTTAGTGCTTGCTTTTGCTGTCATCAGGGCATGCTCAAGGAGACAGTTGTGAGAGCAGGTTTTGACCTCAGCTGCCACACAGGAGCACATGTGTCCATGCACGTACACACACACACACACACACACACACACACACACACACACACACACTCTCTCTCTCTCTCTCTCTAGCCCTTACCCTATGTCACCATAAATTTAAATAGTTTAGCTCTTTTAGTAAAAACTGCACTCTTCAGGGGAAAAATCTAATTTCTCCATACCAGGTAAATGTCTTCAGGATATTCTCAACACATACCCACATAGACGATTCAGGATGGTGTTCAGGGGAAAAGAAATAAAAGAAAATAAAATGCAGATACACAGGAAAAAAAAAAATAATACTCGGTGAAGCCAATTCTACAGATGACAGCACAAGACTATCATGGGAATTTTTATTATACGTCTGCTCTGAAGGAGGGGGGGTATACTATTTATTTATTTATTTATTTATTTATTTTACCTCTGTCTGTCCATCTGTCTGTATCTCTATCCGTCCGAAACACCCTTTTTCTCAGCAACCACAAATCATAGCCACTTGGTACCGAGCTTCAGCTTGGGGTTCAATACCATGTATACCATTTTCAGATCTGTCCCACATCGACTTCCTGTTTACCGACCGAATGTATTTACGAAACATATAGGGTGGATTTACAAAATTTTTGTAACACTTTTCTCAGCAACTACAAATCACAACTGTTTGATATTTGGTACTGAGCTTCACCTTGGGGTTCTCCACCATGTACACCATTTTCAGGTCTGTCACACATTGACTTCCTGTTTACCAACTGAATGTTTACGAAACATATAGCGTGGATTTACAAAATTTTCGAAACACTTTTCTCAGCAACTACAAATCACACCTGCTTGATATTTGGTACTGAGCTTCAGCTTGGAGTTCTATACCGTGTATACCATTTTCAGGTCTGTTGCACATCGACTTCCTGCTTACCGACTGAATGTATTTACGAAACATATAGAGTGGATTTTGATGCTATTTCAAGAAGCAAAATGCTATTTCAAAATGACAGTTTACCAGGATGCTATTTGAAATCCCTGGGGAGAGACATGGCTCTTTACTTACTTGTTTCAGGGTTAATTATTTGTTGAAGTTAGCATTGATAATAAGTGTCCTATTCCTTCAATTGCTTGCATTCTGATATAAGCAAGAGCAGGGGGATACGTAAGAGAGCAGTAGCTCACAGTTGAGCTTGTTTATTTTTATTTATTTATTGATTCATTTATTTTTAAATTTCCCTAACTTTGATGAAACATTATGGATTTGTATAAAGTGTTGAGGTGCTCTCATGACTATTTTTTTTTCCTTTCTCCTGTGGAATTAGATTCTTTTGTAATTATTTTTGTTGTCCTTAAAAAAAAAAAGTCAGAACCCTGTGTGAAAGAATCTGTATCTTCTGTGCAACGCCAATCCCAATCTGTTAGTTTAGAATCCGATCAGCTGCACAAGCCTGCACAGAGGATAGTGTTTCAGAGTCTCCTGAGGCTGGAGTTAAACATGGCAGGAAAACCTCTCAGACACTGCTGTCGCCATCATTTTCCCAGTCAAATAAGTGGTCTTTTTATGGATATGATCTTCTGTGCTCCATGCTCATCTGAGCTGCATGTGTGCATTTTAAGTATTGTTATAATACGACATATATTTATTATCTCGTCTTCATCTGTTTATCCAGTGCCGGGTCGTGGAGGCAGCAGTCTGAGCATGGAAGCCCAAACTTCCCTTTCCCCAGACACCTCGGCCAGCTCCTCGGGAAGAACAACGAGGCGTTCCCAGGCCAGCTGAGAGACATAGTCCCTCCAGAGTGTCCTGGGTCTTCTCCATGGCCTCCTCCCTGTGGGACATGCCTGGAACACCTCCCAAGGGAGGCGTCCAGGAGGCATCCGAAAGAGATACCTGAGCCACCTCAGCTGATTCCTCTTGATGTGGAGGAGCAGCGGCTCTACTCCGAGCTCCTCCTGAGTGACTGTGCTTCTCACCCTAAGGGAGCGCCCAGCCACCCTGTGAAGAAAACTCATTTCAGCCACTTGTATCCACGATCTTGTTCTTTCAGTCATTACCCAAAGCTCATGACCATAGGTGAGAGTCGGAACATAGATCGACCGGTAAATCGAGAGCTTTGCCTTTTGGCTCAGCTCCTTCACCACGACAGACTGGTAAAGCGACCGCATCACTGCGGAGGCTGCACAGATCCACCTGTCGATCTCACGCTCTATCCTTCCCTCACTCGTGAACAAGATCCCGAGATACTTAAACTCCTCCACTTGAGGCAGGACTTCTCCACCAACCTGGAGAGGGCAAGCCACCCTTTTCCGGTCGAGAACCATGGCCTCGGACTTGGAGGTGCCGATTCTCATCCCAGCCGCTTCACACTCAAGTGCAAACCGGCCTAGTGCATGCTGAAGGTCCTGGTTTGAAGAATTCAACAGGACAACATCATTCACAAAAAGCAGAGATGAAATCCTGTGGTTCCCAAACAGGATTCCTTCTGGCCCCTGGCTGTGCCTAGAAATTCTGTCCATAAAAATTATGAACAGAACCAGTGACAAAGGGCAGCCCTGCTGGAGTCCAACATGCACTGGGAACAGGTCTGACTTACTGCCGGCAATGTGAACCAGACTCCTGCTCTGTTCGTACAGGGACAGGACAGCCCTTAGCAAAGAGCCCCAAACCCCATACTCCCGTAGCACTCCCCACAGAATACCATGAGGGACATGGTTGAATGTCTTCTCCAGATCCACAAAGCACATGTGGACTGGTTGGGCAAACTCCCATGAACCCTCAAGCACCCTATGAAGGGTATAGAGCTGGTCCAGTGTTCTGTGACCAGGACGAAAACCGCATTGTTCCACCTGGATCCAAGGTTCGACTATTGGCTGAATTCTCCTCTCCAGTACCCTGGAGTAAACCTTCCTGGGGAGGCTGAGAAGTGTGATTCCCCTATAATTTGAGCACACTCTCTGGTCCCCTTTCTTAAAAAGAGGGACCACCACCCCAGTCTGACACTCCAAAGGCACTGTCCCCGACCGCCATGTGATGTTGCAGAGGTGTGTCAGCCAAGACAGCCCCACAACATCCAGAGACTTGAGATAATCAGGGTGGATCTCATCCACCCCCGGTGCCTTGCCACCAAGGAGCTTGCAAACCACCTCAGTGACTTCAGCTTGGGTAATGGACGAGTCCACCTCTGAGTCATCAACCTCCACTTCCTCAATGGAAGACGTGATGGTGGGATTGAGGAGATCCTCAAAATATTCCTTCCACCGCCCAACAATGTCCCCAGTTGAGGTCAACAGCTCCCCACCCACACTATAAACAGTGTTGGCAGAGTACTGCTTCCCCCTCCTGAGGCACCGGACGGTTTGCCAGAATTTCTTCGAGGCTGACCGATAGTCCTCCTCCATGGCCTCACCGAACTCCTCCCAGTTCCGAGTTTTTGCCTACGCAACTGCCTGAGCTGTGGCACGCCTGCCCTGCCAAGACCTGTCAGCTGCCTCAGGAGTCCCGGAGGCCAACATGGCCTGATAGGACTCCTTCTTCAGCTTGATGAGATCCCTTACTTCCAGTGTCCACCACCAGGTTTGGGGATTGCCACCATGACAGGCACCGGAGACCTTGCGGCCACAGCTCTGAACAGCCGCATCTACAATGGAGGTAGAGAACATGGTGCACTCAGACTCAATGTCTCCCACCTCCCTCGGAAGCTGGGAGAAGCTCTCCTGGAGGTGGGAGTTAAAGACCTCCCCGACAGAGTGCTCGGCCAGACGTTCCCAGCAGACCCTCACCATATGTTTGGGCCTGCCAGGTCTGTCCGGCTTCCTCCTCCATCAGCGGATCCAACTCACCACCAGGTGGTGATCAGTTGACAGCTCAGCCCCTCTCTTCACCCGAGTGTCCAAGACATAGGGCTGGAGATCAGATGAAATGACAAAGTCAATCATCGACCTCCGACCTAAGGTGTCCTGGTGCCACGTGCACTTATGGACACCCCTATGCTCGAACATGGTGTTCGTTATGGACAAACCGTGACTAGCACAGAAGTCCAATAACAAAACACCACTCGGGTTCAGATTGGAGAGGCCATTCCTCCCAATCACGTCCCTCCAGGTGTCACTGTCGTCGCCCACATGAGCATTGAAGTCCCCCAGTAGAACAATGGAGTCCCCAGTCTGAGCACCTCTCAGTACCTCTCCCAGGGACTCCAAGAAGGCTGGATACTCTATATTGCTATTCAGCCCATAGGCACAAACAACAGCAAGAGTCCTTTCCCCGATCCGAAGGCGCAGAGAGGCAACCCTCTCGTTCACTGGGGTAAACTCCAACACATGGTGGCTGAGCTGGGGAGCTATAAGCAAGCCCACACCAGCCCGCCGCCGCTCACCATGGGTGACTCCAGAGAAGTGGAGAGTCCAGCCCCTCTCGAGGAGCTGGGTTCCGGAGCCCAAGCTGTGTGTGGAGGTAAGCCCGACTATCTCTAGCCGGTACCTCTCAACCTCCCGCACAAACTCAGGCTCTTTCCCCCCCAGCGAAGTGACATTCCATGTCCTAACAGCTAGCCGCTGTGTTCGGGGATCAGGTCGTCGAGGCCCCTGCCTTCGACTGCCACCCAATCCACACTGCACCAGCCCCCTACGGCTACCTCTGTGGGTGGTGAACCCACAGGAGGTCGGGCCCACGTCACCGCTTCGGGCTGAGCCCGGCCGGGCCCCATGGGCAAAGGCCCAGCCACCAAGCACTTGCATACGAGCCCCAACCCCGGGCCTGGCTCCAGGGTGGGGCCCCGGCTGCGCCATACCAGGCGATGTCACAGTCCTTGATCTATTATTATCCATAAGGGTTTTGGTGAACTGCTCTGGGTCTGGCCTGTCACCTAGGACCTGTCTGCCTTGGGAGACCCTAACAGGGGCGTAATGCCCCTGACAACATAGCTCCTAGGATCATTCAAGCACACAAACCCCTCCACCACAATAAGGTGGCAGTTCTAGGAGGGGACAGATTTATTATTTTGCATTTATTTATTTTCAGTACATACTGATTGCATACTGATTTATTTGTTTTCAGTGAAGACAGAAGTATTAATTTATAACCTGTGTACAGATGTTAATTAAAGTGTGGTTGGTTGCATTTCACCAAATTAATAAAACAGCCTGAAATAGCAATCAGTTTTTGCTTTCACTATGAAAGTCAACCATGAAAGTCAAAAACTTTCTGGAATTGCAGGTCTACTTGTAAAAATTAATAATCGCACACACACACACACACACACACACACACACACACACACACACACACACACACACTATAGCTTCTTTGGTGTCCAAACAGCTTCCTAACTGCAATTACCACTGTCAATTTCAGATAACTCAGTCTGTTCTTCAGTTCCCTTAGTGTGTAACATCTTACAGTCTTCTTCCTTTTGATCGTCGACACCCTGGTGAAAAGCTGGTCATCTTACAAAGCTCAAATTCCCAACAATGCCGGACTGAGAGTTTCTCTTTGTTGTTTTTAATAACATCCCACATCCTGCCTTCTGTCTAAGTCCAGCAGAGTTCACTTTTCTTTCAAGGTGTTTTTTTTTCCCTTCAGAGTAAATGCTAAATATGTGGTGAAAGGTAGTAGCTCTAGAAATTGCTTCTGAAACTCATTTAATGCAACACAGGGTATTGAATTCCCAACACATCCAGCCACACCTGCTGAAGATATAAACGATTGCTCAGACCTGGAAAGCAGCTTCTTTGTATTGTGACACCTATAGTACATCTTTAGGTATGGGGCACCTGATCACCCCAAACTTACATATTAACAACATTTTAACAATAGATGTATCGAGTCACCGCCCATTTTATTAGGACCAACTGTCAAAAGTCAAAGTCCCTTTCAAGCCAGAATCTGGTCTTCCCAGGCAGTCTTCTGTCCCAGTACTAACCAACTATTTAAAGGAGATATGCAGAACCTTTATTTTTAAATAAATTTCTGAGTGGATAGTATCTCCATCCTTGACTCTTGTATGCTGCATAAATGGGAATAAAAAAAAGACATTTTTGAGAGTTAAATTTGACCGCAAAGTTGGCATTCGAGCTGCCCCGCTGAGCCAGCCAGCCCTGAGTGCATGACGTCACAGCAGGAACTGGTTTTAAGGCTGAGGCCTTTTACAGCTATAGACCAAAGTCATATAAACAAAAATTAATGGTGAAAGTAAGAAATACCATTACCGACTTGCTCAACTAAGACTGATTTGCCTTCATTGATTGTGGGTTGACTCTCATTAAAACAGGATGGGTGTTATACCGTAACTTATGCAACATACATGTACATGCATGCATTTTCACTGATAAAACATAAAAGGCTAATTAAATAATCAGATGAACTGAGACAATCACATTCAGAAGCAAATTAAATAATCTTATACCAGTAACTTAAACACACAATACAAGTTACATGTATTAATCTAAATGCAGGTAAACAACGTGTTGTTTTTGTTGTTTTGTATCCAAAGGAGAGCCGCAGCTTACCCATCTATGTTCTTGCTTCTTGAAGGCCGATCTTGTGGCCGATTGTTTTGAAACAATCTGATTTTCAGTTGTGCATTCAGTTCTCTGTTCAGTCGCTTCTTCCACGTAAGGGCGAGATGGCAGAAATATCCAGCAGAGAAATCAAATGGCTGCTCCACCCATTCTCCATTTTCTCCATACTGAGTACTCTGCCATTACTGCTCGGCTCAGGCAGTTACTAAAACCCAGGATGGGATGAGACGTCACTGGTTTTAGCAATAACCGTGGGGAGGTCACTGCCCGAGCGATAATATGTCACGTCCCATTCCATCCTGGGTTTTACCAACAACCCTCAGCTCACACTTTGGGGGGACTGGTGCAACTGAACTTCATCTCATCTCATTATCTCTAGCAGCTTTATCCTGTTCTACAGGGTCGCAGGCAAGCTGGAGCCTATCCCAGCTGACTACGGGCGAAAGGCGGGGTACACCCTGGACAAGTCGCCAGGTCATCACAGGGCTGACACATAGACACAGACAACCATTCACACTCACACCTACGGTCAATTTAGAGTCACCAATTAGCCTAACCTGCATGTCTTTGGACTGTGGGGGAAACCGGAGCACCCGGAGGAAACCCACGCGGACACGGGGAGAACATGCAAACTCCGCACAGAAAGGCCCTCGCCGGCCACAGGGCTCGAACCCGGACCTTCTTGCTGTGAGGCGACAGCGCTAACCACTACACCACCGTGCCGCCCGCAACTGAACTTACTTTCCTTAAAATAAATAAATAAATAAATAAAATAAATAAATACTTTCCTTTTCTTGTAGTTTTATTTAATTGTTGGTACTGCACCCTCTTTCAATACAGGCTTATAGCCAACACTCCTCAACAGATCAGAGGTCTCATACAAGTCCTCAGTAAAATGTGCAGAGCAGAGGAGAGACCACTTCATAGGCACCCATTGTGCCCATGAACTTCTCGCAAAATGCGTCCAAATCTTTGAAATCTGAACATTCTTGGGCCATGAATGCAGCATAAATCCACCTTCTGTCATGTTGCTGCACCCACCAGCAACATATCTATGTGGCATGGCGATAAATTAGCTCAAAATGGAGGATCGGAGTTGCAGTCAGCTCTGTGTTTTAGTATAGCAGAAATGGCGATGAGACCAATAGACTTCTTGCTGTGACATTACAGATATCAAGGTCATTCACTCAGACCGCTACCAATATAAATCACTTTAAAAATTACGACATTGCATTTATTGTTAACACTTAAAACTATTCCTGTGCCATTCTTGAGGTCTCAAGGCATTTATAAATGAAAGTGAGGCCATGGTTCTGCGTATCTCCTTTAAGGTGTAGCGTCAATCTCTGTTTCAGTAGCCCTCAGCCTCTCACCTATACAGCTAGGGTTACAGTGAGGGTCTAGTCCTCTGGTAGTCTCTGAGAGTTTGACTTTCCCACTCACATCTGTATTGCAGCGTGCTTTGACAGATGGTAGTAGGTACCATTTTTATGATGGTCTTTGGTATGACACGACCGTGAGTAGAACTCATGATCTCCCGGTCAAGAGGCAGACACGCTAACCACAAGGCTAACTCACTGTAGGAACACCTGTACATCTGCACATTCATGCAGTTATTGAATCAGTCAATCATATGGCAGCAGATACAGGTTAAGAGGGGTTTGTTGTTGTTGTTGTTTGTTTTTTCATTTAATGTTCACATCGAACATCAGAATGGAAGAAAATTGTGATCCCTGTGACTTTGATGCAACACTGTGGCATGGTTGTTGATACCAGATGGACTGGTTTGAGTATTTCAGAAACTGCCGAGCTCCTGACAACTTCACACACAACAGTATCTTGAGTGTACATACAGTGGTGCTTGAAAGTTTGTGAACCCTTTAGAATTTTCTATATTTCAGCATAAATATGACCTAAAACATCATCAAATTTTCACACAAGTCCTAAAATAGGTAAAGAGAACCCAGTTAAACAAATGAGACAAAAATATTATACTTGGTCATTTATTTATTAAGGAAAATGATCCAATACTGCATATCTGTGAGTGGCAAAAGTATGTGAACCTTTGCTTTCAGCATCTGGTGTGACCCCCTTGTGCAGCAATAACTGCAACTAAATGTTTCCAGCAACTGTTGCTCAGTCCTGCACACTGGCCTGGAGGAATTTTAGCCCATTCCTCCATACAGAACAGCTTCAAATCTGGAATGTTGGTGGGTGTCCTCCCATGAACTGCTCGCTACAGGTCCTTCCACAACATTTAGATTGGATTAAGGTCAGGACTTTGACTTGGCCATTCCAAAACATTAACTTTATTCTTCTTTAATCATTCTTTGGTAGAAGACTTGTGTGCTTAGGGTCATTGTCTTGCTGCATGACTCACCTTCTCTTGAGATTCAGTTCATGGACAGATGTCCTGACATTTTCCTTTAGAATTCGCTGATATAATTCAGAATTCATTGTTCCATCAATGATGGCAAGCCGTCCTGGCCCAGATGCAGCAAAACAGGCCCAAACCACGATACTACGACCACCATGTTTCACAGATGGGATAAGGTTCTTTTGCTGGAATGCAGTGTTTTCCTTTCTCCAAACATAACACTTCTCATTTAAACCAAAAAGTTCTATTTTGGTCTCATCCGTCCACAAAACATTTTTCCAATAGCCTTCTGGCTTGTCTACATGATCTTTAGCAAACTGCAGACGAGCAGCAATGTTCTTTTTGGAGAGCAGTGGCTTTCTCCTTGCAACCCTGCCATGCACACCATTGTTGCTCAGTGTTCTCCTGATGGTGGACTCATCAACATTAACATTAGCCAATGTGAAAGAGGCCTTCAGTTACTTAGAAGTTACCCTGGGGTTCTTTGTGACCTCGCCGACTATGGCTACATCCACACGACAACGGCAACGAGATTTAAAAAAAAAAAAAAAAAAAAAAAAATATATATATATATATATATATATATATATATATATATATATATATATCGCGTCCACATGGGCAACGTATCAGTAAAATATCAGGTACATGTGGCAACGCAACACTTGCTGAAAACGATGCAATACACATGCCACACCTCTAGGTGCGCTGTAAGACAGTCCCATCGGAGACACCACAACAATAGAAGTAGTAAGGATGCATGCGCATAAACTATTATGCGTGAGACTTCATATTAGCCACAAAGTCAGAAAAATCTGTTCGTAAAATTACGTTATAATGACCAAATACAATGAAAAGTATTTTTCCAGTCTCATCTGTGAAAGGTAATCCCATGTGATCTCGTTTGGACGGCAAACCTGTTGGTACAGTTAAACGCAGCACATGAATGAGGCAACTTTATTCCCCGCTTTGACCCATCCAATATGGCGGCGAGGATGACGTATGATTCTACATGGAAGGCGGCGTCTTTAATGGTCCGGAATAAATTGAATGCTACACGTTGATTGATTAATTTGTTCTTCTACGCCCTTTTTGAGGAATGTATTGTAGGACTTAAACCAACATCTGAAGAGGTGAGATTGCTCCTTTTTTTCCCTATTTTTGCTGGCGGGATTGACTCTGCCCTAAGGGCTATTTTTTTTCTCTCTCTCTCTCTCTCTCTTTGCACCATTACACAATAAATGAGTCATTCTATAATTAGGGGTACATTTCATGTAAAGCAAAATCTCAAAATATCAGTATTCTTTTTCAATAAATAACCTATATGTTTCCATGGTATATACCCTCAAGTTCCTAAACAAATTAATTGCCAAGCTTAATCTTAAATTACTTTTAAAATATTTTAATGAAAATGAACACTTGATTGTTTATTTTGTCAACCGTGTTACGGACAAATGTTATGTCATCTTAAACATATATAAAAATACTACACATTTGAAAACACATTTGTTTGAAAGTGCTTAAGTCCATTAACAAGATGTTTTTAATTAATCTGTACAACCGTTATGGAAAATATGAATTTTGAGCTTCATAAATAGGATTTTATGGTTCACTGTGATGCAGAATGACACTTTTTTCAACATAAATCCTTGTTACGTCGAATTTAGTGTTGTTCTCTCTCCTTATACAAGACTTCCCTATCCAGAGATAATCCCCAATCTTTTATTTTACAGTTCATCAAACACATAAGAGATTTATAGCACAAAAAACACTTGCAACACAGTTGACAGGCAATGTAACACAATTGACGGGAGTAACACAGTTGACAGGCCAGAAGAACAAGAGGACACTTTTTAGGATAAAAAGAGCTTTTTATTGTTTTAAATTTAACTACAAATAAGCTGATGAATTCAGGTGAACTGTTAAAACAACATTTAGACACAATTTCAGAGAAACATAGCTTATTTAACAAATTGAACATATTAAATCATTCTGTTTGTTTGTCTGTCAATATGAAGATTAAGTGACAAAAACATACTCCTCCTCGACTGTGTCATAGCTGATGGGTAACACAGTTGACGGTAACACAGTTGACATTTCGGCCATTTTTAGAATGTTGCGCTAACTGCAGACCTCAGAGCTTTCACTACAAGACCTTAATCAATTCATATTTTTATTATCTTTACCTGTATACTTTGTAAATACAATTTCTAAATCAGGTTTATATGAATATGTTGACAACACAGTTGACAGACAATTAACCCTCTCTAGGACTATACAACAGTATTGATGAAAATATTGAAGAGGTGAACTCAAAACTTACCACACAGTCTTCAAATTTCCCACCAAAGAGGATATGACATCACATGATGTTGGTCACATGACTTAGGACCAAACCATTTGCCGATTTATGGGGGGGTTTCAATGGGTAACACAGTTGACACAAGTTTCTCGGACGCACACAAAATTCTTCATTTAATTTATAATATAAAGCATTTTAGGCTTTTAAACACTTTTGTCATATTATAATAATTACCATGAATAAATATTTGTAAAAATTTTAAACAAAAAACTTTTTTTAAAATGTAAATATGAAGACCAAACCTGACATTTGGAAAATCGGACAGCATAAAAACACCAAATTCCAGTATTATATATGCATTTTTGCAGAGTAAAATGATGTAATTTGTTGACTTTTTGTATTATATAAAAGAGAAATGTGTGCTAATGTACAAAAGATCATTGGCTGAAGTTAATAGTTAGTGAAATTGACAAATACAGCACATGGACTTGAGATGTACCCTTAATTATAGAATGACTCAAATATTCACAGTGAAAATATTTTGTAAGCGCATTTCATGAACCAAGTTATAGGATTTGTTGACAACTTGCATCGAGTTCGTTACACTTCTACCCGGCGTGAAGCACATGTGGTGGTGACATCATCGTAAACAAATCCGTTCTACTCATCCAGACGACTTCGCAATGGCGCCATTGCCAGATCTTTCCACTCTGGAACCCGTTCTCAAAAGATTTCGTTTTGGGGCACCCAAAACGCCGGTGCTGTGTGGACGCCAGGCCGAAACGATAAACAATTTTATCAGATTCACCTGAATCTGTTGCCGTGTGGACAGGGCCTATTACACGCCTTGCTCTTGGAGTGATCTTTGTTGGTCGACCACTCCTGGGGAGGGGAACAATGGTCTTGAATTTCCTCCATTTGTACACAGTCTGTCTGACTGTGGATTGGTGGAGTCCAAACTCTTTAGAGATGGTTTTGTAACCTTTTCCAGCCTGATGAACATCAACAATGCTTTTTCTGAGGTCCTCAGAAATCTCCTTTGTTCGTTCCATGATACACTTCCACAAACATGTGTTGTGAAGATCAGACTTTGATAGATCCCTGTTCTTTAAATAAAACAGGGTGCCCACTCACACCTGATTGTCATCCCACTGATGGAAAACACCTGACTCTAATTTCACCTTCAAATTAACTGCTAATCCTAGAGGTTCATATACTTTTGCCACTCGCAGATATGTAATATTGGATAATTTTCCTCAATAAATAAAATGACTAAGTATAATATTTTTGTCTCATTTGTTTAACTGGGTTCTCTTTGTCTACTTTTAGGACTCGTGTGAAAACCTGATGTTGTTTTCGGTCATATTTATGCAGAAATATAGAAAGTTCTAAAGGGTTCACAAACTTTCAAGCACCACTGTAGAATGGTGCAAAAAACCAAATAACATCCTGTGTGCAGAGGGTTCGCATGCTGAAACACCTTGTTAATGAGAGAAATCTGAGGAGAATGACCAGAGATTCGTTTCTGAAAATGACTGTTTAACTGTTATTCCAAAAATTATATCTCTATTCTGTCATATGTAAAGTAATACTGATGATGACAAAACAAATTTCAGTTCTTACAAGCAAATAGAAAACACAAAAAATCAAATTAACTTTTTTTTTAATGCTTACATAAAAATGCTTTACATCCTTTTGAAATAACATCGGATAAAACACAACCGTGTGTGTGTGTGTGTGCATTCATGTGTAAAGTTGATGAATAAGATTCTCGTGACTAGAATCTCCTTGTTAAGTCTGACATCAAATGCCATTTCCAGGTCCAAAAGCTCCTTAAGTATTGTTCACAGAGTGGCTTTTTTTCTGTATTTGTCTTTTTTAGACCCCTTTAGCAATTAAATTTAGCAATAAAAAAATAGTCCCAAATCTACCAACTTCAGCATACATTAGTGCCTGTCTCGAACTCGATATGGCTTTGTGTCCAGCTCATGTCAAAGCTGCTGTTATAAGACTTTAGAAAGGGGGTTCATTCAACTCTCAGTGTAACACCTGACTTGTACTTGTGACCAGTCACTCATCATCGTTACTCTTTTGCCGCTTTTCCACTACCAACGCGGCTGAGTTGGGCTGAGCCGTGCCGTGCTGAGTTGGGCTGAGTCGAGCTGTGTGGGGCTGTTGGAGTTGCATTTCGACTACAACCGCGCTGAACTGTGCTGGCTGGAAGTGGGTGGACACATTGGGTGGAGTTAGCGAAAGTGGGTGGACGTCACGTGATGTCGTTAGGCGGCGCAAACAGTGACATCAGTGACCTTTTAAGTGGTAGTCTCACGGCCCGGATAGTAAACAATAAACATGGAGGACATGGAGTCGTTAGTGTTGCTGGTCTTGGTGCTGTGGCTTGTTGTCACCGACAACGCCAACAGATACTGGCAAGAGCGTATAGATGAGGCAAGGTGCATAAGGCTTCAGAAATTCTCGTAATTCTCCTTCTTCCGGGTTTATGGTGTTTACAGATCCCAGCATGCTCGCGGGGCGTGTGTGGGCATGT
Organism: Neoarius graeffei; assembly: GCF_027579695.1. Classification (NCBI taxonomy): domain Eukaryota; kingdom Metazoa; phylum Chordata; class Actinopteri; order Siluriformes; family Ariidae; genus Neoarius; species Neoarius graeffei. Next base: position 26,466,487 of record NC_083577.1, read on the forward strand.
GAGGACACTCCTCCTCACCAATCAGTGCACAGGGGAGTGTCTCCTCATGCCCCTAGCCCCACTCGGCTCAGTTTGGCTCACTTCAGCCCCACTCCAAAACCGTGCGAGTTTTGGGTGCTGAGTAGGGCTGAAGCGAGCTGAGTCGTGCTGCTCTGAGGTAGTCGAAACGCGAGCCATGTCAGGCTGAAGTGAGCTGAAGTGAGCTGAAAAAGGGTAGTGGAAAAGGGCCATTTGAGGCTTAACCTCACGAGTCTGAGGACTCTGATCACCCGTAGCAGCCACAAATCCATTGCTTAAATCCAGACCATTCCCTCATCAGTCTAAGAAGCTGCCCCTAGTCCATTTCCTCGTTCTTTTGATCCTTGTCCATCTGTCCAGCTGTCATCTCTTCCCTTTGTTTGCTGTAGGAACCATGAACAACATCTGTTTTTCTAGTGTTGAGTTGTCCATTCGTACACAATGGCCTAGCCGCTAAAAATGTTGTCTTTCTTAGTACTCATGGACTGTGTTGTGCCAGCAAGTCTGTGTGTGTGTCTTCACTGGAATAGACCAAGGTATAGTCCCAGTGCCCTGCTGCTCTCTCAGCTTCAGACGTGCCCATGGGTGGTGTGTTGTGTCACTTGAAGCCTCCTTGTACTATTTTCCATAGCAACCATACCCACTCAACTTCTAGCTCATCCATAACACCAGTATCTAAATCCGACATGGCTGAGTTGGACATCAACCTTGATCAAATGAAGGCAACTATGTACTTAACTCTTGTCTTGAACTTCACTCGGTGGTCTGAGAGTATTTTGTTCAGTTCTAATTGCTGGGTTTCACAAGAAGTCACATCCACCTCATTAGTTATTCAAAACTTTAGCTGGTGGTCTACCAAAGCTCAGTTGACAAAGCGTTTGTATGGAGAAAGTGCATTGCTCGCATCAAAAATGCCTTATGCTTGCATTGTTTTAGGTTTTTTGAATCGATCAAACCATGAAACTGATAAAAGTTTCTTCAGGGTTTGCCGTGAACTTTTCCAAGTACTTTTCTTGCTATGTGTCATTATTTTACAGTACTTTTTTTTAGTCACAAAGCACTAAAGTCCCCAGCTGTTTCTTTGTTTACTCCTCACGAAGTCCATATGCATAAAGGTCACGACAAAATTCTTACCCAGCCATACAGTTACAATGCACCGTGATCACTTCTCCATCTCGCTTAACTAAGATTCAGATCTTTAAAGGGGTTTCTGATGATCTTTGTGAATGATTTACCTGAGAGATAAGAGCCAACACAAGTGAGAATTAAGCAAACTGTTGTTTGTTTACACTTCAACTTGCAGCCCTTCGTTGAAAAGACATGAATGAATAGCTTAAAAAAGACATACTTACACGGGCAAAAACAATACAGGATTCAATGGGCAGCAACTTGATACTGAGGTCCTTTACCTAGCCACATACAAAAAAGTTGTAAGCCTCCATACTCTTCCACGCTTTCATCTGTTTTGTGGTGTAGAAGGACGTCTGCAACACCAGATAGTTCAAGATGTCAGGGAACTCGACTGAAGGGTAGTTTTTGAGATTGTATGAAAAATCCTTCTTTCCCAGACTGTAGGGGTCGATTCCATTGCACATAGCAATCTTCTGAATATATCTAAAGTGAGCAGTGGCTTCTAGACTATGAGCATACTCTGATAAGTTATCACTAGTTGTTTGCACTACAGTAGCTGTTTAGACCACCAGCTATTTCACTTCCAGTAAAACCGCTAAGAAAAGTCACATGACTGAAACCCAGCAATATCAGTTCACTGATAACCATGGTCCTGCCCCACAACCAGTCACTGATAACCCTGGGCTTGCATACTGTATGACCAATCACTGATCACCACTGTTTGTCCCACCCTTTCACCTCTTTGTTCTTCTGTTTCAACTTTCTTTTCAGAGATATTACATTTTACATTTGACGTACGTATGTTAAATGCTTTCCTTCATGGCAATTGTATTATTTTTTTGGACCCAGACAACAAGGGAACCAACATTGTGGCATGTTAAGAAAATGAGGCTTGGCCATGGAAATATGGTCATGTCACAAGTGGATAATGATGTAGGTGAAAAAGAAACACCATTTGAATGTGTATGTTTGCCTACAAAACCTTATGTTGTGTGCATTACAAATGTAATTACAAGTGATGCATTTACAAGGATTTGGCGAAATTCTGAGAGAACAGTATAGTTTTGTGACATTGCTTTTGTTTCTGCTTCCATCTGTGGCCCTCCTACCATGACAGTGGGACTAATGAGCAACTGGCTCCTATGGGAGGGTTAAGAAGGACATGGGGTGTGTGGATGTGTTTGAGTATGCTGCATTGACCCAATTAACACCACCAGTCCTCCGGTATTGAGAGGGATACAGGCTTTCATTAGTTCAGTTGTTATTCCTCGCTCTCATTTGTCATTTTTGTCGAAGAGGATTAATATTGCTCGAGTTCTCATCTTTTGATGTTTTTTTTCTCCATTTTCTATTTATGCCTCATTAGATACTTTATATATAATATCATTTGTCTTTCGGTTTCAAAAAGGTTAGGTTAGATTAGATTAGATTAGATTAGATTAGATTAGATTAGATTAGATTAGATTAGATTAGATTAGATAGAACTTTATTGATCTCCTTTGGGAGGATTCCCTCAGGGAAATTCAAATTCCAGTAGCATCATTACAGGAGGGGCGGCACGGTGGTGTAGTGGCTAGCGCTGTCGCCTCACAATAAGAAGGTCCGGGTTCGAGCCCCGTGGCTGGCGAGGGCCTTTCTGTGCGGAGTTTGCATGTTCTCCCCGTGTCCGCGTGGGTTTCCTCCGGGTGCTCCGGTTTCCCCCACAGTCCAAAGACATGCAGGTTAGGTTAACTGGTGACTCTAAATTGACCGTAAGTGTGAATGTGAGTGTGAATGGTTGTCTGTGTCTATGTGTCAGCCCTGTGATGACCTGGTGACTTGTCCAGGGTGTACCCTGCCTTTCGCCCGTAGTCAGCTGGGATAGGCTCCAGCTTGCCTGCGACCCTGTAGAAGGATAAAGCGGCTAGAGATAATGAGATGAGATGAGATCATTACAGGATAAACATAGAATAGAAAATCAAGAAAACTTCAAGATAAATTAATTATCAACATATGCAAGTATAAAAAATAAAATATGAAAAAAGTCCAGCAGGTGCCAGATACTACGGTTATGGAAAGGGTGACAAAATATATAACTTACTGACTCTTGCTTATGTAACATATTGGAAAAGAAGTTCACAAATCCATGGTTTGGAACTCTTTGTAACATCTGAATGCCTTTCTGTAACAGACTGAGCAAGAAGTATCCAGATGATTCCAGTTCCATTAAATGGTAATGTGAACATCTAATAATTAATCAGACAAGTAAAATTTTTACAGTATATCTCGACACACTGAATTAATATCCATAATGATATTGGCATTTGAGTTTTCTGACTGCTTGAGAAATTAACACATGTTCAGTGCAAAATGGACCTGTTTGTTGGTGAGAATGAATTAGCAACAGTTAACTAGCTCATGGGCAACACGGTGGTGTCGTGGTTAGCACTGTTGCCTATCAGCAAGAAGGATCTGGGTTTGAGCCCAGTGGCTGACGGGGGCTTTTCTGTATGGAGTTTGCATGTTTTCTCCCCGTGTCTGCATGGGTTTCCTCCGGGTGCTCCGGTTTTCCCCACAGTCCAAAGACATGTGGTTAGGTTAACTGGTTACTACCGGTAAGTTGTCCATAGGTGTGAATGGTTGAGAGGAGAAAACCCCTATAATAATCTAGGCAATGAGAAACCACTATTGTAATTCTTCCCTAGAAACATTGATGACTGAAGCTGTCCGATCGGACCTGCCATCCAGTTTTTAACTTTTCTCAAGAGAAAAAAATAAACAAATAAATAAATTAGAAGGGCACTCGGTACAGTGCATACCTCTGCCAAGCCATATATTCGGATTTACATCATAATCCACCCAATTGTTCCTTGGCCCATGCCCACCTTCCCTCAAAATTTTATCAAAATCCATTCAATACTTTTTTGAGTTACGTTGGGAACAGAAAAAAAAAATCCTGGACCCATATACACATCGGGATCCTGGATCCACATACATATTCAGATTTGCATCAAAATGTAAATAATTGTTCCTTGGCCCATGGTTCACCCTTCCTCCAAATTTCATCAAAATCCATTCACTACTTTTAGAGTTATGCTGTGAAGAGGTAAACAAACAAATGGAGGCAAAAACATAACCTCCTCCAACAAAGTTCCATCCATCCATCCATTATCCATAGCCGCTTATCCTGTTCAGGGTTGCAGGCAAGATGGAGCCTATCCCAGCTGACTATGGGCGAGAGGCGGGGTACACCCTGGACAAGTCACCAGATCATCGCAGAGCTGACACATAGAGACAAACAACCATTCACACTCACATTCACACCTACGGTCAATTTAGAGCCACCAATTAACCTAACCTGCATGTCTTTGGACTGTGTGGGAAACCGGAGCACGCGGAGGAAACCCATGGGGACATGGGGAGAACATGCAAACTCCACACAGAAAGGCCCCCATTGGCCACTGGGCTCATACCCAGAATCTTTTTGCTGTGAGGCCACAGCGCTAACCACTACACCACCGTGCCACCCTCCAGCAAGTTTGGCAGAGGTAATTAACTGACAAGTGTCAGTCATTTAAACTTAGCAAATGTATAATGTTAAATTTCGGATTTAAAATAAGCTTGTGTATTTTCTGAACTGCTAAAACAAACTTGGAGGAAGAATCACCAGAAGCCCTAAACTCCATAACTTTAACTAGAGGTTTCATCTGTCAGGGATATAATTTTCAGAAAAGAAAACAAAAAAAGCATTATTTTTTAAGTATATATATATATATATATATATATATATATATATATATATATATATATATATATATATATATATATATATATTTATAAGTTTTCCAATTATAACCACAAATGACTAAAAATGGCTAGCTAGCTTGATGAATAGATGGATCTTTATTGCCGTTTCTGCATAAATGCCTCCAGGCCACTCAAAATTTGGATTAAATAAATATATTTTTTTTTCTCAAAGCCATTAGGATCAACTAATTATTATTATTTTTTAAAATCACATTTTGGTTATCCTTAAGAATCCCACACTGAACAGCTAACAGCTAAAAAGAAATGACATTTTGGTGTGCTTTTAAGTAAAAATGCTTGGGGGAAAAAATAGAATTTTTAGCATCGGTATGGAATTTAAGGTGCCAGAATTGCACCAGTATCAAAACATTGAAAGGATGAAATGCTCGGGCTGAGATGAGATCACATAGATTCCAGTTTCCTGATGGGGTGAACTGAAATGAGTCTCAGGACAAGATCAAGACATCAAGGTCCTTCAATAACTACAGTGACAAGAGTCTGCCAAAAACAACCTCATCTTTCCTCTATCACACACACACACACACACACACACACACACACACACACACACACACACACACACACACACACACACACAGAGAGTTGCTGCCAGAGTCAGCCTCATGCTGTCTGGGTCTGACTCAAGCTGTGCTACATCCCTTTGAAAACTCCTCAGTGATGTATTTCATATTTATGAGTTGGCCATTGGACTGCATTCATGCCATAATTATACCACTGTCAGCAGTAATTTCCATTCAGTTCATCAGGAAAAACAGAAAGCCGACCCAAAACATACGACTGACTGTATTTCCTCTTGGTGCATTGGCAAAAAAAGAAAAGCTGGCCACGCACATCAGCAATATGTTTCTATTAAACAGCAGGGGTTGGATGTGATCGTCTTTCAAATGGCCAATCCATCTTAAAGCATGAGACAGTGCCGGATGAGCAAAGCATGTGGTCTTAAATGATCCATAATATGGAGATGATCATTGGTTGCCGGCTTTCATTTTATGCATTTGATACAATCTGTTTACAATAAGGATATAATAATAGGCTCAACTGAATCGAATGCCTCTCACAAACAGAGGGGCCATAGCATTCTGCATGGAATATTAAGACTGAATCAAATATGACCACGACATCAAATTCCTATCCAATACATCAAAATATCCAACATATCCATCTTTAAACTCGAAAGCATACATGTGTCATCATACTGCATTAGTGTGTGACAGTCTCTTTCACATTCTTGCCTCTGTTCAGATCCTCCCCCCTCATCATGCTTCCCCTCCCTCTCCGATTCCTTTATCTCATCCCTCCTCTCCCATCCATCCACCATAAATGGATTTGCACACATGCAATTCAATCATTTCAGGTCCTGCCTGTAATCCACACATCGCTACCTCTACTCCTCATGTAGGATGAGACTGTCTCTGAGATATTGCTGCCTCTTTGATATTGCAGCCACCATCATCACTTCAAGTTTTGATTTCAGCCAGCATACAAGACCTGGGAAATATATTTCCATTATGATCCACTCAAAATAATCCCACCACGGCATGACGAATATAGATCTATGCTCAATTTAAGATTCCATAAAGAGCACTGCCAGTGAGACTGGGGAATGTCTCTTCTGGGGTACAATGACTCCAGTGTGCACTTGCAATCAAACTAAAGAGGATGTGAATTCAACCAATTGGTTCATGATGGTAAATCATACTGCTTTTGGAGAAGATGTGCTTTTGAATATATATTGTAGTCTACCATAAAGTAAAACTAATATCTCAGAATATCTTCAATCCATTCTTTTCATTATATATGACACTCACCAGCCACTTTAATAGGAACTTGTTCATGATTCTAAGATCCCTGTTCTTGGCTGCAGGACTGGAACCCAATGTAGTCTTCTGCTTTTGCATGCTGAGATGCTTTTCTGCTCACCACAGTTGTAAAGAGTGATTATATGAGTTACTATATCCTTCCTGGCAAAAAAAGCTCGAACCAATCTGGCCATTTTCTTCTGACAAACAAGACATTTGTTTCCACCCACAGAACTGCCATGCCCTCAAATTTTTTGTTGTTGTTGTTTTTCGCACCACTCTGTGTAAACTCTAGAGACTTGTGTGTGAAAATCCCAGGAGATCAGCAGTTTCTGAAATACTTCAACCAGTCCATCTGGCTCAAACCAACACCCATACCACAGTGAAAGTCACACTTTGAGATCACAATTTTTCCTATTCTGATGTTTGAACATTATGAACATTAACTGAAGCTCTTGATTTGTATCTGCATGATTTGATGCATTGTGCTACTGTCAAGGGATTGGCTGATTAGAGAACTGGATAAAACTGTGAGTGTATATGGACCATGGACATAGCTTCTACTGATAGTTCTTCAATCCATTTCATGAACTGAATGTTTTTTGTTTTTTTTTTAATTAAACCCTGAAATTAAAGCAATGCAAGGTCTGGCCTCACCTTATCTCTCTGAACTCCGACACCCAGACTCTGAGATCCACCGATACTGGTTTACTGGGTGGTGTCTCTAAACAAATTGACATCAGTAGGGCCAGAATCTTTTGTGCCATAGGCCCAAACACTGGAATCCCAAAGGACTTTCTTGACTGTACTTCCTTCTCCAGTTAATTGTTAACTTTCTACCAGCATTTTCCTGTTCGTCTTCCTACCATTATTTTCCCCCATGTTTTGTACACCAACCCTGAGTATTAGAAAGACACTATAAAATAATAGGCATGGATAATTGGACAAATTTTGTTGCAATTAAATAGACTAATCATGATAATCTACAAGAAGGATTTTGTGTCAATATTTGTTAATATGTGTTAGGACTAGGACTGTTTTGGCCTCTAGAGGCCGCTGTTATTTCCTTTTCATGTCGTGTTTATTTTGGCCTCTAGAGGCCGCCACTGTTCCTGTGTTTTGTGTTTGTGTTAATTGCCTAATTATCTTCACCTGTGTCCTTAATTAGTTTGTCTATTTATACCCCTGAGTTCAGTCCTCTTGTCACGGAGTCTTTGTGCTGTTATGTTTATCTCCAGTTTCCTTTGTACTGTGTTTTTTTTGATCTTCTTAGCTTTTGTATTTTTGCACTTTGCTTTTCTTTTGGATTTTACTCTTTGGTTTTTTTTTGTCTTTTGTTTTGCCCTGTATATAGTGTATATAGTTTAAATAAACCTTTTGATTCTTTTTCTACTTCCGCCTCACGCCTCTGCATTTGAGTCATCCCCCTGGTGGCCTAGTGGGGGTTTGCTGGATTATCACACCAACGAACCAGGTTCGAATCCCAGCAAAACCCTAACAGAAAGACTCCGTCATGACCGACTCAGCAGAGGCTGCTTCAACTGTCTACCCGGCCAACCTTCAGGGAATTATGGCAGCTTTGACACGCTTCGGAGCGACCATGGACGCTCATGGACGTACGCTCACCAGCCAACGTGAGGCCCTCGCTCGCCACGAGGAACTGCTTCAGCAAATTGGGAAAACCCTGGCACAGCTGACATCTCTGCCTGCATCTCCTGCTCCTGATCCAGTTCCTGCTCCTGATCCAGCTCCCACTCCTGCTCCAGTGCCTCCTGCAATGCTGCCTTCTTCACCTCGCGAACCCAGCCTTCCTGCACCACAGAGGTATGACGGCAAGCACAGTGAGTGCCGAGAGTTCCTTACCCAGTGTCAACTCACCTTTGAGCTTCAGCCTACCACCTACACTACGGATCGCCGCAAGATTGCCTTTGTGATCACCTTATTAGCTGGTAAGGCGCGAGCCTGGGCTACTGCTATCTGGCAAAGACAGGGACCTGAGTGCTTTGATTTCCAGCTGTTTTCTGAAGAGATGCTTCGGGTCTTCGATCAGGCAGACATCAGTACCGACGCAGCCCGAAAGCTCATGTCCATCCGGCAAGGAGGAAGCGTCGCAGATTACGCCATCTCGTTCCGAACACTCGCAGCAGTAAGTGGATGGAATGAGACTGCCCTGGTGTCAGCCTTCCACCATGGTCTGTCTGACCCCATCAAGGACGGTCTGGCCTCTATTGGATGCCCAAGTGACCTCGAAACCCTCATCTCACATGCTATTCGTCTGGACAACAGGATGAGAGAACGCCACCAAGCCTTGAGCCCCCCCAGCCTCCCTACCTCTACCTGGAGACCATCTACCTCCTTCAGTGACTGTCCAGAACCCATGCAAGTGGGTCGTACTCGCCTCTCCGCATCTGAGAGGGAGCGCAGAAGGAGGGACAAGTGCTGCATCTACTGTGGCAAGCCTGGTCACTTCCGAGCATCATGTCCCGAACTCTTGGGAAAAGGACCGCCCCGTCCAGCCGAGGGAGGGTTGTGACGGGGCCTACCCTCTCTCCCGGACTCCCTGGCCAAGGAATCTACATCCCGGTCTCCATCTCCTGGGGTGAGTCTGTCCACTCTTGTCAAGCTTTGATAGACTCAGGGGCGGCTGGGAACTTTATGGATATTCACTTCGCCCAAAGCATCAATATACCTACTGCACCTCTTGAAGTCCCTCTGTCTGTGTCTGCCCTCGATGGCCAAGCGTTAGGTGATGGAAGAGTCACCCAAGTTACTTCTCCAGTTTTCCTCCAGTCTCAAGGTCACAAGGAAGAAATATCCCTGCACCTGATTCCTTCACCTGAGTTCCCAGTTATTCTAGGCCTTCCTTGGCTTACTCGCCACAACCCTCGCATAGACTGGGTAACAAGCCAGGTTGTGGAATGGGGCCCTGCATGCCATGCCTCTTGTCTGCTCTCTAGCTCTCCTGTGTCTCCTGCCGAGCCCCCTGATCTCACCGAGTTATCTCAAGTTCCCACAGAGTACTGGGATCTCAAGGAGGTATTCAGCAAGAGCAGGGCCGCCGTTCTTCCTCCGCACCGGGCCTACGACTGTGCCATCAACTTGCTCCCTGGGACTACCCCTCCTCGTGGCAGACTGTTTTCACTCTCTCAGCCAGAACGCAAGGCCATGGAGGAATACCTCAAAGATGCCCTGGTCTCTGGGTTTATTCGACCCTCCACTTCACCTGCTGGAGCCGGCTTCTTCTTTGTCGGCAAGAAGGATGGGGGGCTCCGACCATGTATTGATTACAGGGGCCTGAATAAGATCACTGTGCGCAACCGATATCCCCTTCCGCTGATGTCCACAGCTTTCGACCTGCTCCAAGGCGCCACCGTCTTCACCAAGTTGGACCTACGGAACGCATACCACCTCATCCGTATCCGACAGGGAGACGAGTGGAAGACTGCCTTTAACACCCCGTCTGGGCACTACGAATACCAGGTGATGCCCTTCGGACTCACCAACGCACCAGCTGTTTTTCAGGCCCTAATCAACGACGTCTTAAGGGACATGATTAACCTATACGTTTTTGTCTACCTCAACGACATCCTTATCTTTTCCAAGACGGTGCAGGAGCACCGCCACCATGTCCGCCAGGTTCTCCAGAGGCTGCTACAGAACAATCTGTTCGCCAAGGCCCAGAAATGCGAATTTCATGTTCCCGAGGTCTCCTTTCTGGGATTTATTGTACGGACAGGCCAACTCCAAATGGACCCTGCCAAGACCCTGGCCGTCCGGGATTGGCCTACTCCCAAGTCCGTTAAGGAGGTTCAGCGGTTCTTAGGATTCGCTAACTTCTACCGCAAGTTCATCAGGAACTTCAGTTCTGTGGCAGCACCCATGTCAGACCTCACCAAAGGGACAGGTGGATCTTATGGCTGGTCTCCTCAGGCAGAAAAGGCGTTCAAAGACCTCAAGGACCGCTTCTGCACGGCACCCATTCTGGTTCTCCCGGACACCTCCCAACCATTCATCGTGGAGGTGGACGCCTCGGACAGTGGTGTCGGCGCGGTGCTCTCTCAACGTTCGGAAGGAAAGCTGCACCCCTGCGCTTACTTCTCCCACCGCCTGAGTCCTGCTGAGTCCCGGTACGATGTGGGGGATCGAGAACTGCTAGCGGTCAAACTGGCCCTTGAGGAGTGGAGGCACTGGCTGGAGGGCGCACAACATCCATTCCTGGTTTGGACTGACCACAAGAACCTGGAGTACCTCCAGCAAGCCAAGAGACTGAACCCTCGACAGGCTAGGTGGGCCCTGTTTTTCAGTCGGTTTGACTTCACCCTCTCATACCGCCCCGGCTCCAAGAACACCAAACCTGACGCACTGTCCAGACTGTTCTCTGCCACTAACAGGGAGAATGAAGTCGGGCCTATTATCCCTGTGTCCCGGATTGTGGCCCCTGTCCGCTGGGGTATTGAGGAGGCTGTCCGACGAGCCCAACGCCAGGACCCCGGTCCTGGGACGGGGCCACCAGGCCTCTTGTACGTCCCACATCAAGCCCGGGCCAAGGTTCTCCAGTGGGGTCACTCTTCCCCTCTCACCGCCCACCCGGGAGCTCGGAGGACCCTGGACTTCCTGAAAAGACGCTTCTGGTGGCCTAACATGGAGAAGGAAGTAAGGTCATTTGTCCTGTCCTGTGAGGTTTGCACCAGAACCAAGAACCCACGACAGCGTCCCCAGGGTCTCCTGCATCCTCTGACCATTCCCCGGCGTCCCTGGTCCCACGTGGCAGTCGACTTTATCACGGGTCTCCCTGAGTCACAAGGTAACACGGTCATTTTGGTCTTAGTTGACAGATTCTCCAAGGCCTGCCGCTTCATACCACTGTGCAAACTCCCCTCTGCTCTTGAAACTGCGAAACTTTTGTTTAATCATGTCTTCCGAGTCTTTGGTCTTCCACAGGACATCGTCTCAGACCGAGGGCCCCAGTTCTCCTCCCGAGTGTGGCACGGGTTCTGCAAGGTCATCGGAGCCACTGCCAGCCTCTCCTCTGGGTTTCACCCACAGTCCAATGGTCAGACGGAGAGGCTCAACCAGGACCTGGAAACCACCCTGCGAGGCCTGGCTATGGATAACCCGACATCGTGGAGCACCTGGCTGCCATGGGCGGAGTACGCCCACAACACCCTGCAGTCATCGGCCACCAAGCTGTCGCCATTCCAGTGCCAATTCGGGTTCCAGCCACCTCTGTTCCCGGACCAGGAGGAGGACGCGGGGGTGCCCTCGGTCAACCAATATGTGAGACGGTGTCGCAAGACCTGGAGCAAGGTCAGGAAGACCCTCATACAGACCTCCAGAACCAACCAGACTCAGGCCAACCGCCATAGAAGACCTGCACACGCTTTCCGCCCTGGGCAGCGTGTTTGGCTGTCCACTAAGGACCTTCCACTGCGGGTGGAGAACCGCAAGCTTGCTCCTCGCTACATTGGCCCCTTCAAGGTGGTGCGCAGGGTGAACCCTGTCTCCTACCGGCTCCAGTTGCCCCGGACTCTGAGGATCAACCCCACTTTCCATGTTTCCCTGTTACGGCCCGTACTGACGTCTACGTATGCCCCTGCCCCTAGGAACCCCCCACCCCCCCGCATCTTCCAGGGGCAGACTGTGTTCACTGTGAATCGCCTGCTTGACTCCCGCCGGGTCCGCGGCGGGTTGCAATATCTGGTGGACTGGGAGGGCTATGGTCCTGAGGAGCGCTGCTGGGTTCCTGCTCGGGATGTCCTTGATAAAGAACTATGTCGGGACTTCCATTCGGCCCATCCGGATCGCCCTGGGAACGTCAGGAGACGCTCCTAGAGGGGGGGGTCCTGTTAGGACTAGGACTGTTTTGGCCTCTAGAGGCCGCTGTTATTTCCTTTTCATGTCGTGTTTATTTTGGCCTCTAGAGGCCGCCACTGTTCCTGTGTTTTGTGTTTGTGTTAATTGCCTAATTATCTTCACCTGTGTCCTTAATTAGTTTGTCTATTTATACCCCTGAGTTCAGTCCTCTTGTCACGGAGTCTTTGTGCTGTTATGTTTATCTCCAGTTTCCTTTGTACTGTGTTTTTTTTGATCTTCTTAGCTTTTGTATTTTTGCACTTTGCTTTTCTTTTGGATTTTACTCTTTGGTTTTTTTTTGTCTTTTGTTTTGCCCTGTATATAGTGTATATAGTTTAAATAAACCTTTTGATTCTTTTTCTACTTCCGCCTCACGCCTCTGCATTTGAGTCATCCCCCTGGTGGCCTAGTGGGGGTTTGCTGGATTATCACACCAACGAACCAGGTTCGAATCCCAGCAAAACCCTAACAATATGTAACATACTTGTCCATCCATCCATCCATTATCTGTAGTTGCTTATCCTGTTCTACAGGGTCACAGGCAAGCTGGAGCCTATCCCAGCTGACTATAGGCGAGAGGCGGGGTACACCCTGGACAAGTTGCCAGGTTATTGCAGGGCTGACACATTGGTACCCCTTTTCCACCAAATCAGTTCCAGGGCTGGTTCGGGGCTGGTGCTGGTTCACAACTCGTTCAACTTGCGAGCCAGCTGAGAACCAGTTTGCTTTTCCATAGCTCGTGGTGCTAAGGGAAGCCATGTCATTACATCGCTGTATACGTCAGTTACGTCACTGTATACGTCAGTTATGTTGCTACGTTTGCATAAACCTTGGCGCGAATATTGAAGCAAAAACAACACTGAAGAAGCAGCAGCAGCAACAACAACAATAATAATAATAATAATGGATGACGTCGCGTTTGTACAGCTGCTGCTTCTCGTCGCTTAAAAATGACGATCTTTCACGGTCTTGTTATTGTTGTTGGTCTTAACAACTCCGCCCCCCCGCTGACTTAAGCGGTTCTTTCCTCTGGCCCAGCAGAGAGTTGGTGCTAGCTTGGAACCGGTTTTTCTGGCCCCAGAGCCAGTTCTTTGTCAATGGAAGCAGAAAACCCAGTTCCAAACTAAGCACTGGCCCCGAACCAGCCCTGGAACTGCTTTGGTGGAAAAGGGGCAAGAGACAAACAACAATTCACACTCACATTCACACCTATGGTCAATTTAGAGCCACCAATTATCCTAGTCTGCATGTCTTTGGACTGTGGGGAAAACGGAGCACCCAGAGGAAACCCATGCAGACACGGGGAGAACATGCAAACTCCACACAGAAAGGCCCCTGTCGGCCACTGGGCTTGAACCCAGAACCTTCTTGCTGTGAGGCGACAGTGCTAACCACTACATCACCATGCCACCGTAGCATACTTGTATGCAAGTCAAATTCATTGTAGGTTCAAGGCCTTTTTTAAAATTAATTAATTTATTTATTTTCCCCAAATAGGGTGGCATGGTGGTGTAGTGGTTAGCACTGTCGCCTCACAGCAAGAAGGTCCGGGTTCGAGCCCCATGGCCGGCGAGGGCCTTTCTGTGCAGTTTGCATGTTCTCCCCGTGTCCGCGTGGGTTTCCTCCGGGTGCTCCGGTTTCCCCCACAGTCCAAAAACATGCAGGTCAGGTTAACTGGTGACTCTAAATTGACCATAGGTTTGAATGTGAGTGTGAATGGTTGTCTGTGTCTATGTGTCAGCCCTGTGATGACCTGGTGACTTGTCCAGGGTGTACCCCGCCTTTCACCCGTAGTCAGCAGGGATAGGCTCCAGCTTGCCAGCAACCCTGTAGAACAGGATAAAGCGGCTAGAGTTAATGAGATGAGAACTAGGGAAATAAAACCTTCAAATGAACAACACAAAGAAGTCTAGATGGTGTGTCTAGAGATAGTGTACATTTGATACCATTCAGTGCTTAATACGCCATTTAATCCAACTTTAAGTTCAAATACACTCTCGCCATACTGGCAATAACCGAGAAGGAAACATATAATCTCTTTATGTAACAATATCTGAACTTTCATTTCCATAAACCGTACTTAATCAGTTATGGTATGTTAGACAACTGCAATAGCGATGTATTGTCTTCCATTCTTTCCATATCTTGTATTTCAAACATCTCTTGTCTTTTACATTATTGTCATTGGGTAATATGATTTTCAGATACTACAACAGCAATCATTTAAATGTACTTCAAAGCTCTAAGATCTTGATCTTGAGCTCTTACTAGGCCTGTTACTAGACTAAAATCCACTTGATTTAGTTATTTTGTTTCAGTAAAGACTTTTCATTATGTATCATGTCACAGCACAATCACCAACACAAATCCCACATGTTCCCAGCAGATGGTTTTGATTACTTTCTGTAGAGAGAATCGAGGAATACCGGTATGTTCATTTTCAAACTTAAATTCATAACACCATAATAACCAGATCTGGGGAAACAAGAAAATATCAAGAGTCAGTACTTTTGGTTCAAGACTTTTAATAACCTGCAGCACACCTTCCGCAGTCAAAACCTGTGTTTTTATGTACTGTGGTTTTATGTGTTTTGTGTTTTAGTGGTATGTTTTATGGCTTCGATGTAAAGCACTTTGGGTATCTTTTGGTTATTGTAAAGGGCTGTATAAATAAAATTTGATTGATTGATTGATTGATTGATTGATTGATTGATTGATTGATTGATTGATTGATTGATTGAAGTCACTGCATGCACAAACAGACTCAATATTTCATACATGCCAAAAAGAAGGCAATACCTGAAAATTGTGTGTTTGACCATCATGGGCTTTCTGCTAAATCTATTTTCAGTCTTGAAAAGCTCTGCTGACTAGGAAAGGGCTCTTCGAACACTTCAGTAATGAAGATTAGTCCCATGTCTGAGGCTGGGGATAACGCGATGTAGCGTGACAGGCCTTTTACACACCCTGTTATTGAACCTTTCCTAACTAATTACGTCCTCTGTGTGACGGGGTGACATGCACAATCAGCCTCATCGTGGCAGAGAAAATCGCTTGGGGCTAAGCCATAAAAGATTTTGATTCATTACTCCAGGAAGAGTGGTAAAATTCCTTCAGCAATAACAATACCACAAATGGTACATGAATAGATAATAGTCTGTGGAATATACATTGAAGGTAGGGATACGGGTATTGTTTAATTTTAATGGAGAATCAGTCATGACACTGTAGTAATCCTCAATACATCTAAGAATATGCAAATGCTCTTGCATCAAGTTCTTGCAAATGTGGAAAGGTATCCACAATTCATTTGTTGCTGGTTGACATTGTTAAAATTTTAGTAATGTAACAATGACCAGACTCTTAAAGCCACATTTTGGATTTGTCTACTATGTTATGTAACATTATACACCAATCAGCCATAATATTATGACCACTGACAGGTGAAGTGAATAACATTGATTATCTCATTACAATGGCACCTGTTAAGGGGTGGGATATATTAGGCAGCAAGAGAACAGTCAGTTCTTGAAGTTGATGTGCTGAAAGCAGAAAAAATGGGAAAGCGTAAGGATCTGAGTGACTTTGACAAGGACCAAATTGTGATGGCTAGATGACTGGGTCTGAGCATCAACTAAATGCCACATCTTGTGTGGTGTTCCCTCTATGCAGTGGATAGGACCTACCAAAAGTGGTCCAAGGAAGGACAACCGGTGAACTGGTGACAGGGTCATGGGTGTTGAAGGCTTGATTATTCTCATGGGACATGAAGGCTAGACCAAATGTATCCAATCCCACATATTGGTGCTGACACCTTTCTGTTTTAGCCAGCAGTGACTTTTTCAGCAGTTTGTGCTCCAGTAGCTTTTCTGTGGGATTGGACCATATGGGCAAACCTTCATGCCCCATGTGGATCAATGTGCCTTGGCCCTCCATGACCCTGTCACTGGTTTACTGGTTGTCCTTCCTTGGACCACTTTTGGTAGGTACTAGCCACTGCATACCAGGAACACCCCACAAGCTGTGCTGTTTTGGAGATGCTCAGACCCAGTCATCTAGCCATCACAATTTGGCCCTTGAGAAAGTCGCTCACGTACACTTGCCCATTTTTCCTGCTTGCAACACATCAACTTCGAGACCTGACTGTCCTCTTGCTGCTTAATATATCCCATTCCTTGACAGGTGCCATTGTAATGAGATAATGAAGGTTATTGACTTTACCTGTCAGTGATCATAATGCTATGGCTGATTGGTGTATAATCTTGAAGAAAATGTCAGTAAGTTAGAGCTTTTTGATAATGTACATTTTTGTCAGGACACCAATGTCTGCTTATTTAGCTGCCTCTCAAGAAGTTATAGAAGACTGCATTGTTTATTTGACTGTATTGAAATGGTGTATTTGCAATGCCACTGTATGTATTCAGATTTAAAATCAAAGTGGGTGTGGCCTTGTCTTTCTTTCTTTGATTCATTTTAATGCATGATATGTGAATTGTGGCTCTGGCAGTTCCTCAACTTCAGCTGTACCTTTCAACTTCAACGAGAAACCCACTTGTGCAGTTGGTTCTACCAGTATTTCCCAAAATATAAACAAACTAGAGGCCTAATTTAAACCAACACAACCCTTATCAAACAATTTCTTAGGATTAAATGTATTATACAGTGCTATGGTACGTGGTCTTTCTTGGTTCTGTGAGCTTCATATCTGCCTATTCGCTTATAGCCACATGAAAGTTGCCGGTTCATACAACTTTTTTTGTCATGTCTCACAAGATCCCAGTCCTGATGCACACCACTAGCCTTAAAGTGCTGATGACATGTTTTTGACATCTTTGGCGATGTTTTATAGCATAAAAAGTAATTCCCGATGATCCATATATTAATTCACAAAGGCGCCTATTTTACAAGTTATGATAAAAAACGCGGCTATTTGGGCAAATTTGACGGGGCTGCAGCACCCAGGAGACGAAAGAGGAGGAGGAGCTATATGATGTCAGCGAAAGAACCTTCCTCCTAACTTACCAGTTTGTTGTTGATGCGGCAGGTGTTCAGTTTATCATTATTAGTATTTTTATTATACATTATTATACATTTTATATATATATATATATATATATATATATATATATATATATATATATTAGTTATTATGCCTTCGCGTTGTGTTGCCAGCTTTTGCTCCAAAACCCACAAGGATGGGGTAAGTTTATTCAAGTTTCCCAGAGATTCTGAGCTGCATGCGAAGTGGGTGAAGCAAGTCAGGCGCACTCGTGACAAGTGGGAGCCCTCACCAACATCCGTCCTGTGCTCTGAACACTTCGATTTGGATTGTTTTGACACCCTTCCCAGCTTAAAGGAATCTCTTGGGTGTGCAGTTCAGCACAAACGTGTGCTGCTACCATCAGCAGTGCCTACAGTATTCCGGAGGGGGTCTACTAGTAGCTATGCCGGATCCAGCAGTCGCCTGGGACAAGGCGATTCCTCCAAAGACAGTCCAACTGTCAGAACATGTGTTGAGAAACGACATAAGATAAAGGTACATAGAGCTATAGAGTGCTCCAACATGATGCTAAAAATAGTAACCATGCGGTCTGCGCGGCCATCTTGGAAGTGACTCGCTCCAGAGCGCTCATAGAGTACACATCATAGAGTACACATTCATCTCATTTCATCTCATTATCTCTAGCCGCTTTATCCTTCTACAGGGTTGCAGGCAAGCTGGAGCCTATCCCAGCTGACTACGGGCGAAAGGCGGGGTACACCCTGGACAAGTCGCCAGGTCATCACAGGGCTGACACATAGACACAGACAACCATTCACACCTACGGTCAATTTAGAGTCACCAGTTAACCTAACCTGCATGTCTTTGGACTGTGGGGGAAACCGGAGCACCCGGAGGAAACCCACGCGGACACGGGGAGAACATGCAAACTCCACACAGAAAGGCCCTCACCGGCCCCGGGGCTCAAACCCAGGACCTTCTTGCTGTGAGGCAACAGTGCTAACCACTACACCACCGTGCCGCCGAGTACACATTCATGATAATCATAAATGTAATCATAAAGTTGGCGTGATATCAGTCATGTATTTGCTTGTGAAAGCTTGCGGCTTTCATGTAACTGCCGCCTAGCAACGAGAGGCAAAGGGTAAAGAGGGTAGGCTATCATAGATTCTATTCGGAAGAGATCAATACATGATTGCTTAAAAATTAGGTATTTTAACAATTTGCATATGTTTTGTGATTATCGTGACACTTGTGTTATATAGAACTGTATGTCTTATCAGCACATCGAGGATCTTCCACCGGAGGCTTTAGCAAGTACTTGTAGCAACACTACACTTCACCCTTTGCCATGCGTTGTTAGGGAACGGTAGCAAGTACCCCGATGACCGACTTCAAGAATATGTAGAAAAAAATTTAGAAATTATACTTTCCAAAAGTCATTTGAGCTTAGTGTATTGCATTTCCATTTATATTGGAGGTTCTTGCTGATGTTTTTGCGGAGTATGACGCAGCTGCTGAATCAGAAGCTGCAGAGTTTGTATGTACTAGTTGTGAACATTCACATTTATCAATCTCATTTATTTAAAATCAGATAAAATCATGCCATCATGATCACTGCTTAAAGTACCAGTATTTGGTTGTTGAAGAGCTACAGTAGCACTAGAGAGTTCACCGGCGTTTTCATGCGCCATTTCCATTGAGTAGAACAGCCAGTGAACCTCAGCGCGTTCTTCCGCTGACGTCACAACATGGCCGCGAGCCACGGACCCAGTTTTCTTGCGCTGTGCAATTAAAAGTTGGATATTCGCGTAACAACAGCTTCTTTTCACGTAATTATAACAGAAATCTAACATGTTTGCCATGTTGTATACTTTATTTAAGAAATTGCATAGAGTCATGTTCGTGTCATCAGCACTTTAAAGCTCTGTCTCAGATAGTCTGTGAATCTTTCGGACAAATACTGCACTTCCGACTCATCTGTATTTGTATAGGACACCATTATTAACTGTTCATTCTGAATAATTCATATTTAGTAATGTTCCTAATGCCTTGCTGTTCTATATGCATACAGTGGTGCTTGAAAGTTTGTGAACCCTTTAGAATTTTCTATATTTCTGCATAAATATGACCTAAAACATGATCAGATTTTCACACAAGTCCTAAAAGTAGATAAAGAGAACCCAGTTAAACAAATGAGACAAAAATATTATACTTGGTCATTTATGTATTGAGGAAAAAGATCCAATATTACATATCTGTGAGTGGCAAAAGTATGTGAACCTTTGCTTTCAGTATCTGGTGTGACCCCCTTGTGCAGCAATAACTGCAACTAAACATTTCCGGTAACTGTTGATCAGTCCTGTACACCAGCTTGGAGAAATTTTAGCCCACTCCTCTGTACAGAACAGCTTCAAGTCTGGGGTGTTGGTGGGTTTCCTCACATGAACTGCTCGCTTCAGGTCCTTCCACCACATTTCGATTGGATTAAGGTCAGGACTTTGACTTGGCCATTCCAAAACATTAACTTTAATCTTCTTTAAATATTTTTGGTAGGATGACTTGTGTGCTTAGGGTCATTATCTTGCTGCATGATCCACCTTCTCTTGAGAGTCAGTTCACTGACAGATGTCGTGACATTTTCCTTTAGAAATTGCTGGTATAATTCAGAATTCATTGTTCCATCAATGATGGCAAGCCGTCCTGGCCCAGATGCAGCAAAACAGGCCCAAACCATGAAACTACCACCACCGTGTTTCACAGATGGGACAAGGTTCTTATGCTGGAATGCAGTGTTTTCCTTTCTCCAAACATAACACTTCTCATTTAAACCAAAAGTTCTATTTTGGTCTCATCCATCCACAAAACATTTTTCCAATAGCCTTCTGGCTTGTCCACGTGATCTTTAGCAAACTGCAGACGAGCAAAAATGTTCTTTTTGGAGAGCAGTGGCTTTCTCCTCACAACCCTGCCATGGACACCATTGTTGTTCAGTGTTCTCCTGATGGTGGACTCATGAACAATAACATTAGCCAATGTGAGAGAGGCCTTCAGTTGCTTAGGACCCTGGGGTCCTTTGTGACCTCGCCGACTATTACATGCCTTGCTCTTGGAGTGATCTTTGTTGGTCGACCACTCCTGGGGAGGGTAACAATGGTCTTGAATTTCCTCCATTTGTACACAATCTGTCTGACTGTGGATTCATGGAGTCCAAACTCTTTAGAGATGGTTTTGTAACCTTTTCCAGCCTGATGAGCATCAGCAACGCTGTTTCTGAAGTCCTCAGAAATCTCCTTTGTTCGTGCCATGATACACTTCCACAAACATGTGTTGTGAAGATCAGACTTTGATAGATCCCTGTTCTTTAAATAAAACAGGGTGCCCACTCACACCTGATTGTCATCCCACTGATTGAAAACACCTGACTCTAATTTCACCTTCAAATTAACTGCTAATCCTAGAGGTTCACATACGTACTTTTGCCACTCAGAGATATGCAATATTGGATCATTTTCCTCAATAAATAAATGACCAAGTATAATATTTTTGTCTCATTTGTTTAACTGGGTTCTCTTTATCTACTTTTAGGACTTGTGTGAAAATCTGATGGTGTTTTAGGTCATATTTATGCAAAAATATAGAAAATTCTAAAGGGTCCACAAACATTCAAGCACCACTGTATGAAGAGGCAGCAAGCACCCAGCTATTCACCATCCTAACATCAGAGTATAAGTAGAATCAGTCAGGCCCATTGCAGAACTTTCATACAGTGGGGAAAATAAGTATTGAGCGCATCAACATTTTTCTCAGTAAATATATTTTTGATGGGGCTATTGACATGAAATTTTCATCAGATGTCAGTAACAACCCAAGTAATTCAAACATACAAAGAAATCAAAACATACTGTATATGTGCATAAATTAAGTGTAATAAAGTGGAATGACACAGGGAATAAGTATTGATCACATGGAGAAAAGGAGGTGCAAAAAGGCATAGAAAGCCAAGAAACCAGCTGAAATCTATCAGTATTTAGAAAGCAATCCTGCCCCATATGAGTGCAAATTAATATCAGCTGGTTTAGTCCTAATTGATGTCCTATAAACAGGTTTCTCATTACCAACATGTCACACAAGAAGCATCTCATGATGGGTAAATGCAAAGACCTTCCCAACCTTATTGTTGCACAACATACTGATGGCATTGGTTACAGACATATTTCTAAACTTCTGAATGTTCCAGTGAGCACCATTGGGGCCATTATCCAAAAGTGGAAAGAACATCATTTCACCATAAACTGGCCACGACCATGACCTTGACCTTGCAAAATTTCTGACAGAGGAGTCAAAAAAATAATCAGAAGAGTCGTCCAAGAGCCAAGGACCACTTGCGGAGAGCTTCAGAAAGACCTGGAATTAGCAGGTACAGTTGTTTCCAAGAACACAATAAGTAATGCACTCAACCTCCATGGCCTCTATACAAGGCTCTATTGCTGAAGAAAAAGCATGTTGAATCTTGTTTAAATTTTGCTGTACAACATTTGGACAAGCCTATGAAATACTCAGAGAAGGTCTGGTCAGATGAGACCAAAATTGAACTCTTTGGATGTCATAGCACACACCATGTTTGGAGAAGAAATGGCACTGCACATCACCCTAAAAACACCATACTGTACCACTAGTGAAGTTTGGAGGTGGGAACATCATGGTGTTGGGGCTGTTTTACAGCATATGGGACTGACAGACTCCATATAACTGAAGGAAGGATTCAAGAAATGTACTGAGGCATTCTTGATAAGAATCTACTGCCATCTACCAGGATGCTGAAGATGAAATGAGGGTGGACATTTCAGTAAGACAATGATCCTAAACACACAGCCAAGGAAACTCTCAAGTGGTTTCATCTCATCTCATCTCATCTCATTATCTCTAGCCGCTTTATCCTGTTCTACAGGGTCGCAGGCGAGCTGGAGCCTATCCCAGCTGACTACGGGCGAAAGGCGGGGTACACCCTGGACAAGTCGCCAGGTCATCACAGGGCTGACACATAGACACAGACAGCCATTCACACTCACATTCACACCTACGGTCAATTTAGAGTCACCAGTTAACCTAACCTGCATGTCTTTGGACTGTGGGGAAAACCGGAGCACCCGGAGGAAACCCACGCGGACACGGGGAGAACATGCAAACTCCGCACAGAAAGGCCCTCGCCAGCCACGGGGCTCGAACCCGGACCTTCTTGCTGTGAGGCGACAGCGCTAACCACTACACCACCGTGCCGCCCCAAGTGGTTTCAGAGAAAGAAAATAAAGCTGCTAGAATGGCCCAGTCTATGGAAAGAACTGAAGATCAGAATTCATAGATGAGGCCCCCAGAACCTTCAAGATTTGAAGACAGTTTGTGTGGAAGAATGGGCCAAAATCACACCTGAGCAATGCATGCAACTAGTTTCTCCATACAGGAGGCATCTTGAAGCTGTCATTACCAGCAAACACTTTTCTACTAAGCATTCAGTAAGCGTGTTCAATACTTATTCCCTGTGTCATTTCACTTTATTACACTTAACTTATGGACATATATGTTTTGATTTCTTTGTATTTGTGAATTACTTGGGTTGTTACCGACATCTGGTGAAAATTTCACGTCAATAGCTCCATCAGAAATATATTTACTGAGAAAAAGGTTGACATGTTCAATACTTATTTTCCCCGCTGTAGGTACAGGCAGACAGACTACCTATCAAAACTAATCATTTGTTATGATGAAATATTAAATATTTCTACAACTACAAGCTGCCACTTTGTATTCTGAAACATTTTGCTGTGCATTAAGAAGATTGGGCTCCATTCATCGAGGCTCTTTCATCAGCAGCCGTGCTTTTATTCGTCGATTCTGCTTACAGACTCAGCAAACTGAACATTCAAGAGGACACAGTCAAGGTTGGTGTGCAGAAATCATTTAAAATGATGCAGAATGCTTTTTACAAAACTTGAAAGGTCACTGGAGAAAATCTCTGGTGTGAAAACTATCCATTACAGACACCTGGTGTAATTAAAGTCAACTGTACAACAGCACTGTAGAATTCTCAATTCTGATTGGTTTCTATGTTGATTTGTTTTAAATAAGCAGTTCTGACCAGACTGCTGTAGTGGCTGGAAGGCAGATTCTAGGTTTATATTCATATACATATTCTAATGATCCAACAGTATAATTTCTATACTGTATTAAACACACAGGTACTTGTATAGTGGACGTGATGGAAGGAGTCTCTAGTGCTCCAGTGCTTGTAACATTCAGACGTAAAGGTGCAACTATAGGCATGGGGTTTTCAGGCACAGGGAAGTCTTCAGGACAGAGGGATTTGTATTTTCTGGTTTGTTAACATATCAAACTACATTTTTGTCTTATTAACTTAAACTGTGAGTAAAAATAAGGTAAAAGCTGTTTATTATGATTATAATTCAAAGGATGCCTGGGCATTCCACAACATTAACTGAAACTACAACCCCAATTCCAAAAAAAAAAAAAAAAATGTTGGGACACTGAGTAAAGCATAAATGAAATCAATCAAATCAAATCAAACCTGATGATTTGCAAGTCATGGAAACCCTATATTTCATTGAAAATAGTACAAAGACAATGTATCAATTGTTGAAACTGAGAAATTGTATTTTATTTATTTGTTGTTGTAGTTTGTTTGTTTTTTTAAATACATGCTCATTTTGAATTTGAGGTCAGCAAGACATTTCAGAAAAGTTCAGACAGGTGCAACAAAAGACCGAAAAAGTTTTGTAATGCTTAAAAAATAAATAAATAAATAAATAAATGTGTTTAATTGACACAGTAACAGTGCAACAAAATTTGCAAAGAATTTGGAGATCACATCATCTATGGTATAAAGTATAATATTATTAAAAGATTCAGAGAATGTGGAGAAATCTCTGTATACAAGAGACAAGGCTTAAAACTGACATGGATGCCTGTGATCTTCAGGGCCACAGACAATGCTGCATGAAAAGCAGACACGTGTCTGTGGGCAATGGTGTAGTGATTAGCACTGTCGCCTCACAGCAAGAAGGTCCTGGGTTCGAGCCCAGCAGCCAACAAGGGCCTTTCTGTGCAGAATTTGCATGCTCTCCCCGTGTCTCTGTGGGTTTCCTCCGGGTGCTCTGGTTTCCCCCACAGTCCAAAGACATGCAGGTTAGGTTAACTGGTGAGTCTAAATTGACCGTAGGTGTGAATGTGAGTGTGAATGGTTGTCTGTGTCTATGTGTCAGCCCTGCAATGATTTGGCGAATTGTCCAGGGTGTACCCCGCCTCTCACCCATAGTCAGCTGGGATAGGCTCCAGCTTGCCCTGTGACCCTGTTGAACAGAATAAACGACTACAGATAATGGATGGATATATCTGTAGAGGAAATCACTGTACGAGTTCAGGAACACTTTAGAAAACCATCATCTGTGAAAACAGTTCATTACTGCATCCACAAAAGCAAGTTAAAACCAGATATAAACAATATCCAGAAGCACCGGCACCTTTTCTGGGCCCCAGCTCTTTTACGATGGACTGATGTGAAGTGGAAAATTGTTCCAAGGTCTGATGAATCAAAAGTAGAAATTATTTTTAGAAATCATGGACACCATGTCCTCCAGGCTAAAGAGGAGAGGGACCATCCAGCTTGTTTTCAGTGCACAGTTCAAAAGCCAGCATCTGTGATGGTATGTGGGTGCATTAGTGCACATGACCTGGGTAGCTTGTACATCTGGGAAGGCATCATTAATGCTGAATGATATATACACATTTCAGAGCAATATGCTGCCATCCAGACAAAATCTTTTTCAGGGAAGGCCTTCCTTTCACCAAGACAATGCCAAACCGCTTTCTGTGCATATTAAAACTGCATGGCTCTGTAGTAAGAGAGTCCGGGTGCTAAACTGGCCTGCCTGCCATCCAGACCTGTCTCCCATTGAAAAGATTTGGTGCATTATGAAGAAGATACAACAAAGGAGACCCTGAACTGTTGAGCAACTGAAATTGTATATTATCAGGCAAAAATGGGACAACGTTTCTCTTTCAAAATGACAGCAATTGGTCTCCTCAGTTCCCAAACGTTTACAGGGTGTTGTTCAAAGTAGAGGTGATGCAACACAGTGGTAAACATGCCCCTGTCCCAACTTTTTAAAATATGTTGTGGACATTAATTCAAAAAGAGCATATATTTTTCAAAACATCATAAAATTTCTCAGTTTCAACATTTGATATGTGGGTCATTCTATGAAAATGGTAGCTTTCCTGTCCCTGCACTATTCACCAGGAAAAACACTCAAAAGTGTTAAACAATGACATATACATGTTTTGTTGTAATTGAAGTGTGTTCTTGTTATTAAACCATACATGAGACAGTTATCATACACATCTCATCTCATCTCATCTCATTATCTCTAGCCGCTTTATCCTTCTACAGGGTCGCAGGCAAGCTGGAGCCTATCCCAGCTGACTACGGGCGAAAGGCGGGGTACACCCTGGACAAGTCGCCAGGTCATCACAGGGCTGACACATAGACACAGACAACCATTCACACTCACACCTACGGTCAATTTAGAGTCACCAGTTAACCTAACCTGCATGTCTTTGGACTGTGGGGGAAACCGGAGCACCCGGAGGAAACCCACGCGGACACGGGGAGAACATGCAAACTCCACACAGAAAGGCCCTCGCCGGCCCCGGGGCTCGAACCCAGGACCTTCTTGCTGTGAGGCGACAGCGCTAACCACTACACCACCGTGCCGCCTATCATACACATTATATATATATATATATATATATATCTCTTGAAAAGCATGGTTAGTGCCATGAATTTGGCTTGTCCCTTGGGTTAGGAGTCATGGTTTAGTGACATATTTTGAATTTAAATTAATGTTTTTCTCCTCTTTTAAAGATCATAATACAAAGTAAAGTGTTATAGTTACTTAGTATAATACTAAAAAAACTGAAAATATAAATTAATAATTAAAACAGTTTACAAAAATTAGCTGTCCCTTGATTTTATGTCACTGGTGTTACTATTTGTAAAAAACTTTATTTTGAAAAACTTCTGCATCCCTGCAAACATCTTCTTGGGTCAAGAGGTCATTGGAGGCATGGCCATTTTGAAGAGCAAATGGTAAGTCAGCACTTTCTCTTCATATGTTGACAATTTTAAGAATTAACTCGTAATTTCATGTGAGGACTTAAGATGCGTCACTGGTGTTATAGAGTTTATAGTAAGGGTAAAGGAAATTTGATTTAAATACTTGATCGAATTGTATGATTAGCTGATATATTTATAAGTTAAGAAGTGTGGTTTTGCCTGCAATGTCCACCATCTTGAATCGGCCATCTTCTCTGCCGATGTGTCACTGGTGTTACTGTCCTAGTTAGTAACACCAGTGACGATCATTAGCACCAATCCCTTTCCCCCAAATCAATAAATGGGTCAGCATTTACTTAAAACAGACTTATTAGCATTTCATTGCTGTTTCAATATTGTAACCATATGATTTTCCTTTCTTTAGATATGGCAAAGTTGAGTGCTGCTGAAAAGCAAAGACTCTACAGACAGTGCAGGGATGCTGACCCAGAATGCAGAGCAGACTATCTTTAAAAAAAAAAAAGAAACTTACTTAAATGATTTAAAAACTCAAAAAAGAAAGAGAGTGAAGGACCTCACAGAAAGGGAGAAAAGACAAGAGCGGAGGAAATGGCGGATCAGGCCAAGGTGAAGTGCATGCACAAGAACAGAGTAAACAAGTTTTTCTGGCCGAGCCCAAGAGAAGATATCAACTGGTATGGGGATGAGCAAATTGTTTGTCTGATGCCAGCGCCACTGCCAGTGAACAAAAGGTCCATTCAAATTTGCCACAACATCTGGAAGTACTTGGAGGAACACATGAATGTGTGAAAGTGGCAGTTTTACATATCACACACACAACAAACATATGCATACACTGCTGTACCAAACACACACCACATACTCTCACACCACTATACAAAGCACACACATACAAATACTCACACACCACAAATGTTCTATTTTATACGTTCACTATGGGTGCATCGTCACTGGGTGCTACCCCTGTTCCAACATTTTTTTTTTTTTGAATGAGTTGTTCAGTCAGCCATCTCTTTCATACTCATTCCTACGTGTAGGTTCCTAAGAACGAATGAATTTTGTGTCCATATTGTGTTTTCAAATACATATTTTGAGGCTTCATCCCAGCCTACATTTGAATAAAACAAGTCATTAAATGTGAAACTATTTGAGATGAAATACTAATAAATTGATAACATCTGTTTAAAGCGTCTTCTGTTGTGCCATTTCCTTCACATTGTGTCACTTGTGTTACAGTGCATCACTGGTGTTACTGTATGGCATATTGGTATTCTGTCATCAGAGTTGCCCAGTTTATTTGAATGTTTTTTTTTTTTTTATCTAGCTAACTGTTGCAACATTCATTAGTAAACATTTTAAGGATATGATATTTCAAATTTGAAGACTCAATGCCAATTAATTCTAAAGTTATGTTAATCAATAAAAGATAATCAATAAAAAATAACTTAATAAGTCAAAAATAATCAGTTACTAGGTCAAAATAATGAGATACAAAGTCAAAAAATAATGATTCATTAAGTTAACAACTCATGAAGACAAAATAACAACCTAATCAGTCAAAATAACAGGTTACTAAGCCAAATTAACAAGATAGTAAGTCAAAATAACAATTCACTATGATAAAGTCTTCAAAGTTAAAATAAGATAGTAAGTCAAAATAATGACTCACTAAGTTAACAGCTCACTAAGGTAACAATTCACTTGTTCAAAATAATGAATCACTAAATCAAAATAACAGGAACTCACTAAGTTGTTTGACTTAGTATCTTGTTATTTTGACTTAGTAAGTCAAAATAACAGGATACTAAGTCAAAATGATGAATAACGAAGAAAAAAAAAAGATACTCAAAATAACAGGAACTCACAAAATGAAAATAATGACTCACAAATGACTCACTAAGTCGAAATAATGACTAAGTTAAAACAACAAGATACTAAGTCAAAACAATGACTACTTCAGTCAAAATAACAACTCAGTAATTCAAAATAACAGATACTAAGTCAAAATGACAACTCACTAAGTTAACAACTCACTAAGTCAAAATAATGACTTAGTAAGTCAAAATAACAAGAGAATGACTCATTAAGACAAAATAACAATTACTTACTGAGTCAAAATAACAGGAACTCATGAAGTTGAAATTATGACTTAGGCTACATCCACACGACAATGGCAACGAGATGTTATTTAAAAATATATTGCGTCCAAATGGGCAACGATCAGTAAAATATCAGGTCCATATGGCAACGCAACGCTTGCTGAAAATGATGCAATACACATGCCACACCTCTAGGGGCGCTGTAAGATGGTCCCTTCGGAGACACCAGAACAATAGAAGAAGTAAGGACGCATGTGCATAATGCGCAAGACTTCATATTAGCCACAAAGTCAGGAAAATCTGTTTGTAAAGTTACATTATAATGACCAAATACAATGAAAAGTATTTTTCCAGTCTCACCTGTGAAAGGTAATCCCATGTGATCTCGTTTGGACGGTAAACCTGTTGGTACAGTTAAACACAGCTAATCTTTATTCTCCGCTTTGACCTCTCCAATATGGCGGCGAGGATGACGTATGATTCTACACGGAAGGCGGTGTCTTTAATGGTCCGGAATAAATTGAATACTACACGTTGATGGATTAATTTGTTTCTCACCTGTGAAAGGTAATCCCATGTGATCTCGTTTGGACGGTAAACCTGTTGGTACAGTTAAAGGCAGCACATGAATCTTTATTCTCCGCTTTGACCTATCCAACATGGCGGCGAGGATGACGTATGATTCTACGCGGAAGGCGGCGTTTTTAATGGTCCGGAATAAATTGGATTAATTTGCTCCTCTACGCCCTTTTTGAGGAATGTATTGTCGGACTTAAATCAACATCTGAAGAGGTGAGATCGCTCCTTTTTTTCCCTCTTTTTGCTGGCGGGATTGCACCATTACACAATAAATATTCACAGTGAAAATATTTTGTAAGCGCGTTTCATGAACCAAGTTATAGGATTTGTTGACAACTCCCATCGCATCGCAATGAGAAGATCATTGGCACTACTGGTGTTAAGAATCAGACCATTTCATAAATGAATATTTTGCTGTAGAGCTGCAGTGTTTGTACAATTGCATGTTTTTGCTTCACTATTACCGTCACTATTCTGCTTCTTGCATTACTACTGTGAACTAACACTGAACATAATAATAATAATAATAATAATAATAATAATAATAATAATAATATCCAAGCTCGTGTTTCACTCTCACTAGTGCTCTGTAAGGCTTTTTCCTGGTGATATTCATTACACTTCTACCCGGCGTGAAGCACTCGCAGTCATGTGGTTGTGACGTCATCGTAAACAAATCCGTTCTACTCATCCAGACGACTTCACAACGGCAACGTTGCCAGATCTTTCCACTCTGGAACCCGTTCTCAAAAAGATTGCGTTTTGGGCACCCAAAACGCCGGTGCCGTGTGGACACCAGGCCTAAACGATAAGCAATTGTATCGGAGTCACCTGAATCCGTTGCCGTGTGGACAGGGCCTAAGTACTCACTAAGGCCCTGTCCACACGGCAACGGATTCAGGTGACTCCGATACAATTGCTTATCGTTTAGGCCTGGTGTCCACAAGGCACCGGCGTTTTGGGTGCCCAAAACGCAATCTTTTTGAGAACGGGTTCCAGAGTGGAAAGATCTGGCAATGTTGCCGTTGTGAAGTCGTCTGGATGAGTAGAACGGATTTGTTTACGATGACGTCACAACCACATGACTGTGAGTGCTTCACGCCGGGTAGAAGTGTAACGAACTCGATGCGAGTTGTCAACAAATCCTATAACTTGGTTCATGAAACGCGCTTAAAAAATATTTTCACTGTGAATATTTATTGTGTAATGGTGCAAAGTGAGAGAGAGAGAGAGAGAGAGAGAGAGAGAGAGACTCTGCCCTTAGGGCAGAGTCAATCCCGCCAGCAAAAATAGGGAAAAAAAGGAGCGATCTCACCTCTTCAGATGTTGGTTTAAGTCCTACAATACATTCCTCAAAAAGGGCGTAGAAGAGCAAATTAATCCATCAACGTGTAGCATTCAATTTATTCCGGACCATTAAAGACGCCGCCTTCCGCATAGAATCATACGTCATCCTCACCGCCATATTGGATAGGTCAAAGCGGAGAATAAAGATTCATGTGCTGCGTTTAACTGTACCAACAGGTTTACCGTCCAAACGAGGTCACATGGGATTACCTTTCACAGGTGAGAAACAACAAATTAATCCATCAACGTGTAGCATTCAATTTATTCCAGACCATTAAAGACGCCGCCTTCCGCGTAGAATCATACGTCATCCTCGCCGCCATATTGGATAGGTCAAAGCGGAGAATAAAGATTAGCTGCGTTTAACTGTACCAACAGGTTTGCCGTCCAAACGAGATCACATGGGATTACCTTTCACAGGTGAGACTGGAAAAATACTTTTCATTATATTTGGTCATTGTAATGTAATTTTACGAACAGATTTTCCTGACTTTGTGGCTAATATGAAGTCTCGCACATGATAGTTTATGCGCATGCCTCCTTACTTCTTCTATTGTTCTGGTGTCTCTGAAGGGACCGTCTTACAGTGCCCCTAGAGGTGTGGCATGTGTATTCCATCGTTTTCAGCAAGCGTTGCGTTGCCATATGGACCTGATATTTTACTGATCGTTGCCCATTTGGACGCGATATATTTTTAAATAACATCTCGTTGCCGTTGTCGTGTGGATGTAGCCTAAGTCAAAATAATGACTCACTATGTCAAAATAATGAGCAAGTAAGTAAAATAACAAGATAAGTTTATGACTCACTAAGTTAATGACTTGTTAAGTCAAAATAATGATAAAGAAAAAAATCACACCATCGGGTTCAATGTTTCTTTAATTGTAGAAAAGCAGCAAAGTTCACAGGAGCATGATCTTGCTTTCAATACAGGATGTTTTTCAGTAAATCACTGCTTGTACAAACAAGCTACAATATCTGGGTAAGAGCACTATATATATATATATATATATATATATATATATATATATATATACACACACACACACACACACACACATACATTATCCGTTATTATCCTGTTCTACAGGGTTGCAGGCGAGCTGGAGCATATCCCAGCTGACTATGGGCAAGAGGGGGGGTACACCCTGAACAAGTCACCAGGTCATCGCAGGGCTGACACATAGACACAAACAACCATTCACACTCAAATTTTCACCTACGCAGGACGTTCTTGCTGTGAGGCGACAGCGCTAACCACTACACCACTGTGCCGCCCATATACTATTATTATTTATTTTATTTTTTTATTTTATTTTTTCGTTGGAGCATTCATTTCTGGCAACGTAAGTGTGCTTTCAAACCTCATCTCATCTCATCTCATCTCATCTCATCTCATCTCATCTCATCTCATCTCATTATCTATAGCCGCTTTATCCTGTTCTACAGGGTCGCAGGCATACCTGTCAACTTTGAGGTTTGAAAAAAAGGGATATCTCCCAGATTTTTAACTCAAAATAAGGGAAAATTTCGGAAAGTCATACCCTTCACCAAAAGTGGGTGTGTAGTTGAATGGGGGGCAATTTTCTATCTAGTATTTGTGATTTCCTGTACTCTGGTGCATGTTGGTGATAGCCAAGACCCAAACTCAATATGCTTATGGTTTATAGAGTGCATTTGTGAATAAACTATACATTTATTTTTATTTGCTTTCAGTGGTACCAGTTATTTCCCAAATTAAGGGCTAAAATACATATCTTATGTTAAAATAAGAAAGGTCATTATATAACCAGTCAATAAATTCAATTCCATTGCAATTTATTATGGTTTTACCATAATCATGGCCTCGGAACACTAGATAGATAGATAGATAGATAGATAGATAGATAGATAGATAAAGAGTAATATAAAATATTAAACCAAGAGTGATTTAAAATGGGTAAGTTTCAGATAGAAAATAAAATAGACAATGAGTGGATAAAACAGTTAATACACCAATTAGTTTACACTAGGCTATTTATGAGGTCTTAGCCAGGACATACTTAATGTAAACATGTGTAGCTTACCTTTGATTATTTGGGAAGCTTTCATTTTCCCCATGGAACATTTCTTTGCAATGGAAGAGTCTGGGAACATTCCAGCCACGCACTTGTTGAAATCATCAAAGAAAGAGAGGCTAATGTTTTTCTTAGCTATTAGCATTGCCATCTTCACCTCGGACCTAATCAGTGTTGCCAGATACTGCTGACGTTTTCCAGCCCAAAATATGTTTAAAACCCGCCAAAATGCACTTGAAACCGCCCAACTTGGGCGGGAAACCGCCCAATCTGGCAACACTGGACCTAATCACTTGTTCAGCCTCACCTCCAGACGTAGTTATGTAATTACTGATGCCTGAGAGGGCGGGGACATGAATTCATGGCCCGACTTCCTGCTGTAAACTCCTGTCAGAGGCGCGTCATGAATTCTGGACCTACCGACTTTTTTATATTGTGAAAATACGGGACTTTTATATAATGTGAAAATACGGGATATTTTCGGGAAATAAAAAAACGGGAAGACAGCGGGAAATAAGTCAAAATAAGGGATTTCCCGGGAAAAACGGGAGGGTTGACAGGTATGGTCGCAGGCAAGCTAGAGCCTATCCCAGCTGACTATGGGCGAAAGGCGGGGTACACCCTGGACAAGTCGCCAGGTCATCACAGGGCTGACACATAGACACAGACAACCATTCACACTCACATTCACACCTACGGTCAATTTAGAGTCACCAGTTAACCTAACCTGCATGTCTTTGGACTGTGGGGGAAACCGGAGCACCCGGAGGAAACCCACGCAGACACGGGGAGAACATGCAAACTCCACACAGAAAGGCCCTCGCTGGCCACGGGGCTCGAACCCGGACCTTCTTGCTGTGAGGCAACAGCGCTAACCACTACACCACCGTGCTGCCGCTTTCAAACCTAAATGTTATTTTAGATTTACACTGCATATGAAGAATCTTTGAGGACTATCTTAATCTTAATGATCACTGAACATTTAAATGAATGTAATGGTTCACATTTGCCTAGTAAATGGTAAAGAGTTGAACATTGCCCTGATTTTATAGGCATATTTACATAAACAGCATGTTGGATGAATTTTTCAGTGTCACTGATATTCAGCGCTGAACCCAACTTCAACAAGAAGTACCGTTATACAAGAGTTATCATGAAGCCATTAGTGTGATTAGACATCAGAGGATAGGCATCTGAATAGGGTGGTCGGAAGTAATACATCATGAGTGCGCACGCATACACCAGAGAGAGAGGGAGAGAGAGAAAGGGAGGGAGAGGGAGGGAGAGATGGATGGATGGATAGAGTGCTGCAGATTGCCAGTCGTGTGATCCTGAGTGCCTTGCTCAAGAGCTCTATGATGGTGCCCACTTTCACCCATACCACTGAGAAGGTTGTTTCCAGGGGCAACTGAGTGCAGACAAGAGATGTACCGGGCACTCGAGTGTACATGAAGAGCCATGGACTCGGTTCGAGCATCCATCTTAGAAACAGAACACTCAGAGAGATGACTAACGCAGACTGACGTGAAGAGAAAGAGACAGAAGCGACTGACAGAGCATTGCATACTAAAGGATTATTTACAGTCATTTTAACCTTAAAACTCTTTTGTTACATGCTTTGGACAATTTAGCATTTCATGGAGGACTTGATCATTAGCCATTGGGTTAAATAAGATGTGTTTTGTGAGATGAAAGAAAGGGGTAAAAAAACCATTAAATATAGCATTTTATCATAGACGTGTTACAATTTTTAAATTAGCATTTATAGCATTTGAAATTAACACATATTTGTGAAACAAACAACTACAGCCAAACTGGCATACTTAAAGCAAAGTCTTTAATATTTACTGCAGTAGGCTGCTTTCCAAAATTATATCTATCCATATGTTAAATGCCACTTTATTCAATTAAGAGGCATTTAACGTGTGGCTAGATGTGATCTCTGTAAAACACTTTCCCAAAGATGATGTTATTTGTTTTTAGTGTTCTCTGCTTTTGAATTTATTTTGAGCATGAGTTTGGCTGCATTATGTTCTACGGTGGAGTGCAAGCATGCATATATATATATATATATAAAATGAATTTGTGGTTGGGCGGCACGGTGGTGTAGTGGTTAGCGCTGTCGCCTCACAGCAAGAAGGTCCTGGGTTCGAGCCCCGGGGCCGGCGAGGGCCTTTCTGTGCGGAGTTTGCATGTTCTCCCCGTGTCCACGTGGGTTTCCTCCGGGTGCTCCGGTTTCCCCCACAGTCCAAAGACATGCAGTTTAGGTTAACTGGTGACTCTAAATTGACCGTAGGTGTGAATGGTTGTCTATGTGTCAGCCCTGTGATGACCTGGCGACTTGTCCAGGGTGTACCCCGCCTTTTGCCCGTAGTCAGCTGGGATAGGCTCCAGCTTGCCTGCAACCCTGTAGAAGGATAAAGCGGCTAGAGATAATGAGATGAGATGAATTTGTGGTTTAAAAATATCACAGTTTATTAATGTTTTCCTCATTGGCAAGTGGTAAAGATAACTGTGATCTCCCTTTGGGAGAAAGTGTATGTGTGTGATTACAAGAGAAGGAAAATGTGTGTCTGTGTGTGTGTGAGAGAGAGAGAGAGAATGTGTGAGTCTTTTACACAGGGCTGCAGAAACTCACATCTAATACCTCATCTCAATTCAGAGACTCTCTGTACTGTATACACACACACACACACACACACAATAAACGATCTCCCATTCCTCCACCATGCCATTCTAACATACTTCAAATCAATTTTCTACAACATTCTGAAAGATCTCTAGGTGAGTTGGAGTGCTGGAGATTTTTTTCATGTTGTTCCCCTTCCCATAATGAGATACTTATGGGAGCTGAATGCAGTGCTTGGATTTAACTGGCATTATCTCCTCAATCTCACACTGATTTTTAAAACCTGCCTGCGCACTCACAAATCCTCTCAGGAACAACAGCTCTCATCACAAAGTCCAAGAACTCGGGTGATACTCTTATAGGGCTGGCTTTTAAGAGCTTCGAGCAAATGTTTGGTAACATTAACCATCTCGTTGGGAAATCCCCAACCAGGTTTCATATGGAAGTCATAAAACTATGTGAAATTCATATTACAAATATCACGACTCAGTTAGTTCAATCCTATGCTAATCAAGAGAATATAATTAACAAGGAAATCCACACAGTGTGACACCCACTGTCTTAACAATCTGCCAATATTTTGTTTACTGATTTCTTCTTCTTCCATAGCACAATACATTGGCCTGCTGAAGTCCTTGGCCAATGTTTTTGACTGTATCTTGCATAATATAGATGGCTATACAGTACTATGCTGCAGATCGCAGTGTCAGTTTGATAAATGACTCAGTGCAAGCAATGGTCTAAAATCAGATGAGCTGGAAAATAACAACTCCTGACAGTATTGTATTTTAAGGACAGCACAATGACACCTAATAACTCATGTAGGAATAGCAGGTTCTGTCAATCGAGATGGATGACAGGATTAATGGACAAGAATCTTGCATCTTTAACCCAGCTGAAGCTACTGGAAAAAAGATTAGTATATATCCATACTAGACATCCTCCCATACAAAATGCACAGGCCTTATAATGAGTGAGAGTGATTTTGTAGTTTGTGTGTTTGTAGTTTGTGTGTGGCCACCAGATTTTCATACCAGATGCTCAGATTATGGATTTTGAGTTATACCTGCTGCATTAGGAAGCCGAGCCAAGAAGCCTTTATTTGTCACACGTACACTCAAGCACGACTGAGCACACAGTGAAATTTAACCTCTGCATTTAACACATCTGAAGCAGTGAACACACACATGCACACACAAGTGAGCAATGAGCACACACATATACCCAGAGCAGTGGGCAGCTATGCAACAGTGCCCAGGGAGCAGCACTGGGTAAGGTGCCCTTGCTCAATGGCACTTCAGCCCAACCTGAGGCCATGGCTGCCCCATGTGAACCTAACCACATGTCTTTGGACTGTGGGGGAAACCGGAGCACCCGGAGGAAACCCACACAGACACGGGGAGAACAAGCAAACTCCACACAGAAAGGCCCCCGTCGGCTGCTGGGCTCAAACCCAGAACCTTCTTGCTATGAGGTGACAGTGCTAACCACTACACCACCATCACACTACCAAGCCTTCATATGCAGGAAATACAAACCAAAGTAAAATTGGACTAAGGGATGTTCCTGTCAATCTGACATGAAATCATGTGCACACAACCCAAAATGGTCCCTTTTCCAGACACTGACTACAGATGACACAGAACCTTGTGAATCCACCAGGAAATATTCTCTGCTGTAGATTTTTGGCGGATTTCCAGATTTGTTGAGCAACAAACCACAAAATGCTGTCCAGAAGGACAAGAAAACACATGGTGAACTGTTAGCTCTGCCAAGCGAATGTTGTGCAAAAACTGCGCTCGCATTATTGACGTGTTTTCACTACAAATCAAAATGTCATTCACCAATTTTTATGGCAGAAGGAAGATCTATACTCGTCTCAGTCATGGATGATGTTAAAAGTGGTAAATGTATCCTGTAGAGGCGCTATTGAGGTGATTATTCGTTGATAGTTACTGGATCAGCCAGCAAAAACAGTGCAAAATATCACAAGCTTTCCAATGCCAATTCTACGCATTCTGTAAACAGCATATCTGGTA
Organism: Neoarius graeffei; assembly: GCF_027579695.1. Taxonomy (NCBI): domain Eukaryota; kingdom Metazoa; phylum Chordata; class Actinopteri; order Siluriformes; family Ariidae; genus Neoarius; species Neoarius graeffei. Next base: position 26,503,998 of record NC_083577.1, read on the forward strand.
CAAAAATCCCGTGTGTGTGCGTGTGTACATATCCATCTATCCATTATCCGTAACGGTCACAGGCAAGTTGGAGCCTATCCCAGCTGACTATGCGCGAGAGGCAGGATACACCCTGGACAAGTCACCTGTGTGTGTGTGTGTGTTATATATATATATATATATATATATATATATATATATATATATATATATATATATATATATCAGTTTGCGTCAATGATACAGTGAGTAGCTTCTCATTTCTTAAACAAACATGTCAGAAGATGTATCCCATGGTCATAGGAAATATGTTATTGTGTTTCAGAAGGTCAAATTGTTGGTGTGCGTCAAGCAAAGAAAACAACTAAGGAGATTGCTGGAATTGGGTTAAAAACTGGCCAATGCATTAATAAAACCTGGAAAGATAGTGCTGAACTATCAATATCATGGAAAAAAATGTGGTTGGAAAAAAATCCTGACTGACCATGATCAGAGATCACTTAAACACCTGATGAAGTTGAATCATAAAAAAAAAAAAACTGACAGTAAAACTCACTACTATGTATAATTGTGAAATTAAGAGCATTTCCACACTCACAATGATGAGAACTCCACAGGATTGGGACTAAACAGCTGTGTGTCCATAAGAAAACCACTTGTCTCTGGATCAAGGACTTCTTGTCAGAAGTCACACAGAGGGTCAGAGTAGGCCCCCACATCTCTACATCTCTCAGCCTCAGCACTGGCTCCCCTCAGGGCTGTGTGCTGAGCCCCCTGCTTTACACCCTCTATACATCTGACTGCACTCCTGTTCACTCTAACAACGCATTCGTCAAATTTGCCGATGACACCACAGTGGTGGGGAGCACCTCGGGGGGCGATGAGTCCGCCTCCCGGGATGAGGTGGAGCAGCTGACAGTGTGATGCAGAGACTAGAACCTGCTCCTAAACACTACTAAAACAAAGGAGCTGGTCATCAACTTCAGAAAGGACAAAACGGACATACAACCCATAATCATTGGCGGGGTCTGTGTGGAAAGGGTCATGGACTTCCGCTTCCTGGGAGTTCACATTGAGGAAAAACTGACCTGCGGTGTGAATACCACAGTGCTGGTAAAGAAGGCACAGCAGAGACTCTACTATCTGAGGGTCCTCAGAAAGAACAACATCAACCAGAGATTGCCAGTGTACTTCTACCGCGCCACCATAGAGAGCATCCTCACTTACTGCCTCTCTGTGTGGTATGCCAGCTGCACTGTGGCAAACAAGAGGGAGCTCCAGAGGGTCATCCAAATGGCCGAGAAAATCTTTGGGTGCCCTCTACCCACTCTGGAGGAGCTACACAGTTCCTGCTGCCTCAGGAGAGCCGATAACATCCTAAAGGACACATCTCACCCTGGTCACTCTCTGTTTGAGCTACTACCGTCAGGCAGATGGTATAGGGCCATCAAAGCTAGAACAAATAGACTCAAGAACAGCTTCTACTGTACTCAACTGCCATACAAGCTCTAAATTCCAAACATCAGGTCAGGGTTCACTAACCTGCTCTTAGTGTCCATGTCTTTTTATACTGTGCAATAAGGGATCTGTGCAATGTTTCCGGTTGAATGTAGTTGTGTGTGTGTGTGTGTGTGTGTGTGTGTGTGTGTTTGACTGTTTTTATAATTTTTACAGTGTTTTTAAGTTTTAGGGTTTTTTTTCTTTCTAATAATGAGTTTATTAGTTAGTTTACTTGTCTCTGTGAGTTTGATTGTTTTTAGAATTTTTATATAGTTTAAGTTTTAGCTTAATTTAAATCCTTGTATTAATTTGTTTTGCACTGATGAGGATTGCACACCAGTTTCGTTGTACATGTGACAATGACAATAAAGATATTCTATTCTATTCTATTGTCAGTGAGACTAATCAGGAGAAAAGGTTCCAATTTGCTAGGGAGCATAAAGATTGGACTCTGGAGCAATGGAAAAAGGTCATGTGGTTTGATAAGTCCAGATATACCCTATTCCTGATTGATGGGTGTGTCAGAGTAAGAAGGGAAGCTCATGAAGCGATGCACCCATCATGCATAGTGTCCACTGTACAAGCCTCTGGAGGCAGTGTTATGATCTGCATTTCCTTCAGTTGGTCAGGTCGAGGCTCAGCGACATTATGGGGCAATAAAATGAAGTCAGCTGATGACCTGAATGTACTGAATGACAAGGTTATCATCACATCAGTGGATTTGATTTTTTTTTTCCCTGACGGCACAGGCATAAAATTAGGATTCAGATTGTGAAAGAGTGGTTCAGGAAGCATGAGAAATCATTTTCACACATGAATTGGCCACCACAGAGTCCTGACCTTAACCCTATTGAGAATCTTTGGGATGCTGGAGAAGAATTTACAGAGTGGTTCAACTCTTCCAACTTCAAAACAAGATCTCGGTGAAAATTTAATTTAACTTGACTGAAATAAATGTTGTGATGTTGCATAAGTTTATCAAAACAATGCCACGGCGAGTGCATGTTGTAATCAAAACTAAAGGCAGTCCAACTAAATATTCAAGTGCATGACTTTTTTTTTTCTTTTTTTGGCAGGGTAGTGTGGGTGGCACGGTGGTGTAGTGGTTAGCACGGTCGCCTCATAGCAAGAAGGTTCTGGGTTCGAACCCAGTGGCCGGCGGGGGCCTTTCTGTGTGGAGTTTGCATGTTCTCCCCGTGTCTGCGTGGATTTCCTCTGGGTGCTCTGGTTTCCCCCACAGTCCAAAGACATGCAGGTTAGGTTAATATGGGACGGCCTTGGGCTGAGGTGCCCTTGAGCGAGGCATCTAACTCCCAACTGCTCCCCGGGCACTGTTAGTATGGCTGCCCACTGCTCTGGGTATGTATGTGTGTGTGCTCATTGCTCATGTGTGTGTTCACTGCTCTAGATGAGTTAAATGCAGAGAGGAAATTTCACAAGTGTGTGATGAATAAAGTTGTGCTTTCTTTTCTTTTTTTTAGTATTAAAGCGATACCTACTTTATAATATAAAGGACCCGACAATCCATGATGAAATTATCCCAAAGAGCAAAGGTTATTTGTTCAGTTCAGTTGGTCGGGTTCAATGCCCGAACTAATGATCACATCATCAGTTTTTCTTTGGCTAATCAGACACAAGGTACGCCACCACTCTTGCCGGAGCGGTTGGGGGTTAGGTGCCTTGCTCAAGGGCACTTAAGTCAATCCTGCTAGTCTGTTATTTGGTTATTTGTTAATCAGCATGAATGAATGTGAATATGCATTTTGATGTGATTTCCACCAGAATATCAAAGATTACCATTATCCATCCATCATCTGTAATCACATATCCTTTACTGGGTCGTGGGCAAGCTGGAGCCTATCCCAGCTGACTATGGGCGAGAGGCAGGGTACACCCTGGACATGTCACCAGGTCATGACAGGGCTGACACACAGAGGCAAACAACCATTCACACTCACATTCATGCCTATGGTCAATTTAGAGCCACCAATTAGCCTAACCTGCATGTCTTTGGGGGAAACCAGAGCACCCAGAGGAAACCCACACAGACGTGTAAACTCCACACAGAAAGGCCTCCATCAGCCACTGGGCTCAAACCCAGGACCTTCTTACTGTGAGGCGACAGTGATAACCACTACACCACCATGCCGCCAGATTAACATTATTAAATATTCAAAACACAGCATGATAATCACTAATACATTCAGAATGGAATGGTACTCAGGTCAGGGCAGCAGGTTCTTAAATCTGAGTCTTAAAGCCTTTAGCTCAAAGCTGTGCCTGGCTAGGCTACCGCTAGCAATTGAGGTTCCCATTCTGTCACAGTTTACTCTCAGCAACGCTCCAAGGCAATCTAACATAAACAATCCGAAGCAGTCTGGACAAGTTCATTCCAGTGGAGGAAACACCAGCACGGATTTGCCCTCTCTACTTCTTCCTAAAGATGCTGATGACATTTGACAAGGACAGGAGGATTAGCCATTAGTACCATTGCTGCTTCTTGTTCTTGAAAGCGAAGGAAAATGACTTTATTCGTGTTGCAAGTTTACTGGAGCTGTCAGAGACCATGTTGTTTCTTTCTGTAGGCCTAGAGTCATTTTTAATTGTGTTTCTTTAATTAGACATAAGTACTACATCATCGCTGCACTGTTCCACAAACGCGTGGATGGTGTGAATAACATGGAAGGTGATGTAATACTAATGTGATGAGCACTTAAATTAGTCACCATAGTTTGGGGATTGTGTTCACCTTCAGGGCATAGGGAACATTTTATAGATGTTAGGCACACTTTAGCACAAATGAGGTGATGCTTTTGAATGTAGCTCTGAGGCTGCGCTGGGACTGTAATCAGTCTCACATCAGCAATCTGCTTTAATTCCCTCAAGACCATGTGTATAGTTTGCGATTACGTGAAATAGCCAAGTGCATATCGCCCGTTTCCTCCCATTAGAATAAACTTGATGTCCTACTGCAGAACGGTAATGGAATTTTAATTTTGTGATGCAGTATGAGAGAGCAAGAGAGAGAGAGAGAGAGAGAGAGACTGCCCTTTCCACTTAATGTGATGTTAACCTGTCTCTCCCCCTGGAGCCACCCCATATCCACCCTCTCTCCCCCACACCTCTAAAAATAAACGAGAGGAAAAAGAATTGGGAAATGAGAGAGAGAGGGTCACCTACAACCTCCTTAACACACACACAGACATACACACTTTTGTCTGCCCAGGGGAAGGTGTGTTGTCAGCTTTGGAAGAAGAGTAATTAATTAATTCTACCTAGTAATTAAACATTTGCTTGGGTAAACAATGCATTAAGTGCATTAGAAAAGCACTCACATGTCCTACAGGACCCCAGGCCGAGGTCCCATAACAACATGGCGTGCTTTTGTGTAAAAGGGGATCTAATGCAATTGACAATGTGTTCAGTTAGTTCTGTGAGCACTGATCATTCAGCTCCAACCAACTGAAAGATTAATGTATAGCATTAAGGAGCCTCACTACATCCAGCTGATGTCCGAGTACAAGATCCAAATTCAGTTCTTGGCTTTAAAAAGGACCTTTTCACCACCGTTAGTCAATCCAAGGCCATTTGAAGCACATTGCCAGATGCTTCATAAACCATCATCGCTTTGTCCTTTGAAGGTGATGAAGTGCACGCTCACCCTCGCAGCCAAATAGCCTTTCAGTCCAATTTGAAATGAAACCAACTGCCATTTCTGCGAAAGGAAAACGTTTGTTGTTTTGACTGTGCCATTTGCTGACAAATGTGAGATGCCTTTGAAGCGCTGTGTTACACAGTCAATGCAAAGAGCCCTGAAAACAAACTAGAATAGGAAAAAGGAGACAAAACATAGACTTAGACATGAAGAAAAAAAAACACAAATCACAAGAAAAGCTTTACAATTTGCTCTTACGGTAATATAGTGAGATGAAGAGAAAGTGAAAAATTTGTTCAGAGTAATTCAAATAAGCTTTAATATTTTTTACTCCAAACAATTGGGAATAGTAAAGAAAAAAAAGCCAATAACGTATAAAGAACAAGAAAAGATCGGAGGTAAATGTAGATGAACACATTATTGCTTTCCCTTTCCTGCCTTTAATTTCTCCACAGCTCTATACGGTGCTTAAGAGGATATTGGATCTCCACCCCCAACCCAAGGTTATATTGTTTTTTTCTAAGTATACAGGCCACAGTTACCCTTCAGTCCATTAAAATATATAAAAATTCCATGAACCTTCCAGGAGAAAAAAAAAAACACTAGTCAATAAGAAGACTGAATAAGCTTTGTCTGTCTTACCAGTAGATGAATGTTAATGTTGGAGCAGGTATTAAATCCACTAGGATTTATTTATTTAATAATTTTTTAATATATTATGTATTTATTTATTCTATCCACACTCACTGGATATGAGCAATCGCATGCTATTATTGGCTACTCTGCTACTAGGTTTTCAGCTCATATACCATGAGTAGAGAAAAACAAAATAGCAAACCGTATTGCTGAACCAACCGAGGATGAAATAAAAACTCTATTTGATGGGAAGAACATATCTCATCTCATCTCATCTCATCTCATCTCATTATCTCATCTCATCTCATCTCATCTCATCTCATTATCTCTAGCCGCTTTATCCTGTCCTACAGGGTCGCAGGCAAGCTGGAGCCTATCCCAGCTGACTACGGGCGAAAGGCGGGGTACATCCTGGACAAGTCGCCAGGTCATCACAGGGCTGACACATAGACACAGACAACCATTCACAATCACATTCACACCTACGGTCAATTTAGAGTCACCAGTTAACCTAACCTGCATGTCTTTGGACTGTGGGGAAAACCGGAGCACCCGGAGGAAACCCACGCGGACACGGGGAGAACATGCAAACTCCGCACAGAAAGGCCCTCGCTGGCCATGGGGCTCGAACCCGGACCTTCTTGCTGTGAGGCGACAGCGCTAACCACTACACCACCGTGCCGCGGAAGAACATATTTTTTATTTTTCAAGAATTATTATGATAGCATTTTTCACCAATTGTTACTGTCATTTCGCCAGTTTGTTTACATTCTAAGCGAAAATGATTTCGTCGGATGTTTTGTCTAAAGTTTGTATTTATTGAATTTGGAAAGAAAAAAAACTGAAAAAAAATGCTCTCTTTCTCAAAATACAGTCAATGTGGATCTAATAAAACAGTTATTCTACTCAATCTCATCGTATGTGGCTTATAGCCAGCTCAGTGCTATGTGCCTCATTGGCTATCAGCTCATGTACGAGTTGATTCCATGGAATAAATGTTATATATATATATATATATATATATATATATATATCATTCTCATCTCATTATCTCTAGCCGCTTTATCCTTCTACAGGGTCGCAGGCAAGCTGGATCCTATCCCAGCTGACTACGGGCGAAAGGCGGGGTACACCCTGGACAAGTCGCCAGGTCGTCACAGGGCTGACACATAGACACAGACAACCATTCACACTCACATTCACACCTACGGTCAATTTAGAGTCACCAGTTAACCTAACCTGCATGTCTTTGGACTGTGGGGGAAACCGGAGCACCCGGAGGAAACCCACGCGGACATCGGGAGAACATGCAAACTCCACACAGAAAGGCCCTCGCCGGCCATGGGGCTTGAACCCAGGACCTTCTTGCTGTGAGGCGACAGCGCTAACCACTACACCACCGTGCCGCCCCATATATATATACACACACACACTACCGTTCAAAAGTTTGGGGTCACCCAGACAATTTTGTGTTTTCCATGAAAAGTCACACTTTTATTTACCACCATAAGTTGTAAAATGAATAGAACATATAGTCGAGACATTTTTCTGGCCATTTTGAGCATTTAATCGACCCCACAAATGTGATGCTCCAGAAACTCAATCTGCTCAAAGGAAGGTCAGTTTTATAGCTTCTCTAAAGAGCTAAACTGTTTTCAGCTGTGCTAACATGATTGTACAAGGGTTTTCTAATCATCCATTAGCCTTCTGAGGCAATGAGCAAACGCATTGTACCATTAGAACACTGGAGTGCTAGTTGCTGGAAATGGGCCTCTATACACCTATGTAGATATTGCACCAAAAACCAGACACTTGCAGCTAGAATAGTCATTTACCACATTAGCAATGTATAGAGTGTATTTCTGATTACTTTAAAGTGATCTTCATTGAAACGAACAGTGCTTTTCTTTCAAAAATAAGGAAATTTCAAAGTGACCCCAAACTTTTGAACGGTAGTATATATTATCCGCAACCATTTATTTTATGCGGGCGGCATGGTGGTGTAGTGGTTAGCGCTGTCGCCTCACAGCAAGAAGGTCCAGGTTCGAGCCCCATGGCCGGCGAGGGCCTTTCTGTGCGGAGTTTGCATGTTCTCCCCGTGTTCGCGTGGGTTTCCTCCGGGTTCTCCGGTTTCCCCCACAGTCCAAAGACATGCAGGTTAGGTTAACTGGTGACTCTAAATTGACTGTAGGTGTGAATGTGAGTGTGAATGGTTGTCTGTGTCTATGTGTCAGCCCTGTGACGACCTGGCGACTTGTCCAGGGTGTACCCCGCCTTTCGCCCGTAGTCAGCTGGGATAGGCTCCAGCTTGCCTGTGACCCTGTAGAACAGGATAAAGCGGCTAGAGATAATGAGATGAGATGAGACTTATTTTATGCAGGGTCGTGGGCAAGCTGGAGCCTATCCCAGCTGACTATAGGTGAGAGGCAGGGTACACCCTGGACAAGTCACCAGATCATCTCTGGGCCGACACATAGAGACAAACAGTCATTCACACTCATATTCACACCTACAATTTAGAGCCACCAGTTAGCCTAACCTTCTTTGAACTGTGGGGGAAACCAGGGCACCCGGAGGAAACCCACACAGACACGGGGAGAACATGCAAACTCCACACAGAAAGGCCCCCATCACCTACTAGGCTCAAACCCAGAACCTTCTTGCTGTGATTTTAGACAAGAACAGGTACAACGTCTGAGTTTTTCTGTAGAACAGTGTGTTTCCTTATTACAAAAGGTTGCAAGCCAATCTGTATACCCTTCACAGAAGGCAACAAAATTGTCATTATTCAAAGTACCATTTATGAACCTTCCTTTGCTGTACAAACTATACGATGGTTTTCTTGCTTCATGTAAAGTGGTTGACTATTCAGTACCTCTACTGAATGAAAGTCCCAAAAACAAGAATATAGTGTGATGGATGGTACCACACTGGTCCATTGACCTTATGAAGAACATCAGCATTTTGGTCAAACTACACACAATACAGCCTGGCCACAGGCTCGCTCACTGACTGATCACAGCCTCTCCTTTCAAAAACTCTACACAAAAGAGCAAGGGGTGGTGGTATATAGAATACAGGGTGTAATTGAGACAGAAGTGCTGATAAGACTGTTACCTTACCATCACACTACCAGACCAGGGTCCTGTTTCTTTTTTTTTTTCCACTTCTGCTTTCTCTCACACCCTCTCTTTTTTTTTCCTTTCTTTGGTCTACTGACTCACTGCTATTAAAGCTAAGTGATAACATGCCTGGCCTTCTGGTTCACTGACCCCTGTGTGTGTGTGTGTGTGTGTGTGTGCGTGAGTGGTTAGAGAAGAAAGGGACAGACAGAAAGAGAGTGAGACCCCTCTTACTGCCTATATGGCTTGTGTTTAGCCTTAAGAATACAACTTACCATAGCTGAATTAATTTCCTGTACTATCCCGTATCATTTTCCCCAAAACATCTTTGAAAACAAATATAAGTCCATAATTGTGATTTCAAGACACAGTTTCAGAAGTCAAATCCAAAGACCTGTACATTTCTCCCGTCTGCTTTTCCCTCGTCTTTCTGTCTCGCACACTAAACACACGCTCCATTAACAGTTCCTGCAGGTGACTGAGAAGGAAGGAAAACATGCAGAGTTAACCTTGTCAAGCAAACCCTATCTTCTCTTCTCCTGCTTCCTTTACCTCAATTAGGAAACTGACCAAGACCAATCCAGTCTGAGGCAGACAAAGACGTAGACATAAAGAAGAAAAAGCACGCAAGACAGTTGTTCTCGAGCTCAGAAAAAGCCGAGTGCTGAGGATTAAGAAGTATTTGTATGTATGGAAACTCAAATCTGAATATGTTGCATGCTATTTTCCAACAGAAACCCAGTCTGCTCTCACTGAGTCTCTCCACATGCCACAATGAGACCAGTTCATTAACAGTAACCAGTTAGTAAGACATTTATTATTGATTTCCATGGACATTCTTTCAGCCATATATAATTCCTCCAATGACAAGAAACTTTGCTGTGTTCATCATCAGCTGACACTGAAAAATGGGATCGATTTAAATAAGGGTGATGTTTGACTCAGTCATGATGGGCGCGTTCTCCTCAGCGCTAATTAGAAGTATATGCACGTGCAGACACAAGGTCAACTGGGCAATTAGTGCATATTCATCTTCTATGACTGTTAATAGACTGATGACAGGTAGATCAATGTGGTGTGTCACTCATTGCTGGAAGTCTGCAAATAATAAAAATAAAGTGGTTGTATGGCATCTAAAGGTTATCTACAGGACATAATCAATGCTTTAGCATTGAACAATTACAAAACTACACACGGACATCAGAAAGGATGCTTATTCAATGTTATAACAGTGTTATGAAGCATAATAACAGACAAACCTGATTATTTAGTGCATGCACATTTTCAGTGAGTGATTCTGATTCCCTTCAAGATTGGTTTATTTAAAACACTTTATACAGTATCTCCAGGTGTCTTGTTATGGGGAGATAAGCTTGTTATGTACTTTTTATGTACCTATTACTCTATAAATATGCTATTCAGTACAAAGCATGTGTTATGAAGTTGCTATGTGCATACCCTTCAAATAAAATGTTACAAATTTTAGTCACTGCACAAAATTTCCAATATTATAAACGTTTCAGTTTCTAATTTTCTGCCTGACTGAATATCCATAGAGTCTGACAGATGGTAAAGCTTTGGCAAAGTATTTTTTTTTTCATCTTCAGTAAGCACTTTATCCAGATCAGGGTGGATCCGGAGCCTTTCCCAGGAACACTGGGCACAATGTGGGAAATTTCATGCCGATTGGGATGGCAGTGCATCACAGGGCACCATGCGCACACACACACATGCACACACACACACATTAGCTTTCCTTCACAGGAATAATTTAGCATGGCCAATCTGCCTATCAGTATAGTTTTGATTTCGGTTGGAGGAAACCAGAGAACGTGGAGGAATCTACACTAACATGCAGAGAACATGTTAAACTCCATACAAAGAGGAACCTGAACTTAGGATTGTACTGGGGATCCAGAAGCCACGATGTGGCAAAGCTACCCACTGAGCCACCCCGTCTACATTGTCTATGACGCAAATTATAACTGAATCCAGTGTACCACCCTAACTCATAATTTATTCTTACAATGAAATCATTCACTCACTTTTAGAAAAAAGTATTATCCTGATCAGGCTTACGGTGGATCCAGAGCATTAATTGATAAACAGCATTAAATTGTGTCTAAATCTAAACTCCGGTACACTTAGACTTCCATTAGTACAGGAAGTTGGTGTACTGATCAACTGATTGGCTCATTTTGTTATCAACACAGCCAATCTCTTTTGCTGTGCTGAGTTAAATGCTTTTAGACACACTATACTGAATTATACACATAGAGTTGTGTACAGGAGGATGTATCTAGAGTACAGAGCTGGTTTCATAGCAGCATATTATGAAACAGTGATGAGTTGCACTGAGTTAAATGAAATTAGAATAAAATGCACTATTACATGATTATGTAAGAAATGAAACCTTTTGAGGCACGATGTGATAAAAAAAAGAAACTTATCATCAGTAGGAAGGTTTTATGGAGTCTGACATGAGTGTTATTGTGAAGAGTTACTGTAGATTGTTGTCCAATAACAGTATATTTAGTAGAGTTTTATTTCTCTGATATGACAAGAATTTGCCAAGGATTATTCCTTTTACAACCCCAATTCCAAAAAAGTTGGGATGCTATGTAAAGCATAAATGAAAAAAAACAGAATGCAAACATTTACAAATCATGAAAACCCTATATTTCATTGAAAATAGTACAAAGACAACATATCAAATGTTGAAACTGAGAAATTTTATTGCTTTTTGAAAAATACATGCTCAGTTTGAATTTGATGTCAGCAACATGTTTCAGAAAAGTTGGGACAGGGCAATAAAAGACTGAAAAATTTGTGTAATGCTTAATAAATAAATAAATAAATAAATAAATAAGGTTAATTGGCAACAGGTCAGCTTTAGTCAGGTGTATACTGGGAGCCAGGGCGCCAGACATAGCAGGTAATCTTAGGGTCCGAGGCAAGCACAGGTTCTCAAAGATAGTTATCCATGCAGGAGCTAATGATATATGTCTTTGTCAGTCTGAGGTTACTAAGAGTAACTTTGTAGAGGTGTTTAAATTAGCAAAGGCAATGTCTGATGCTGTAGTATGCTCTCGCCCCATCCCAATGCGGCGTGGCGATATAGCTTACAGCAGGTTATGGTTGCTGAACTGCTGGCTGTCCAGGTGGTGCTCTGAAAACAGTGTGGGCTTTATAGATAATTGGGCTGATTTTGAGGGCACTGCTGGCCTGTTAGAGCGGGACGGTATCCATCCCACTCGGGAAGGTGCTGCTCTCATTTCCTGCAGCATAGGTCATAGTCTCAGAACAGGCCTAGTTAATTCCTGACAATCCAGAGCCAAGGTCAGGGAGCAGACGAACAGGCTAAACCGACTGTCTGCTAGCTGCACAGAGTCATCACTCAGGGTCCACTATATCAAGACTGTGTCTGTTCCCCGAGCTAAACAAAAAGGTAGAAATATTCAGAGAGTTTGTTCCAGTAACCTAATCAGTATAAAATTTGATCATACTGACTGTACAGCTGCTGCCAGCACCTTTGATCTAAAGGTGGGGCTATTAAATATTAGATCTCTTACATCTAAAGCGCTAATGGTTAATGAACTCATTACTGATCAGGAGTTTAATGTACTTTGTTTAACTGAATCATGGATTAAGCCAAATGAATATATAGCATTAAATGAAGCGAGTCCTCCTGCAAGTAGTTATATGCACCAGCCTCATCTAACTGGCAGAGGAGGAGGCGTCGCGGTTATTTATAATGATTATCTAGGTGTAACACAAAAACCTGGTTATAAATTTAATACATTTGAAGTTCTTCATACTCATATAATGTATGTAGCCTCGAAAAATAAGTCTACCCAGTTAATTCCGTTACTTATTATTTACAGGCCCCCGAGGCCATATTCTGAGTTTCTTTCTGAATTTGCAGATTTTATCTCAGATCTGGTTATTTCCTGAGACAAAGCTTTAGTTGTCGGAGATTTGAATATTCACTTTGATAACCCAGAAGACCCTTTGAAAACAGCGTTTGTGTCCATTTTAGATTCAGTAGGGATTAATCAGAATGTCATAGGACCGACCCATAATGGTGGTCACACCCTCGATCTAATACTAACATTCGGGTTAAACATAGAAAATAGTCATACTTCCACAGTCTGAAGTTATCTCAGATCATTATCTCATCTCATTCAAACTGTCTGAGTAATAATATATGCACTTCACCATGCTACTGTATTAAACGTACATTCATGTCAACTACTGCACAGAGCTTTATAAATGATTTCCCAGAGTTATCAAATTTGATTGGGTCACTGTCAGTTCCCGCAGAACTTGATCAGGCAACTGAATGGGTAGAGTCAACATTCCACCATACCTTAGATAATGTAACTCTTCTTAAAAGGAAAATGGTCAGAGACAAAAAAAAAAAAAAATAGCACCCTGGTATAATGATGACACTCGCACATTAAAACAGACAAATCAAAAATTGGAATGTAAATGGCGTCAAACAGGCGGCACGGTGGTGTAGTGGTTAGCGCTGTCGCCTCACAGCAAGAAGGTCCTGGGTTCAAGCCCCGGGGCTGGCGGGGGCCTTTCTGTGTGGAGTTTGCATGTTCTCCCCGTGTCCGCGTGGGTTTCCTCCGGGTGCTCCGGTTTCCCCCACAGTCCAAAGACATGCAGGTTAGGTTAACTGGTGACTCTAAATTGACCGTAGGTGTGAATGTGAGTGTGAATGGTTGTCTGTGTCTATGTGTCAGCCCTGTGATGACCTGGCGACTTGTCCAGGGTGTACCCCGCCTTTCGCCCGTAGTCAGCTGGGATAGGCTCCAGCTTGCCTGCGACCCTGTAGAAGGATAAAGCGGCTAGAGATAATGAGATGAGATGGCGTCAAACAAAATTGGTAGTGTTCAAATTAGCATGGAAGGAGAGCTTCCTGAAGTATAGAAAAGCTCTTAGTGCTGAGAGATCCACATATCTCTCCTCCCTAATAGAAGATAACAAAAATAATCCTAGATTCCTATTTAATACTGTAGCAAAATTAACCAGGAATAAGTCCACTATAGACACATGCACACCTGCAGTATGTAATAGCAATGATTTCATGAATTTTTTTTAATGACAAAATTGAAAATATCTGACAAAAAATTCAAACTACTAATTTAAGGTCAGACAATGTAAGTGACCCTGTAGTTAACAATATAACTGTATCAGATCATCAATTAGAATGTTTTACTCCCCTTAAAGAAACTGAATTACTTTCATTAATCTCGGCATCAAAAGCCTCAACTTGCGTACTAGATCCCTTACCTACAGTACATGTCTATTCAAACAGATAATACCTGAAGTAATTGAACTGCTTCTAAAAATAATAAATTCTTCTCTTATGATTGGCTATGTACCCAAATCCTTTAAACTAGCAGTTATCAAACCCCTGATTAAAAAACCTGACCTTGATCCCTGTCAGCTGTCCAATTATCAGCAATATCAAACCTCCCCTTTATCTCCAAGATCCTTGAAAGAGCTGTGGCACAGCAGTTATGCTCATATTTACATAGGAATAACATCCATGAAATGTATCAGTCAGGATTTAGACCTAATCATAACATAGAGACAGCTTAGGTTAAAGTAGTAAACGACCTACTGTTGGCGTCTGATCAGGGCTGTGTCTCACTGCTTGTGTTGCTTGACCTTAGTGCAGCATTTGATACCACTGATCATTCCATTCTTCTGGATGGACTAGAAAATGTTGTGTGAGTTCAGGGAACATCCCTCTCCTGGCTCAGCTCTTATTGAACTGATCGCTATCAGCATGTTGATATAAATGGTGATATTTCTAGATGTACTGAGGTAAAGTTTGGTGTTCCACAAGGTTCTGTCTTGGGTCCACTGCTTTTTTCTTTATATATGTTACCTCTGGGTGATATTATTCGTAAACATTGCGTTAGTTTCCACTGTTATGCTGATGACACACAGTTGTATGTTTCTACAAAACCTGATGAGAGACACCAGCTTAAGAGAATTGAGGAATGTGTAAAGGAAATTAGACACTGGATGCTTATTAATTTTCTTCTGCTTAACTCTGACAAGACTGAAGTACTTGTACTAGGACTGCATGCAGCTAGAAGTAAGTTTTCTGATTACACAGTAACTCTGGATGGCCTTTCTGTTTCCTCACATGCAGCAGTGAAAGACCTCGGGGTGATTATTGACCCCAGTCTTTCATTTGAAACTCACATTGATAACATTACCTGGATAGCTTTCTTTCATCTCAGAAATATTGCTAAGATAAGAAATTTAATGTCACTACATGACACAGAAAAAATAGTTCATGCTTTCGTTACCTCCAGGTTGGATTATTGTAATGCCTTACTGTCTGGATGTTCCAACAAGTGCATAAACAAGCTCCAGTTAGTTCAAAATGTAGCAGCAAGAGTCCTTACTAGAACTAGACAATATGACCACATCACCCCTGTCTTATCCACACTGCATTGGCTCCCAATCAAATGTCATATTGATTATAAAGTACTATTATTGACCTTTAAAGCACTGAATGGTCTTGCACCACAGTACCTGAGCGAACTTCTGGTCCTCTATGACCCGCCACGCCTACTTAGATCAAAAGGTGCAGGCTATCTGCTGGTACCTCGTATAGTGAAAGCTACATCAGGGGGCAGAGCCTTTTCTTACAAAGCCCCACAGTTATGGAACAGCCTTCCAAGTAGTGTCCGGGAATCAGACACAGTCTCAGTGTTTAAGTCTAGGCTGAAAACATATCTGTTTAGTCAAGCCTTTTGTTAATGGTGTTTATGAGGTAAAGTTGTAGATCTGGAGGGTCCTCAGACATAGAGTGTTTTGGTAAACTGGGATGTATGGATGCTATCAGTCCCCACTCGCTTGCTTACTCGAGTTTGTTGATGGTGTAGTGGCTGGCTGCTTTATGTCCCAGGCCTCCCTCATGCCTGTGTTACCTTCTGGCTCTCCCCTTTTAGTTATGTTGTCATAGTTAGTTGCCGGAGTCCCATGTATACTGTTCCTACTTATTCAGGTGACATTGGGCATACCTAACAACCTGTGTTTTCTCTCTCTTCTCTCCCCCCCAGATCTGTCCCTCTGAGTTACGTGTCGGTCCTGGGATCGAGATGCTGACTTCTTCTGCTCCTCGGACTTGCCTGATCCATCCTGGTGCCCTGTGTCTGGTTGGAGTCTCATCGCATCACTCCTGTGGAGGACGGCCCCATGTGGACAGTTGGGGGTTGCGCCTGGAGGACGCTCTGGACTCTTGCAGTGGTGCTTTTGTGGCTGGGGACTGCAGTTGATTTGCTGACTTTAGGACTGCAGTTGACTTGCAGACTTCGGGACTGCGGTTGTCGTGAATGGTTTTGCGCTCGGGTTTCCATCGGTGGGGGGTTTATAGCATCAACGAAGCTGACTTTGTTAGAACTGTTAATGTTATAGTCATGTTGTCTGTTGTTGCCCGGATGGGGATGGGTTCCCTTTTGAGTCTGGTTCCTCTCAAAGTTTCTTCCTCATGTCATCTGAGGGAGTTTTTCCTTGCCCCCAATCGCCACAGGCTTGCTCAGTGGGGATAGATTAGGGATAAAATTAGCTCATATTTTAAGTCGTTCAAATTCTGTAAAGCTGCTTTGCGACAATGTTTATTGTTAAAAGTGCTATACAAATAAACTTGACTTGACTTAACATGACTGAGTCTAAAAAGAGCATCCCAGAGAGGCGGAGTCTCTCAGATGTAAAGATAAGGAGGGGTTCACCACTCTGTGAAGGACTGCATGGGAAAACAGTGCAACAATTTAAAGGAAGTCATTTTTAAACTTGCTTTATTTCTTAATTAACGTGTTACTCAATTACGTTTTCGGTTTTAGTAACCTTATATCGTGACTCGTATTGGCAACTAATTGCAATTAAATATTATATCCATCAGCCTCTTCGGTTTTTAGCCATGTTGAATTTAGTTCATTTGGTCCACGTCACTTATCCGCGCGATTTTCACAAGACTTGTGAGAGACTTTGAAACGTGAAGTATCAGCCAGGTGTCAGTGCCACCATTTTGAAAACTGTTTCCCAAACAAAATATTGCACAAAAACAAGTTTAAATGACGATTACTGCCTACTTTTTTCAAACTTTCCCGATTGCTATCAAAACAAACAAAACTTCTGGCTTGATTACACCAGCATTCAAAAGAGGGCGTGCGCGTCTTTTGACAATGTTGGCAGATGTTGGTCACTTTGATTTCCACTGTACGTTTTACTTCCGTCCTATGATGTCCCGCACAGGTCTCAATGAATCTCATTTACAGCCATTACTTTGACATATGGGCTGATATATTACAGAGCATATTTCAAACACTCATAACTTGCTAAAGCAGTGACAAAATAGCTATCAAAAATGTATTCCAATATTTAATAAAATGAGATAAATAGAATTTTGAGAATAAAAATTTGCTTTCAGTTCTCCTTTAAGAATAATGTTCCTCAATGTAAAATTGCAAAGAATTTGGAGATCACATCATCTATGGTACATATCATTAAAAGGTTCAGAGAATCTGGAGAAATCTCTGTATGCAAGATACAAGGCTGAAAACTGACATTGGATGCCTGTGATCTTCAGGCCCTCAGGAGACACTGCATTAAAAGCAGACATGTGTCTGTACTGGAAATCACTGTATGGATTCAGGAACACTTCAGAAAACCATCATCTGTGAAAACAGTTCATTACTGCATCCACAAATGCAAGTTAAAACCAGATATAAACAATATCCAGAAACACCGCCACCTTCTCTGGGCCCGAGCTCTTTTACGATGGACTGAGGCAAAGTGGAAAATTTTCCTGAGGTCCAACAAATCAAAAGTAAAAATTCTTTTTAGAAATCATGGACACCACGTCCTCCAGGCTAAAGAGGAGAGGGACCATCCGGCTTGTAATCAGTGCACTGTTCAAAAGCCAGCATCTATGATGGTATGAGGGTGCATTAGTGCACATGACATGGGTAGCTTGTACATCTGGGACAACATCATTAATGCTGAATGATATATACACATTTCAGAGCAATATGCTGCCATCCAGACAAAATCTTTTTCAGGGAATGCTTTCTTTCTTTCTTTCTTTCTTTCTTTCTTTCTTTCTTTCTTTCTTTCTTTCAGCAAGACAACGCCAAACTGCTTTCTGCACATATTAAAACTGCATGGCTCTGTAGTAAAAGAGTCCGGGTGCTAAACTGGTCTTCCTGCAGTCCAGACCTGTCTCCCATTGAAAACATTTGGTGCATTATGAAGTGCAAAATATGACAAATGAGTCCCCGAACTGTTGAGCAACTGAAATTATATATCAGGCAAGAATGGGACAACATTTCTCTTTCAAAACGACAGCAATTGGTCTCCTCAGTTCCAAACATTTACAAAGTGTTGTTAAAAGTAGTGGTGATGCAACATAGTGGTAAACATGCCCCGTCCCAACTTTTTTGAAACATGTTGCTGATGTCAAATTCAAAAGGAGCATATAATTTTCAAAAAACAATATTTCTCAATTTCAACTTTTGATATGTTGTCTTTGTACTATTTTCAATGAAATATAGGGTTTCCATGGTTTACAAATTATCACATTTTGTTTTTATTTGCAGTTTACACAGCGTCCCAACTTTTTTAGAATTGGGGTTGTCTAATTAGGTATTATTGTGGAGCATCCACGAGAGAGATTATTTCCTGTTATCAGTTGTGTTATAATAACTACAAACAATCGTTCCCTTCTCAGCCTCCCCCCCTTCAAGTGAATATGATGAAAAAAAGGAATGTCATGTTACCAAGAAACCTCCAAGTGCAATGTTCTCTATCCTGAAGACTTTCCTGTGACAGAATACTTGCTGACTGAAACTGGAGGCTCCTTCCATGACTTTCTTAACAAAGCACTTCATCAGATTAACAATCATGTTTTTCTTTGTTAACTAACAACACTTTTTAAAGTACACTTATTAAACTGAGACGATATGGAAATCCTGAGAATGAGTTATTATAGAAATGATAATGTATTAGAATGAGAGCATGAGCATCAATCTGTGATTGGTTTTAGAGCCAATCAAATTCAAGATTTTAACAATAAAATAATAGCAGGCTATCAAATCCAAAAGTTTGATAATATCATGATATATCTGTATGTCAGAAATGGCAAGCTGAGGTGAAGTGAGGGCCCAAGAGCAGACTCAAGACAAGCAGTGTACAAAAGAAACTTCTTTAATGAAGTAGAGGGCAGAGGTACAATAGGGCTCAGGCAAAAATCAATGGTCAAAGAACGGGCCAAGAGGTCAAAACACAGAAGAGCAGGCAGGCATGGTCAGGGACAAAAACAGGACAGAAAAATCTTCACAAGAACTGACGAAAACAGGGACAAGGGAAACCCAGGCAGAGGAAGCAAAGACACAATCCAGAGGAACAGGCAGGTAAAACAGGGGCAAAAACTGGACAGAAAACTAGACCAAAAAAAACACGGAACAATACAAGCAGGGGGAATCGAGAAGCCACAATACCAAAGGGCTGTAGCGAGGTGAGGAAAGTCTGCAAGAGACAGTCTGGCAACTGGAATAACTCCAAACAGCTCTTAAGAAGGCCCTGGCTGATGGGAGAGGACTGGTAGCAGGTGTGGGAGTGCCGCTCAGTGTTGCCAGATAGGAAATATGCAAGTATCGTACCAAAACCTCAAAATTATCGTTTTTTGTGAGAAATTATCGTACACAAACAAAATGCATACAATATAGTTATTTTAGCTGTATTTTAATTTCCAAAGAATATTACTTAAATTTTTAAACAGTAATTCGCAATATTCCCGTAGTAGAGGGAAAACTATGACACTAAGAGAAAGTAAATGCACAATTACCGTAAGACTAGAAAGATTCGAATTCAACCTGCAGGTCCCTGTCATCATCCGATTCCACGCTCACTTGTGCAGATGTTGTTGGTTGGGTAATCCTGTCACGGTAGAGATTGGATAGCGTCATGGACCGCAGCATGGTGTTCGTCGGTTTGAAGGCATGGCACCCACCAGCATTCCTCACACACTCTGATGTATGCACAAGTCCATTCAGAGTGTCTGTAATGAGCCGGTTTCGTGATTTTGTTTTTATGAGATTGACTTTGGAAAAAACTCGCTCGCATGATGCATTGGAGTGGGGAAACACAAGCACATCCAGGGCAAACTTTCCCAGTTCACTGAACACGGCAATCCCCTGTATTTTCTCCACCTTAGAAACGTGATTTCAGAATTCATCGACATCCATTGCTTTCGTGTCTTCACTCAATGCCACGAGGGGCAATCGTCTCCATTGGTCATCAATGGCTTGAAGGCGATGGGTGTCTGAAATGTCAATCAAGCATGGCACCTGCTGCATAAGGGGGAGCAGAGACGGATGCTGAGCTCGCTTGTGCATTTGCATCTGTTGCAGTGGCAGGAGCCAGGCACGCAAGGTGGGTCAAGAGGGCATCATCAAAATTGAACCTTTTCTTGATTTCCCCGCAGGCAATCTGAAGAAAATTCTGACAGCGCACAAAGAAATCTGTCAGGTTTGATGATGAAATGTTTGCCTGCTGCACATGCTGCATCACTTTTATGCCCAAGTACATTGAGCTCAGTGTGACCTTTGGGCCATCTTTGATATCGATGTCTTTCAGTGGAGTGTGCATCACATAGTCCCTATCCATGAAAGTCAGCAACAGATCTTTGTAAGTCTCGCAGACCTTGCTTCTCAAAGAAGTGATCACCACCTTTTCACTCTGAAAATACTGATTGAGGTCTGTGAATTTTGGTAGCACCCATTCAAGGAAATAATAGAAGAGGCGCAGAGACTGGTCATTTAGTGAGTGGAAAATTGTCTCCGCAGAAGTAAGTCTGGCCTCAAGCCACTGATCTGTAAAGAAAAGGCGGAGAGCATCCCATTGCGCAGACACATGTTTCACTACGTCGTTCAGTGACAGCCATCGAGTCTGTAAGGGCTTGAGCATTTTGTGGGGTTGAACATGGTAGAAGTCTTGAAACTCTCGTAGCTGCGCGATGCATTTTGCGCTGTTTCTGAAGTACCCATAAATGTCTCTAGCTAAATCCTCACACCTGCGAGAGAGTTGTTTGCATGCCTCGCTTGCGCAAAGGTGCAGCTAATGGCACACACAACGCTGCACTGTGATGCCTGGAAAATCACTCCTGAGGCGGCTAGAGACAGAGTTATGTTTCCCCATCATTGTGTTGCAGCCATCTGACCCGAAGCCCACAATGTTTTCGAGTGGTACACCTGCATCCGTGAATGACTTGATCATCTCCGTGTATAGTCGTTCCGCAATGGCTCCCTCTCTTGCAAGTCTGTTGTCATCTGTGTTGGAGAAGAGCTGCACCAGTTTCCAAAACCTTGTCTGAATTCTCTGTGGTCCCTCATCAAAAAATGCACGACGACACACAGTGTTTTCACATTGCCAATGTCAGTTGACTCACCAGTCAACACACTAAATTTCTTAGTTTTCAGAATTTCAACAAGGCTCTCGGCATAACAATCAACAATCACATGTTTTGTTATGGCAGTCGTTTTCGTGCATCCAAGGGTCATGTTTTGGGCAATTTGTGAATCTTTGAAAATGTCCTTTAAGACTAAGACCAAATGGTCGGAATTTCTCACAGTCACATTGTGCTCTGCCATGAAGCCTACAAGCTTGATCTCTGCACTCTTCACAGCCTCGTCTAATTTTTGTTTCTCAAGTGTTTTTTGTAGGCAGTGTGCTACTGACTTCTGAGATGGTGCAAGATTTTTTTTTTTTTTCTGAATGCTTCTTCGACATTTCATGGTTTCTCAAAACTGTGCTCTTTGCTACCATTTGAATGTTGCAACAACATTCCTTAGCATCATTTCCCGGCACAGGTTTTAGCCATCCGGAAAATTTAGGATCTTTCTCCCACTCTGTCCGGTAAGTCTGTGGCCTGTGCTTACTTTTCTGTTGCTCTTCGGATGCTGCCTTTCTCTTTGCTCCTCCACTTTCATCCTCCCCTTCATTTTCTGAACTCATTTAGGCACTTTTCTTTTTACGTCTCTTTGTTGACAGTTTCTCTCTTCTCGCTTAGCTGCTAGGCTCAAAGGTTGTGTGTGGTAATGATGCATACATTTCTATGGCTACGTGTACGTGTTTACATGGTTACGTGTGTGCGTTCTGTGTATGTCTTTGGATGGCGCCTGAGTGGAAAGCCTGCGAAATGATTCTTGGGGGTCAGAGAGAGAGACGGATGCGTGTTTGGACAACCAACTGAAAACTTTGAAATTATCTTACATTTCAGATTTTTCCCATTATTGATCATACATCATACAGAGGGCAAAATTATCGTACAAATACTACAATTATCGTACATCTGGCAACACTGGTGCCGCTTCCGGGAAAATGGCCTACAGCAGGGCAGGACTGAATTCCTGTCCCAGATCCGGCCTGGAGCCGGCGTGGAAGTCCCACAAACTCAGGCATGGATGAAGTGGACCAGACTGTGACACTGTAAAAATGTCTTTGAATTTGATATTTGAGATTTAATGTCACAATGGAAGAGATTCAAAGCAAAGGCAAGTCTTACTAAACTACCCATTCTGTATTAAAAAAAGGGGAAAAAAAAGAAAAAACCTTGGATGGAAAAAAATTAAGCATGTTTTCATTCCTTCGCTGAAAACAATGGTGCAAAAAGCAAGCGGAAACGAAAATAGTGGCTATATTTACCCAGCATTTTATCATATAGACACTGCTCACATTCTTCACTGGGCCTTTTGTCGTTGTTGGCACACATATCAGCTGCTGGGCAGACTGTTTATATGAGCTCAAAAAAAAAGTTAAGGAAAACAAATCCTGAAAACAATGATGTAATGGAGGGCTGAGTGAGGCAGATGAAAAATGGAATGGGATGATGATGTAGGAGAAAATCCAAGTTGAAACAGGGGACTAAGCATTTTAAATCTACATGGATAAACAGTTGCTGATGGATGGTGTGTTGGTTTTTGACCGTTTCGTTTCATTTAATTTCATTTAATTTTATCCTGTTGGAGTTACTGACCGTTCAATTTCCAGTTAAAATCTTTTTTAAATTTTATTATTATTATTATTATTATTATTATTATTATTATTATTATTATTATTATTATCTCTAGCCACTTTATCCTGTTCTATTTTTTTTTTTTTGGGGGGGGGGTCATCATTTAATCAATTCGGTTTTTGCCTTGTCACCATTATACTATGGTTTGTACTTGAATTCCCCTTCAAGAAGGACCAGCAATTTCACATGATCATGTAGAGATGCTCTGATTCAGGAACATTTGGGAAATCTCATCAAGCCAGGTTCATCAGGCTCACTGTTACTCATTGCTCTCCTAACGGTTTCAACACTGTTTCAGCACCCAGCTCCAGATGTTGCGATCTGGAGCTTTCCCCGTTGCCCGAGTGATGAGGAAAAAAGTGCTGAAGGAAAATGAATGAAGTTGTGTCAAAATGCAGCTGCAACCCGTGAACCACCTAATTACTTAACTTGTCCCGTTCCTCCCAAAAATCAATTACCCGGGCAAATTACAGATGATTGAATAGGTGAAGCGTACAAACAAGTAAAGAGATCTGCTCCTACACTTGTTGACTTTATTCCACCATGTACTTCTCAAAGCCAAGCACATGCAATAATAATGAATAACATGGTGTAGCCCAAGGCTTCAGCAGATATTCGATGATGGTTTAGTTCCAGTAACACACATACCGTACACACATCCACACCTACGCCTATATGGTACACCAAAATACTACCATACAGTGGTGCTTGAAAGTTTGTGACCCATTTAGAATTTTCTATGTTTCTGCATAAGTATGACCTAAAACATCATCAGATTTTCACACAAGTCCTAAAAGTAGATAAAGAGAACCCAGTTAAACAAATGAGACAAAAATATTATATTTGGTCATTTATTTATTGAGGAAAATTATCCAATATTACATATCTGTGAGTGACAAAAGTATGTGAACCTTTGCTTTCAAGATCTGGTGTGACCCCCTTGTGCAGTAATAACTAAACGTTTCCAATAACTGCTGATCAGTCCTGCACACCGGCTTGGAGGAATTTTAGCCCATTGCTATGTACAGAACAGCTTCAACTCTGGGATGTTGGTGGGTTTTCTCACATGAACTGCTCACTTCAGGTCCTTCCACAACATTTCCAGTGGATTAAGGTCAGGACTTTGACTTGGCCATTCCAAAACATTAACTTTATTCTTCTTTAACCATTCTTTGGTAGAACAACTTGTGTGCTTAGGGTCGTTGTCTTGCTGCATGACCCACCTTCTCTTGAGATTCAGTTCATGGACAGATGTCCTGACATTTTCCTTTAGAATTCACTGGCATAATTCAGAATTTATTGTTCCATCAATGATGGCAAGCTGTCCTGGCCCAGATGCAGCAAAACAGGCCCAAACCATGATACTACCACCAGCAACATGTTTCACAGATGGGATAAGGTTCTTATGCTGGAATGCAGTGTTTTCCTTTCTCCAAATATAATGCTTCTCATTTAAACCAAAAAGTTCTATTTTGGTCTCGTCTGTCCGCAAAACATTTTTCCAATAGCCTTCTGGCTTGTCCACGTGATCTTTAGCAAACTGCAGACAAACAGCAATGTTCTTTTTGGAGAGCAGTGGCTTTCTCCTTGCAACCTTGCCATGCACACCATTGTTGTTCAGTGTTCTCCTGATGGTGGACTCATTAACATTAACATTAGCCAATGTGAGAGAGGCCTTCAGTTGCTTAGAAGTTACCCTGGGGTCCTTTGTGACCTCACTGACTATTACACACCTTGCTCTTGGAGTAATCTTTGTTGGTTGACCACTCCTGGGGAGGGTAACAATGGTCTTGAATTTCCTCCATTTGTACACAATCTGTCTGACTGTGGACTGATGGAGTCCAAACTCTTTAGGGATAGTTTTGTAATCTTTTCCAGCCTGATGAGCATCAACTTTTTTTCTGAGGTCCTCAGAAATCTCATTTGTTCATACTATGATACACTACCACAAATATGTGTTGTGAAGATCAGACTTTGATAGATCCCTGTTCTTTAAATAAAACAGGGTGCCCACTCACACCTGACTGTCATCCCATTGATTGAAAACACCTGACTCTAATTTCACCTTCAAATTAACTCCTAATCCTAGAGGTTCACATACTTTTGCCACACAGAGATATGTAATATTGGATCATTTTCCTCAATAAATAAATGACCAAGTATAATATTTTTGTCTCATTTGTTTAACTGGGTTCTCTTTATCTACTTTTAGGACTTGTGTGAAAATCTGATAATGTTTTAGGTCCTATTTATGCAGAAATCTAGAAAATTCAAAAGGGTTCACAAACTTTCAAGCAACACTGTACTTCCTACTCAAAAATAAACATTGTTTTTGCATTGCTGAAAAATAAAAATGTACGAAGTTATCCATTGCTAAATTATGCTTAAGTTAATTATTTCAAGAATGTCATTATGTCCTTAGTTAAAATAACATGTTATAGCGTTCCCTTGCTCCCAGGTCATATGTGATAAAAAGGAATGTTTGTTCTAAATGACTGGTTTTAAGGAACAGGATTTCATCAGCATTAAACACATGGCTAAGAAAGCATTTCTGTATAAACAAACTCCTGCCCCGGGACAAGCACGATGATAACAGATAAGTGCCTTTGAAGTCCAGGCTGTATGCTTTTTTCTCTCCCTTTCTATTTAGCACTGCTGATTTTTGTCTGAGAAAAGAACAAGTAATCTTTTAGCTTTTTTTAGCTTGTTTTTTATTATTATTAATATTATTATTGTTGCTGTTGTTGATTTCATCCATTCAGCCACTATTGTTAATTTCCACTAAAAAAATAAAACAACTACACTGCATTGTTAATTTAGCATGCTCATATTTCCCTTTCAGAATGCTTTGCTACTGTTCCACATTCTTTTACACCATGACTAGGTCTCTTTCAAGAAAATATAAAGCATCACCAGGTTTTACTGCTATAAACCATCGACACTGCCTGGCCCCCCCCCAAAAAAAAAAAAAAAGTTGCCATTTGGATTTCAATAAGCAAAAACATAAGAACCTTTGATTAGATAATTACTGCAGTGATGTGTTTCAGCTGGCAATAATTCATTTAACCCTACCTGATGCAGTGAGAGGGCGGCACGGTGGTGTAGTGGTTAGCGCTGTCGCCTCACAGCAAGAAGGTCCGGGTTCGAGCCCCGGGGCCGGTGAGGGCCTTTCTGTGCGGACTTTGCATGTTCTCCCCGTGTCCTTGTGGGTTTCCTCCGGGTGCTCCGGTTTCCCCCACAGTCCAAAGACATGCAGGTTAGGTTAACTGGTGATTCTAAATTGACCGTAGGTGTGAGTGTGAATGGTTGTCTGTGTCTATGTGTCAGCCCTGTGATGACCTGGCGACTTGTCCAGGGTGTACCCCGCCTTTTGCCCGTAGTCAGCTGGGATAGGCTCCAGCTTGCCTGCGACCCTGTAGAACAGGATAAAGTGGCTAGAGATGATGAGATGAGATGAGATGAGCTGATGCTGTGAGTAACTTCTCATTTCTTAGACAAACATGCCGGATGACGTATCCTGTGCTCATGGCAAAAAATGTTACTGTGTTTAAGAAGGCATGAAGCAAAGAAAACAACTAAGAAGATTACTGAAATGACTGGAATTGGGTTAAGAACTGCCCAATGCATTATTAAAACATGAAAGGATAGTGGTGAACTGTCAACTTTGTGGAAAAAAAATGTGGTTGGAAAAAAAGATCCTGACTGACTATGATCAGAGATCACTGAGCTAGCTAGTTAAGTCAAATCTTAAAAAAATAAAAATAAATAAAAATAAAAAAACCATGGCTTTGTTTAATAGTGAAGTTAAGAGCATTTCTACACTCGCAATGTGATGAGAACTCCACAGGATTGGGACTAAACAACTGTGTGTCCATAAGAAAACCACTTGTTAGTGAGAGTAATCAGGAGAAAAGGCTCCAATCTGCTAAAGAGCATAAAGATTGGACTCTGGAGCAATGGAAAAAGATCATGTGGTCTGATGAGTCCAGATTTACCCTATTGATGGGTGTGTCAGGGTAAGAAGGGAAGCTCATGAAGTGATGCACCCATCATGCATAGTGTCCACTGTACAAGCCTCTGGAGGCAGTGTTGTGATCTGGGGTTGCTTGGTCAGGTCAAGGCTCAACAACATTATGGGGCAATAAAATGAAGTCAGATGATGACCTAAATGTACTGAATGATCAGGTTATCATCACATCAGTGTATTTTATTTTTTTGCCCTGACAGCACGGGCATAAAATTAGGACTCAGATTGTGAAAGAGTGGTTCAGGAAGCATGAGGAATCATTTTCACACATGAATTAACCACCACAGAGTCCTGACCTTAACCCTATTGAGAACCTTTGGGATGCTGGAGACAGGGGCTGACTGGCAATCTGTGTGTCCTGGAAAAGTCCAGAATGGCTGTCCGGTCTACGGCCGTCGGCCCTGTTCAATAACCAAAATTTTCAGTCTATCAACTAACAACAGGTGGCGCTAAGACGATAATTTATCCATCAATCATTATTCCGTAGGCCTAAAAGCCAACAAAGAAAAGTAATGTTAGTGTCTGTCAACAGAAAGATGGCAAGCAGAAAACGTAAGGAGAAAGGTAGATGGGAAAAGTTAAAACAAAAGAAAGTGAAGTCACTTGAAGAAGATGCTTCAAAATGTAGAAAGCTCACAGAGCTTTTTGGCAGCAGTGCAACTACAAGCAGCAGCAGTATCATTCATGTCACGTTATCACCGAGCGAGACTGAGAACCAGGTGGACATCCAACCTGACCAACCACATGCTGATGATGATAGTCATGATGAGGGGCAGGCAGCTGAGGGAATTTCACCGGAGGAGGAGGTACAGGTAAGTGACAACGACATAAAACCATAGCATGAAACGGGTTACGTAAAGGCCACTCATAGACCCCTCTCATAGTAGGCCAATCTTCTATTGACTGGATTTGCGGTGTGATGATGAGAAATATGTGGTTTATTGCTGTCAAAACAAACACGTAACTACCAAGCAAGCCAATTATAAATAGATAGTCAGGCACAAATGGCCGCAATTTCATATGTTCACCTCTGCATAATTCATGCAGATTAGGCTCTTTATGTTCAAGAGAACCAAAGCTCTAGCCTATTATTAACCAAAAGTTTGAGGAGGAGAAGTGTTTTCCATTTTGGCACTATTTATCTTTGTCTTCTCTTTCGTGATGCGTGGTGGAATGTCTGTGGAATAGGATACAAATGTTGTTTGAAGGATGATTGGTTGAATGGTATCATAACTAATCACAGCAACATTGCATTGTGCAATTGGTTAATAGCTTAATTTTAGATCTGTTTGTCAGGCTTACCTACCAAAAAATCAGCATAATATTAAAACTATAAAATGTGTCAAGCAGGGTAATTCTTACACAGAATAGACCTAAAAGGCTAAAAATGTAATTTGGATTTAGGAAAAAACTCCAAATCTGTTTTATCCTTCTTGTCTGTAGCCTAGGTATCAAATGCTATGTTTATCCAAAGTTTTGGCTGGTTTTTAAAAATAGAATTTTGAGGTATAAGTACAGGTTTAAAGGCTGTCATTCCAAATAATACTATTAAACAAATGTTAATCAAGCATATGTCAGTGCACAGTGTGAAGGGTTTCCCTAGATGTCATTGCATAGTTTAGATATAATCAACAATAGCATTAGCATCCAACTTCTCATCTCATTATCTCTAGCTGCTTTATCCTTCTACAGGGTCACAGGCAAGCTGGAGCCTATCCCAGCTGACTACGGGCAAAAGGCGGGGTACACCCTGGACAAGTCGCCAGGTCATCACAGGGCTGACACATAGACACAGACAACCATTCACACTCACAATCACACCTACGGTCAATTTAGAGTCACCAGTTAACCTAACCTGCATGTCTTTGGATTGTGGGGGAAACCGGAGCACCCGGAGGAAACCCACGCGGACACGGGGAGAACATGCAAACTCCACACAGAAAGGCCCTCGCCGGCCCCGGGGCTCGAACCCAGGACCTTCTTGCTGTGAGGCGACAGCGCTAACCACTACACCACCGTGCCGCCAGCATCCAACTTCATCTTTTCAATTGTTTGTTTATTCAGGTTGAAGATAGTGGCAGCTCAAAAGATGACAGGGAGAGTCCAGGAAAGTGCCAGAATGAGGGATCAGTGCCCCAATATTTCAGCCGCCCCAGTTCAGACAGTTACAGCCTGGAGCAGTTTTTCAGTTACCACCCCCAGCAAAAGCCCAAAAACCTGTTCATCTGTTAATGGGTTTTGTTATGACAAAAAATGTTATGAAAATAGTTAATCTGTGTGGGTTTTGTTATGACAGACAATATACCACTATACAGGGCTGCCAACTTTTTGAAATTCCTTGGAGTGAGATTTTTTTTTTGGGGGGGAGGGGTCGACGGCAAACTTTTTCCGCACACCATGCAGTAAGTGGGAATTTTGTATTCAGTTTGATATTCACTTGTCCCCCTGCATTCTGGTGTTTTGTTTGTGGGTCGTCCAGCTGGAGATGGACAGGGGGGCGGTTGAGATTTTGGATTTAGTAGATGTTCCTGCATTCTGGTGGATTTTTGGAGTGGCCTGCTGTGCCATACCTACATTCTTACACACCCTGACTTGCCAGGCCTTCAGCTTGTGGCCAACAAAAGCACCAAGTTTTGGCTTAAAAGCCCCCACACTAGAAAACTACAGATGACTGCCAATGTTCCTGTAGCCCTATAGACCTGTGTTTCAGATTTAAAGGCAAGTTCATGTTTGAAAATATTTCATCAGCTAAGCCTAAACAACTTCTGAATTGAAACTAAATGTTAAGTTTTTAATAACTGTTGCAAAAAATAAGATTGTCCCTCACTGACTATTCATTATGCATTTAAGGGCTTTCCCCACCACTGGGTTCAGCAGAAGATTGGCATGGGGAAAAATATCAACAGCAAAAGAACAAATAAAATGCTTAAACAGTAAGCAAAATGTGCATGTGCTACAAGAAACATTAAAATGATTAAGTTTGAACAATATTGAAACACAAAAAGCTGAACCTTGGTCATAGGTGGGAATGTGCACACAAAGTTGGGCTTAAAAATTTTGGTCATACTTAAATAAGCTATATTAATATATTTCTTATTAATTTATTTCTTATCTATGTTTCTTATTAGTAATAGAGCATTCGTCAGGGCCTGTTATCTGACAAATATTCTCTACCTGTCTTGCCCTCTTTGAAACCCTGTCTCCTCAGTATATTGTTTTCTGTCTTTTTTTTTTTATTATTCACAACAAGTTCAAGTTCTTTGATATTACAGGTGACCATGCTTTATTTACTTTAACTGAGCAATTACATACATCATAAATAATTAAAAATAAATACCCTGTAAATAAACAATAGGTATGGTGGCTAATGGCTCTTCTTGCATTTTTAATATTATCTCTTACTTGCTTTATTTACAACATTTCCAGTATGGCTTCAAATAAAGTCATAAAGTATGATAACATACAGTAAACAAACTAAAAATGTGCCTTAATAAACGTGTGCTAAGGAGGTGCTCTCCCGTGCTGCTTGTTGGGGAAGATAGAGGCTGTGGCATGGCAGTAGGCCTGATTTAGCATGCCGAGTACACAGCTCTCGATATGGCATTAAATATTCTCACAACACTTACCGTATAGGCTGAAACGATTAAGAAACTTTATATAAGTTCATAATTACGCCAGTAACGCCACACATTGGCGTGCATATGTACAAACCTGTCTGAGACACCCGTCTTCAACTCGGATACCTTCTTCTCCCTCCTCTTCCTCTAAATTGACGGTAGGCAATTATCCAACTTCCGGCGAGTGCAGCATCATTAGATGCGCCACCTACCATAGGGGAGTGTGTACAGAAGGGAACATCTCTCCCTGTTTAGCCATGCATAAGGCGTAATTGATCAATCGCAAGTGGTTGGCGCGACGCAATGGGTAGCCTAGATTAGATAGATAAACTAGATTCTTTTTCTAGCGTGAGAAATCAGAGGTATGGTGTGTGAGAGTGTGAAGACAATCAAATGCGTGTGTCTCACGCTCATTGCGTGAGAGTTGGCAGCACAGCTATAGCACTTTACTATAGCACTATAGCAGGGGTCGGCAACCCTAGGCACGCGTGCCACAACTGGCACGCCGAGGAATTTCCAGTGGCACACTGATGATGATACACAAACCTAATTTTTTAACACATTAAAAATGTTCAAACGTCATCTTGAACTGTGATTGGCTGTTGCATGGCGAGCCTGCTCTTTTAGCATGACTACACAACAATATAGCGCCCCCCTCCCAGTGTTGCCAGATACTGCTGACATTTTCCAGCCCAAAATATGTTCAAAACCTGCCAAAATGCACTTAAAATTGCCCAATCTGGCAACACTCTCCCCTCCCCATATTTCTCATGAGATGGGCCCACTTGATGCAGCAGTTGCGCTAAGATGGCAAAGAAGCCAACTGTTCGGGCTTTCCTCTCCTCGTGGACCAAAGAATATGGGTTCGTTTCTCAGAGGGACCGTGCTGTGTGCACGTTGTGTTTTGAAACTGTTGTGTGTCGAACATCCAGTGTTAAACATCATTTTGAGGCAAAGCACGAAAAGACTTTCAAAGATCAGGCAGATATGGACGAATCAATCTCACATGCAGTGTGCGGATATGGGAAGCAAGCCCACACTTTAAAAGTCTTTGCCTCAGCTAAAAACAATGCCACTGAAGCTAGCTACTGTATATAATTTCTCACTGCATAGCTAAACATGGAAAGCCTTTCACAGACGGTGAATACATTAAGGAGGCCTTTCTCTCTGGCTCGGATAGTCTTTTTGAGGGGCTGCCAAATAAAGAGACAATAAAATCAA
Organism: Neoarius graeffei; assembly: GCF_027579695.1. NCBI lineage: Eukaryota > Metazoa > Chordata > Actinopteri > Siluriformes > Ariidae > Neoarius > Neoarius graeffei. The sequence continues at coordinate 26,535,859 of NC_083577.1, forward strand.
TAATAAAAGACATGCCCGTATCAGCCAGAACTGTTGAGCGACGAATTGGTGAAATGGCAGAAAACGTAAGGGTGCAGCAAACAACTGGCATAAAAGATGCAGCGGTTTTTAGCATTGCGCTTGACGAAAGCGTAGATGTGAATGATGTGGCACGTTTGGCAGTGATGGCAAGATATTGTGATGTGATTGTGAGAGAGGAGCTCTGCTGTTTAAAGCCAATGAATCCTGCTGGGCATCTTTACCCGAAAAGTTCAACTGTCTTCGCAATATCGCACTGGCTTTATTGTCAGTGTTCAGATCAACATATCCGTGTGAACAGATATTTTCGCACATGAAGAATGTACTTTGCCCCTCCCGAAGTCGTCTGACAACGGGCCATTTGGAAGCATGCGTCCAACTCAAAGTGACCAATCACCATCCCCACATCTCGGAGCTAAGTAAGGGGAAGCAGGGCCAGGGATCACATTGACTGATAGGCAAAACATTTATTTTGTAACAAGGCTACTTCAAATTTGCAGTTTATTGTTGAGCCACTTTATGTAGGCTACTTGTCAATGTTCTCTGACACTCATTATTTAAATTTTTTTTTCTGTAGTTTTATTATTCATCAGTTCCATTTCCATTAGGCTACTATGTCTTCATTGTGAATAACTTGGGCCTGTTACCTACTGAAAGATTTTGGATGTTATTTTGTGAATTTGTATAAGCTGCTTGCAATGTGTGTGTGTGGGGGGGTGTTCTTAAACCTTGTGTGTGAGGTTAATGGCATAAAACAAGTGCAATGGTGTTTTACATTTGCTCAATGCATTAAATGTCCATATCTGTCTAAAATGTGTGGTGTCTAATTACACATAGTTAACAACACCTATTTGAATGGCACACTAACTAACAAGAAAATTTCTAATTGGCACTACATGGCAAAAAGGTTGCCGACCCCTGCACTATAATATAGTATACTATAGTATAGTGGGCCTATTTGGGGGGAAAGTCCAGGGCTGTTTTTTGGTCCCAGTCCGTCCATGGCTGGAGAAGAATTTACAGAGTGGTTCGACTCTCCCAAGCTCAACACAAGATTTCAGTGAAAAATTAATTCAACTCTGGACTGAAATAAATGTTGTGACGTTGCGTAATTTTATCAAAACAATGCCACTGTTACCCCTTTTCCACCAAATCAGTTCCAGGGCTGGTTCGGAGCCAGTGCTGGTGCTGGTTCACAACTCGTTCAACTTGCGAGCCAGCTGAGAACCAGTTTGCTTTTCCATCGCTCGCGGTGCCACGTCATTGCGTTGCTGTATACGTCATTACGTCGCTGTATATGTCAGTTACGTCACTATGTTTGCTTAAACCTTGGCGCGAATATCAAAGCAAAAACAACACGGAAGAAGCAGCAGCAACAACAACAATAATAATAATAATGAATGACTTCGCGTTTGTACAGCTGCGGCTTCTCGCCGCATAAAAATGGCGATCTTTCGCGGTCTTGTTATTGTTGTTGGTCTTAACAACTCCGCCCCCCCGCTGACATAAGCGGTTCTTTCCTCTGGCCCAGCAGAGAGTTGGTGCTAGCCTGGAACCGGTTTTTCTGGCCCCAGAGCCAGTTCTTTGTCAGTGGAAACAGAAAACCCGGTTCCAAACTAAGCACTGGCCCCGAACCAGCCCTGGAACTGCTTTGGTGGAAAAGGGGCATGTGAATGCATGCTGTAATCAAAGGTAAAGGTGGTCCAACCACATACCGGTATTAGAGTGCCTTTTTTTTTTTTTTTTTTGCCTGGGCACTGTGGCACCACCTTAACTGTGTGTTTGTCATCTGTCATCAAAATTTTATGTCACTAGCAGTTTCCTTTGTCCATCAATATGTTAAGGCCTACCTCATTGAAAGTGTTCTGGACTCAGGAAACAATTTGATGATCATCCACTTTAGTTTCTTTCTGTGATCTTCCAGGACTTTTGGTGTTGCTGAGCTCTCGAGTGTATTCCTTCTTTATAAGAATGCACCATATTGCTGATTTGGTCACTCCTAAAGTTTCTGCTATGTCTCTGATAGGTCTGTTTTTGTTCTGCTTTAGCCTCCTTGTTCTGTTTTAGCCTCCTTCACTTGCATTGACACATCTTTGGACTGTATATTGAAAGTTCCCATGAACAGCTACCAAACACTTGGAATCAACTCCAGTCCTTTTATCTCCTTCATTTGTCATGAAATAATGATGAAACAGGCCAGACCTGGCCAGATATCTGCTTATCAGTCAGTTGTTCATTTGTTTTGAGCCTGGCAATGGAAGGACTATGTAAATACATAAATAAATAAATAAATAAATAATACAAAAATGGTTTGGATTAAAGCTAGAAGTCTACACTTCAATCACATCTTGATTGCTTCATTTCAAAGCCTTTATGGTGGTGTACAGAAGCAAAGTGTGTCACTGTCCCAATACTTATAGACCTGACTGTGGTGTCAGCACTAATAGCAATGTGACTCCCCAGACGACTTAGTGGTAATCACTGTTAGTCTACACACTCATACTAATGGAATACCAAGTGTGTAGATATACAAACACACACCACCCACAATCCGAGAGAGACAGAGAGAGAGAGGCGTGGTGGACAGGACAGTTCTACCTCGTCCCTTGTGTCATCATTTACTTGTCTGCTGTTAAGCTCCACTTCCACACATTGACATCCTGTCCCTCCAGATCGTTTTATCCCTCTATGCCTGTCATCCCTTCACTTCATTCCTCTTTCCATGTGGACTCATTGACCATTCTCACACGACTGATTCCATGATTAGGGTGTCATTTGTGTCCCACTGGTATAGTATTACTTTGACACATACCATATGGATGTAAAGTAAAGGCAAAAGACATTTTAAACACAGGTAAAGTGTCTTTCATAACAACATTTGTGCATTTTTCAGACAAATGACATCTAAAGAACTTAGAAAACAGTACACCTTCGCCTGTCTCAGTCCACTATAACTACCTTTAACCTTTAAATCTAATCATACTTCAAAAATCTTGTTTTTACATTGATGTTTGAATCCATTTAACATCAATTTCTATAAGTCATCCATTAGGTTATGAAAAATCTATGGACCAGTGGATGATTCCATGAAATTCACTCAACTCTGTTAACAACAAATTCCAGAAGTTATATGTTCAACAGGAAATTGCATCATTAGAATTTCCTAATGATCATGCAAACAAGTATGTTTTCTCATTGTTTTTTCTTCTTTTTTATTATATTGTGATATATAATTGATTGACTGATGAAGAGGTGTGGCACGGTGGTCAGTTCACAGCAAGATGATTCCAGGTTTGAACCTCATGACAAACTGGGGCCTTTCTGTGTGGAGTTTACATGTTCTCCCCATGCCTGCTTGGGTTTCCTCCAGGTGTTAAGGTTTCTGCCCACAGTCCAAAGATCAACTGGCTACTCTAAATTGCCCAAAGGTGTGAACAGATGTTCATCTGAGATAGATTGGTGACCTGTCCAGGGTGAACTCCGATTCTCATTCAAAGTCAGCTGGGATTGGCTCCAGCTTCCCCTGTGACCCTGATGAATAAGCAGTATAGATAATGGATGGATGGATGGATGAGTGATGAAATAATTTTGAAATTAGAACCATGTTAGTCATATTATAAATAGAAAATAAATAATTATTTACAAAATTAATACAATTGTTAGAATATCCTTACTCTCCTCACATCATTAAGATGGGTGCGACTATCAAAAAAAAAAAAACCTCAATCATGTTACATTCAATGCAGTAAGATTAAAATGGCACCATTTGTCAGAGAATAAAATATACATTGTCAATGTATACTGGGTGGCACAGTGGTGTAGTGGTTAGCACTGTCACCTCAAAGCAAAAAGGTTCTGGCTTCGAGTCCAGTGGCCAACGAGGGCCTTTCTGTGTGGAGTTTGCATGTTCTCCCCGTGTCCGTGTGGGTTTCCTCCGGGTGCTCCGGTTTCCCCCACAGTCCAAAGACATGCAGGTTAGGCTAATTGGTGGCTCTAAATTGACCGTAGGTGTGAATGTGAGTGTGAATGGTTGTTTGTCTCTATGTGTCAGCCCTGTGATGATCTGGTGACTTGTCCAGGGTGTACCCCGCCTTTCGCCCGTAGTCAGCTGGGATAGACTCCAGTTTGCCTGCGACCCTGTAGAAGGATAAGCAGCTACAGATAATGAATGGATGGATGGATTGTCAATGTACATCTTCTAAGATTTATTGTGTAAAGCAACACTAGGTAGGAACTCATCTCATTATCTCTAGCCGCTTTATCCTTCTACAGGGTCGCAGGCAAGCTGGAGCCTATCCCAGCTGACTATGGGCGAAAGGCGGGGTACACCCTGGACAAGTCACCAGGTCATCACAGGGCTGACACATTGACACAGACAACCATTCACACCTACGGTCAATTTAGAGTCACCAGTTAACCTAACCTGCATGTCTTTGGACTGTGGGGGAAACCGGAGCACCCGGAGGAAACCCACGCAGACACGGGGAGAACATGCAAACTCCACACAGAAAGGCCCTCGCCAGCCCCGGGGCTCGAACCCAGGACCTTCTTGCTGTGAGGCGACAGCGCTAACCACTACACCACCGTGCCGCCCTAGGTAGGAACTGTACCTTAAAATATCAGCTTCAAAATAATTTTGATTCTACACTGACATAATAAGGAGAATAGCTTATCTTCCATTCCAAGTCCACACCCAGTTTGCCTGTTATAGCACAATGTAACTCTGGTGGTACGTCCCTGAGACCTCTTGCAAGAACTTTGTAACACTTTATGGCACCATGAGAACTGCATCACACTTTACAGCACCCCAGCCAGCTTCCAAAATAAAATAGTTAAATAACTCCCCATAAACATACAGCATCAAAAAATAAAAAATAAAATAAATAAATAAAAAATCATGGCAGCCGAGGTGACGAGACCAAAAAAGATGCTGTTGGAGGAAGCCAGGAAAAGAAATTGAGAGAGTGACTGAACAAGAGACTTGAAACAAGTAACTCTTGGACTGGATTTTACTCGTTGGTGAGAGCTAAGAGCAATAAAAGGTTGCAAGACAGATGCAGAGCTGGGCTTCTTTCTGTTGAACCATCATTCATTTAGCAGACACTCTTATCCAAAGTGACATACAACATACCCAGAGCAGCCTGGGGAGCAGTTGTGTGTGTGTGTGGGGAGGTTTAGGTGCCTTCCTCAAAGGCACTTTAGCCATACCTGCTGATCCACGAAATCGAACCAGCAACCTTTTGAGCCCAAACCTGCTTCTCTAACCATTTAACCATGGCTTCCGAGTAAGTAGTAGTAAATACTATCAGTACTAAATAAACTAGTCAGTACTATTAACTTTGCTGCCTTGCTACAGTATGTCTGATACTGTTGCACTTGCTTGATGTTTGGCTGTTAGCCAAGTTGTCAACTTGCTAACTTTTGTTCATAAGCCAAGTTGGACCATTTTGACAGAGGATTACCTGCTAGCTACATCTTGAGGAGATGTTAGAAAATTTGCGAGATAACACATGGACATCGGTACTGGTAATAAGTGCTCTAGTGTTCGTTGCTGTCTAGCTTTGTTGCTGAGATTGCCACCCAAGGTTGCATCACTTTGTGTCAGGGGCATCCAAGTTTTGTAAGGTTAATTTAGTTGATTAGCCTTTCTTTGTCTGTTAGCATCCCCCACCATTAGATACGTCAGTGTTAGTATGGTTCTGGTTATGTTAGCTTAGTCGGGTACAATACTTGTGCAAACTTTGACTTGCAGCACAGGGGAAAAAATATGTCTGAGGTACATGTTTACTTCAAGACATAAGTAGTGATCTGTCTCATGGAAAACAATGACGATCTTACAGCAGTGTGCACATCCCTGCCAATGTTATTTATGAAAGATTACAACATATGCTATAACCTTATCAGTGTTATTCCTGTCTCATGGACGTTTGTAGTTTTTTATGGATGACGAAAGCCAAATAACCTCAGTCCCATATCAGGCTCGCATGCAAATCAATATATTCATCTCATGCCAAAACATGTGGTCAGTCTTGGTCAATTTCATGTCAAGTAAGCCTTGAAATCTTGCAACTTCGCAAACTGATCTCAGCTAGCTTTGAATAGAATACACTGCTCAGTGTTTATTATTATTATTATTATTATTATTATTATTATTATACCTACGGGCCACTTTGTCCATGGGATAAAAGCTTGTATTCTGTTCCCTTCTAGTGGGTTTATTGATGGCATGCAATATTGTTATCGCTTATCCTCTATGTATCACGCCACGCTCCCCAATGGAGAATGAGCATGCAATATTATTATAATATTGCACATTGTCCTGACAACATGACGTCACACATCGGCGCTCATGTGAAGATTGAATGACAAAACGTTTCTGCTGTGCATGCACACAATCATTTCTTTGTCAGCCAGGAAAGAGAGAAGACAAGGCTAATCCAGTGCTAGGTTGAAGTACTAAATAAATAAACAAACTGAAAACGGAAACTAAAGACGTGCTGAACATGCGAAAGGTTAGCAAAACTTCATAATATATTCTTCATGCATATTTACAAGAGAAAAACATACCAACGGACATTGAAAAACTGGAAAAGGGACACATTGGAGATGTAAAACTTCTGCACCAGTGAGTGACTGTGACAGGTTGTAAACAAACATGGCTGTGAGGTTTGCTTCATTAAAAGTGGAAGATTTTGAAAGAACTTTGGCTGGCAGGTCACTCTGTTGTGTATAGTTGTCGATGTTGATTTTAAAAGTAAGTAAAGTGGTGCTTAAAAGTTTGTGAACCCTTTATAATTGTCTATATTTCTGCATAAATATGACCTAAAACTTCATCAGATTTTCACACAAGTCCTAAAAGTAGATAAAGAGAACCCAGTTAAACAAATGAGACAAAAATATTATACTTGGTCATTTATTTATTGAGGAAAATGATATAATATTACATATCTGCAAGTGGCAAAAGTATGTGAACCTCTAGGATTAGGAGTTAATTTGAAGGTGAAATTAGAGTCAGGTGTTTTCAATCAATGGGATGACAATCAGGTGTGAGTGGGCACCCTGTTTTATTTAAAGAACAGAGATCTATCAAAGTCTGATCTTCACAACATGTTTGTGGAAGTGTATCATGGCACGAACAAAGGAGATTTCTGAGGACCTCAGAAAAAGCGTTGTTGATGTTCATCAGGTTGGAAAAGGTTACAAAACCATCTCTAAAGAGTTTGGACTCCACCAATCCACAGTCAGACAGATTGTGTACAAATGGAGGCAATTCAAGACCATTGTTACCCTCCCCAGGAGTGGTCGACCAACAAAGGTCAGTCCAAGAGCAAGGCGTGTAATAGTCAGCGAGGTGACAAAGGACCCCATGGTAGCTTCTAAGCAACTGAAGGCCTCTCTCACATTGGCTAATGTTAATGTTCATGAGTTCACCATCAGGAGAACACTGAACAACAATGGTGAGTATGGTATGGTTGCAAGGAGAAAGTCACTGCTCTCCAAAAAGAACATTGCTGCTTGTCTGCAGTTTGCTAAAGATCACATGGACAAGCCAGAAGGCTATTGGAAAAATGTTTTGTGGATGGATGAGACCAAAATAGAACTTTTTGGTTTAAATGAGAAGTGTTATGTTTGGAGAAAGGAAGATGCTGCATTCCAGCATAAGGACCTTATCACATCTGTGAAACATGGTGGTGGTAGTATCATGGTTTGGGCCTGTTTTGCTGCATCTGAGCCAGGACGGCTTACCATCATTGATGGAACAATGAATTCTGAATTATACCAGCAAATTCTAAAGGAAAATGTCAGGACATCTGTCCATGAACTGAATTTCAAGAGAAGGTGGGTCATGCAGCAAGACAACAACCCTAAGCACACAAGTTGTTCTACCAAAGAATGGTTAAAGAAGAATAAAGTTAGCTATCATGGTTAAAGTGAATGTTTTGGAATGGCCAAGTCAAAGTCCTGACCTTAATCCAATCGAAATGTGGTGGAAGGACCTGAAGTGAGCAGTTCATGTGAGGAAACCCACCAACATCCCAGAGTTGAAGCTGTTCTGTACAGAGGAATGGGCTAAAATTCCTCCAAGCTGGTGTGCAGGACTGATCAACAGTTACCAGAAACATTTATTTGCAGTTATTGCTGCACAAGGGGGTCACACCAGATCCTGAAAGCAAAGGTTCACATACTTTTGCTACTCACAGTTATTTAATATTGCATCATTTTCCTCAATAAATAAATGACCAAGTATAATATTTTTGTCTCATTTGTTTAACTGGGTTCTCTTTATCTACTTTTAGGACTTGTGTGAAAATCTGATGATGTTTTAGGTCATATTTATGCAGAAACATAGACAATTCTAAAGGGCTCACAAACTTTCAAGCACCACTGTAAGTTAGATACACAGGAAAAAAAAAATCGGCTTGACTGTGCTAGCATTGGCCTTCACTAACACTACACTGGCTAGAAGGTAACTGCACTGCCGCGCTAACAGCATCAAGTCGCAGGTAAGCTCACATTGGCCTTCGAGAATGCTGATATGAAGAGAGTATGTATAATAATAATAAATAATAATAATAATAATCATAATCATAATAATGGCTTTGACTAGTCTACCAGATATATTTCATTCTATCAGAAATATTTCACTCATCTTTGACTTGTTCAGTATCATGCTAGCTGAATGGAATGCATCTGATAGATCACTCAAAGCCAGTAAGAGTTTGGTTCCAAAACGCTATATATCCAATTCCATTGTTTCGAGAAAAATCACTTTTTCTGATTAGTGGAAGTAAAAAAAAGGAAAACCACTGTATCCTGTTTTAAAATTTATTGACTAACTCCTTCATGACAATAAACTTCAAAAATGATATCCAGAACTAATTAACAGCTTTTAACTGAACCAAGCAATTAATTAATTTATTTATTTATTTATTTGTCAAGTCGCTACATATCCACACCATGCCATTTTTCTGCAAAATGCTACATATCCCTTTCTATTTAAAGTGCATTTAACCATGTTCTTTCATGACAGATATATCTGAAATTGGATATATAATGTGCTTTAGTATCCTGAAAAATGGGCAATGTCAGCCAGTGTGAGTTTATCAGCATGGCAAAACATACATGTACGTGCTTTATGTGTGCACACAATGTCTGGTATTTTCCCAGCACCCGAATGCCACATTTTGTTAACGTGTTCTCAATTGTGATTCGCTTTTGATGGCCTACATTTCTTCCCCACTGGTGAAACCTCCTCCGTTCAGTCAAAATTATTCATAATTCAGTGTGAAATTGTCCAATAAATGCGAGAAGTGACGAAGCGATTTCATACTTCATGGGCGCAGCCATCTTAGAAGACTTCACGCCAATGGCGGCATCTGTTTGGCCAAATGGATATGTCTGGTTTTGAGAAAAATCGGTGATGGTGCTTGTTGCGTTTTGGAATGAAAGATGGTAATGCAGTGTGTCAATCAATGGCAGATATCGCATTTTGGCAAAAACTGAATATGGTACGAGTAAGATATGATAATTGCTGATGATTTGGTGGCAGGAGATTCAATTTTTTCAAATTTGGTGTTTATCGTATTTTGGAACCAAACTCTTCATATATATATACTACCGTTCAAAAGTTTGGGGTCACTTTTAAATTTCATTATTGAAAGAAAAGCACTGTTCTTTTCAATGAAGATCACTTTAAACTAATCAGAAATACACTCTATACATTGCTAATGTGGTAAATGACTATTCTAGCTGCAAATGTCTGGTTTTTGGTGCAATATCTACATAGGTGTATAGAGGCCCATTTCCAGCAACTATCACTCCAGTGTTCTAATGGTACAATGTGTTTGCTCATTGCCTCAGAAGGCTAATGGATGATTAGAAAACCCTTGTACAATCATGTTAGCACAGCTGAAAACAGTTTAGCTCTTTAGAGAAACTATAAAACTGACCTTCCTTTGAGCAGATTGAGTTTCTGGAGCATCACATTTGTGGGGTCGATTAAATGCTCAAAATGGCCAGAAAAATGTCTTGACTATATTTTCTATTCATTTTACGACTTATGGTGGTAAATAAAAGTGTGACTTTTCATGGAAAACACAAAATTGTCTGGGTGACCCCAAACTTTTGAATGGTAGTATATATATATATATATATATATATATATATATATATATATATATATATATATATATATATATAAAAGAGTTTGGTTCCAAAATGTGATAAACCAGGGCTGCCAACTTTTCAAAATTCCTTGGAGTGAGATTTTTTTTTTTTGGGGGGGGTCGACGGCAAAATTTTTCCGCACACCATGCAGTAAGTGGGAATTTTGTATTCAGTTTGATATTCACTTGTCCCCCTGCATTCTAGTGTTTTGTTTGTGGGTCGTCCAGCTGGAGATGGACAATAAAGGGGGGGGGGGGAGAGATTTTGGATTTAGTAGATGTTCCTGCATTCTGGTGGATTTTTGGAGTGGCCTGCTGTGCCATACCTACATTCTTACACACCCTGACTTGCCAGGCCTTCAGCTTGTGGCCAACAAAAGCACCAAGTTTTGGCTTAAAAGCCCCGACACTAGAAAAATACAGATGACTGCCAATGTTCCTGTAGCCCTATAGACCTGTGTTTCAGATTTAAAGGCAAGTTCATGTTTGAAATATTACATCAGCTAAGCCTAAACACCGTCTGAATTGAAACTAAATGTTAAGTTTTTAATAACTGTTGCAAAAATAAGATTGTCCCTCACTGACTATTCATTATGCATTTAAGGGCTTTCCCCACCACTGGGTTCAGCAGAAGATTGGCATGGGGAAAAATATCAACAGCAAAAGAACAAATAAAATGCTTAAACAGTAAGCAAAATGTGCATGTGCTACAAGAAACATTAAAATGATTAAGTTTGAACAATATTGAAACACAAAAAGCTGAACCTTGGCCATAGGTGGGAATGTGCACACAAAGTTGGGCTTAAAAATTTTGGTCATACTTAAATAAGCTATATTAATATATTTCTTATTAATTTATTTCTTATCTATGTTTCTTATTAGTAATAGAGCATTCGTCAGGGGTTGTTATCTGACAAATATTCTCTATCTGTCTTGCCCTCTTTGAAACCCTGTCTCCTCAGTATATTGTTCTCTGTCTTTTTTTTTTATTATTCACAACAAGTTCAAGTTCTTTGATATTACAGGTGACCATGCTTTATTTACTTTAACTGAGCAATTACATACATCATAAATAATTAAAAATAAATACCCTGTAAATAAACAATAGGTATGGTGGCTAATGGCTCTTCTTGCATTTGTAATATTATCTCTTACTTGCTTTATTTTACAACATTTCCAGTATGGCTTCAAATAAAGTCATAAAGTATGATAACATACAGTAAACAAACTAAAAATGCGCCTTAATAAACGTGTGCTAAGGAGGTGCTCTCCCGTGCTGCTTGTTGGGGAAGATAGAGGCTGTGGCACGGCAGTAGGCCTATAATGATTTAGCATGCCTAGTACACAGCTCTCGAAATGGCATTAAATATTCTCACAACACTTATAGGCTAAGAAACTTTATATAAGAAACTTTATATAAGTTCATAATTACGCCAGTAACACCACACATCGGCGTGCATATGTACAAACCTGTCTGAGACACCCGTCTTCAACTCGGATACCTTTTTCTCTCTCCTCTTCCTCTAAATTGACGATAGGCAATTATCCAACTTCCGGCGATTGCAGCATCATTAGATGCGCCACCTACCATAGGGGAGTGTGTACAGAAGGGAACACCTCTCTGTCTGTTTAGCCGTGTGTAAGGCGTAATTGATTGATCGCAAGTGGTTGGTGCGACACAATGGGTAGCCTAGATCAGATAGATAAACTAGATTTTTTTCTAGCGTCAGAAATCGGAGGTATGGCGTGTGAGCGTGTGAAGACAGTCAAATGCGTGTGTCTCACACTCATTGCGTGAGAGTTGGCAGCCCAGAATAAACACCAAATTTGAAAAGATCACGACTTCTACTCGTGGTTCGATCATACCAAAGACCATCATAAAAATGGTACATATTGCCATCTAACAAGGCACACCGCAATACAGATATGAGTAGGTAGTCAAACTCTTGTGGTTACCAGAGGACCAGCCCCCCCACTGTAACCCTAGCTATATAATGCTGTGTTCACACTTATACCGGTACAAAAGTGGTATAACTGTATCGATACAAAGTATACTGGTACAGTTTAGTGCATCTGTCCACACTAGCGAGAAATGTTTGCGGTTTTCTTTCATGGTAGTTGAAATGCGCATGCGCGAAATGTTTCCATGGTTACCGAGTAACTTCCTTCCGAGAATATATGGCATCCGTTATTTTGAGATCTCGAGAAAACAAAACAATTATTCCGTGATCTCGAGAAAACAAAACAATTATTTCATGATCTCAGCTGGATCACTGTGTCTCCGTCGGTAGAGACGAAGCCAGGCCAGTCTTCTGCGGAGGTGCTGCGGACTAATTTTGAAATTATCCCTTATTAAAAGACTTAATGCAATCTCTCCCTATGTCAACCCCTGATCAAAATATTGCCTTATTAGGTGATCGATTATTCCAGACATTCTAATGACCAAAGTTGCATCTATACAGAATGAGAAATAGCCCCAAAGTCAGCATATCACAAGTCTCTTGGCGCACCTGAATGAACCATTTCTCAGCTGTTTACTCGAGATCATGAAATAATTGTTTTGTTTTCTCGAGATCTCGAATTAGTTGTGTTGTTTTCTCGAGATCCTGAATTAATTATGTCGTTATCTCGGGATAACAAGGTGAATAAAAAAAAGGATTATATGAAGGGCCTCTCTCGGCTTCCATACGGATGAAACAACGTGTGTGTGCTTTTTGTTGTCAATGTAGAGTCTGTATTTCTGGTGGTCATTTATTCAGTCGAATCGTATAAAACACGTGAGGCAGTTGAGAAAGAAACAAACGAATCTCCGTTCTAGCGGCACGGTGGTGTAGGGGTTAGTGCTGTCACCTCACAGCAAGAAGGTCCGGGTTCAATCCCTGTGGCCAGCGAGGGCCTTTCTGTGCGGAGTTTGCATGTTCTCCCCGTGTCCGCGTGGGTTTCCTCCGGGTGCTCCGGTTTCCCCCACAGTCAAAAGACATGCAGGTTAGGTTAACTGGTGACTCTAAATTGACCGGAGGTGTGAATGTCAGTGTGTATGGTTGTCTGTGTCTATGTGTCAGCCCTGTGATGACCTGGCGACTTGTCCAGGGTGTACCCCGCCTTTCGCCCGTAGTCAGCTGGGATAGGCTCCAGCTTGCCTGCGACCCTGTAGGACAGGATAAAGTGGCTAGAGATAATGAGATGGGATGAGAATCTCCGTTCTTCACTATTTTATTCAGCAAAGACATTGATTGAGGTGTGTGACTTTGCGCATGCGCATTATATTTGTATCGATACAGAGCCGCTTCATCTGTCCACACTACAGCAAAGCGCTACAGTACCGATACTGCACCGGTATGAAACCCATACATTTGTGGGTTTCGTACCGATACAGTTATACCACTACAGTACCGGTATAGTTGCTAGTGTGGACAGGTGTTGCGGTACGAAAGTAGTTTCATATCGGTACAAAATCCCTAGTGTGGACAGGGTATACTAGGCGACAGGCCGAGGGCTATAGAAACAGAAATCAGCGCTGCCCAATGTGCCTCAAAAGATTGGTTAGTTCTGGGACAGGAAACTGCCTGGGAAGACCAGGTCCTTGCATGGGGTGCGAGGGGAATGTACAGTATATTATGTGCCTGCATCATGTCAATTACCCACATATTACACATTCAAACACTTAGCAAACAATGTCTATGGTCTCAAAATGCAAACACGGCATTTCAAACTTTGTTATTCTGTTTACTCTGTTCGTGTTCATCTGTGATGTCACAATAAATAAAACCATGCAGTCATACATGTGTAAAATCCTGTAATACGCCAACATGTTTCTTTTTTGGCTTCTGCAAAGTCTGTATCCTTCAGCTTATAAACAAATGTGTGTGCACAGCTGTCCATGAGTGGAGCTAGAAGTGCGACTTGTATTTACGTCAGTGGAGTACAAGTGAAGTACAGTCAGCAACTGTAGGGGGACCCCGAGAGCAAAAAATACCAATTCTTGCATAATAGCAATTTAAAGATGATTTAAAAAGTTAATTTTTTAAGAGTTATAAGGACTTAATGGCACCCCAAATCACAGAATTGCCCACGTCTGAAAATCTGAGGATGGAAGAAAGAAAGAAAGATAGAAAGAAAAATCAGTCAGCAAACATGGAAATATGGTCCAAATATCTGTGGGTTTCTTTCTGTGCCCATCATAATCATCTCTATCTATCTATCTATCTATCTATCTATCTATCTATCTATCTATCTATCTATCTATCTATCTATCTATCTATCTATCTATCACACTCAATCTCTCAGTTCAACATCACTTTATTGCCATATTCTTGCAATATTTTCAAAAGCAATAAAATCATCTAAAGTAATAAGGACACTAGTAACAAGGAAGGATATGAACACAAAAGAAAAATGACTGTGCTTACATGGAAATCTAATCTCTGTCTCTTTTACTTTCTTAAAGCATCTCACTCTGTTTTCAATTTACTCACAGAGAAGATTTTCTTTCTTTCTTTTTTTTGACAGAAAGCTGGCTTTATCGTTAGTTTTTTCTTTTTTATCAGACATCTAATTTTTTTAGGTTTGTTTACCTGACATGTTTCGACGTACGACTGTCGTCTTCCTCAGAGTGTCACTGGATGTTATTGGTGACGCATCTTTTATCAGCTGATGTGTCCGAAGGCGTGGCCTTCTTGTCTGGATTGACAGGTCGGTCACGCCTTCTACTGTCAGTTCATCCCCTGCAAGATGGCACTCCAGGTATGGGAGAGCATGTATGCTCCCTCATCTCGGTTGATGATCTTCGGACTTCGCTTACGGATCTCTATGGCCTCCCTGATCCAGCGCTGATGTTTATTATCTTCTGTGCGGATGACTCTGGCATTCCCCCAGTCCATAATATGATTTTCCCTTTTGCAATGATCTGTTATGGCTGACTTATAATTTTCCTGTTGTGCCTTTTCTTTTATTGTTCAGGTTTGTCTTGTAGCTGTCTCCTTTTCGCACTCTTTCTTATGTTCATTTTTTCTTGAGTTGAAACTCCTTCCTGTCTCCCCAATGTAAGTCAATCCAGACAGGAAGGCCACGCCTTCGGACACATCAGCTGATAAAAGATGCGTCACCAATAACATCCGGTGACACTCTGAGGAAGACGACAGTCGTACGTCGAAACATGTCAGGTAAACAAACCTAAAAAAATTAGATGTCTGATAAAAAAGAAAAAACTAACAATATTCAATATAAGACAATGAACGTAATCGAAAGAGCTGGCTTTATCACCCATGGCTCATATCATGGACTTTACTTAAACAATGTTCTTTTCAACAACCTTGTACCATTATTCAGATTTCAGTTCCCAAGTTCAGAAGATGTAATAGTCGTAAAAGGACACCAAAGACCATGAACTAATAAACCCATTCAATATGAGTTTTACATCCATCTACCTACTCACATATTAATAGTTCATGCTTTTAATAGGTGTATTAATTGTAGTCATGCTTGTCCTTGTCGTTCTGCTTCAGTTACATGTTGTGCCGTCTGAGTATCATACTGGATGAACAAAGAGATTGAGGTAGGCCTTTCTCTTTCTCAGTTTCAAGACAAAAAGAAAGTATGTCATCAGTGCAGCACAAAGCAAATAACAGATTTCCTCTAGCTCAAAGATAATGAGAGACTACAGATCATCTCTAGAGACACAGTGCAGCCATTACAGCTAAATTTGTTACAACATGCCACTGCCTGAAGGACACTGTGCACCATGTTGGCTGTTCAAGAGTAGTCAGAGCTATATATTAAATATCACTTAAAGATTACCATCAATTCAGGCATCTACTTTATTTCCATAAGAGGTGATTTCATAATAATAGCTAAAAAGACATTTATTTCACTATATTAGAGTTCAGGCAGCACGGTGGTGTAGTGGTTAGCGCTGTCGCCTCACAGCAAGAAGGTCCGGGTTCGAGCCCCGTGGCCGACGAGGGCCTTTCTGTGCGGAGTTTGCATGTTCTCCCCTTGTCTATGTGGGTTTCCTCCAGGTGCTCCGGTTTCCCCCACAGTCCAAAGACATGCAGGTTAGGTTAACTGGTGACTCTAAATTGACCGTAGGTGTGAATGTGAGTGTGAATGGTTGTCTGTGTCTATGTGTCAGCCCTGTGATGACCTGGCGACTTGTCCAGGGTGTACCCCACCTTTCGCCTGTAGTCAGCTGGGATAGGCTCCAGCTTGCCGGCGACCCTGTAGAACAAGATAAAGTGGCTACAGATAATGAGATGAGATATTAGAGTTTGATTGGGTCAATCTTTTACAGCCATCAAGCTGACTGTCTCTTACCAGTCTGGCAGATTCAAGAAATGGTTTTTAGAAGCTTCTGATTGGTCAGTTGTCATAATTAAGAGTTAATTAGGAGTAGCTGTAGTCATTACTAACTACTTATTAACTGAGTGCGAGGTCTTTATGGGAAAATATCAGGCAGAGGTCTTGACAATACGGCTTGGTCCATACAAAAAGACCGAGGTCTGATATTTTCCCGTAAAGACCGAGCAAGCAAGATTAATAATGAGTTTATTCTATGACTTCTATTTTTCTAAGATTAAAATAAACAGTCATTATAATGAGGCGTGACGCTGCTTTCAGTCAAGTCATATTTGTAACCTAGTTGAGTCACGCATGCAGAATAAATGGCTAGCGGTTTCAAAACTGAGTTTCTGTTAGCAGTTAGCGGTTTCTGAATGCTCTTCATTGCTCATTTCTTGAATAACTCATTGACTCTTGCTTGTCTTTTGTGTTTCGGACGTTTTTGATTCTGCTTTGATTTCCAATTAAGCTTTTTTTGTCATTTTGCTTTTGTTTTTTGCAACATTAAAAGCCAGCACTTTGGAAAGAAAGTCCGTAATCACCCATGGGCATTACGGGAAAATACTGCCCACCAAGGAACCAATCAGAGTGCACGATTTTACTAGAAGTAGCTCGTGTCATATAATAAATGAATTTCCAGACTTTTTAAAGAGTCAGTCAACTCTGTGTATGTAAAATTTGACCCACTGGAATTCTAACAAAGTGAATTAAAGTAGCCGTCCTAGTTGACAATGCAACATCAGTTTTGTGGAGCTGTGAAAAACTGAGATTGAATATCTTTAGCCTAGGATTACATAAAATTTTGGTGTCAACTGTAATTGAAGGATATATATATATATATATATATATATATATATATATATATATATATATATATATATATATATATATTTTTTTAACACATAAATACTACATTGTTTATAGTTGAAACCACAACACTGTTAAATACTTGATTCTGATTGGTCTAAAGATGTTGATTTATTTTCTATAGAAGCACAATTCCAAAACAAATAGTGTACTTTTTTTAAATAATATGATATGTATCGCACTTCTAGAGAGAGAGAGAGAGAGAGAGAGAGAGAGAGAGAGTTTTTAAATTATTATTTTTACTATTTTCAATTTTCTACCATTTTAGAATAATAATGGAGACACTGAAATAATACAAATGAAATTATTCAGTGACAACACTTTTCTTGCAGCATCTGCCAAGGGACTTGGGAAAGAGAGGCAGACAACAGAAGCCACTGGAGAGCTGCCATCACCCAAGGGGTCGACGCTTACAAAAAACAGTGGGTCCAAGATGCCCAAGCCAAGCGCCAACAGAGGAAAAGCCGAGCACGTAGCTCCACATCATCATCAGATCACCCCTCACCCCACACTCATGTGCACATTCCGTGCAAGCATCGGCCTCATTAGCCAGGTTCGCACCCACCGTTGATGAAGCGGCATGGTCCTCTTCGCCTGCGAAGGATGAACATCAAGTAATAATAAAACAGAATAAAAAACTATCATAAAATAAAATAGAAAAATAAAACAAATATAATAAAAATAAAATTAAAATCAATACATATAATAAATAGAAAATAAAATAAATATAATACTATAATAAAATAGAACAATAAAATAAAATAATAATAAAAAAATCAAAACCCATTTATATTTTCAGTTCTTAACAGTATTCCTTACAAACAATAGCAAGCATTTAACACTGGTTTCAGAAAAGAGTTGAAGCTCACCCAGGAGATGAGTTCTCCAAGTTCCTAAATAGGCTGAGTGTTTGTTGGCTGCTTTTACCCATTTTTAGAAGAAAAACAACTTTTCTGGAGTAGATTTTGAAGGAAAACTTTTATCCAGAGGCGTAAAGTAACAAACTACTCTTTACAGCTCATAATTATTATGTTACCTTTTTTGAGTATATCATAGCATTTTCTTTCACATTTTAGTTTAGTTCTTAAAAAAATATTATTATTATTATTAACAACAATAATAGTAAGGTGGCACGGCAATGTAGTGGTTAGCACTGTCGCCTCACAGTAAGAAGGTTCTGGGTTCGAGCCCAGTGGCCGACGGTGGCCTTTTTGTGTGGAGTTTGCATGTTCTGCCTGTGTCTGCGTGGGTTAGGCTAACTGCATAATGCTAATGCAGGTTAGGTTAATTGGTGGCTCTACATTGACCGTAGATGTGAGTGTGAATGGTTGTTTGTCTCTATGTGTCAGCCCTGGGATGATCTGGGGACTTGTCCAGGGTGTACCCCGCCTCTCACCCATAGTCAGCTGGGATAGGCTCCAGCTTGCCTGTGACCCTATACAGGATAAGTGATTATGGATAGATGGATAATAATAAAAATTTCAGCTTTTTTTTCATTTTTGATTCACCCTCGGCACCGTGGTGAAATTTATCAGGTATCTTCAGCTTTAAATGCTTCAAAGGAAACAGAGAATGATCTGCAAATTATGCAAACCAGAACCTCTTGAGATATTGACATTTCATGGCTCAATATCCACCCTGTGAAAACATGCACAGCTACGTCATTAGGGTACCTGAGTGAGCGAGACTACTTTGTAACATCTTTTGATGTTGTACAGTATAAAAGTTCTGTATTAAACTTAAGATGTCACTTCACTGTTCAGTAGCTGTTGCCTGTTGTGTTAAATGCTGCTATAGCCAATAGGTAACATACAGTACATGATAATGTTTAAGGGGTGTCTTTGTTAGAGAGACAACTACCGGTATGTAGGTAGAAACATGTATAAATTAGCATTAGCTCACTAGCTAGTAACCCTTGTAAGCTACTGAAACCAGTGTCTGGCTATGTAAAACAGCTGGCGAATGTTACCATATTTTATATACTGTTGATAATGAAGGTGGTGTTTTTAGGAATTATTGTGTCACTTGTGGTCAAGACAAGTAAGTAAGTAACGTCTGAAGTAGTTTTTTGACTTATTTACTCTTACTTGGGAAATTTTCTTCATCATTACCTTTATTTCTGCTCAAGTGAATTTGAACTACAGTAGCAGAACTTTCACTGAAGTCAGTGTTGTATACATGCTTTCCATAGCTGATGTTGTTAACCTAGAACACATACCATTACCGTATATAATATGGACTCGAGTGTTTTACTGTGAAATACACCACTCGTATTTTTCATACGAGCTCAATCTGGGACATGGAGAACCAAAACGGTGACATAAATCTCTATATGTCACTTGTGAGGAAATCGAAGAATTATTTTGCTAAATTTGGGTACTTTTTGTTTGTGAATGTGTCGATATAATAAAAAGAAAATCACATGTTGGTGCGAAGATATGAAGTTTATCTTCTCATGTTGAAAGCTGTATTTTTCATACAAAATACATCACAGATCTGAGTGACATATTTAAATAATATTGGCTGTCATTGAGTAGTATATCAGATATATTCCATTCAGCTAGTATGATATTGAATGAGTTGAAGACAAGTAGCTGAATGGAATATATCTGATAGGTCATGAAAAAAAGTCAGCCATTATTATTATTATTATTATTATTATTATGTACACACTCTTCATATCAGCATTCTTGAAGGCCAATGCTAGCTGACCTGTGACTTGGTGCAATTAGCATGGCAGGGCAGTTACCTTCCAGCCGGAATAGCAATCACGTTAGCAAAGGCTAACACTAGCTTACCTGTGACTCAGTGCTGTTATGGTGCGTTCATGTGCTATGGGAATTATGGTAAATACCAAACGCCGACATAGAAAGCACACATGAACGCCTCCTCTTGTGGTATTTTCCACTGGGCAACTCGTAGAAAATTTTGATACACGAGTTGCCGAGATGAGATGAACTTTAACCTTTTCAACATGGTGGCGAGCGGTACAAGACTAGCTTATGAACCAAGAAAGAAGTGGTTTTCACCTACGGAAAGCTGACTCTCACCTTTTAAACGAGTCATGTTATGTATATTATATTATTATAATACGTATATTATAGCCTAATACAAAATATTCTGTGGCTGTCCAAAGAACGCCAACAATGATCTAGATACTGGCTACTCTCATTGTGGCTACAGCCAAATTTCCAAAAACTGCGTGGCATTCAATGTGTTAAGAAAATCTCTACTTGTCATGATCAGGAAATATTCAGCATTTTTTGACTTTTGATAACTCATATTCCTGCTGCAGCTGATGAACAAGGCAATCTATAATTGTTTTAGCCAAATAACAGGCCTGATTCTGAATCTGGTCCACCATCTTTAATTTGTCAACAACAACAAAAGCATGTGAACACAACACACTGGTAAATACCACTTCCCAACTGGAAAATATCATCTTCCCATAGCACATGAACGCAGCATTAGTGGGGCAGTCCAGTTACCTTCCAGCTGGCGTAGCAGTAGCATTAGCGAAGGCCAATGCTAGCTTACCCATGACTCAATGCAGTTAGCTTCCAGCCAGTGTATTGTTTGCAAAGACCAATACTAGCACAGTCAAGCTAAATATTACTATTATTTTCCCTGTGTAATTTACATAGTTACTTTGAAAATCAACATCGACAACTACACACAACAGAGTGACCTGACAGACAAAATTCTCTCAAAATCTTCCACTTTTAACAAAGTAAACCTCACGGCCATGTTTGTTTAAAAACTGTCACAGTCACTCACTAGCACAGAAGTTTTACATCTCCGATATGTCTCTTTTCCAGCTTTTCGATGTCCGTTGGTGTGTTTTTTTTTCTTGTAAATATGCGTGAAGAATATATAATGAAGTGTTGGTAGCCTTTCTGATGTTCAGCACATCTTTAGTTTCAGTTTTTAGTTTATTTATTTTGTGCTTAGTTATAGCATAGCTAATCCTAGCAGTAGCATTGGATTAGCCTTGTCTTATCTCTTTCCCGGCGAACAAAGAAATGATTGCGCACATGTGCAGTAGAAAAGTTTTGTCACTGGATCTCCGCATGAGCTCTGACGTGTGATGTCGTGTTGTCTTGACAATGTGCAATATTATAACAATATTGCACACTCATTCTCCATTGGGGAGAGTGGCATAATACATGGAGGATAAGCGATATGATAACAATATTACACCCTATCAATAAACCCACTTGAAGGGAATAGAAGACATTTTTATTCTATGGAAAAAGTGGCCCATATGTATAATATTTCCTTATATTAATAATTCCTGATATTTTACCCCGATGATGTCACTCCCAGTGTTTTCCCACTGACTAGACATGCGGTGTCAAAATGGAGAACTGGTTCAAAATTAAAACACTTTTGATTAACTTGCATTTTTGTTTGTTTGTTTTGTTGATGTGTCCATATAATATAAAGAACATTACACAGTGTTGTGAAGATATGAAGTTTTTCTTCTTGTGTTGAAAAATATATTCACCACTCGGAGATAAACTTCATGCCTTCACGCAACCATGTGATATCTTGTATTTACTGACACTTTTATACTGCAATAACTTAAATTCTGAGCAAAAATAACTGCAAATTATTATAAAACATAATAACAATTAAAAAGGAAGCAAGCAACATTAATAGCAGATTTAAGTTATGTTTGTTCTTCTTCTGACAACAACAACAACACAGGGCTCATGTATTCAGTATTTTTACTTACAATAAATAAATAACTAAATACATACATACATTTCAAAAGATCTAACCATCACTGCCCACATCCTTTATGCTTGCATCAGTTTTAAGCAATACATCCACTAAAGTGCAGTTCAGAGTCAAAAGATTCTAACAACAAGGAGGTTGTAAGGATATACCTGTTAAAAAGAGGCAAAATCGGAGGCAGAATTTTTTACGCTGTAAACATCATACAGATGTTTAGAATTTCTTACTCAATCTCAGAACCTCTCCTCAAAAACTTCTGCCATTTTTTTTTTTTTTAATTTCTTCCTCATGTCTCGCTTGAACAATTGGCTACACTGCCCCCATGATTTTGAATTGGTACTGCTATGTTTTGTGCATATCATTAAGCTTTCAGAAAGCATGCACAAATAGAGATGAAATGAATTCGGAGTACAGACAGAACGCTCTGTTTGTGTCTATATACGCATTTAACGTTGAGTATACAATAAATGAGCCTTCTAAAGCCTCTGGTGGGTTAAAAGCAATGATCTTGATCAATGTGACTCACTCATCTGATTCATTCCTTCATTTGATTTGTTTAACAATTAGTAATTTAATTTTCAGAATGTAGTGTTAAAGCTAGACGGCCTTTCAATTTCATAAAATCGGTGAAATTTACACTACTGTTCAAAAGTTTGGGGTCACTTTGAAATGTCCTTATTTTTGAAAGAAAAGCACTGTTCTTTTCAATGAAGATCACTTTAAACTAATCAGAAATACACTCTATGCATTGCTAATGTGGTAAATGACTATTCTAGCTGCAAATGTCTGGTTTTTGGTGCAATATCTCCATAGGTGTATAGAGGCCCATTTCCAGCAACTCTCACTCCAGTGTTCTAATGGTACAATGTGTTTGCTCATTGCCTCAGAAGGCTAATGGATGATTAGAAAACCCTTGTACAATCATGTTAGCACAGCTGAAAACAGTTTAGCGCTTTAGAGAAGCTATAAAACTGACCTTCCTTTGAGCAGATTGAGTTTCTGGAGCATCACATTTGTGGGGTCGATTAAATGCTCAAAATGGCCAGAAAAATGTCTTGACTATATTTTCTATTCATTTTACAACTTATGGTGGGAAATAAAAGTGTGACTTTTCATGGAAAACACAAAATTGTCTGGGTGACCCCAAACTTTTGAATGGTAGTGTAGTTCGCTCTGAAATGTAGTCAGTGTGATATATGGTTATTTCTGTAATATCTCACAAAATATCTGGCCATTCTGTGGCTGGGAAGTTATATAATTTGAGTGGATTCCTTAGGAAATAATGTGCATGAAATTGCTCGCTTTGTGCAGTCAAGCAGACAGAGAAGAAGTCCCATGTGCGCATGCGCAGGTTTACCTTTGTGCACTGACAGTTCCATCATTCTGTCACTACATGAACAGCTGATCACACCGAGGTGCTCGCTGACCACCGATACTTATTAGTTTGGTCCTGCCTTTCCTTTCCGTCGCATATAACATAACGTCTTTTCTTCTCACTTTCCGTTACTGTAGTCGGTCTTTCATGTTTCATTCGCACACTCATGCCCTCCATTTTCAAATTTGTATCCCACAATGCCTTGCGTGAACGGGGAAAACCCACCACATGATGCATGACGTAGTATCTTGAATTGGGTCATGGTGAAGCAGGTAAAAATAGCAGAGAATTTAGGGCCATGTGGCGCTAAATTCATTAATTGTTCTATTTTTAAAAAACTAATAAAATTGGAAGTCTGTGATTCGAATTCAGTAGCTTTCATTCCACTTAACAAAAATAATTGGGTGTCGGGGAAAATTATTTTTATGACCTAAGCTTGAAAAATCTGAAAGGCAGTCTACCTAGGACAAATTTGTTTCCTCAAACGACAAGCAAATGGATATGTATGGCTTTTTTTCAAATACACTCAGAGCTTCACTTCCAGATGTTGTTTCTCCTTTTTTTTTTCTATAGACTTGCTGTTTCAGGTGTGTGAGTGATATCATGTGGTATGCCATTGTTGCTTTGATTAAGTAGGTTTAATGGCACTGTTATTAAAGTTTTCACTTAGCTATTTGTAATACCGGAGCGGCACAGTGGTGTAGTGGTTAGCGCTGTTGCCTCACAGCAAGAAGGTCCGGGTTTGAGCCCCGTGGCCGGCGAGGGCCATTCTGTGCGGAGTTTGCATGTTCTCCCCGTGTCCGCGTGGGTTTCCTCCGGGTGCTCCGGTTTCCCCCACAGTCCAAAGACATGCAGGTTAGGTTAACTGGTGACTCTAAATTGACCGTAGGTGTGAATGTGAGTGTGAATGGTTGTCTGTGTCTATGTGTCAGCCCTGTGATGACCTGGCGACTTGTCCAGGGTGTACCCCGCCTTTCGCCCATAGTCAGCTGGGATAGGCTCCAGCTTGCCTGTGACCCTGTAGAACAGGATAAAGCGGTTAGAGATAATGAGATGAGATAAGATGAATGAGAATTGGGAAAGTTATTAGATTGTGAAATGATATCAAATTTTTTTAAACACCCTGTATATTATATACCTTATATTATTACTTTCCTGTTAACCTGATTGCCTGATTATCCCCTGCCCAAATGAAGTTTGGCGGGGGATATAGAAACAGGTTCCTTCCGTCCATCCATCCGGCTATCCATGAGGTCACGTTTTCGTTTCTGGGCCATGTCTTTAAAACTACTGAAGATATCTTCATGAATCTTTGTATACATACTAAGCAACATGTGAACTGGTGACTTTTGCTATTTTGGATATCTCATCTCATTATCTCTAGCCGCTTTATCCTGTTCAACAGGGTCGCAGGCAAGCTGGAGCCTATCCCAGCTGAATACGGGCGAAAGGCGGGGTACACCCTGGACAAATCGCCAGGTCATCACAGGGCTGACACATAGACACAGACAACCATTCACACTCACATTCACACCTATGGTCAATTTAGAGTCACCAGTTAACCTAACCTGCATGTCTTTGGACTGTGGGGGAAACCGGAGCACCCAGAGGAAACCCACGTGGACACGGGGAGAACATGCAAACTCCACACAGAAAGGCCCTCGTCGGCCACGGGGCTCGAACCCGGACCTTCTTGCTGTGAGGCGACAGCGCTAACCACTACACCACCGTGCCGCCCCCAAAATTTCATAAGAAGTCAAAACAACTATGACTACTGGTCCTACATGTCACCCTAAATGTTTGTAAAGTTTCATAGGAGCTGACGTGTTATAAAATTGTCTTGCTTTTTCTGTCTCTTTTGCATGATGACTCACTATTGTAGCTCTTCACCTCGCACCACAGCCAAATCCTCATTATCATAGTACATGCTCACTTCACAACTGATCTGTTAAAGAAGAAGAAGAAGAGGAAGGAAAAAAAACTGGCAGACTCCTCACCTTCTGAATAAAGTGAAAAGGACTGGGAACAACAAATCTGTCGTCAAAAGAATAAGTGTAACCATGTGAAGAGAAGGAAAGGAAGATAAATCAAAGATGGGAGAGTAAATGTGACAATGCAATAGGCACAGCACGTAGCCCAATAATTTGGGTAGATTAAAGCAGTTCCCATGGGCGAGTGAGAGGAATTTAAAACAGGGGGATGAGACAGAAACTGGAAGAACCGAACATCATCCTAACTAGAACGGAGTCTTAACAGCATCAAGCATTCATGAGAAACAACAACTTCTGCATACAAGTACTGCAATGCTCCTTACCAATCTCATTTTTTACACAATAGATAAAATAACACAACTTATTTGTGGAATGATCAAACAAAACGCTCCAGTAGTCTCACTGTGGCTGAGGAGATAGTTTTTTACCCATAATGCCTCTCTATTAAAGGAGAACTGAAGTCATTTTTAAACTTGCTTTATTTCTTAATTAACATGTTATTCAATTATGTTTTCGGTTTTAGTAACCTTATATCGTGACTCATATTGGCAACTAATTGCAATTAAATATTGTACTTATCGGCCTATTCGTTTTTTAGCCATGTTGAATTTAGTCCGTTTGGTCCACGGCAGGCGTCGCTTATCCGCGCGATCTTCACGAGACTTGTGCAAGACTTCGAAACGTGAAGTGTCAGCCAGGTGTCGGTGCCACCATTTTGAAAACTGTTTTCCAAACGAAATATTGCACAAAAATGAGTTGAAATGACGATTACTGCCTACTTTTTTCAAACTTTCCTGATTGCTATCAAAACAAACAAAACTTCCGGCTTGATTATGTCAGCATTTGAAAGAGGTCGTGCGCGTCTTTTGACAACATCGGCAGATGTCGGTCACTTTGATTTCCATTGTACGTTTTACATCCGTCCTACGATGTCTCGCACAGGTCTCAATGAATCTCGTTTACGGTCATTGCTTTGACATATGGACTGATATATTACAGAGCATATTTCAAACACTCATAACTTGCTATAGACCACTTGCATGCGACGTCACAGCCGATCCAGATTGTGAACAGACGCCATTTTGCCGGTCAAACGCCATATTTCCGCCTTCTACTTCTACTTCTACCTTTTCTTCTGGAAAACCCTACTATATACAATTCTACTACAACGTCAACTCCACTGAAAATCAATAAAACATAAGACGAGTGGAATCCTGTGTCCGAGTCCTTCCCTTTCAAGTGTGGGAAACCCATGATGCTCACATACACTTGACAGTAGGCTGCCACGGGACCCTGACAGGCATGCAAAATGGATTGCTGCTATCAGGTATACCATATATACAGTAATAGTGATAGACAACTGATACTTGATCTAACTGATAATATAAAATATTCAACCATAATTGTGGATATGGCGGCGCATGATGGGGATGCTGCGGCTACAAGCTCTCCCTACCTGTGCATGGCTGTTGACTAAGCTCAGAAAACAGCCACTCAAACCTCCACTGCTAAGCCTCTACCTCTCCAACGCCAGATCCATGGTAAACAAGACGGACGATTTGGTATTACAGCTGGAATTACCTTATTCTATTCTATAATCGGCTGGTCAGTGCTAGTACTCAATACTTAAGTGACTTACCCGTCCAATGAGGATTGTTATTTTCTTGTTTACAAGATGCCACATCTGAGGGGGGCTGACAAATCCTGAATTTCTGTAAAGATAACTGTCCAGAGATTTATAAGCACGCGGTGCTTCACCACTGAACAGCGAGGGAAAGTTAATGAGGTAATTATACACATCTGGGTATTCCGCTGGCAGTTCAATATCCACTGACACGGTCGTGAAAACTACGTCCGGTAATCGATAAGGGTCACTAATCTGTAGGTCGTTTATTTTAGACATATATCTAGTTATCTGTTCATTAGAAAAATGAGCCGTGTAGTCCGTCGGTTGAAATTGATCCATTTTGTACATGAGTGCAGCAATATTCAGCTGTGTTTTTTACCGACAAGATGGCGGCTGTTTACATTCCGGTCACGTGACTGCAAGAGGTCTATAGCAGTGACAAAATAGTTCTCAAAAATGCATTCCTATATTTAATAAAATGAGATAAATATAATTTTGATAATAAAAAAAATTGCCTTCAGTTCTCCTTTAATTCACAGATTGCTACATATAAGCTGTTACATAATGCAAATTCATTGATATCGATACACTAGTATCACATATACTGTAGACTTTCTGATATCCACAGCAGCTATTAGCAATAATTTATTATTCTAAAATCATCAATTAATTTTGTATTTTACAGCCGTTAGCTTTAAGCCATTGGAGATGCAACGATGTCCATATGTTCATGAGATACAAGAGTGAAAATGGTAAATAAATAAATGAATAAAATGAAAGATTAGATATGAAAATCTGGGACCTTACACATTTAAAGCGTTTGAATCATTGTCAGGTCGTCATAAACTGATTTATTTAATTCAAGTGATTAAACGAGATTGATCATCTGACACTTGTCTCTGTATGATCACTGCAAGTACTCACGTTCGGTTCATCAAAATGTGATGAATGTGCTTCTATTTGCATATTTTTAGAAATGTTGCAATCACAATCAGTGTGTCTTTTCATATCGAAATAATTTCAAATCTTCCTTTCAGAGCAGAATAATGTGGTGTGTGTTGTTTTTTTTTTCTCCTGCAGATGCATAAACAATCACAATCAGAATGACAATGAAGTTTATTGGCAAGTGTCTGAGCAACAGGAATTTGTTGTGGTGTAAATGTCAACACTTTATTTTATTATTGATTTTATTATGATATATTAGCTTCATGTAAAGATGTGAATCATTGTGGTGCACAGTTTGAACATGATTAAAAAAAGAAAAAGAAAAAACCCTCCAAATAGTGTTTTGAAACAATATATCAAGTTCCCTTAAGATATTAAAATGATACAATTGATTTTTCTCATAACTATCACTTGGTGACTTGCAACTCTCTGTGAAGCACCAGGTATAACACAGGCATAAATTTGTTGCGATTTGAAAAATAAAGAAAGAATTCTGAAAAGATAACAAAAATGCTGGTTGTACTCAAGAGATGATCTACTGTAGATATTTAGGCACTGCCTAAGGGTAGTATCTCACTGGGCTGCAGAGGTGGATACTAAAATATTATACTCAAGTACAAGTACTGTTACTCTGATGAAATTTTACTTAAGTACAAGTAAAGTTACCAGACAAAAAATCTACTCAAGTAAAAGTAAAAAGTAGATCATTTAAAATGTACTTTGAGTAAAAGTAAAACGTTACTTTTAACAATGGGTGTTTTCTGCCTCCATTGTGTTGTTCAAAAATGAAAAAGAAGAGGAAACAAGGATATATGTACATCTCAACCCAGATGTTTTATTTAAAGGAAGTGTATCAAATTGAATGCTTAGGATAATGCTGCATTAAAACTGAGACAAACAAAAAAGGTCAATACACACAGTCATGTCGTTTACATCGCCCTGACCACACACAAAGCATTGTACACGAAATATGAAAGTGAAATGTTGCACCGAAATCTCGTAGCTTGCCTGTGTGCACTGTGTGTTATTGAACAATTCAATTCAAACATTATTTGTTTTGCTTAGTATTCCTTTCTGGCCTGTTGGATGTAGAATGGTAGGAGGACTGATCACGTCAGGTTGGCGAGCTAGCTTACTTGCATGATTAGCCAACTGAATAACAGACTAGTTACCATTATGTTACAGCACCAACAGGTTGCTACTTCAACATTAGCAATGCCATCCACTATTTTTGGAATATAACCAGCCTATTGTCGGTTTTACTATGGAAAGGAAACATTATGATCAGGGGCGCAGATACGTTTTTTGAACTGGGGGGGACAAAAAACTGGGGGGGACAAAGCTGCCAGCAAACCAACCCCAACCCCGATATGCCTGTCAAACTTGTTGTGGATAACCATAGCAACCAAGCTCGAGCTCGCAACCTGTGTAGTCTGTGCAGCTCAACCAACCGAATATCAGTCTTTGTTTTGTTTTATGTGAGTTGTTGCAACTATGTATACACTGCTGTGCACCTCAATAAACCGAATGGTAATTAGTCTTTTGATTTTTCCGTGAGGTTTGCCTTATGCAAAGAAAGACAGCATAGATGTTTTTTCCTCCCTATAAGTGGGGGGGACCGAACGAGGTGAATTTAAATCTGGGTGGGACGAATCCCACCCGTCCCACCCTCTATCTGCGCCCGTGATTATGATGCCAATGACAATACTTACCTCAACATGCTTGCGCAGATTAGATGTCGAATTTTTGTATGCCGCAATGGTTGTCTTCTTGGGCACACAATCTGCATTGCATAATGAAACTGTCACCCCTTTTCTCTACGAAGCTGAAGTGATCATGTATGTAGGGCCAGGGGTGCACTTCATTACTGGAAGAAATTGCGTTTTCTGCAGGGTCATCCACCACAGGTTCCTCGGTCTCCTCCATGTCCGCAGGGGCGCTTTATCAACACCCGTGGCCCAGGGGCTAGGCCCCTCATAGGCTACCTGTCAACCCTACCCTTACCGTTGGCCAGGAAAACACTCTTATTTTATTTGCAATACGTGTCAAGCATTTACAGTGTAAGCGCATAATTAGCCTAGAAGCCTACGATAGGTTACGTTTGGCTCAGCGTAGCTGTGCAAGGCCCACGCTCACATCGCTCAACACATCCGACCACAGAGGGAGAGAAGAACGCGCGCATTATCATTACAGAGCCGGTTCTGATTATTACCACGGACAGGACAGTGATACTGCGTAACTTTCACGCAGGGGCATGGCCAGAGATAACCACACAAGCGCGCGTGCGCTAATGTAGACCTATGTGCTGTAAACATAAAACACACACACCTACAGACAAGTCCTTTTAAAAAATAAAATACATAAAAATAGCTCGGCGGCATGAAAACAAACATTCACTGCAAGACAAGGTGCCCTAGAATCGCCATCAGTTTTTAAATATCTATATGGACTTTGTTGTCAGGATTGCATAGCATGAGATATCAAAACTGTACCCAGATACAGGCTTCAAGTTCAGATATTGCATTCCAAATGAGGTATCCACAAGAGAAATGCGTACGAAAGCACGAGCATCAGGAGAGGGTTGCATAACAGAGATTCTATACGCAGATGATCAGGCCATACTCGCTGGATCCATCAAGGAGCTTCAGAATATTCTTCAGTTGTATGATAAGACCTACACCCGCTTTGGTTTACAAATATCATATGTCAAAACAGAAACAATGGCTTTTAACGTCAATGAGGATATCAAATATAAACCAAGTATCATTTCCCTTGGCGGCACTAATATTAAAAACGTCCACACCTTTAAATATCTTGGTTATAATGTCAGCAACTGTGATGAATCCTCACACTTCCTGCATGCTAGGATAAGTGCTGCATTCATGAAATGGAATGAACTGAAACACGTTCTAACCGACCACCGAATACTACTAAAAACCCGTATAAAGTTCCTAGTGGCATGCGATCGATCTCGTCTCCTGTGCAGCACACAGGCATGGCAACTATCATCCAGTGAAATTCAAAAAATTGAGGTAGTGTGGCACGGCTTCCTAAGGAAAATGATTAAAGGTGGATATAAACGAAAGAATGCCCCTGACCAAAAGAACACTACAAATGAAGATATAGACTGGAGCTACAAGATGTCCAATGCTGACCTCCGGAAACTGACAGGAACCCAGGATATAAAACTATCCTGCTATGTACAACAACTAAAATATATTGCTCACGTTTGCCGGATGGGCAATAACCAAGTGCAAAAGCAGCTCCTGTTTGACAAAAATGGTTACAAATGGACGAAATGGGAAAATCTGCTGGGCATAGACACCCAACAGATAAGACGTATGATGATTGACAAATCAAACTTTGAGCAACTGCTGCAACTGCTACAGCAGAAGCACCCCTAGAGAGTTTAACTTTTGACAGGGGAACATGATGATGATGAAGGTACTTGGCTCGGCGGCCACATGAAACGTAAACACCATGGACAGCGGCCAAACTCATAACTCTACAGACCGAAATACACGAAACCGAGTCCTACTAGGGTCTATTTTACTGATCTATGTTCAAGCATCATGCAAGTCTTCCTTCTCCTTGAATAAGACTGTGCATTCAACTGCCTTTTTGACATGACTGCATCGAAATACCACTCAACAATATTTCACACACTCCATCAAGAAAAAAGTTAAACATGATGAACACGGGCATACTGTTTTGAGCATACGATTTTTTAAAAAGAAACTAGCTACATCAAAGTCCTTCAATAAACCCATCCTTTAGCGCAAATGAGCTTAACCTAGTTCAAAGCATGACGCTAGTAGTAGCTGCATAAGGCAAAATCATGTGGGCCTTTCATCAACAACAAGCCACGGCAGGCAAACATTAATAATCAAGCGTCCTTACCTTAAAATGTTGTCTTGACCACAGAACTTCTCAAGTATTTCACTTAAATCCACACGGGTTAACAACACACCCAACACAGCTAGCGAGAAATGTGGATCTGCGCTAGCTTTGTATTGCTATTCCCCTCAGTATGCTTACACTGTCTGCTGCCCGAACTGTGAACATTATAGGCTACAATCTTTTCATCAATTTCTTCAGTAGATGCCGTTTTAGACATTTTATTATCCCCATCGAAATATGCTATTATACTAACAGGATTATAACTCAAATCACAAGACACGTATTCAAATCACAACTGATTTATTTTACTGTTGGACAGATCATAGCATATCTAGCCTAGCTGCACATAGCCTAGCTGCTGGTAGGCTGATAACTGATAAGTAGCTGATATTCTGAACAGATTGGTGATCCTTACCTTAAAAAAGTCTGTGACTTTAGGCAACGATTCTATCATTACCTGCATCTCTCTTTTTTTGTCCTTTTATGCGCCCCGCTAACATGTGAACGCTTCATCTTTCAAAGCCTCTAAATTTGTGTCTCTGTAGTCTGCAGTCTTTGGCACGCTTTCGTGCGTGACGTTACATTTTGTTACATTTTATTCTGGTCCAGTTGTGGGTGTTCGTTTCGTGAACCACATCCACCATGTCTCTTACAGCAGGCTACTGTGCGCTCATTTATTTCTAACCTTATTTCTATCCGTACATTAATGTAGGCCCACGATTCCGACAGTTTATTATTTTATTAATATTACAAGGCCCCTGATTGACTGTGGCCCAGGGGGTTGAGCCCCCCGAAGCCCCCCCCCCCCTTAAAGCGCCGGTGCATGTCTGCCATCATCTGTGTGAGACTCGCGCGCGTGACAACTGTCCTTCCCGTGATTCATTTCCAGAACGCATTTCCCCAGGGGCGTCAGAAGCATTTTTAATGTGGGGGAGACACACTGGCGGGGGGTCCTCCGCCAGAAAAATTTTAATTAATTTTCAACAATAAGTCCTCATTCAACTAGTCCATATATTCATCAGCCTGTTTTTAAACCCACCGCTACGCCTAAGATAATGAGATGAATGTGACACAATTTATCACCAACAATGACTTTATGGGTGCATTTTACTTCTTATTTTGTGTTTTCTATTTAGTTTTAGATGTAACACAACATGCCACTGGGCCAAGCAATAGTGACACTCAACTGTATGTTTAAAAATAAGAATATTCATAATCTCACACAATGAACAGGCATGACATGGCATCATGCAAACTTCATAACACAAAATCACACTGTGTCAAGCAACGGTGACACATAAAAAATAACTTCACACAATGAACAGGTGCAATTTTGTTCACCACCAACAGTGACTTTAGTGGGTGCATTTTACTTTTTTCCGATTTAGCGATACTCATAACAAAAATGGCATGGCATCATGCAGTCTTCATAACACAAAATTACACTGGGTCAAGCAACGACACATAAAAGAGAACTTCACACAATGAACAAGTGCAGTTTTGTCAACCTACATGCAATGGTGGTACTACAGTAGCATTTACAGATTAGTATAACAAATAGATTTATAGATATAACTCCTTCTTATATTGGTGCCACCACAATTTCTACCACTTCATAACTTTTATCCCCCTTTCCTTCACAATCCACCTGGAATAACATCCATCTCTCTCCATCACTTTCCTCTCTACTATTCCTTCCCCATACACTGATTTCCCATCTTACTTTCCAGAAAACTGCCAAAGACCAGACAAAACAAGGAATCAATAAATATCATCAGAGCAGACTTGACCTCATTCTTGGCATTACAGTAAGGCAGGCCTACTGGGTTTGAATGAAATGATAGCTAACGTTAAGCTAGCTGATACATCTCCTAACATTGACTAGCCAGCTAACTGCACTAACATTTCCACTGGGACAAAAAAACCCTGTCCTGTGGGGAAATTCTGACTGACTTTCCGCTTCTTTGTAAAGAATGTCCTTATGTCCATTGTGTCTGGGGAGGAGCAAATACTGCAAACAATTCATCATCAATCAAGAATACCCCATTAGGCTAAGCTTATTTCACTGTTTAGTTGGACATTAATTTAACGCGTCCTAGGGTTAATTTTGAGGGCAGATAACAAAAGAATAAGGTTTTAGCAAAAGCTAGACATTGTGAGGTTGCAATGGGGATGACGTCACCTCCTCCACTTTCCAGCAGCTGCACCAACATTTCTGTGCTCGCGCTGAGATTCACTTCACTTGCGTGCGGTAAGTTGTTGTAGGGAACGCCCGGAAAACCCGGAGTGGATTTTCAGTGGTCTGTGTATTCTCTTATCGATCAAGTGGAATGGATTCTTTCACGAAGCAATAGAAACGGCGCTGGGTGAACTCATATTTTATGTTAAATGTGGGGGGGTCCAAACGAAGAATTATGAAATGTGAGGGGGACATGTCCCCTTCACATTCAATGGTGGCGACGCCCATGCATTTCCCCTTCTCCGTTTTAGCCTTTTTTAAATTTTTTATTTATTTATTTTTTTTTACTCAGTAACGGTTGTGATGTAAAATGTACCGAAGTACACTACTTAAAAGAAAACACACTTAAGTAAAAGTAAAAGTACACTCTTTAAAAATTACTTGAAAAAGTATAAGTACACAAAAAAGCTACTCAAGTACAGTAACGCGAGTAATGTAATTCGTTACTTTCCACCTCTGCTGGGCTGCAACAGCCCACGACTAGTTGGAGACACAACAATTACAATAAAATATGCGAATTAGTGACAATTTTCACTTAGAATCACACTGAATTGATATTCGCATATTTTACCGCAATTATTGTGTCTCCAACTAGTTGCAGGCTGTTGCAGCCTGGGTTTCCCTTGGCAGGCAGGGAAGTAGAGGAAGCCCCAAGGAAACTGACTTGGGAAGGGTTTGCGGCAGCTTTGCGACACCAGCGACACAGTTGCAGCTATTCTAAGAGAAATTTGGTCGCACAAATTTTTTGAACATGTTCAAAATTTCAGCGATGAAGGAGCGACACTTTGCAACTCAGGCGAGGAAATTGAGAAGCCCCGCGAATGTTTCAAGACACTTTGTTTCAAGCTGTTGCAGCCCAGTGAGATACTAGCTTAAAAGTGGAGCTTCTGATGAGTGTATGAGCAAAATATTTGCAAGGGCACAAAATCAACCTGCATAGAATAATAGGAGAGTGTGTAGCCGCAGACTGCAAAGCATGCACAGGCCATTAGGATGAATCACCATGTACCTGTTCCTGATTAGAGTGCAATCACAGCATATACATAGAAGAACTCTCAGTAACACACAGACTTTGCAAAGTTTACATTCTGTACCTTGCATCTGATGTTACCAAGCCTTGTATTTTGTATTGCTTTTCTGGTTTTGATCCTATTTGTGTTTTTGGACTGTAAGTATTGTATTACCTCTAATATCCTGTCTGTGCCTTGCTTGACCACTTCCTGTTTTTTGACTCTGCCCTTGTCTCTGTTTTGGGTCTGTTTACTAGCATGCTTTCAATAAAACTCTTTCTGTAATTACATCCATCTCTTGCCCTTACATGACACAAACTGTCAACTGTCCAATAAGCTTGTGGATTAATAAAACTGTTTTAACTCATTGTATGTGAAACTGTTGGGAATATTTTCCATGAAATGTGTTAGTAAATAATCCCATGGTATTTTTTTAAAGCAAATTAAAAATAAGCACTGAATAAAAACCCATCCATTATCCATAACTGCTTATCCTCTGCAGGGTCACGGGCAAGCTGGAGCCTATCCCAGCTGACTATGGGCAAGAGGCGGGGTACACCCTAGACAAGTCACCAGATCATCACAGGGCTGACACATATGCCGCTTTTCCACTACAAATGCGGCTGAGTCGGGCTAAGCCGTGCCGTGCTGAGTCGAGCTGAGTGGGGCTGTTGGAGTTGCATTTCGACTACAACCGCGCTGAACCGTGCTGGCTAGAAGTGGGTGGACACATTGGGTGGAGTTAGCGAAAGTGGGTGGACATCACGTGATGTCGTTAAGCAGCGCAAACAGTGACATCAGTGAGCTTTTAAGCGGTAGTCTCACGACCCGGATAGTAAACAATAAACATGGAGGACATGGAGTCGTTAGTGTTGCTGGTCTTGGTGCTGTGGCTTGTTGTCACCGACAACGCCAACAGATACTGGCAAGAGTGTATAGATGAGGCGAGGCGCATAAGGCTTCATAATTCTCGTAATTCGTAATTCTTCTCCTTCCGGGTTTACAGTGTTTACAGATCCCAGCGTGCTCGCGGGACGTGTGTGGGCATGTGAGGACACTCCTCCTCACCAATCAGTGCACAGGGGAGTGTCTGCTCACGCCCCCAGTCTCACTCGGCATGGTTTGGCTCGCTTCAGTCCCACTCCAAAACGGTGCGAGTTTTAGGGGCTAAGCAGGGCTGAAGCGAGCTGAGTCATGCTGTTTTTTGGTAGTCGAAATGCGAGCCGTGTCGGGCTGAAGTGAGCTGAAGCGAGCTGAAGTGAGCTGAAAAAGGGTAGTGGAAAAGGGCCAATAGAGACAAACAACCATTTACACTCACACTCACACTTACGGTCAATATAGAGCCACCAATTAGCCTAACCTGCATGTCTTTGGACTGTGGGGGAAACCTGAACATGCAGAGGACCACTGCCTGTTTTTCGACTCTGCCTTTGTCTCTGTTTTGGATCTGTTTGCTAGCGTATTTTCAATAAAACTTCCTGCAATTACATCCATCTATTGGCCTTACATGACACAAACTGTCAACTGTCCAATAGCTAGTGAGCTAATAAAACTGTTTTCTCTACTTTTAAATGAAACTGTCATGAATATTTTCCATAAAATGTGTTAGTAAATATTCCCACATTATTATTATTTTTAATAAAATTAAAAATAACCACTGGATAAAAACCCATCTATCTTTTATAAATAAAGATACAAATGTTGTTGTCTGGTGGTCAAGTGTTTATGAGACATTGCCTCCACTTACGATCAGGTTCCTTATGGTGGTATACATACATACAGACACTGTATGGTCAAAACATGAACAATCAGGTCGATACTTCTGTTAAGCATGGAGCTCTGCTTTCAGGAGTTACGTAAGAATACTTTCGATGCTTGTGACCTTGACATCCAAAGTAAAACCATGCAACCTGTTTATTTTTAAAGCATTTCCATTTGGAAGGAACAACCCATTTTATCTGTCAACTTTAAAAGGTGACACAAGCTCATACTACAAGTACAAAATGTGGCTCACACTGAGAGATATTGCTGCAAAAAAAAACCCCAGAATGTTTTATCATCTCTAATAAAGCAACTCCATATCCATCTGCAAATCTGTAACAATCAACCAGAAACAACTTTTTTTTCTTAACTTGATTCATATGAATTATATGGATCCACAATTGGTATGTTCCATCCATGAACCCGTCAGTTCTTAGCGGTCCATTCAGGTCTTTCATACATTAATTAATTTTGAGAAATAAAGCCATAGATTCTGATTTATGTTTTGAAAAATGTGCCAATGTTTTGAGAATATAACCTCAAATTTACCAATACAATCTGATAGAGTGTCTTGAAAAAGTATTCATCCCCCTTGGCATTTGTCCTGTTTTGTCGCATTGCAAGCTGGAATTAAAATTGATTTTTGAAGAGTTGGCACCATTTGATTTAAACAACATGCCTACCACTTTAAAGGTGAAAATTGTTGTTTTATTGTGACACAAACAATAATTAAGATAAAAAAAAAACAGAAATCTGGAGTGTGCATAGGTATTCACCCCCTTTCGTATGAAACCCCTAAATAAGAGCTGGTCCAACCAATTCACTTCATAAGTCACATAATTAGTTGATTAAGATCCTTTTTCTTAACTTGATTCATATGAATTATATGGGTCCACAACTGGTATGTTCCATCCATGAACCCGTCCGTTATCTGCACACGCAGGGAGAACATGCAAACTCCACACAGAAAGGCCCTCATCGGCCACTGGGCTCAAACCCAGAACCTTCTTGCTGTGAGGCGACAGTGCTAACCACTACACTGCCCCCATATATATATATATATATATATATATATATATATATATATATATTTATATATATATATATATATATATATATATATATATATATATGAGAGAGAGAGAGACACCACTACACCACCGTGCCACACCACCTGGTACAGTGGTGCTTGAAAGTTTGTGAACCCTTGAGAATTTTCTATATTTCTGCATAAATATGACCTCAAACATCATCAGATTTTCACACAAGTCCTAAAAGTAGATAAAGAGAACCCAGTTAAACAAATGAGACAAAAATATTATACTTGGTCATTTATTTATTGAGGAAAATGATCCAATATTACAGATTTGTGAGTGGCAAAAGTATGTGAACATCTAGGATTAGCGGTTAATTTGAAGGTGAAATTAGAGTCAGGTGTATTTCCAATCAATGGGATGACAATCATGTGTGAGTGGGCACCCTGTTTTATTTAAAGAACAGGGATCTATCGAAGTCTGATCTTCACAACACATGTTTGTGGAAGTGTATCATGGCACGAACAAAGGAAATTTCTGAGGACCTCAGAAAAAGCATTGTTGATGTTCATCAGGCTGGAAAAGGTTACAAAACCATCTCTAAAGAGTTTGGACTCCACCAATCCACAGTCAGACAGATTGTGTACAAATGGAGGAAATTCAAGACCATTGTTACCCTCCCCAGGAGTGGTCGACCAACGAAGATCACTCCAAGATCAAGGTGTGTAATAGTCGGCGAGGTCACAAAGGACTCCAGGGTAACTTCTAAGCAACTGAAGGCCTCTCTCACATTGGCTAATGTTAATGTTCATGAGTCCACTATCAGGAGAACACTGAACAACAAAGGTGTACATGGCAGGGTTGCAAGGAGAAAGCCACTGACCTCCAAAAATAACATTGCTGCTCGTCTGCAGTTTGCTAAAGGTCACGTGGACAAGCCAGAAGGCTATTGGAAAAATGTTTTGTGGATGGATGAGACCAAAATAAAACTTTTTGGTTTAAATGAAAAGCGTTATGTTTGGAGAAAGGAAAACACTGCATTCCAGCATAAGAACCTTATCCCATCTGTGAAACATGGTGGTGGTAGTATCATGGTTTGGGCCTGCTTTGCTGCATCTGGGCCAGAACGGCTTTCCATCGTTGATGGAACAATGAATTCTGAATTATTCCAGCGAATTCTAAAGGAAAATGTCAGGACATCTGTCCATGAACTGAATTTCAAGAGAAGGTGGGTCATGCAGCAAGACAACGACCCTAAGCACACAAGTCGTTCTACCAAAGAATGGTTCAAGAAGAATAAAGTTAATGTTTTGGAATGGCCAAGTCAAAGTCCTGACCTTGATCCAATCAAAATGTTGTGGAAGGACCTGAAGCGAGCAGTTTATGTGAGGAAACCCACCAACATCCCAGAGTTGAAGCTGTTCTGTACGGAGGAATGGGCTAAAATTCCTCCAAGCCGGACTGATCAACAGTTACTGGAAACGTTTAATTGCAGTTATTGCTGCACAAGGGGGTCACACCAGATACTTAAAGCAAAGGTTCACATACTTTTGCCACTCACAGATATGTAATATTGGATCATTTTCCTCAATAAATAAATGACCAAGTATAATATTTTTGTCTCATTTGTTTAACTGGGTTCTCTTTATCTACTTTTAGGACTTGTGTGAAAATCTGATGACGTTTAAGGTCCTATTTATGCAGAAATATAGAACAT
The DNA here is from genome assembly GCF_027579695.1 of Neoarius graeffei. Lineage (NCBI taxonomy): Eukaryota > Metazoa > Chordata > Actinopteri > Siluriformes > Ariidae > Neoarius > Neoarius graeffei. The sequence goes on from NC_083577.1 coordinate 26,575,585, forward strand.
TCTAAAGGGTTCACAAACTTTCAAGCACCACTGTATGTTTCAGAGCTTAAACCCATTGATCTGCACAGATATTTCATACATTAATTAATTTTGAGAAATAAAGCCATAGATTCTGATTTATGTTTTGAAAAATGTGCCAATATTTTGAGAATATAACCTCAAATTTACCAATACAATCTGATAGAGTGTCTTGAAAAAGTATTCATCCCCCTTGGTGTTTGTCCTGTTTTCACGCATTACAAGCTGGAATTAAAATTGATTTTTGAAGAGTTGGCACCATTTGATTTACACAACATGCCTACCACTTTAAAGGTGAAAATTGTTGTTTTATTCTGCCACAAAAAATAATTACAACGAAAAAACAAAACAATAAAAAAAAAAACTGGAGTGTGCATAGGTATTCACCCCCTTTCATATGAAACCCCTAAATAAGAGCTGGTCCAACCAATTCAATTCATAAGTCACATAATTAGTTGATTAAGGTCCACCTGTGTGCAATCAAAGTGTCACATGACCTGTCACATGATGTCTGTATAAATCAACCTCTTCTGGAAGGACCCTGACTCTAAAACATGATTAAGCAAGCAACATGTCTTTGAGCGGCACAGGGGTGTAGTGGTTAGTGCTGCCGCCTCACAGCAAGAAGGTCCTGGGCTTGATCCCAGTGGCCGACAAAGGCCTTTCTGTCTGGAGTTTGCATGTTCTCCCCGTGTCTGCATGGGTTTTCTCTGGGTGCTCCAGTTTCCCCCACAGTCAAAAGACATGCGGTTAGGTTAATTCGATAGTCTAAATTGCCCATTGGTGTTAATATCTTGGCTTTGCTCCCTGGTCAGACATGAGTAGTATGGTGGCTGCCTGTGGCGCCTTTGTATGCCTTCGACTCGGCCATGTTGAACTGCGTCCTTCGCTATTCAGCTGCAAGAAAGGATAAAGCACTCCAAACAGGTCAGAGACCATGTTGTGGAGAAGTATAGATCAGGGTTGGGTTATAAAAAATATCCCAAACTTTGAATATCTCATGGAGCACCATTACATCCATTATAGCAAAATGGAAAGAATATGGCACCACTACAATCCTGACAAGAGAAGGCCACCCACCAAAACTCACAGACCGGGCAAGGAGGGCGTTAATCAGAGATGCAACAAAGACACCAAAGAAAACACTGAAGGAGCTGCAAAGATCCACAGTGGAGATGGGAGTATCTGTACATAGGACCACTTTAAGCCGTACACTCCACAGAGTGGGGCTTTATGGAAGAGTGGCCAAAAAAAAGTAATTGCTTCAAGAAAAAACAATGGAGTTTGCCCAACAGCATGTGGCAGACTCCCCAAACACATGAAAGAAGATTCTCTGGTCAAATGAGACTAAAATAGAACATTTTGACCATCATGGGAAATGCCATGTGTGGCACAAACCCAACACCCTGAGAACACCATTCCTACAGTGAAGCATGGTGGTGGCAGCATCATGCCTTGTGGACAGTTTTCATCTGCAGGGACAGGAAAGCTGGTCAGGACTGAAGGAAAGACGGATGGCACTAAATACAGGGCAATTCTGGAGGAAAACCTGTTTGAATCAGCCAGAGGTTTGAGACTGGGACAAAGGTTCATGTTCCAGCAGGACAATGACCCTAAACATACTGCTCAAGCTACACTTATTTACATGCGACAATGAAAATAATCAACAATACAAGTGTTGCCAGGCAAAACAAACCTTGCCCAGTAGCACTTTTGATGAATATGATGGAAGATATTACAAATAAATAAATAAAAATAGGTACCCTATGGGTACATGTGGCTACTGCTTATAAATAAAATTGTTTTCTGATCCCATGTCCATACAGTAAATAGAGCATATATATTTACTCTGAGGCAGTAGCCACAAAAATGAAGCGTAATCCAAAAATGAACAATTTTAAAATCACAGAAGTAAAATATGCCAAGTGTCTGTACTTTATATTATTCTACTCTTACCTCTTACAGTTTTTGAAACTGAAACCTCCGAACCGAGGCTGACATACACACACTGTCACCATGACCCAAACTCTTATTTCCCAGAAATGGCCCGGCGCTAGAGCTCAGTGGAATGCACTTTCCCTCTGTAATAAGCATAAACATGTCTGCAAGTGATTTCTTTAGTCTAGTCCATTTATTTTGAATGGTGAACCGAATTGTACACACTCACCGGCCATTTTAATCAGAACACGTGTATGCACATGCACAGTGCACGATTGTTGCAATCTTGCATTCTTACAGCACGATGACGCAGTGGCCAGCACCTCTAAGGCAGTAGCCGCAACAAAAATGATTTTGATCTTTTTTGGTGACCTTCACCTGATGACCCTCAAAATGTTGGAGGTTCTATTTGAAACCAATGCCCATCTGTCCTGAAAGTTTCATGAAGATTGATCCAGCCATTTTCCCGTAATATCGTTAAAAAAATCAACAAAGAAACCCAACTGAAAACAATACCTCACCCCCTGGTGGACTCCGTCCCGGTCGAGGTAATAATCGACCCTAAAGGAGTAGAACTCTGATGCTTTACACCAGTGCATGATAGAAGACCGAACATGCTAAGCTGTATCGCAGTGACAATTTTAATTATGCCATGATGATCATAGTAACATATTATACAAATAATGACCCCAAAGTAACTGTAAATTATATACAGTGTATTATATTGGAGTCTATTCTAAGTGCTTGTGAGCCGACCCAGGTATCCTAAAGAAAATGGGCCTGTCTTATCTATTCAGTCAGTGTATCTGGACATAATCTAAACTGTCATTTCACTGATGTTGTTTTTAGCTTGAAATATAAGTTGAATATTATAAGTAGGGAATAGTGGGGAGACTTGTAACGGAGGAGACTTGGAACAGTTTGTATTCCCAAAAATTAATTTCAACCAATCAGGTTTTAAATTACATCAGAAGTTTGACGTTGCCCCTTAGAGTAACCTACTTCCTTTGGACCCACAAAGCTGGACACTGCAGTAAGGTTTGTGTAGTTCAATATTTTTATTGACCAAAACTTTGTATTTTCTACTTCACCTCCACCTCCATTCCATGGTGTAATGTACGCTGGTGAATTGGGGATTTGTTAGGAATTAAAATATGTAGCCTAGAGTTATTATATAGTATTATTATTGGGCGGCACGGTGGTGTAAGTGGTTAGCACGGTCGCCTCACAGCAAGAAGGTTCTGGGTTCGAGCCCAGCAGCTGGCGAGGGCCTTTCTGTGTGGAGTTTGCACGTTCTCCCCATGTCAGCGTGGGTTTCCTCTGGGTGCTCCGGTTTCCCCTGCAGTCCAAAGACATGCAGGTTAGGTTAATATAGGATGGCCTTGGGCTGAGGTGCCCTTGAGTAAGGCACCTAACTACTCCCTGGGCGCTGTTAGCATGGCTGCCCACTTCTCTGGGTATGTGTGTGTGCTCATTGCTCACATGTGTGTTCACTGCTTCAGATGGGTTAAATGCAGAGAGGAATTTCACAAATGTGTGATGAATATAGTTGCGCTTTCTTTCTTTTCTTTTTCTTTATTTATTAAACTTAAATTCTGGGGGGGAAGGTGTTTTTATTTATTTATTTATTTATTTATTTATTTTTACGGTGGTGTAGTGGTTAGCACTGTTGCCTCACAGCAAGAAGGTCCGGGTTCGAGCCCTGTGGCCAGTGAGGGCCTTTCTGTGTGGAGTTTGCATGTTCTCCCTGTGTCTGCGTGGGTTTCCTCCGGGTGCTCCGGTTTCCCCCACAGTCCAAAGACATGCAGGTTAGGCTAACTGGTGACTCTAAATTGACCGTAGGTGTGAATGTGAGTGTGAATGGTTGTATGTGTCTATGGGCTTGTCCACACGAGTATGTTTTTTTCGAATCCGCATAAATACTTTATCGTTTCGGCCTCACGTCCAGACAGATCTGGCTTTTTCGAGGTGTGAAACTGGTATTTTTTGAAAACGGGTCCCAGAGTGGGAAAATCTTAAAACGCCGGATAGCCCGGAGTCGTCTGGACGGCGAATGCAGATTTTTTCAGAAATGATGACGTATAAGCCCCACCTCTCTAACCTTTAACCTCAGCCTCTGCCGCTAGATGCATCATAACAACAACAATGGCCGACTACAGGCTTCTACCATATAGTTCCACTTCATTGTCAGTCCACACAAAAGACTCTCCTCTTCCTCTCAGAGTTGCGCTGGCCATGATCATCCTCTTCTCGTGCTTTGAGTTTGTTTGTAAACAGCGCGTGACCTTTATATGCATTCTCCATGGCTTCTCTTCCGGTTTTAGTGTATTGGTGTGGCGGCGTCACAGCGCCACATACAGGCCTGGCATATGTACTACAGCTTTTTGGGTCGTTTCCAGTGAATCCGTGTGGACGCAGATATTTCTGGAAACGACGCCGTGTTTACGGAGATTTTTTTCAAAATGACAGCGTATTGGGTGAGGCCGCGTACTCGTGTGGACGGGCGCTATGTGTCAGCCCTGTGATGACCTGGCGACTTGTCCAGGGTGTACCCCGCCTCTCACCCATAGTCAGCTGGGATAGGCTCAAATTTGCCTGCGACCCTGTAGAACAGGACAAAGCGGCTAGAGATAATGAGATGAGATAATGAGATTTTATTTTATTTTCCAAAATGGCCAGATGGGGAGAGTTGGGACAGTTCATCATGTTACACTTTTTTTTTCTTGTGTTTTACAAATATAAAATTGTTTAAAAATGTTTGTTAAAAATATGTCCGTGTCCCTGCATGAGGATTAAACTTATTTCGTTCCTTCTTGAGAATGGAACTGTTCTGTCTCGTCAGGTTTTGGGTAAACTGATATTTTTCTATCACTGTATCAGCATTGTGTGTTCATACAATTTATATGATACAAGTTTTAATTATAATTAAAAATTAAATATGTAGGATTAAGCTAGGTATTTTATTTTTGTTCCATCTCTCCCCACTATGACCCTAGTGTCCAAACATAATGTCCCATGTCTCCTGTCAATGTCTCATGTCTCCCTGCAAAAAAATAATGACAGAAAAAATGAAGCCTGAAGGCCAGTATATGTGACAAGCTAAGAAACTAATGTGATAAGAGGGTATAGTAAATACTCTCTAATGCAGTATGAATGTGACATGACCTGCAAAGAATTTCACACAATCTACAAAAGCTGGAAACTTGTCCCAAGTCTCCCCGCTCTCCCCTATTGTAAGTTCTTCTGGCTAACTTGATTATTGAAATATTCAAATTGTATTCTCAGAATATTACTACATTTCTCAAAGTATTGGGCTTTATTCATCTCATCTCATCTCATTATCTCTAGCCGCTTTATCCTTCTACAGGGTCGCAGGCAAGCTGGAGCCTATCCCAGCTGACTACGGGCGAAAGGCGGGGTACACCCTGGACAAGTCGCCAGGTCATCACAGGGCTGACACATAGACACAGACAACCATTCACACTCACATTCACACCTACGGTCAATTTAGAGTCACCAGTTAACCTAAACTGGATGTCTTTGGACTGCGGGGGAAACCGGAGCACCCGGAGGAAACCCACGCGGACACGGGGAGAACATGCAAACTCCACACAGAAAGGCCCTCGCCGGCCCCGGGGCTCGAACCCAGGACCTTCTTGCTGTGAGGCGACAGCGCTAACCACTACACCACCGTGCCGCCCGGCTTTATTCATAAAACATTAATTTGTTTTTGAAACCATATAGTTTTTGGGTGGGGGCGGCATGGTGGTGTAGTGGTTAGCGCTGTCGCCTCACAGCAAGAAGGTCCTGGGTTCAAGCCCCGGGGCCGGCGAGGGCCTTTCTGTGTGGAGTTTGCATGTTCTCCCTGTGTCCGCGTGGGTTTCCTCCGGGTGCTCCGGTTTCCCCCACAGTCCAAAGACATGCAGGTTAGGTTAACTGGTGACTCTAAATTGACCGTAGGTGTGAATGTGAGTGTGAATGGTTGTCTGTGTCTATGTGTCAGCCCTGTGATGACCTGGCGACTTGTCCAGGGTGTACCCCGCCTTTCGCCCATAGTCAGCTGGGATAGGCTCCAGCTTGCCTGCGACCCTGTAGAAGGATAAAGCGGCTAGAGATAATGAGATGAGATGAGTTTTTGGGTGGCACAGTGGTGTAGTGGTTAGCGCTGTCGCCTCACAGCAAGAAGGTCCGGGTTCGAGCCCCGTGGCCGGCGAGGGCCTTTCTGTGCGGAGTTTGAATGTTCTCCCCATGTCCGCGTGGGTTTCCTCCGGGTGCTCCGGTTTCCCCCACAGTCCAAAGACATGCAGGTTAGGTTAACTGGTGACTCTAAATTGACCGTAGGTGTGAATGGTTGTCTGTGTCTATGTGTCAGCTCTGTGATGACCTGGCGACTTGCCCAGGGTGTACCCCGCCTTTCGCCTGTAGTCAGCTGGGATAGGCTCCAGCTTGCCTGCGACCCTGTAGAACAGGATTAAGTGGCCAGAGATGATGAGATGAGATATATTTTTTTTGCAGTCAGTCAGTTTTGAGAGTGTAACTCTATCTTAACAAATGACATACATCACTCAATGCAACTCAGCATTGGATACTGAGACAAAATGAAGACAAGAATGTCATAGCCAAAATACTCTTTGACTGAAATTACTAGCTAGATATGTCTATCTAGTCTATTTTTTTACTACAAGTCTTCATACAACACTCTCATATAGAAAAGCTGCATTTAACAGACGTAAAGTAGCTACTTCTTAGGACAATATTATTTTAAGCCATACTGATGTCAGCCACGCTGTAGTTGAGTCACGAAACCTCGAGTCTGAGTCCAATCTCAAGTCCCCAGTGTTCAAGGCTGAGTTAAGTCCAAGTCATTAAAGAAAATTTTGAGTTGAGTCCGAGTCGAGTCCACTACTGATCCGAGTCGAGTCTGAGAACAAGACTCCATCTGCACCATTTGATGGTGACTGTTGCTGCCTTTAAGTGAAACTGTTTCTGCTACCATGTTGGACTAATGGCCCTTTTCCACTACCCTTTTTCAGCTCACTTCAGCTCGCTTCAGCTCACTTCAGCCCGACACGGCTCGCGTTTCGACTACCAAAAACCAGCACGACTCAGCTCGTTTCAGCCCTGCTTAGCCCCTAAAACTCGCACCGTTTTGGAGTGGGGCTGAAGCGAGCCAAGCCGTGCCGAGTGAGGTTGGGGGCGTGAGCAGACACTCCCCTGTGCACTGATTGGTGAGGAGGAGTGTCCTCACATGCCCACACACGCCCCGCGAGCGCGCTGGGATCTGTAAACACCGCAAACCCGGAAGAAGAATAATTATGAATTATGAGAATTTCTGAAGCCTTATGCGCCTCGCCTCATCTATACGCTCTTGCCAGTATCTGTTGGCGTTGTCGGTGACAACAAGCCACAGCACCAAGACCAGCAACACTAACGACTCCATGTCCTCCATGTTTATTGTTTACTATCCGGGTCGTGAGACTACCGCTTAAAAGCTCACTGAATCAGTGACATACAGAGCATCGTGGACGAGTTCGCGGAGCGCAAGGCTCGTCGTATGCCCTTCAAATAATGCGCGCAGTAGGCTATTGATGTTTTATTATGAGCCATGTACAGTATGTCGCCTAATGTTTTTTGTTTCTGAGTTACATGTTCATTTGAAGGACTTAATGTACAAAATAACATAGTTGCACCCCGGAGTGTTGAAATTGGTAAACACAGTGCATTCAGTGAGGTTTGCACCGCCCTCCTTTTATTTCTGACTCTTCCTGTCACCGTTGCAACCTCTGAGCGCTCATTCGTATGCCCTTCAAATAATGTGCGCAGTATAGGCTATTGATGTTTTATTATGAGCCATGTACAGTATCCTAATGTTTTTTGTTTCTGAGTTACATGTTCGTTTGAAGGACTTGATGTACTAAATAACATATAGTTGCACCCGGTAGTGTTGAAATTGGTAAACACCGCAGTTGCGGACATTTTGTAGCCTAAAATGATGTTATGATAAGCTTTAATAAAGGGCCCGGTCATTTGCCCCGCCCCCGGCCCGGCTCTGACTTGTTCCGCCACTGTCACTGATGTCACTGTTTGCACTGCTTAACGACATCACGTGACGTCCACCCACTTTCACTAACTCCACCCAATGTGTCCACCCACTTCCAGCCAGCACGGTTCAGCGCGGTTGTAGTCGAAATGCAACTCCAACAGCCCCGCTCAGCTCGACTCAGCTCGACTCGGCACGGCACGGCTCAGCCGCGTTTGTAGTGGAAAAGCGGCATATCATTACTGCTTTACTGTTTAACTGCCCCATTTTATTTAATAGGCTACAGATAAAAAGCTTGTTCATCGCTCAGCAAGCCCCGCCCACTATCAACAGGGCAAATAACATGAGAGAGGGTTAACGCTAGCTAGTTCATCAGTCAGCAAGCCCTGCCCACTATCAACAGGGCAATGAACATAGCGTGTCACTTCCTCCTCTGGGTGGAGTCTTCCCAAATGACAATTGAAGTTGGAGGTTGTCCCCGCCATCTCCTCGATAGTTCTTCTACATATTGAACACATAGCAGTGCATTTTTTCCCATTGCACAAGAAGTCTGTATAAGCAAAGCAGACAATCCTAGGGGCGTTCTCTCCAGGCGTTTGAGCACCATTAATGTTAGTTCTTGAACATAACATATGAACAGGTGAATGTGCATTCTCTTGCACAAAATTAGTATAAAAAATAATGTAGATATAAATATCTTATGCCAAATTATTATGGCATGTTACAAAACATAAAGAAAAAATCTGAGTCCTCATCTCCAATTTACGAGTCTGAATGCAGTCAATGCACGAGTCAGAGGCCAAGTCCGAGTCATCAGTGCTCAATTCCAAGTCAAGTCACGAGCCCTTAAAATTAGGGCACAAGTCAGACTCAAGTCCGAGTCCTGAACTCAAGTACTACAACCCTGATGTCAACCAATGTTGTGTCATACAAAGCAGTACAATGTGATTCTCTGCTGTTCCACAACTGAGAGGACTGCAAGGCCAAGCTTTTTCAACAGGACTGACTGACACTGAGGTCATATTTCATAGGCTGCAACAGACACTGACTACGTTTACATGCACATCCAAATCGAGCTGCTGTCGGTAATCGAGCTGAAGGTCCCAGCAGGGTGCCAGAGAAATCCAATCGTACATGCACATAACTGAAATCGGGCTATAGTGTGAGGTGCATTGTGCACCCGAGCCACAGGTGGCGCAACACGCCCCATCGTGTTGGTACACTTCCGGTTGTCGTCATGAAGAAGAGCTATTCAAGAGTGTAAACAAAGTTATCAGTTCCGTGCTCTCCATTGCGCGTTTTTCTCCCGTCCATGAATTTTAATATATTCAACTCCTTAAGCTGAATGAACATGAACTCTGTCTCCTCATTGCTCCAGAAGTGCACGTTTCTGCTTGCCTGTGGCAGTGGGGGCGTGGTCAAGCGCCGGTCTGTGACAGGAGGGCGGAGCCAGGGAAGGTGAGTGGCAGAATAACTACACCTGACGGTAATTAACCTGTTTGTGTGTCTTCCCAGTAACCGCGCCCTATTTAAGGAGGCAGAGGGAGAGCAGAGGGGAGAACTCATCCCGGGACTAGAACACAGCGCGCGCGCGCGTGTGTTTTTCTCTCAAGAATAAAAGTAGGCTGTTAAACTGAAAAGTCTGACAATAAAAAGCCTATTAGTACCAGAAGCTTTGTCCTGCCATCCTCTGTGCTCCACCCACACTTCAGAGAGCTCTACATCGCCATTTTCTCTTCTTCGTTTGTTCCTCCTGACCTCTTATGCTGCTCGCTACTACTGTTGTCATGCCGACCGAGGCTGTTGTGTTTCCCGCTTGTGGTCTCGTCACTCGTCACTTCCGGAAGTAGCTCGACAACTAGCTCGATAGGGTTTACATGCACAAAATAGCTCGGCAGAAATCGCATAAACTAGGTCGTGTAGCTCGATTCCGAGAAATCAAGTTCGGTTCAATTTCAGCCGAATTAAGGTGTATACATGGCATTTTGAACTTCGATTTCAGTCGAGCAACGGCAGAAATTCGATTCTCTCTATGTGCATGTAAACGTAGTGACTGAGGCCACACCTCCTACATTAGGACTGACACTAAGGACTGACATAAGGACTGACACTGAGGCCACACCTCCTATACTGGGAATTACAAGAGGCCACACCTCCTACATAAGGAATGACACTGACCAGTAATGTTGATTAGTTTGGATATCAATGTAGCCCAATATATAGGAAACAACCCTGCTCATCAGCAGCTAAACACAGAGTACCGATACTCTCCAAACAGAATCCCAATAGTGTCCAAACTAATTTTGTAACAAGCTTGCAGCAATGAACTAATTGAAATTGACTGAAAATGTCCAACAAGTCGATTCCACCAGCAGAATGGAATGTTAGTGTACTGCAAGAAAGGGTTGATGTGAAATAAAATGCACAATGAAATACCCAAGACTTGACATGAACTTGCAAAAAGTAACTTGAGCATCTCTGGTGAATCACGTAGAGTCTAATATGTTTGGTTTATCTGAAATAAGACATGGGCATGTTTTTATCATCATCATATGAAATTGTGTACATAGCATTCTTTTCTTTTCATAACCCAAAAAATCCAGTCTGCTAGATCCTGCATGTTTGCTCAACTTGGTTTCGTTTTTGTCTCTGATTAACAATGAACTTTGTTCAGCAGTTTCTCCAAATTGAAGCGCAAGTTTTCCAGAATTAAAAAAAAATAATGTTTCAAAGTTCAAATGAATCAATGAGACATCCATTCCTAAAGACTCAACAGAGCAGGGGAGATAATTAAATTGTCACTTTGGTGCTTAGAAACTGAGCTGCTTCATATAAATTCGGGGGGCGGGGGGGATCATGCAAATACTTATCAACGCCCAATTATCAGGCATAGCTCCAGATGGGTTTGAAAAGTTCATTATGTTGCTGGTCCCAGGATAACATCAGAACAGAATTTATGCCTAGCTTTTCCAAGAAGCCAAATAGTGGCAGTGAACCTCATCAACCTCCTGCTAACTGATGCTGAATAAACACAGCACAGCTCAGACGATCCGTCAGTTTGGTCAGCTTGCAAAAACCTCTCAGCCACAGATGGTCAAAGTCGTATTTTTCCAGTGACTTGATAAATGGAGGCTGAAGTTACACATTCCTTATACACCAGTTGATATATTTATTGTTAGTATGAAACCGGAATGTGCTTGAGATTGTAGATGATAAGGTCAAAATGAACATTCTCTTGTTGAATATGTGATATACAGTACGATAAGTGGAAATTCTTAAGCTAGCCATGAAGGTCAGGGTAAAGGAATGTGGGGACCTAGACACAAAGAGGTTTGATTTCCAGAAGCTTTATTATTTTGCATTGAAAAAAAAAATAAACAGGATGGAGAACCAAATGTTACACCACAGAAGTTGGAGTTATTTCTGTTGAACTGTTGCGAGCGTAACTTTTGGAACTGTGTGTCTTATCTGTATTTTAAGCCCGAATTTGTTCAAAAACTGAACATATAATTTCCAAATGAATTAATGAATAAATAAATAACTTCTGCCTGTTTTGATCTCTGAAACTCTATCCATCAATTATCAGCAACTGCTTATCCTGTACAAGGTCATGGGCAAGCTGGAGTCTATCCCAGCTGACTATGGGCTAGAGACAGGGTAAACCCTAGACAAGTCGCCAGATCATCACAGGGCTGACACATAGGCCAAGTTTACATTAGACCGTATCTGTCTCGTTTTCTTCACGGATGCACTGTCCGTTTACATTAAAACGCCTGGAAACGCCGGGAAACGGGAATCAGCCAGGGTCCACGTATTCAATCCAGATCGTGTCTAGTCTGGTGCTGTGTAAACATTGAGAATACGTGGATACGCTGTGCTGAGCTCTAGCTGGCGTCGTCATTGGACAACGTCACTGTGACATCCACCTTCCTGATTCGCTGGCGTTGGTCATGTGACGCGACTGCTGAAAAACGGCGCGGACTTCCGCCTTGTATCACCTTTCATTAAAGAGTATAAAAGTATGAAAATACTGCAAATACTGATGCAAATACTGCCCATTGTGTAGTTATGATTGTCTTTAGGCTTGCCATCCTTCCACTTGCAAGTGGTAAGTGATATGCGCTGGGATCACACACACAGCGGCTCAGTCCCGAATCACTGCTCGTGCACTTCACTCACGCACTCTGTGAGCTGCACAGGGCCGGAGTGCGCACCCTCCAGAGGCCACTCGCTGTTCAGGGTGGAGTGATTTGGAGCGCAGGATGCCTGCGGAGCCGAGCGTATCCGTGTATTGGTGTTGCTGTGTGCACGCGAATCGTGTATTGGCGTTGCTGTGTGCACGCTAATCGTTTTAAAAACATTAATCTGATGATCCGCTGATACGGTCTAATGTAAACCCCAAAATAGAGACACACAACCATTCACATTCACAGTCAATTTAGAGCCACCAATTAGCCTAACTTGCATGTCGTTGGAATGTGGGGGAAACCAGAGCACCCAGAGGAAACCCACACAGACACGGGAGAACATGCAAACTCCCTCGTTGGCTGCTGGGCTTAAACACAGAACCTTCTTGCTGTGAGGCGAGAGTACTAACCATGACATCAACATGCCACCCAATGAAACTCCGTAATGCGAAATTAGTTTTTTGAATACTGTAGAGACACAAAATCATCATGGAGGTGCATGATCTGAGCCTGGACCATGTACAAAGACATTGTGACCAACCATTTTTTATTTATTTATTTTTTAAATATATGTTTTAATCCGGGGCGGCACGGTGGTGTAGTGGTTGCTGTCGCCTCACAGCAAGAAGGTCTGGGTTCGAGCCCCGTGGCCGGTGAGGGCCTTTCTGTGCGGAGTTTGCATGTTCTCCCCGTGTCCACATGAGTTTCCTCTGGGTGCTTCGGTTTCCCCCACAGTCCAAAGACATGCAGGTTAGGTTAACTGGTGACTCTAAATTGACCGTAGGTGTTAATGTGAGTGTGAATGGTTTTCTGTGTCTGTGTGTCAGCCCTGTGATGACCTGGTGACTTGTCCAGGGTGTACCCCGCCTTTCACCCATAGTCAGCTGGGATAGGCTCCAGCTTGCCTGCGACCCTGTAGAACAGGATAAAGCGGCTAGAGATGATGAGATGAGATGAGATGTTTTAATCCAAAAAGAAAAATAAAAAACAAGTCTAAGTAGGAAAAAGTAAGCGTCACAGTATTTAAAAAGTACACAATCCTTAAACAGCCTGTTAAACTGAACTTGGATATGAATGCAAGTGATAATGTGTAAAATATGACATGACTGAGGCTTCTTCTTATGTCCTTCCCAGTTCTGGGGTAATATTTGTGGGGGAAAAGAAAAAAAAGCATGGCGGACAGAAGACATCTGTTTTGCTTGCTTTTTATAAATGTACTTTAAAGTAATTCGATCTTGCATTGAAAGGTTGCCTGCGTGTCACAATTTCTGATTTTATTCATGTTTTATTTCTTAGTGTACCCCCTCCCATAGCTGGTGACATCAGCAGTTACAGTTTTAGGGCCAGCAGTTTTGTGATGCCATGTCGGTGCCAGCTTTTTGCCTTTTTTTCAGTCAAAATGCGTGAAACTGGTTCTATATTAGGCACCGACAGTGCGTCAGTGGAAAAGGGCTTTGTGTGTAACTCTCATATCTATATTAACATCTGATGCCTGAATACGAAAATTAATTTCAGAATTAAATGCACACACATACAGTGGTGCTTGAAAGTTTGTGATCCCTTTAGCATTTTCTAGATTTCTGCATAAATATGACCTAAAACATCATCAGATTTTCACACAAGTCCTAAAAGTAGATAAACAGAACCCAGTTAAACAAATGAGACAAAAATATTATACTTGGTCATTTATTTATTGAGGAAAATGATCCAATATTACATATCTGTGAGTGGCAAAAGTATGTGAACCTCTAGGATTAGCAGTTAATTTGAAGGTGAAATTAGAGTCAGGTGTTTTCAATCAATGGGATGACAATCAGGTGTGAGAGGGCACCCTGTTTTATTTAAAGAACAGGGATCTATCAAAGTCTGATCTTCACAACACATGCTTGTGGAAGTGTATCATGGCACGAAGAAAGGAGATTTCTAAGGACCTCAGAAAAAGTGTTGTTGATGCTTATCAGGCTGGAAAGATTACAAAACCATCTCTAAAGAGTTTGAACTCCACCAATCCACAGTCAGACAGATTGTGTACAAATGGAGGCAATTCAAGACCATTGTTACCCTCCCCAGGAGTGGTTGACCAACAAAGAGCACTCCAAGAGCAAGGTGTGTAATAGTCAGCGAGGTCACAAAGGAACCCAGGGTAACTTCTAAGCAACTGAAGGCCTCTCTCACATTGGCTAATGTTAATGTTCATGAGTCCACCATCAGGAGAACACTGAACAACAATGGTGTGCATGGCAGGGTTGCAAGGAGAAAGCCACTGCTCTCCAAAAAGAACATTGCTGCTCATCTGCAGTTTGCTAAACATCACATGGACAAGCCAGAAGGCTATTCGAAAAAATGTTTTGTGGATGGATGAGACCAAAATAGAACTTTTTGGTTTAAATGAGAAGCATTATGTTTGGAGAAAGGAAAACACTGCATTCCAGCATAAGAACCTTATCCCATCTGTGAAACATGGTGGTGGTAGTATCATGGTTTGGGCCTGGTTTGCTGCATCTGGGCCAGGACGGCTTGCCATCATTGATGGAACAATGAATTCTGAATTATACCAGCGAATTCTAAAGGAAAATGTCAGGACATCTGTCCATGAACTGAATCTCAAGAGAAGGTGGGTCATGCAGCAAGACAACGACCCTAAGCACACAAGTCATTCTACCAAAGAATGGTTAAAGAAAAATAAAGTTAATGTTTTAGAATGGCCAAGTCAAAATCCTGACCTTAATCCAATCGAAATGTTATGGAAGGACGTGAAGCGAGCAGTTCATGTGAGGAAACCCACCAACATCCCAGAGTTGAAGCTGTTCTGTATGGAGGAATGGGCTTAAATTCCTCCAAGCCAGTGTGCAGGACTGATCAAAAGTTACCAGAAACATTTACTAGCAATTACCCGTATTGCTGAACAAGGGGGTCACACCAGATATTGAAAGCAAAGGTTCACATACTTTTGCCACTCACAGATATGTAATATTGGATCATTTTCCTCAGTAAATAAATGACCAAGTATAATATTTTTGTCTCATTTGTTTAACTGGATTCTCTTTATCTACTTTTAGGACTTGTGTGAAAATCTGATGATGTTTTAGGTCATATTTTTGCAGAAATCTAGAAAATTCTAAAGGGTTCACAAACTTTCAAGCACCACTGTAACTCACATACATATGAATAAAGCCATTGGCACTAGTGTGCCATGTATGTAGATGTAATATTGCCTTCGAATTTTTAATTCATATTTCTCTTGAGGTATTTCACCTGACGTCACAGGGTCACGTGACGCCCCGGTGTCCGCCATTTTGGACAGCAAGCTAGCTAATGTCAACAACAGTAGCTGGTATGTTACTGTAGCAATGTTTACGTTCAGTCATTTGGATGACTGTTAAAACCTTTCAGTCTCAAGTTTTTCCTTTACTGGATTTACTAGTTTACTGAGCCAGCCGGCCCCGGAGCGCTAGCCAGCCAGCCAGCCGGCCCCGGAGCGCTAGCCAGCCAGCCAGCCGGCCCCGGAGCGCTAGCCAGCTAGCCAGCCGGACCCGGAGCGCTAGCCAGCCGGACCCGGAGCGCTAGCTAGCCCCGGAGCGCTAGCTAGCCAGCCAGCCAGCCCGCCCCGGAGCGCTAGCTAGCCGGACCCGGAGCGCTAGCCAGCCGGACCCGGAGCGCTAACTAGCCAGCCAGCCAGCCCGCCCCGGAGCACTAGCTAGCTAGCCAGCCAGCCAGCCGGCCCCGGAGCACTAGCCAGCCAGCCAGCCAGCCAGCCGGCCCCGGAGCGCTAGCCAGCCAGCCAGCCAGCCGGCCCCGGAGCGCTAGCCAGCCAGCCAGCCAGCCGGCCCCGGAGCGCTAGCCAGCCAGCCGGCCCCGGAGCGCTAGCCAGCCAGCCGGCCCCGGAGCGCTAGCTAGCCCGCCGGCCCCGGAGCGCTAGCTAGCCCCGGAGCGCTAGGTAGCCAGCCAGCCAGCCCGCCCCGGAGCGCTAGCTAGCTAGCCAGCCAGCCCGCCCCGGAGCGCTAGCCAGCCAGCCAGCCCGCCCCGGAGCGCGCTCAGTAAACTAGTAAATACAGTAAAGGAAAAACTTATAACTGGCCATGTCTCAACAGACTAAGAAGTTATTTCAATGACATTTAATAACATTTTGTTTATCCTGAGGACCGAAAGTAAATGAAAATGTGAACAAATCTTAGCTGTCAGTGAACAATCCTGGTGGAAGCAGGTAAACGTCGTTCTCCAAGCCTGCTAACCTCAATTTTTGCAAATACCTCTCCCTCTGCTCACCCTGTAAATGCCCTACGTCGCTGGATAGTGAAGGTGTTTTCTGCATCTCGCTCCTTTTTCTTTTATGTTTTTCGTTTGTCGCCTTCCTCGCATTCAAACTGATTCGAGCCGTGCCGTCCAAAATGGCAGCGTCACATGACTTGGTCACGTGAGTGAAATACCTCAATTGACAGGGCGGCACGGTGGTGTAGTGATTAGCCCTGTCGCCTCACAGCAAGAAGGTTCTGGGTTTGAGCCCAGCAGCTGACGGGGGTCTTTCTGTGTGGAGTTTGCATGTTCTCCCTGTGTCTGCATGGGTTTCCTCCAGGTGCTCTGGTTTCCCCCAAAGATATGCAGGTTAGGTTAATTGGTGGCACTAAATTGACCGTGGGTGTGAATGTGTGCGTGAATGGTTGTTTATCTGTTTCAGCCCTGCGATGAACTGGCGACTTGTCCAGGGTGTACCCCGCCTCTCGCCCATAGTCAGCTGGGATAGGCTCCAGCTTGCCTGCGACCCTGTACAGGATTTCTATTGACATACAACACAATACTACCATTGTTTCCAGTAAGACTTTTAGTAATCAATACTTTAGGACAAATTCACAAAGGTTTATGTCGACAAAACAACCCTCCTTTTGCATGTCTCAAAAGGTGCTTCACTGTCATTAGAATTTACAGAGACAGTCAAATCAAACATTAGAAAGATGCTGCATTTGAATACATTCATAAAAAGGAGTACTTTGTGATTTATTTGAGTTTGTCGCACGTGAGTCACAGAATCGGCCTTTTAATTAAGACGCACGTTTCTGATGCATTCTGAAGGCTGACACAAACACACTGTTTTGTTTGTTAAGAGCTTTTCTCTCATTAGCAAGCCTCAGAGGTAACAGTGAAGATGAATTCAAATGGCAAAGGGATTCATTTAACTCTAATTAGTGTTTTCAGTTACGGAACTTTGTGGGAGTGTAGCTCAGTTTTGTGTGTTATGTGAGTGTTTATCTTCTCGAAACGTATTCATCCCTCCTCATACATAGAGTATCAGTCAAAAGTTTGGACACATCTTCTAATTCAATGTTTTTGTTCTTCATTTTTATTCATTAAAAGTCGCTTTAATGATGGATGTCGTTTCTCTTTATTTAGTTGAGCGGTTTTTGATATCATATTTATGACTACAGTTGTGGAATAGAGCTATTTACTGTATTTTTATTATTTACTGTTTTCTGTTTGATCTCAAATGTCTTAAAAAAGGCTAGGAACTCGTCCACTAATTAACTTTTGACGAAGCACTCCGGTTAATTGAAAAGCATTCCAGGTGACGACCTCATGAAGCTGGTTAAGATAATACCAATAGTGTACAGTACATCTAGGTAAACGGTGGATACTTTGAGGAATCTAAAATATCAAGCATATTTTGTTTTTTTCTTTAATGCTTTTTTGTTTACCTCATAATTCCATTTATGTTCCAGTTCTTATTTCATAGTTTTGATGTCTGCAGTATTGTTCTACTGTCAAATTTGCACCTGCCTACGCTCAAGACTCCACTTCCCAGAGCTCATAGCGACCTTCAAATATGGCTGCTGTGGACGACAACAGTCATCCTGCACCAGACCACTCTCATGCTGTGTCCGAAATCACTCACTACTCACTACGTTGTGGACTATATCATGAGTTTGCCATTTTGTAGTGCAGTCCGAATGTATAGTGAGAATTATTACACCCTATATAATGCGCTCATAGTATCCCACAGTGTAGTGTGAAAAGTAGTGTACAACCGATGGTCACCAACCAAGCAATATATACCGTTATGCATTGTGGTCAGGCATTTTCACAGAGCTGTAAAAGCTGTTTCATAAAGACCATTAAGTATTTTAGATTGAGTATAGCAATAGTTTGTTTTTCCTTATGACAACGGGCACAAGACAGATTTATAAGTTGTGGCGCGAAAATGGCAATAATATTGTAGTGTGTTGGGGGCAAATGGACGGAGGAAGAAACACATTATAAACGGACAATCAAGTACAATTAAAAATAGTAAGATAATGTAAAATAGAATAAGACAGATAAAATATAAGAATAAGGTAGAGTGCAGAGAGAGGAATGAATCAAAAGCCTCAAATTTGATTTAATAAAAGGTAGCGGCAAAGAAGAAAGTATTCAGCCTTGATTTAAAAGAACTGAAAGATGCAGCAGACATAAAGTACTTTGTGTTTATTAATGTGGGAAATATGCTCAGTGTAATATGGATTTATCACAAAAATACATGCATGTATTTATTATTTTGAAAACCCACCAGCCGACTGATCTGGCACATTTTAATTGTGCGACAGTAATGACGTAAATAACAGCGTGGCAGAGTAGTGTCCGAAAGCTTTTTTTTTTTTCATTTTACCAATGAGCTCACTATATAGTCCTCTACAGTTGTGGTCAGAAGTTTACATACAGTGACATCTTTAATGAAAAAAACCCCCACTAGAATTTGGTGAACAAGTCTTAATTTTCTTTGGGTTTTCTGAAATCAACACAGGGTCAAAAAAATTACATACGCTAAATATAACTTTAAAGCTGTATGCTGTACATTCTGCCACAGAAAACGAGCAGTTCAAAGAAATTACTGAAATCCCAAATATTGCCATGACATTCATATCCAAGATGACATTGTCACTGTATGTAAAGTTCTGACCACAACTATATACAGAATTCCCTTGATAGTGAGTAGGGAGTACTGCAGTCCAAAGACATGCATGTTAGGCTAATTGGTGGCTCTAAATTGACCGTAGGTGTGAATATGAGTGTGAATGGTTGTCTGTGTCTATGTGTCAGCCCTGCGATGACCTGGCGACTTGTTCAGGGTGTACCCCGCCTTTCGCCTGTAGTCAGCTGGGATAGGCTCCAGCTTGTTCGTGACCCTGCACAGGATAAGTGGTTATGGATAATGGATGGATGGATGGATGGATAAAGTAGATGCAGTCACTTGAATAGGAATACCTTTCCAACTGCTCGTTCATGCAATTATCCAATCAGCCAATTATATGGTTGTAGCCCATCTGCTTCAAGAACTGTCCACAGAACTGGATGTTTTGTTGTTTTTTTATACCCTTCTCTGCAAACTCCAGAGACTGCTGGGTGTGAAAATCCCAGGAGAGCAGCAGTTTCTTAAATACTCAGATTAGCCCATCTGGTCCCAAAAACAATGCCACAGTGAACATCACTGACAGCATGGTTTTTTTTTTCCCCCATTCTGATGTTTAATGTGAACATTAACTCATGCTCTTGACCTGTAACCAGATGACTTTATACATTGCACTGGTGCCAATTATGATTGGCTGCTTGGTTAAAGGGATAGTTCGGGATTTTTGACATGAATCTGTATGGCATCCCCATCAATAGTGTCGTGCAAACACACTGACTTACCCCTGACAGCATCCTGTGAGTCCAGTTCTTGTCCAGTTTTGGTCCAGACGAAAGTAGTCTGGCAAGTTTGTTGGGGTCACGAAAGTAAAACGTTTTTCGTCTCAAAACAGTATGTGTTCAAAAGAGTGATATATTTGCATCACAAAACTGTTGCCAAATAAAAAGTCAGACCTCGAAATCGCTTGGCACTATTTTCTCTCCCTTCTTATCACTGCGCGCTGCCGGCTTCATCCAGCTGTGGCTCCAGCTTCAAGGATAAGCTGGAGCCGCATAAGTAGGAGTCCCGGCGGGTGGTTTGTATTCGATTCGTTTATATCCCGACCTTGTCAGCTGTCAGATTTATGTTCATGGACCCGGTAAGCTGGTAAATAATATTTATTTTTTTCTTTACCAAATTCTAACAGAAAACGAGAGCGCCCGAAAGGGAAAACCGAGCCGAGCCACCTCACGGCTGTAATGCAAATTGCTTTCCTCCTCAGTATACAAGTGCGCTTCCATGGCAGGGAAAAAGAAACTACCACTGCTGCCTATGTAGTGCCCTATTTATACAAATAGGAGTCATTCAGGATTCAGCCATGTTTTTGCTCCGTGTCATGGCTCAATCCTGAATGACTCCTATTTGTATAAATAGGGCACTACATAGGCAGCAGTGGTAGTTTCTTTTTCCCTGCCATGGAAGCGCACTTGTATACTGAGGAGGAAAGCAATTTGCATTACAGCCGTGAGGCGGCTCGGTTTTCCCTTTTGGGCGCTCTCGTTTTCTGTTAGAATTTGGTAAAGAAAAAAATAAATAAATATTATTTACCAGCTTACCGGGTCCATAAACATAAATGTGACAGCTGACAAGGTTGGGATATAAACGAATCGAATACAAACCACCCGCCGGGACTCCTACTTATGCGGCTCCAGCTTATCCTTGAAGCTGGAGCCGCAGCTGGATGAAGCCGGCAGCGCGCAGTGATAAGAAGGGAGAGAAAATAGTGCCAAGCGATTTCGAGGTCTGACTTTTTATTTGGCAACGGTTTTGTGATGCAAATATATCACTCTTTTGAACACATACTGTTTTGAGACGAAAAACGTTTTACTTTCGTGACCCCAACAAACTTGCCGGACTACTTTCGTCTGGACCAAAACTGGACAAGAACTGGACTCACAGGATGCTGTCAGGGGTAAGTCAGTGTGTTTGCACGACACTATTGATGGGGATGCCATACAGATTCATGTCAAAAATCCCGAACTATCCCTTTAAGTCACAAATAAGCAATGATACAGAAGTTCATATTAAAGTGGTTGGTGAGGGTATATTTACATATGATACATCAGCTCCTTAAAATGTTCATTCATGATATCAGTTTTATTCGTGTATATAATTTAATGGTTATTATTTTCATTTGTGTCTGTCTTACTTTTCATTCCCCTGCATCCTTCTCTGTTCCTGTCAATCCCAGTACATGAGGTGTGGCCTCAATAACAGTCTCGATGTAGGAGGTGTGGCCTCATTGTCAGTACTTATGTAAAAGGTGTGGCCTAAATGTCAGTCCTAGTGTAGGAGGTGTGGCCTCAGTGTAAATCGCTATGTAGGAGGTGTGGCCTCACGGTCATTCTTTATTTGGAGGTGTAGCCTCACTGTCAGTCCTGATGTAGGAGGTGTGGCCTTAGTGTCAATCGCTATGTAGGAGGTGTGGCCTCAGTGTCATTCTTTATGTAGGAGGTGTGACTCAGTGTCAGTCCTTATCTAGGAGGTGTGGCCTCAGTGTCGTTCTTTATTTAGAGGTGTAGCCTCAGTGTCAGTCCCGATGTAGGAGGTGTGGCCTCAGTGTCAGTCCCGATGTAGGAGGTGTGGTGTCAGTGTCCATCCCTATATGGGAGGTATGGCCTCAGTGTCAGTCCATATGTCAGAAGTGTGGCCTCAGTGTCATTACATTTTAGGAGGTGAGGCCTTAGTGTCATTATTTATGTAGGAGGTGTGGCCTCAGTGTCATTACATTTTAGGAGGTGTGGCCTCAATGTCAGTCTCTAGGTAGGAGGTGTGGCCTCAGTGTCATTACTTTTTAGGAGGTGTGGCCTCAGTGTCAGTCCCAATGTAGGAGGTGTGGCCTCAGTATCATTCTTTATTTGGAAGTGTGGCCTCAGTGTCAGCCCCGATGTAGGAGGTGTGGCCTCAGTGTCATTCTTTATGTAGGAGGTGTGGCCTCAGTGTCAGTCTCTATATGGGAGGTGTGGCCTCAGTGTCAGTCCATATGTCAGAGGTGTGGCCTTGGTGTCGTTACATTTTAGGAGGTGTGGCCTCAGTGTCATTCATTTTGAGGTGTGGCCTCAATGTCAGTCCCTATGTAGGAGGTGTGGCCTCAGTGTCATTCCTTTTTAGGAGGTGTGGCCTCAGTGTCAGTCCCAATGCAGGATGTGTGGCCTCAGTGTCAGTCCCGATGTAGGAGGTGTGGCCTCAGTGTCATTATTTATGTAGGAGGTGGGGCCTCAGTGTCATTACATTTAGGAGGTGTGGCCTCAGTGTCATTCATTTTCAGGAGGTGTGGCCTCAATGTCAGTCCCAGTGTAGGAGGTGTGGCCTCAGTGTCATTTTTTTATGTAGGAGGTGTGGCCTCAGTGTCAGTCCATATGTCAGATGTGTGGCCTCAGTGTCATTCCTTTTTAGGAGGTGTGGCCTCAGTGTCAGTCCATATGTAGAAGGTTTTGTCTCAGTGTCATTCTCTATGTAGGAGGTGTGGCCTCAGTGTCATTCCTTATGCTGCATGTGTGGCCCCAGTGTCATTCCTTTTTAGAAGGTGTGGCCTCAATGTCATTCCTTTTTAGGAGGTGTGGCCTCAGAAAATACTTTATACTGATGCTGCATTGATGCTGTGACCCTGACATGAACAATATGGTTTCTGAATATAACAGTGAATATTTGGCTTTCTGGCACATCAGTTATATCCATCACTGATTGATTGATTGATTATTTTTTAACTGTAATTAATATTAAAGGCTCATTACTTGAAGCAAGGCTGTAAGATAAAACTTCCAGAGCTTATACTGGGGTTCTTAATTTAACAATTATGATTAGCATTATTTCCAACATCTGGATGAATTCTTGATTAATCATCTTTTTTGACCAATTTGTTTGCGATGTTTTCAGTCAATATATTTTGATTAACCTTACACCCAGGGTTACTGGGATGGGCTCCAGATTCACAATGATCTTGACCTTAAAAAAAAAAAAGATGAATGAATATTTTGTGAAAACAGACCCATTTCACATGCCAATGGATTCCATGGGTTTACATCTGCATCACATTTAATTATGGTATGCTTATTTTGTACTTTGTAAATTGAAAATGTTTATGGATAATACAAACCCGATTCCAAAAAAGTTGGGACAAAGTACAAATTGTAAATAAAAACAGAATGCAATGATGTGGAAGTTTCAAAATTCCATATTTTATTCAGAATAGAACATAGATGACATATCAAATGTTTAAACTGAGCAAATGTATCATTTAAAGAGAAAAATTAGGTGACTTTAAATTTCATGACAACAACACATCTCAAAAATGTTGGGACAAGGCCATGTTTACCACTGTGAGGCATCCCCTTTTCTCTTTACAACAGTCTGTAAACGTCTGGGGACTGAGGAGACAAGTTGCTCAAGTTTAGGGATAGGAATGTTAACCCATTCTTGTCTAATGTAGGATTCTAGTTACTCAACTGTCTTAGGTCTTTTTTGTCGTATCTTCCGTTTTATGATGCACCAAATATTTTCTATGGATGAAAGATCTGTACTGCAGGCTGGCCAGTTCAGTACCCGGACCCTTCTTCTATGCAGCCATGATGCTGTAATTGATGCAGTATGTGGTTTGGCATTGTCATGTTGGAAAATGCAGGGTCTTCCCTGAAAGAGACATCGTCTGCATGGGAGCATATGTTGTTCTAGAACCTGGATATACCTTTCAGCATTAATGGTGTCTTTGCAGATGTGTAAGCTGCCCATGCCACATGCATTAATACAACCCCATATCATCAGAGATGCAGGCTTCTGAACTGAGCACTGATAACATCTTGGGTCATCCTTCTCCTCTTTAGTCCAAATGACACAGCGTCCCTGATTTCCATAAAGAACTAAAAATTTTGATTCGTCTGACCACAGAACAGTTTTCCACTTTGCCACAGTCCATTTTAAATGAGCCTTGGCCCAGAGAAGACGTCTGCGCTTCTGGATCATGTTTAGATACGGCTTCTTCTTTGAACAATAAAGTTTTAGTTGGCAACGGCGGATGGCATGGTGAATTGTGTTCACAGATAATGTTCTCTGGAAATATTCCTGAGCCCATTTTATGATTTCCATTACAGAAGCATGCCTGTATGTGATGCAGTGCCGTCTAAGGGCCCGAAGATCACGGGCACCCAGTATGGTTTTCCGGCCTTGATCTTTACGCACAGAGATTCTTCCAGATTCTCTGAATCTTTTGATGATATTATGCACTGTAGATGATGATATGTTCAAACTCTTTGCAATTTTTCACTGTTGAACTCCTTTCTGATATTGCTCCACTATTTGTCGGCGCAGAATTAGGGGGATTGATGATCCTCTTCCCATCTTTACTTCTGAGAGCCGCTGCCACTCCAAAATGCTCTTTTTATACCCAGTCATGTTAATGACCTATTGCCAGTTGACCTAATGAGTTGCAATTTGGTCCTCCAGCTGTTCCTTTTTTGGACCTTTAACTTTTCCAGCCTCTTATTGCCCCTGTCCCGACTTTTTTGAGATGTGTTGCTGTCGTGAAATTTCAAATGAGACAATGTTTGGCATGAAATTTCAAAATGTCTCACTTTTGACATTTGATATGTTGTCTATGTTCTATTGTGAATGCAATATCAGTTTTTGAGATTTGTAAATTATTGCATTCCGTTTTTTATTTACAATTTGTACTTTGTCCCAACTTTTTTGGAATCGTGGTTATAATAATAATAATAATCATCATCATCATCATCATCATAAGCTGAATAATATCACTGCATAACTGAATAATAGCTCAAACAAAAACCTTACTGAAACACCTTGGGAAAACATATAACAATCTGTTCATAAGTGTTACGACTTTCACTGTGTGTAGCCAGAGAGATGCAGTACATAATCTGCCCATATTAGAAAGCTAATGTGTGTCAGTAACTCGCACTCATTTGCAAGAATTCTTCTTCTTCTTCTTGCTTGCTTGTTTGTTTGTTTGTTTGTTTTTACTAACCAGTCTCAATTTTGTGCATTTTGTTCAAGGTTATGGAAAAAAAATATTCATGAATAGATTGAAGAATATGGTGGCGTAGTGGTTAGCACTGTTGCCTCACAGCAAGAAGGTCCTGGGTTCAAGCCCGGTGGCTGACGAGGGCCTTTCTGTGTGGAGTTTGCATGTTCTCCTTGTGTCTGCATGGGTTTGCTCTGGTTAGGCTAATTGGTGGCTCTAAATTGACTGTAGGTGTGAATGGTTGTTTGTCTCTATGTGTCAGCCTTGTGATGACCTTTTCGACTTCTCCAGGGTGTACCCTGCCTTTTGCCCATAGTCACCTGGGATAAGATCCAACTTGCCTGGAACCCTGAACAGGATAAGCAGCTACAGCTAATGGATGGATGGAGATTGAACAATATATAGAGGAATCAAGAGCTTCAGTCTGGATGCAGGAGATCTCACTTCATGGAAACTGGTTTGATTATATCACATGACATTAATGGCATTGAGCAGACACTCTTATCCAGAGTGATGTCCAATATACCCAAAGCAGCCTGGGGAGCAGTTAAGGGTTAGGTGCCTTGCTCAAGGGCACTTCAGCCAATCCTGCTGGTAATCTTATTAAAAAGGAGGTAGATACAAGGTATTTATGTCATATGGACATGTTGGAAATAAAGTCATGTGATATAATAGATCATACTGTATTTTGTGTGTGTGTGTGTGTGTGTGTGTGCATATACAGAGGATATTATATGCTAGCATGAAGACATGAAGTTTGTCTTTGGTGAAAGTGCTTCACGAGTGAGCGAAGTGAATGAGTTTCTTTCGCCTGCCTCAAGAATCAAATATGATGCCCTCTGTTCTCCCTAAATTATGGGACAATTTATTGTCAGATATCCAAGTTTAAACTTTTTGAAGCTAATTTATTTTCTCACAAAGTTTTCTCTTTGACAAACTAACAATGTGGCAGCACAGTGGTGTAGTGGTTAGCACTGTCACCTCACAGCAAGAAGGTTCTGGGTTTAAGCCCAGGGGCTGACAGGGGCCTTTCAGTGTGGAGTTTGCATGTTCTCCCCGGGTCTGTGTGGGTTTCCTCTAGGTGTTCCGGTTTCCCCCAAAGACATGCAGGTTAGGCTAATTGGTGGCTCTAAATTGACTGTGAATGTTTGTTTGTCTCTATGTGCCAGCCCTGTGATGATCTGGTGACTTGTCCAGAGTGTACCCCACCTCTCACCCATACAGTGCCTTGCAAAAGTATTCATCTCCCTTGGTGTTTGTCCTATTTTGTCACATTACAAGCTGAAATTAAAATGGATTTTTGGGGGGTTAGCACCATTTGATTTAAAAAACATGCCTACCATTTTAAAGGTGCTCATTGCTTTTTTATTTTTTTTTTTATTTTGATGCAAAAAATAATTAAGATGAAAAAACAGAAATCTGAAGTGTGCATAGGTATTCACCCCCCGAAGTCAATACTTTATAGAGCCACCTTTTGCTGCAATTACAGCTGCAAGTCTCTTGGGGTATGTCTCTATTAGCTTAGCACAACTAACCACTGGGATTTTTGCCCATTCCTCAAGGCAAAACTGTTCCAACTCCTTCAAGTTAGATGGGTTGCGTTGGTGTACAGCAATCTTCAAGTTATGCCACAGATTCTCAATTGGATTGAGGTCTGAGCCTTGACTAGGCCATTCCAAGACATTTTAATGTTTCCGTTTAAACCACTCCAGTGTAGCTTTAGCCATATGTAGTGTCATTGTCCTGCTAGACCGTGAACATTCATCCCAGTCTGAAACCTCTGGTTGATTCAAACAGGTTTTCCTCAAGAATTGCTCTCTATTTAGTGCCATCCATCTTTCCTTCAGTCTTGACCAGCTTTCCTGTCCCTGCAGATGAAAACCATCCCCACAGCATGATGCTGCCACCACCATGCTTCATTGTAGGGATGGTATTCTCAGGCTGTTGGGTTTGCGCCACACATGGCATTTCCCATGATGGCCAAAAAGTTCAATTTTAGTCTCATTTGACCAGAGAATCTTCTTCCATGTGTTTGGGGAGTCTGCCACATGCTGTTGGGCAAACTCCAAATGTGATTGCTTAAGCAATTACTTTTTTCTGGCCACTCTTCCATAAAACCCCACTCTGTGGAGTGTATGGCTTAAAGTGGTCCTATGGACAGATACTCCCATCTCTACTGTGGATCTTTGCAGCTCCTTCAGTGTTATATTTGGTGTCTTTGTTGCATCTCTGATTAATGCCCTCCTTGCCCAGTCTGTGAGTTTTGTTGGGCAGCCTTCTCTTGTCAGGTTTGTAGTGGTGCCATATTCTTTCCATTTTCCTAAAATGGATTTAATGGTGCTCCCTGGGATATTCAAAGTTTGGGATAATTTTTATTACCCAACCCTCATCTATACTTCTCCACAACTTTGTCTCTGACCTGTTTGGAGGCTCCTTGGTTTTCATCTTGCTTGCTTAGTAGTATTGCAGAGTCAGGGTCCTTCCAGAACAGGTTGATTTATACAGACATCATGTGACAGATCATGTGACATGCTGATTGCACACAGGTGGATCTTAATCAACTAATTATATGACTTATGAAGTGAATTGGCTGGACCAGCTCTTATTTATGGGTTTCATACGAAAGGGGATGAACACTTATGCACACTCCAAATTTCTGTTTTTTTTTCCATTTTAATTACTGTGTCACAATAAAAAAAAAAAAAATGTGCACCTTTAAAGTGGTAGGCATGTTGTGTAAATCAAATGGCGCTAACCCCCCCAAAAAATCAATTTTAATTCCAGCTTATAATGCAACAAAACAGGACAAACACCAAGGGGGATGAATACTTTTGCAAGGCACTGTAGTGTGCTGGGATGGGCTCTAGCTTGCCTGCAACCCTGCACAGGATAAGCGGTTATGGATAATGGATAAAGGGATACAATGGCAGCATCATCAGTATCAAGTAAAATATCACAAGAGCAAGTTGCTTTAAAATAATTATATTAATGGCATTTAGCAGACGCTCTTATCCAGTCCAGCATAGAACACACCCAGAGCAGCCTGGGGAGAAGTTAGGGGTTAGGTGCCTTGCTCAAGGGCATTTCAGTTATTCCTGCTGGTCCAGGGAATCAAACCAATAACCTTTTCTCTAGCCCTTAGGTCATGGCTCCCCTCTATTTTCTTCCTGACTCACCTTCTGGGGACTTCAACCATGCTATAAAAATGCTCTGCTTTAAATACTGCTCTCTCACTGCCCAACTCAAGTCCACAGTTTATAACAATTTCTATATCCCATGTCCTATGAAATAATACAAAGGGGAAGAGTTGGCATTCCTGGCATTTTCTTATAACTTTTCGTATGTGAACAACCACAATCCTTATTCATACAAATTTCTGATTAAGACAAGTCAGTGGATTTGATAACAATCGAGCTGTAACCTTTATCGTATAATCTCCCACTATCTTCTCAGATGGATCACTATAAACGATATTACAGGGATTACAGACCCAAGAGCCCTTTCCATTCAATCATCTAAGTTGATGTGGGAGTGTAAATAAGAGACAGAGACCCTCGTTTCGATTTATGAAGAGAAGAGCATACTCAAGCGCCTGTCCCTTTACTCCTTGCCTTTTTAAAAAAGAAAATAAAATATATATATATATATATATATATATATATATATATATATATATATATATATACACTACCGTTCAAAAGTTTGGGGTCACTTTGAAATTTCCTTATTTTTGAAAGAAAAGCACTGTTCTTTTCAATGAAGATCACTTTAAACTAATCAGAAATACACTCTATACATTGCTAATGTGGTAAATGACTATTCTAGCTGCAAATGTCTGGTTTTTGGTGCAATATCTCCATAGGTGTATAGAGGCCCATTTCCAGCAACTATCACTCCAGTGTTCTAATGGTACAATGTGTTTGCTCATTGCCTCAGAAGGCTAATGGATGATTAGAAAACCCTTGTACAATCATGTTAGCACAGCTGAAAACAGTTGAGCTCTTTAGAGAAGCTATAAAACTGACCTTCCTTTGAGCAGATTGAGTTTCTGGAGCATCACATTTGTGGGGTCGATTAAATGCTCAAAATGGCCAGAAAAATTTCTTGACTATATTTTCTATATAAAAGTGTGACATTTCATGGAAAACACAAAATTGTCTGGGTGACCCCAAACTTTTGAACGTTTTTTTTATATATATATATATATATATATATATATATATATGGGCGGCACGGTGGTGTAGTGGTTAGCGCTGTCGCCTCACAGCAACAAGAAGGTCCGGGTTCGAGCCCCGTGGCCGGCGAGGGCCTTTCTGTGTGGAGTTTGCATGTTCTCCCCGTGTCCATGTGGGTTTCCTCCAGGTGCTCCGGTTTCCCCCACACTCCAAAGACATGCAGGTTAGGTTAACTGGTGGCTCTAAATTGACCGTAGGTGTGAGTGTGAATGGTTGTCTGTGTCTATTGGCCCTTTTCCACTACCCTTTTTCAGGTCACTTCAGCCTGACACGGCTCGCGTTTCGACTATCTAAGAACAGCACGACTCAGCTCGCTTCAGCCCTGCTCAGCCCCCAAAACTCGCACGGTTTTGGAGTAGGGCTGAAGCGAGCCAAACCGAGCTGAGTGAGGCTAGGGGCGTGAGCAGACACTCCCCTGTGCACTGATTGGTGAGGAGGCGTGTCCTCACGTGCCCACACACGCCCCGCAAGCACGCTGGGATCTGTAAACACCGTAAACCCGGAAGAAGGAGAATTACGAATTACGAGAATTATGAAGCCTTATGCGCCTCGCCTCATCTATACGCTCTTGCCAGTATCTGTTGGCGTTGTCGGTGACAACAAGCCACAGCACCAAGACCAGCAACACTAACGACTCCATGTCCTCCATGTTTATTGTTTACTATCCGGGTCGTGAGACTACCGCTTAAAAGATCACTGATGTCACTGTTTGCGCCGCCTAACGACATCACCTGACGTCCACCCACTTTCGCTAACTCCACCCAATGTGTCCACCCACTTCCAGCCAGCATGGTTCAGCGCGGTTGTAGTCGAAATGCAACTCCAACAGCCCCGCTCAGCTCGACTCAGCCCAACTCAGCACGGCACGACTCAGCCGCGTTGGTAGTGGAAAAGCGGCATATGTGTCAGCCCTGTGATGACCTGGCGACTTGTCCAGGGTGTACCCCGCCTTTCGCCTGTAGTCAGCTGGGATAGGATCCAGCTTGCCTGCGACCCTGTAGAACAGGATAAAGCAGCTACAGATAATGAGATGAGGTGATATATTAACCCAAGGCTCTTTTTTTTTAAAGAAGCTCTTTCAATTTATAATCATTTAATTATAGTAAAAGGCCCTGCCTTCTGTTGATCAGTCTATTTCACCAGTCTATATCAGCCATAACTTACGCATTTGTGCTCCAGTTCGGAATGTTAACATGGTTTAATGTGTTTTGTTTGCATATTATCGTGTTGTCTTTATCGTGTTACAGCGTGGCAGTGGAGGTGTAGTCGGGCATCGCTGTGGACAGAGAAAAGAGGCAGGTTGAACTGTGAGGTAATAAGTGAATATTCTCACTTGTGTTTTATTACCGGCAGCTTTCATATATGGCTGATTTTCCTTTTAGTTGAGGTAGTGAATCAGATAGAGGCTGAACTGGCATAGCTTATGCAAAACACACACACACACACACACACACTTGAACTAGAACTTGAACATCAAACAAGTTCATAACTGCTTGTTTTTCTTGTTTTTAAGAATATGAGACGAGCATATTCTCTTGAAGTGTTCACGCTACATTAAAAGAAAAGAATAATGTTGAAATTTTGTACAAATTATGTTGCAAGAAAGGCCATGATGACTAATTCCGCCCCCGACTAACTCTCTTATCCTTAACCATACATAAATCATCTTTTTATACAGACCTTTTTTTTTGAAGCATCCAGAAAAAAAAGGAAAAACAACATTAATGAGAAGTGAGTCAACTCTCAAAACACTGAAGTACCCAAGAGCCTAAATCTATCTCTGTCTCCTGCAATCAGAATGGTTTATGAGGATCGCTGTGTTTTACAGATGCTCAGTAAGCACAAGGTTGCTGTTATGTGATCATGTTCTTGGGTACTTGTATATTACCCACATGCATCACGTCACTTTCATTTCTAAACTTTGTATTCCTGAGTTTCAGATACATCTGATTATACTGTATGCTTATAAAGAATCATCTGCTTTCACTGGGAAAGTGCTAAAACCATCAGTGCGTGAAGAAATGTTATTTCTGATTTACGAGAGCCAGCATAATATCCGACACCTCCAGCCTGGCTGAAAATAAAACACTAAATAAATAAATAAAGCACGAGATGATCCGTGTTCTCGTTTATTGTTAGGAGTTAATTGGCAAAAAATGTTGACATGACAATATATTAATGCACATTTAATACCCATATCAACGCACTGCATTTAGCAGGATTTGTCTCTAACCAGAATCGGACTAGCCATCCTGCCCACGTCATCTTTCTAACATCTCTGGTTCTTAATTAAATTTTGCAAGTCTTATCGCAACAAGTAAGACAGATTTTGTCAGAGGTTCATATTTATTTTCCTTAATGGATAATCTATTTATCTCATCTCATTATCTCTAGCCGCTTTATCCTGTTCTACAGGGTCGCAGGCAAGCTGGAGCCTATCCCAGCTGACTACAGGTGAAAGGCGGGGTACACCCTGGACAAGTCGCCAGGTCATCACAGGGCTGACACATAGACACAGACAACCATTCACACTCACATTCACACCTACGGTCAATTTAGAGTCACCAGTTAGCCTAACCTGCATGTCTTTGGACTGTGGGGGAAACCGGAGCACCCGGAGGAAACCCACGCAGACACGGGGAGAACATGCAAGCTCCGCACAGAAAGGCCCTCGCCGGCCACGGGGCTCGAACCCGGACCTTCTTGCTGTGAGGCGACAGCGCTAACCACTACACCACCGTGCCGCCATAACCAATTTATTTATTTATTTATTTATTTATTTACTTACTTCGAAGCCTGAAGAAAGGGTGAGACATGGCTATAAAGTGCTTTTGTGAAATGTAGTCTTTAGTGTATTCCCATGGGACAATGTAGAACAGCAGAAAGTGAGTAATCAGTGCTGAAGCTCAGAGCAGAAATAGAGCATCCGGATGAATCAGGCAAGTCTGGGAGACGACAGGACCTACAGCAGCAGAAGTATGTCAGGATCTGGCATTCGAATTTTATTCATTAGTAGGAAATCTGCCTGGATTTCAATGATAGCAGTGATGTGACAGGAAACAGGAACAGGTGCTGGAATAAATTGAGAAGTAAACTGTACTGAGATGGACCACACTGCCTGATGGAAAACATTGATAATCTGATTGGTTAAGTGATGATGTAATGTATACACACACACACACACACACACACACCTGTTTCAGGGCTTTCAGGGCTTTAATAAAATTCTGAAAGGGTTAAAACAGTCTGTTGTTCGTTTGTTTTAGGTTTTAATGAATGAGATTGAACGAAATATGCAAATCTTGTCTTTGTCCAGGAAGAAACGTGAACTCACTAGTCTCTTTTTAATCTGTCTCATATACAGAGTCAAGTGCGCGCACACACACACACACACACACACACACACACACACACACACACACATTTGGGTACTTTGATTTTTGTGGGGACACTTCTTTACACACACATTTGTCTCCTTCAATCTTTGTGGGGACTCTTCTTTACACACACATTTGTGGACTTTGATTTTTGTGGGGACACTTCTTTACACACACATTTGTTTACTTCAATCTCTGTGGGGACTCTTCTTTACGGACACATTTGTCTCCTTCGATCTTTGTGGGGACTCTTCTTCACACACATTTGTGTACTTCAATTTTTGTGGGGACTCTCCTTTAAACTCACATTTGTTTACTTCAATCTTTGTGGGGACTCTTCTTCACACACACATTTGTCTCCTTCAATCTTTGTGGGGACTCTTCTTTACACACACATTTGTGTACTTCGATTTTTGTGGGGACTCTTCTTTACACACACATTTGTGTACTTCGATTTTTGTGGGGACACTTCTTTACACACACATTTGTCTCCTTCGATCTTTGTGGGGACACTTCTTTACACACATTTGTCTCCTTTGATCTTTGTGGGGACTCTCCTTTACACACATTTGTTTACTTCAATCTTTGTGGGGACACTTCTTTACGGACACATCTCCTTCGATCTTTGTGGGCACTCTTCTTTACACACACATTTGTGTACTTCAATCTTTGTGGGGACACTTCTTTACACACACATTTGTGTACTTCGATCTTTGTGGGGACACTTCTTTATGGACACATTTGTCTCCTTCGATCTTTGTGGGGACTCTTCTTTACACACACATTTGTGGACTTAGATTTTTGTGGGGACTCTTCTTCACATGCACATTTGTGTACTTCGATTTTTGTGGGGACTCTACACACACATTTGTTTACTTCGATCTTTGTGGGGACACTTCTTTATGGACACATTTGTCTCCTTCGATCTTTGTGGGGACTCTTCTTTACACACACATTGGTGTACTTCGATCTTTGTGGGGACTCTCCTTTACACACACATTTGTGTACTTCGATCTTTGTGGGGACTCTCCTTTACACACACATTTGTGTACTTCGATCTTTGTGGGGACTCTCCTTTACACACACATTTGTGTACTTCGATCTTTGTGGGGACTCTCCTTTACACACACATTTGTGTACTTCGATCTTTGTGGGGACTCTCCTTGAGATTCCATTTCAGGCATTTATCAGATGCTCTTAATGCATTCCCCAGCCCTTTACCCCAACCTTAACCATCACAACTAAATGCCTATCCTTTTATTTTAACCCTAATCTAAACCTCATTCTAACCTAAAACTAAGTCTTAACCCCCAAACAGCCCTTTAAAGAAGTGAGGACCAGCCAAAAATTCCTCACTTTCCAAAAATGTCCAAGCTCTTTGGGGGGGGGATGTTATGGTTCTCAATATTCAGCAAGTACAAGTACACACACACTCTCACACACACACACACACACACACACACACACACACACACACACACACACACACACTTTCTAAGGTACCTAATCAATGGAGATACGGCCACCCACACTGATGCACATGACTTTATGTATCTGAAAGATTGTAAATTTGTTTCATGGTGCAGAGTGGAGCTTCACAAACACACACACAGACACATGGTTTGTCACACACTAGGCGTCTATCCTTGTGAGGACTTTCCATTGGCAATTGAAATAATTAACGCTATGCGACACATAAATCTAACTCTAACCTTAATCTCAGTAATTCAGTAACCAAAAGTTGCCAAAAATGTTGCGTAAACACCAAACTTCTTTTGTTTAGAAAAAAGCCAAATGTCCCCTCAAGGTAAAAACTGTCACGCATCCTTATTAATGAGGGGAACATTTGGTCCCGTCAAGTTTATATATGTCTGTGTGTGTGTGTGTGTGTGTGTGTGTGTATGCAGGAACCTCATTCGTCTATCTAATTGTCCTCTGTGCTGTTTAAACAGGCTAACAACCAAAAAACCCTCATCATTCAGCAAGTGTGTCTGTGAGAATAAGAGAGTCAATAAAGAAACTTCCTCTCTCTCTCTCTCTCTCACTCACACACACACACACACACACACACACTTACTTTAAGTGACCATCATCGGAGCCAGTATAAACTCCATCACATTATCTGAGATGCAGATTGGATTGGAGGTTAATTTATCGTCCATGCTGTTGCACCACAAAAAATCTGACGGTCTTCTCACAGTGTGTGTGTGTAGAACACATTAATTACATGTAAACCTAGGGCTGTGGCTATAAAATTAGGAAACTGTTTTCACACACACACACACACACACACACACTTGCTTTTGTGCATTCCACATGTCAGGAGAACAGATAACTCCGACATCTGACCTTTTACACCAGACAGAGCAACAACGTGTGTGTGTGTGTGTGTGTGAGTGAGAGAGAGAGAGAGAGAGAGAGAGAGAGAGAGAGAGAGAGAGAGAGAGAATACCAACAAAATACCGAACAGATTGACTTCATGGCTGTTGGCTGTGTGTGTGTGTGTGTGTGTGTGTGTGTGTGTGTGTGTGTGTTCTTCATGGGTGAGAACATTAACAATTGACTGGCTTACATAAAGTGCAAGTGTGTGTCTGTGTGTGTGTGTGTGTGTGTGTGTGTGGTATAAGCACACAACATAGCACATTCCTCTAGATTGGTCCATTTGTTCCAGGATTACATCAACCCTAATTGCAATTGTCAGAACACAATTGTGCGTTCAACAGCCGCGTTCACGTGTGTTTCACTTTGGCATTTCTCACATTCACCATCTCCTTATGCATGCGAAGCACAAATTCATAATTCAAAGCACTTTTATTTGTATTTGTACGTGACCTCATGTTGAATGTCAAAGTAGATTTTTTTTTTGCATTTCCTAAACTGTTGACACTTCTGTGTTGTAAGGAGGGAGAAAGAAGGAAAGTGGAGAAGTTAGCCACTCGTGGGTCAATTAGAGAGAAAGAGAAGGAGGCAGGCAGGCAAGAACACAACCATGCAATTACCTTCATATGACAAATGTCTGAGATTAGCCAGTTGCAGCCGTTTTTCAGTGTTGCAAGCGAGGGAGTGAGCAGAAGGAGAAGACAGGGTGCAAAAGCATGTTCCCTGCTGCTACAATTGGGCAGTAATTAGACATCTGTGGATTTGTCTGAGCGCACACACACACACACACATGCTCAAATGTAGCACACAGAACAATAAATGTGTTCGACATTAAAAACATGCTGGGAATGTCTTACAGTGTGATCTTGACTAGGTTTCATCCTAAATTGTCACAAAGATCCCTGGTTTATATGACAAGAGCGTGATATTCATTGAATGTAGAGTAAATTAAATTTGTCGTGATTTTTTTTCTGCAAAAACAATCTTAACTCAATCAGCGTTTAACAAACAAGGCCCCATCTGCAGACTCAATTAATCCTTCATCCGAAATGTCTTCTTTTGTTTTCTCAGCCACTTTTCCTTGATTTAGATTATATTCTTCATTGGCTTTCTTCTCTCTCTCTCTCTCTCTCTCTCTCTGTCTTTTGCCCAGCAGCCAAGAAGCTCTGAAAGGTGCAATTACCTTAGTGACGCGTGCTACGGCAACCGGGCCCGAGATGCTGATTATGCACAGCAGAAACGGAGCCGATTGGCCAAATGAAGCGCTCATTAGCTCGCTGTCACTCTCTCGGCAGCCATTAGCACGTTAGCTAAACTGACCATTAAATGAGCCCGAGTCTCCTCCATCTGCCTCAGCTCACAGACAGAAGCCAAAAGGGTGGGAAGAGACAGAGAAATAGAGAGAGAAAAAAAATCAGAGACAGGTTATCTGAAGCAACATATTGGTGACTTTCAAGGACAACGCTGTGATCTGAGTTTTGTAAAAAGATTTACAGTAGGAGCTCCATAGTTAAGATAATACATTGATGATCAGAAGGTTGTGAGTTCAAATCCCAGCACTGCCTACGAAAGAGCCACTGACTGACTTGTAAAAATGACCTTAACAGCCAACAAAGAGTAGTTACCAAGAAGATTTTGCAAATGATGCCATTTGGAGGGAAGACATACATGTTCTGTCTTTTTTCCATCTTCAGCTATGGAAACACTTTATCCTGGTTAGGCTCTTGGTGGATCTGGAGCCTACCCTGGGAACAATGGGTGTGTGGAGGGGACACACTTTAAATTGGATTCCAATCCATCGAAGCACACCATGCAGAAACACACACACAAATTTGCATAGACAATCCAGTTTTGGGAGGTGGGAGGAAACTAGTGAACCCAGAAGAAACCCATATGGGGACATGGGAAACACTACACATAGACAGTAAGTAACCTGAGCTATAGATTAAACCAGGGACAGTGAAGACAAAATTATTGTGATGTTCAAATTAAATTGTGAACATGGGCTTTCAGCTTCCGATCTCAATACCTTTGACTGTGGCATTATTCTTGGTGTCTGTTACCCCTTTTCCACCAAATCAGTTCCAGGGCTGGTTCGGGGCCCGTGCTGGTGCTGGATCACAACTCGTTCAACTTGCGAGCCAGCTGAGAACCAGTTTGCTTTTCCATAGCTCAGGGTGCTAAGGGAGCCATGTCATTACGTCGCTGTATACGTCAGTTACGTCGCTGTATACGTCAGTTACGTCGCTGCGTTTGCAGAAACCTTGGCGCGAACATCGAAGCAACAACAACATGGAGAAGAAGAAGCAGCAACAACAACAATAAGGGATGACTTCGCATTTGTACAGCTGCTGCTTCTCGTCGCTTAAAAATGGCGACTTTTCGCGGTCTTGCTATTGTTGTTGGTCTTAACAGCTCCGCCCCCCCCCCCCCCCCCCCCCCGCTGACGTAAGCAGTTCTTTCCTTTGGCCCAGCAAAGAGTTAGTGCTAGCCTGGAACTGTTTTTTCTGGCCCCAGAGCCATTTCTTGGTCAGTGGAAACAGAAAACCCGGTTCCAAACTAAGCACTGGCCCCGAACCAGCCCTGGAACTGCTTTGATGGAAAAGTGGCACTAGTGAACTAATGATCCTGTGATCTTTGACAGTCTCTAGAGTTTCCAAATATATCCAGTGGTTTCTGCAGTTCTCTGAGGGGGAAACACCTTGTGTGTCAAAAGAGGTCAAAAGAGAAGTGCAAGACTAGTTTGAGCTGACAGGAAGGTGACATGAACTCAAATAACCACTCTTTACAACCATGGGGAGTAGAAAAGCATCTAAGAATGCACAATGTCCCCAACCCTTGAGATGGGTGAGCCATGACAGCAGAAGACCACACTAGGTTCCAGTCACATCAGTCAAGAACTGGGATCTGAGGTCAGCTGTATACAGGCTCAGAGAAACTGAACAGCGGAAGATCAGTCAGTGAGCCTTTGTAGCATATTGATGAGGGCGGGGTCATCCTGAGAGAGACTAATATCAGGATAGAAATGTTTCTATGTGTTCAAGAAACCCTCTAATGAGACAAGTGGAACAAAGATATTGCAACAAAATGCCCTCCACAGTAAAACAGAGCCAGGGTTTTGTATTTAGCAGAGCTCCCCATGCACTTTGTGCATGGAGTGGAGACCCATACTTAAAACAAATGCATCAACTTGATTTTTGATGGCTTGACCATACAATGTCCATATGTACGTGTACCACCACAAGATACCTGATCGTCAGTGTAAGGCAGCGTATCTCAAACACTTGACCACTGGACAACAAAATTTGTATCTTTATTTACACTAGATGGGTTTTTATCCATGAGGCATGGTGGTGTAGTGGTTAGCACTGTTACCTCACAGCAAGAAGGTCCGGGTTCGAGACCAGTGGCTGACGGGGGCCTTTCTGTGCGGAGTTTACATGTTCTCCTCGTGTCTGTGTGGGTTTCCTCTGGGTGCTCCGGTTTCCCCCACAGTCCAAAGACATGCAGGTTAGGTTAACTGGTGACTCTAAATTGACCGTAGGTGTGAGTGTGAGTGTGAATGGTTGTCTGTGTCTATGTGTCAGCCCTGTGATGACCTGGCGACTTGTCCAGGGTGTACCCCGCCTTTCGCCCGTAGTCAGCTGGGATAGGCTCCAGCTTGCCTGCGACCCTGTAGAACAGGATAAAGCGGCTAGAGATAATAAGAATGAGACGAGATCTTTAATGTGGTACACACAGTAAATGGCAACATTTATTAACTTCTGACATCAGGGATTAGCAAAGAAAATGTGACTTAAAACTTAATGTATGGGACATACTATGAGAGAGAGAGAGAGAGAGAGAGAGAGAGAGAATCGTTTCACACATTCCACCTGTGGCCTGATTGAAATGAGTTACCAATGCTAATCACATTTCCATAATGAAGAGATGACTTATGAAAATTACACACACTCTCCTCGATCAGTGCTGCTCTCAATGTGTGTGATTCCCCTTCCTGTTGGCTCCCATTACCGTCTCCAATTCCCTTAGAGCACCGGAAAGCAAGGATTAACAGCATGAAGTGTTGCACTGCAGGTGTGTGTGTGTGTGTGTGGGGGGGGGGGGGGGGGGGGGGGGGTTGAGTGAAAAAGAGAGAGAGTAATAGCATAATATGAAAAGATCATGAAATCAGATTTCCCTGTCATACATTATGTTTACATGCAGCAGACTAATCTAAATAATCCCTCATATGCCAACCTGTTTGACATTTCCATCTGTGGATAATCTATATACAGGAATCATTTGTTAAGGCAATATTTATCATGAATAGTCTTCTGTCCTTCCGTTTAATAAGCACATTTGAAGTATGTTCAGCTTAAACACAAACTTATTCAGGATCTGGCAGGACTTAAATTGACTCTCATTGTTATGATGATGGTGACACTTGACCCTGAGTTTAGGACATGTATAAACAATTCATTCAGAATTTGCGATCGGAATGAGTTTGTTCCAACTGATGGAAATGTTTGCATGTAAACATAGTCAGAGAATGGAGAATAGAGTAGGCAGCTTTTATCTGCCAATCAGCTCCAATCCAAGGAAACCAGCTGTGGACAGATAAATAAACAGAGATCAGTAGCTTTGATTGTGAGAAAGTTTGCCATGGACTTTAAGCTGTCTAAAACCACAGTGGTGTTTGAAAGTTTGTGGACTCTTTAGAATTTTCTATATTTCTGCATAAATATGACCTAAAACATCATCAGATTTTCACACAAGTCCTAAAAGTAGATAAAGAGAACCCAGTTAAACAAATGAGACAAAAATATTATACTTGGTCATTTATTTATTGAGGAAAATGATCCAATATTACATATCTGTGAGTGGCAAAAGTATGTGAACCTTTGCTTTCAGGATCTGGTGTGACCCCCTTGTGCAGCAATAACTGCAACTAAACATTTCCGGTAACTGTTGATCAGTCCTGCACACTGGCTTGGAGGAATTTTAGCCCATTCCTCCGTACAGAACAGCTTCAACTCTGGGATGTTGGTGGGTTTCCTCACATGAACTGCTCACTTCAGGTCCTTCCACAACATTTCAATTGGATTAAGGTCAGGACTTTGACTTGGCCATTCCAAAACATTAACTTTATTCTTCTTTAACCATTCTTTGGTAGAAAGACTTGTGTGCTTAGGGTCGTTGTCTTGCTGCATGACCCACCTTCTCTTGAGATTCAGTTCATGGACAGATGTCCTGACATTTTCCTTTAGAATTTGCTGCTATAATTCAGAATCCATTGTTCCATCAATGATGTCAAGCTGTCCTGGCCCAGATGCTGCAAAACAGGCCCAAACCATGAAACTACCACCACCGTGTTTCACAGATGGGATAAGGTTCTTATGCTGGAATGCAGTGTTTTCCTTTCTCCAAACATAATGCTTCTCATTTAAACCAAAAAGTTGTATTTTGGTCTAATCCATCCACAAAACATTTTTCCAATAGCCTTCTGGCTTGGCCATGTGATCTTAAGCAAACTGCAGACAAACAGCAATGTTCTTTTTGGAGAGCAGTGGCTTTTTCCTTGCAACCCTGCCATGCACACCATTGTTGTTCAGTGTTCTCCTGATGGTGGACTCATTAACATTAACATTAGCCAATGTGAGAGAGGCCTTCAGTTGCTTAGAAGTTATCCTGGGGTCCCTTGTGACCTCACCGACTATTACACACCTTGCTCTTGGAGTGATCTTTGTTGGTCAACCACTCCTGGGGAGGGTAACAATGGTCTTGAATTGCCTCCATTTGTACACAATCTGTCTGACTGTGGATTGGTGGAGTCCAAACTCTTTAGAGATGGTTTTGTAACCTTTTCCAGCCTGATGAGCATCAACAATGCTTTTCCTGAGGTCCTCATAAATCTTCTTTGTTCGTGCCATGATACACTTCCACAAACATGCATTGTGAAGATCAGACTTTGATAGATCCCTGTTCTTTAAGTAAAACAGGGTGCCCACTCACACCTGATTGTCATCCCATTGACTGAAAACACCTGATTCTAATTTCACCTTCAAATTAACTGCTAATCCTAGAGGTTCACATACTTTTGCCACTCACAAATATGTAATATTGGATTATTTTCCTTAATAAATAAATGACCAAGTAAAATAGTTTTGTCTCATTTGTTTGCCTGGGTTCTCTTTATCTACTTTCAGAACTTGTGTGAAAATCTGATGAAGTTTTAGGTCATATTTATGCAGAAAAAATTCGAAAGGGTTCACAAACTTTCAAGCATCACTGTATGCCTAAACAAGACCTAACAGTAACCTTGGTATCCAAAATAAAACTTTTTGTCTATTTAAATTACAGCTGCAGTGTTCCTATTGGGGACCAGCCATCTTATCCCAGGCTTGTAGTACTCGAGTCCAGGACTCGTGCCCGAATTTTAAGGACTCGTGACTTGACTTGGACTTGAGCACTGATGACTCAGACATGTGCATTAACTGCATTTGGACTTGTAAATTGGAGATGAAGACTTGGATTTTTTTCTTTATTTTTTGTAGTATGCCATAATAACTTGGCATAAGATATTTATATCTACATTAATTTTTATACAAATTCTGTGCAAGAGAATGCACATTCACCTGTTCATATGTCATGTTCAGGAACAAATTAACATTAATGGTGCTAAAATGCCTGGAGAGAACGCCCCTAGGATTGTTCAATTTGCTTATACAGACTTCTCGTGCAGCAGGAAAAAATGCACTGCTCCATGTTCCATATGTAGAAGAACTATCAAGGAGACGACGGGGATGACCTCAAACTTCAATCGTCATTTGGAAGGACTCCACCCAGAGAAGGAAGTGACATGCTATGTTCATTGCTCTGTTGATAGCGGGGCTTGCTTGCTGAGTGATGAACTAGCTAGTGTTAACCCTGTCTCATGTTTTGCCCTGTTGATAGTGGGCGGGGCTTGCTGAGCAATGAACAAGCTTTTTATTTGTAGCCTGTTAACTAAAATGGGGCAGTTGAGCAGCAATGTTAGTCCAGCACAGTAGCAGAGACGTTTTCACATAAAGGCAGCAACAGCCATGGTCAAATGGTGCGGTTGGAGTCTTGTTCTCGGACTCGACTCGGATCAGTCATGGACTTGACTTGAAATTTTCTTCAATGACTTGGACTTGACTCAGACTTGAACACTGGGGACTTGAGACTGGACTCGGACTCGAGGTTTAGTGACTCGACTACAAGACTGTCTTATGCAGACATCAGGTCCCTACCAAGATATAAAAACGCAATCAAACTGCTTTCCAGTCACACAGATGACTTTCTGTCATTAGGACTCCTGAGTGTCAGGAGATTAAGTGAAGTTCTTAATGATTTCTATCAGTATTTTTGATTTTATTCAATTTCACTAAACCAGGAAAAACATTCAGGTGTAAAAGAGCAATGGAAGTTGTTCCCTACATAAAACAACTCTTCTACTCTTCTACAGACTTTCTAACAAACTCATTGTTTGTATATACTGTACATGTGAGACTCAGGAGTGTGAGAGCATTTTGCATGGCATAAGGAATGAAAAACAAGACATTCCTCAACAATTTCATGAAAAGTCCATGGCGTAGTATTAAATAACACTGCGAGTTGGTCTAGTGGTTAGCGTGTCCACCTCTCGACCGGGAGATCATGAGTTCTACTTGCGGTTGGGTCATACCAAAGACCATCATAAAAATGGTACCTTCTAGTGTCTGGCAAGGTATGCTGCAATCCAGATGTGAGTGGGGAAGTCAAACTCTTGTGGTTACCAGAGGACTAGACCCCCACTGTAACCCTAGCTGTAAAAGCGAGAGGCCGAGGGCTATCAAAATGGAGATTGACGCTGCACCCATACTTCTTAAAGAGTTGGTTAGTACTGGGACAGGAGACTGCCTGGGAAGACCAGATTCTGGCGTGAGAGGGACTTTGACTTTCTCGTATTAAACTGAATTTTCCTTTCTTACCCCTCCCTTTCCAAGTGTCTTTAGAGCATACAGTGGCTGTCAGGTGCCACAGCATACTTCCAATATTTACATGCATGCTCCATTGCTTTATCTCATGCTAAATAATATGACCTTCCATTTTTTTCTCAAACTTGTTAATCAGTGCCATTAAACACTGATCCCTTTTATTTTTTATACCTTGTCTTCATTTCTTCTTCTTCATCTTCCTTCCAAGTTCACACTGTGGCTTGTAAAAACATGAAACGCAAAAGGAGGTCACTAGAGGCTTGTCCATTCTGGGCTACTGCAGTGGAGCAACATGGCGGCTCCGTGGAAGTGGACCAGCTCCCTATATAGATATAAAGGGCTCATTTTCAGCTTATGAAGACACAACAATCTGTAGTTCTTCTTCTTTATTGTTCTGCCTGATTGCAGATCTGTTACTCAGGAAAAATTACAGTAGCGGTTCCCCATTGCCTTCTACTGGATTATTATAGAGGTTTTCTCCTCTCAACCATTCACACACACACACACACACACCTGTGGGTGATTTAGAGGAACCAGTTAATCAAACCGCATTTCTTTGGACTGTGGGGAAAACTGGAGCACCTGGAGGAAACCCACACAGACATGGGGAGAATATGCAAACTTCACACAGAAAGGCCACCGTTGGCCACTGGGCTTGAACCCAGAACCTTCTTGCTGTGAGGCAACAGTGCTAACTACTACACCACCATGCCACCCAATCAAGTGCTAATGAAAACATACTTATGAATATGATTCTCCATTTCTTCTCATAGAGCCCCCTAAATGCTACATAGTGCACCTTTAAATTGTGTTTAATCTGTATTAATGAATGACACATCCTTTTTATCAGTTCATAGTTACAAGTCATGTTGTGGACCATCTGAGAAACAAGTTAGGTCGCGATCTTTCCAGGCACTGCCTAAAAGCAGAACTTCTGATTAATATATGAGCAAAATATTTGAAAAAGCACAAAATCAACTTGAATAGAATAATAATATTATAGCATATGAACCATCGGATTGTGTAGTGTCATGTATTTCACATCAATAAATTGCTGTGTTCTCTTGTGACATTACTGTGATACCAATAATGAGATATTACACATTGCAGTTACAGATACATATTTTATTACTTTCTTTGACACCGCATGTGATGTGCCAGAAACAACACCACGACATTTATTATGGTGTGACTCTGCTGGGTGCCTGGTGGACAGCAGAGAACCAGTGCTTTCACTTTACACCATTAATGTATAGTTACGATTGAATA
Organism: Neoarius graeffei; assembly: GCF_027579695.1. NCBI lineage: Eukaryota > Metazoa > Chordata > Actinopteri > Siluriformes > Ariidae > Neoarius > Neoarius graeffei. Next base: position 26,619,897 of record NC_083577.1, read on the forward strand.
TTATCGGAAATAATAACTAATTGATATCAATCCGTAGTAGTTTTAGATTATCTAAAGGAAGGAAAGATGCCCGTAATTTCTATGGAGCTATACAATAATTATGTTTCACAAGTGTGCAGAGTAAGACATCATTCAGGTAAAAAAAAAACATATAATATAAAAGTACTGTACGTTGACTGCTATGGAAAAAAAAAAAACGACAACTACTGAAAAACATCCTCTTCGACCAAATCCAAGGTATGAGCTCTGAGAGTTAGAGCTGCAATCTTGATACGGGATGTCAAACAGCTGTCTGGTTACAACTGTCAACTGTCCAACGAGATAGTGGACTAATAAAACTGTTTTATTATTATTATTATTATTATTATTATTATTATTATTAAACCTTTATTTTACCAGGAAAGAAGACCCATTGAGATTAATAATCTCTTTTACAAGGGCATCCTGGCCAAGAGGCAGCACAGGTTACAAAATTAAAATTACAATTTACAGGAGGGCGGCACGGTGGTGTAGTGGTTAGCGCTGTCGCCTCACAGCAAGAAGGTCCTGGGTTCGAGCCCCGGGGCCGGCGAGGGCCTTTCTGTGCGGAGTTTGCATGTTCTCCCCGTGTCCGCGTGGGTTTCCTCCGGGTGCTCCGGTTTCCCCCACAGTCCAAAGACATGCAGGTTAGGTTAACTGGTGACTCTAAATTGACCGTAGGTGTGAATGTGAGTGTGAATGGTTGTCTGTGTCTATGTGTCAGCCCTGTGATGACCTGGCGACTTGTCCAGGGTGTACCCCGCCTTTCGCCCGTAGTCAGCTGGGATAGGCTCCAGCTTGCCTGCGACCCTGTAGAAGGATAAAGCGGCTAGAGATAATGAGATGAGATTTACAGGAGTCTAAAGAAAAAAAGAAAAAAATCATTTAAAACAGTTACAAATCAGGGACGCCGTCTCAAGTGCTCTTAGTCTGGAGTTAAAATCGCTCAATGGAATAAGTTCTTTTATTTTTAAGTCCTTTTGCAGCTTTAACTTTTAACTAGCTTTATCTGAAACTGCCCTGACTATTTTCGGTAAAATGTGTTCGTAAATAATCAAACATTATTTTTTAATAAGCAAATTAAAAAATAAACGCTGGCTAAAAACCCATCTATCTAATGTAACTAAAAATACAAATTTTGTTGTCCGGTGGTCAAGTGTTTATAAGATATGTTGCCTTGCATTTACACTCGGGTTCCCTGTGGTGGTACACAGATGTCGTTCATACATACGGACATTGTACGGTCACAAAAGACAAAAATCAGGTCGATGCATTACCATGTTCTTGTAAGTATGGAGCTTTGGGAGTGCCACTATTAATAGACTTAGATTAGACTTAGATGTGGAACATCTGCCATAAATGCTAAGTGCTATGAATTATTTATTTTTTTTAAATGATAATGTATTAGAACGAGCAAACTAATATAATTACACCTGGCATATAATTACTATCACTGTAAAAAACAAAAAAAGTTAAAACCTTCTGATCAGTCAGGTTTATAAGTGAAACAGCGTTGTATAAATAACAAGAAGACATGGTATGGTAATCACTAAGACCTCTTAACACTTATGCTCTTATAAGCCCATTGCTTTAATACTGACTTATGATGTCGTAAGTGCTATGACACCTTCATAAAATGCTACCCAGCTTTTTTCAGTTGTATGAGCACACAAAGTTTCACTGATGTAGCTTATGTACAGTAGTTTCTGAGAAAACTTGTCCAGATTGAGTCCACGTGTACAAAGTCCAATAACGAAAATCAAGGGCCATAACTCTGAAAATAATAATTTCTTGTAAATGATTTTTGAACTCAACTTAGATTGTGAATAGTCATATGAGCACGCAAAGTTTCATTGATGTAGCTTATGCAGTTTCTGAGAAAACTTGTCCAGATTGAAACAGAAGGACAGATGGATGGACAGACGGATGGACTCCATTCCTATATCCCCCTGTGCACTTCGTGGCACGGGGTAATAAAAGAATGAAAAGAGCGTCCACCATAAGGAATGGAAGAAAGATATGATGGCAGAGATCATGCAATACCACGTGATGTAAAACTCTAAGAAAAGGAAATGAATGAAAAAGAAAACTGAATATTCTGTAAAGTAAGCAAAAGTCTGTAAAGTAAGTCTCAAAAGTTTGAAGAACGGGCTACTTCACAATTGCCCTGTCAATCAATTCACCAATCCAATCATGTCATCTACAATTAAGATAAAATGTCACAATCTGATAGTCATTTCTGTTCTTTTTCCCCCATTCACTATGAGAGAAAAATGGAAAATCAAAGAAATAGAGCCAGCAGTTCTGTTCGAGATTGGAGGTTGTCAACATTATGATTTATAACTACAATTACCATTATCGCAGAATATCAATAACCCCATGCAAATGCTGACTTAATCATTTTGTCATTTAGCTCACGTCAGTCACAGGGACTGTAAGAATAAATTCAAGTTAATGTCAATTGCAGGAAAGGGTCATAGATTTGAAGCGGTAATTGGGTACGATGTTCATATTAAGCTCATAGCTATTATTATTTCCTGTTCCAGTAGCAGACTGTGAGTGGATTTCTTCAGCTAACAGAGGTATCTGCATGTGGAAGAAGAAAATTAAGAGTTTTATGTTAAATCATGGTGGCACGGTGGTGTAGTGGTTAGCACTGTCACCTCACAGCAAGAAGGTTCTGGGTTTGAGCCCAGCAGCCGACAGGTGCCCTTCTGTGCGGAGCTTGCATGTTCTCCCTGTGTCTGTGTGGGTTTCCTCCGGGTGCTCCGGTTTCCCCCACAGTCCAAAGACATGCAGGTTAGGTTCATTGGTGGCTCTAAATTGACCGTAGGTGTGAATGTGAGTGTGAATGGTTGTTTGTCTCTGTGTGTCAGCCCTGTGATGATCTGGTGACTTGTCCAGGGTGTACCCCACCTCTCGCCCATAGTCAGCTGGGATAGGCTCTTGCCAATGACCCTGTACAGAATAAGCGGTTATGGATAATGGATGGATGGATATGCAAGTACACCTGCACCAACAACTGACAGTGTGGATTTGGAAATGTAGCTTTTTCCATCAGATGATGGGGTGAGGAAAAAATATTTAAAGGTAGACTGCCTTTCAGATTTTTCAAGTTTAGGTCCTAACAAGAATTTTCCCTGTATAGTGGACCAAAAGCTGCTGAATTTGAATCACAGACTTCCAATTTTCTCATCTCATCTCATTATCTCTAGCCGCTTTATCCTGTTCTACAGGGTCGCAGGCAAGCTGGAGCCTATCCCAGCTGACTACGGGCGAAAGGCGGGGTACACCCTGGACAAGTCGCCAGGTCATCACAGGGCTGACACATAGACACAGACAACCATTCACACTCACATTCACACCTACGCTCAATTTAGAGTCACCAGTTAACCTAACCTGCATGTCTTTGGACTGTGGGGGAAACCGGAGCACCCGGAGGAAACCCACGCGGACACAGGGAGAACATGCAAACTCCACACAGAAAGGCCCTCGCCGGCCACGGGGCTCGAACCCGGACCTTCTTGCTGTGAGGCAACAGCGCTAACCACTACACCACCGTGCCGCCCCGACTTCCAATTTTATTTTATTTTATTTTATTTAGTTTTATTTTTAAATAGAACAATTAATGAATTTAAGGCCATTTAGCCCTAAATTCTCCACTATTTTTTTCCTGCTTCACCATGACCCAATTCAAGATACTACATCATGCATCACATGGTGAGATTTCCCCGTTCGTGCAAGGCATTGTGGGATACAAATTTGAAACAGTAGAGAAAAATGGAGGATGTGAGTGTGTGCAAATGAAACGTCAAAAACTGACTACAGTAACGGAAAGCGAGAAGAAAAGACTTTATGTTATATGTGAAAGAAAGGAAACGCTGGACCAAACTAATAAATATCGGCGGTCAGCGAGCACCTCGGTGTGATCAGCTGTTCGTTTAGCGACAGAATGATGGAACTGTCAGTGCACAAAGGTAAACCTGTAGATGGCAGTAATGCAACACCATGGATGCCAGCTGCCATATAAAACCCAAAAGAAGAAGGAAAAGAAGAAGAAGCAGGTAAACCTGCATATGTACACACGGACTTCCTCTGTCTGCTTGACTGCACGAAACAAGCGATTTCATGCACATTATTTGCTCGGGAATCCCCTCAAATTAAATAACTTTCCAGGCACAGAATGGCTTTTTTTTTTAAAAGATATTATAAAAATAAACATGTATCACAATGACCATCTTTCAGAGGGAACTAAATTTCACCAATTTTATGAAATCGAAAGGCCATCTCACTTTAATGCTGCTTTATGTCTGACTTAAACAGGGTCTAAGTCATGTCTCAATATTCACAATTCTCATCTGAGCAGAAAACTGAGACTTTCCTCTTTACTGCAAAACATAAAGCACAAATGCTTCTGATTTCAAGTGACGGAGAGCCATTTGTCCCAATTTCTCCTTAAGATTTTCTTTCTCATCTTCCTTTTCTTTTCTTTGCCACTATTCATATTTTAGCTCAAATGTTTTTTTCTTTCTTTTTTTTCTCTCTCCTTATCCCTCCTCTCCTTATCCTTCCTCTCCTTATCCCTCCACTCCATGTCCTTTATACCTTTATACTGTGCTTTCTGGGGAGCATATGACTAAAACAGCTCTCCCAAAAAAAAAGAAGAAGAAGAAAAGTAAGAGGAAGCGGCGGCAAAAGGACAGAAAGAAAAGAGGCAGTGGTGGTTAATAAAAAAAAAACAAAGCAAAGAAAAGTTAAAGCAGCTTGACGTCAGCACCATGCCAATTTAATTAACACCTCTTCTATCATGAACAAACCTGCACGTGATGTGAGTGAAGTGAATTAATGAAGGCTTGCTATTACTATTAAAAATAGACAGTGAAAATGATGGCACTCTAAAATCCTCCTTTTAGCATGTGAAGGCATAAAAGCAACACTAATGCGAATAAAATGCACGTGATTCACTGGTTCACGTTTGATTCTGTGCGAATTCAGGATGTTTAGAGCAATACTCGACTAAGAAAACCATCTGTGTCCAAATGTATGAAAAGTTCTATATGTTTATTACTATCCATTACTGCACACTGGCATATGGTCCATTGCCTTCATGCATCTTGCCTCATCCGTCTGCGTAACATTTAATCTCCCCTGCCTGACTGAGCACACTTTAGCCTCGGGGCTCTTTGACAAAACATTTAATGCTTCCAGATGACTTAAAGCCTCTCTGTCAGTCTCAGTCTCCTGCTCCACCTCAACCTGTCAATCTGCTCCACATCTCCACCTTTAACTCCCTGCAGGCCAGCTCACTCATCCATTTCCCTCCTCAGAAGAAGGAAACAAACATGGCTGGATGGCATTTCCCTGCTTGAGCTATGGAGGGAAAAAAAGGAAGAAATAAAAACAGACTGGTTAAAGCTTGTTTCACACTTTCAGGCCTCAGGCTCTGAAGGATTTAGCATAAGAAAATCAAGCTTGATGCTATGGTCAATTAGAGGTCATGTAGCCCAGAAATGTGGTTCGGTGATACTTAAGTGTGTGTGAAGGTTTAAAGACTGAGCTTGCCATTCATACACATCATCCTCTACTCATGTCTATTCTTTTATTTTATCTATCCATCCATTATTCGTAACCACTTATCCTGTACAGGGTCGCGGGCAAGCAAGAGCCTAGCCCAGCTGACTATGGGCAAGAGATGGGGTACACCCTGGACAAGTCACCAGATCATCACAGGCCTGACACATAGAGACACACAACCATTCACACTCACATTCACGCAGGAAGCCATGCCATAATGGTTAAAGAAGCAGCTTTGGGGCTAAAAGGTTGCTGGTTTGAGTCCCTGGACCAGCAGGGACTTAAGGCTGAAGTGCCTTTAAGCAAGGTACCTAATCCCCAACTGCGCCCCAGGCTGCTCTGAGTATGTTGCATGTTGCTCTGGATGAGAGCATCTGCTAAACGCCTGTAATGCAATGTGATTTAGTGTCCTACGTGACTGCATATCATGACGTTTCTTTTTATGGAGTGCATACATGTCAACCTTTGGTCAATCAAACCTGTATAACCAACCTCTAAAATCCGTATTTCCCTTATAAAATCCGTATAAGATGCAAATTAAAATAATTTACCTAAAATTTGAATGATAATTAACAATGATATATCCCGGTTAGGGCGGCACGGTGGTGTAGTGGTTAGCTCTGTCGCCTCACAGCAAGAAGGTCCGGGTTTGAGCCCCGTGGCCGGCGAGGGCCTTTCTGTGCAGAGTTTGCATGTTCTCCCCGTGTCTGCGTGGGTTTCCTCCGGGTGCTCCGGTTTCCCCCACAGTCCAAAGACATGCAGGTTAGGTTAACTGGTGACTCTAAATTGACCGTAGGTGTGAATGTGAGTGTGAATGGTTGTCTGTGTCTACGTGTCAGCCCTGTGATGACCTGGCGACTTGTCCAGGGTGTACCCCGCCTTTTGCCTGTAGTCAGCTGGGATAGGCTCCAGCTTGCCTGCAACCCTGTAGAAGGATAAAGCGGCTAGAGATAATGAGATGAGATGAGATATCCCATTTACTTTTTATTCAATATTAATAACAATAAACCTTCAGAATGAATACAAAGCTCCAATGTTTGACAAAAACACAAAGTGTTATCAGCGTACAGTAGTTACGAAGGAAATACTTCGTTGTTTGGAGACAGGTTTCACCGAGCGGCTATTATGCACGAGACTTCATATTAGCCACAAAGTCCGGAAAATCTGTTCGTAAAATTACGTTATAATGACCAAATACAATGAACAGTATTTTTCCAGTCTCACCTGTGAAAGGTAATCCCATGTGATCTTGTTTGGACGGTAAACCTGTTGGTACAGTTAAACGCAGCACATGAATGAGGCATCTTTATTCTCGGCTACTGTCTAGACGCTATACCAGAGATGGTTGAAGAATCTCCACTTTGCCACATCCAATATGGCGGCGAGGATGACGTATGATTCTATGCAGAAGGCGGCGTCTGTGTTTATATGTCTATGACTTCCCGGTTGGCGGGATTCTCGCAATGTGGTGTGCACATGATCAAAAGTGGAACGAAGTCTCGCTACCACAGGATAACGCACGATTTCATAAGACTCTTTACTGGCTGTCTGTGGTGTACAGTACATTTGTAAATGTTATGCGCTCTTTTATCATCGTGGGAATTGATTATAACTCTAAATAAATGTTGAGGTTTTTTTAAAGAATCCGTATAACTTTATTTATATGCCCGTATACTACGTTTATTGAATCAAATCCATATAAAATACAGACATTCCGTATAGGTTGACATGTATGGGAGTGATTTACTGTATATCCAGATCAGAAAGTAAATAAGCATTTGGATATTCAGTGCTGCACATCCTTTCATTTGATGAATTGCGAAAGTAGATGTGATCAATGGCAGCACATTGGTACAGTGGTCAGCACTGTCACCTCAGAGGTTGTGGGTTCAAGCCTTGCAGCTAACTGGGGCATTTCTATGTGGAGTCTGCATGTTCTTGCCATTCCTGCATGGGTTTCCTCCTGGGTGCTCCTGTTTCCTCCCATGGACCAAAGATGTGGATTAGGTCAACTGGCTATTCTAATTTGCCCATTGGTGTGAAAATGAGCATCAGTGGTTGTTTGTCTATGTCAGGGGTCACCAAACTACGGCCCGCGGGCCAGATCCGGCTTGCCACCCCCCTTTGACCGGCCCCCCAGCCCCTCTGCCCCCCATCACTTGAACCGGCCCTATGAGGCAATCCCCAAAAGTGGTCATGGCCTATTTTTTTAAATTGCTTTTTGGCAAATAATAACGTCTGCATCTTGTATTTTGTTGATTTTATCAATTAAAATTGATATTTAGTTATAAAATGAACTATTCATATTTTCCGAATTTTCGTCATATGCTCGCGATCAAGCAGTGACAGGCAGCGCACGCGCAGAGAACTGTCCGTGTTCAGGACAGCAAAATGGCTAGCGGTGAGCGAAAAGCTGACAGAGAGTGCAGAGTTTTTAAAGAACAGTGGACCACCGATTATTTTTTCGTTCAGTGTAAGGACCATGCAGTTTATCTTGTATGTAAAGAAAGTGTGCCGGTTTTCAAATAATATAATCTGCGTTGTCACTATGAAACCCGCCACAAAGAGTATGCTAGTTTGCGAGGGCAAACAAGAGAAGACAGGATTCGGAGGATGAAATGCGGACTGGCTGCACAACAGAATGTATTCCTTCGCCAAACCCAGATCAACCAGGCTGCTGTCTGAGCTAGCTATAAGGTAGCTCACCTACTAGCTACCCATGGAAAGCCGTTTACTGATGGGGACTTTGTTAAAGTATGCATGCTTGCTGTGGCCGAGGAGGTATGTCCCGACAAGAAGGATGCGCTCAATGCGGTGAGTCTCTCCGCACCTACTATGACCAGGCGAACCGAAGATTTGGGGGACACCGTGTATGACCAGCTGAATGAGAAAGTGTCAGAATTCGAGTTTTTTGCTTTGGCCATGGATGAGAGCAATGACGTGCAGGACACAGCACAACTGCTGTGATCTATTGATCTATTGCTCATATTATTATAATTTCACTGTTTTTTAAAATGTATTTATTTTATAGGCCTATTTATTTGACCTTTATTAAGTGCTGCATACAATTATTATTTATATTATTAATAATATCAACAGGCCTACCTACAATTTATAATTTTCCACTCACCTTTGCCAGTGTCAATCACCTCAAATAGGCAGATGTTTCTTACCTTGACAGCTTTGATATTATTTTTATTAGAAAATAAATAAATGGAATATCAGTGGTATTTCAAATTAAAACAAAGTGTGAAGACTTGATTACTACTTTTGCAAACCACTAGTAAAGATAAACAAATATGTGCCAGGAATCAAGTGTTGATATAGTAGTATGGATATAGTAGTGGGGATGGCCGTGCCAGGCTAGTAATCTCTACTACACAATGAGGCCTGCTGGTGGTCATATTTGTCTGGGTCATACAATTCTATGTGATATAGCTGACCCGACCCCAGCCCCCATCACAGTCAGGAACGACAATGTGGCCCCCAGAGAAAAAAGTTTGGTGACCCCTGGTCTATGTGTTAGCCCTGCAATACATTGGTAACCAGACCAAGGTGTAATCTACCCCTCACCCGAAGTCAGCTGGGGTTGACTCCAGCTTCTCTCATGACTCTGACGGATAAGCAGTGGAGATAACGGATACATGGATGTGATTGCCAAGTGCCAAATTGTATGAAATGTTCCTCCTGTTTAAGATTACACCACTTTATTTGTATGAACTCACTCATGTGAAAGGTCTGATTTCTTAGAATACAAACATTAAAGCAGATTTGTTGCTCGTCAACGTCATGAAAGATTAACCTGACTGAGTTTTCGGTCGCAAAGTGTATTTGTAATGGGTGTCAGTGATGAGAAATCATAAACTGTAGCAAGCCGAGTTACATTTTGAGTGTTTCTGTGAGTAGATGTGTCATCTGGAGAACCTTGTAAGACGTAACCTTCCATTTCCATCTGTTCCTGATCCACTGACAGACAGAGCGAGGAAGAAGAGAAGCGTACAAGAGACAGAGGAGTAAGAGAAAGGAAAATGATTTACCTTTATTTATTCATCAGAAGATGCTGTATTTCCTGTACCTGTGTGAGTGTAAGTGTGTGTGTATATGTTTTATATTGCCTGCGGCAAGATGTCACCTTGCCTCTTTGTTTTATGGTCAACATTCCATGTTCCACAAATCAAACAAGACTCCCAGTGGCCGTTTAGGAAACATGCACATTGACTACACTTCGGCGATTTACAGCCTCTTGATTCTCACCCCATGAGCTTGACAGCACACACACACACACATTCATACGCACACATTTTTATGAGTCACAATGGGAATGGTCTGTTCTGAATTAGCCGGTCCAGACTGCTGGCCATTCCTGAGCCCTTGGGAGGGACGGATATGAGAGGAAGGAAAGGAATAAGAACATGTGGAGGAGGAAAAGTGTGGAAAAGGTGTATGACTGCATCACCGGGTGTGTGAGACCCTCGTGCATTCAGGTCGGGTAGAGCGCATACTTTCACAATCGCACTGATGATAATAACATTTAAAGCAAAGGAGACAATGTTGACACAGACAATATTTCACATTCTCTGGTCTTGAAGGCACAGAGTAAGACTCTGATAGTGAAATGAGGGGTCATAAAACTTATCAAGTACGATATAACTCATCAGGAAAATAAAACACCAATCAAATAGCAGATGTATGAAGATTAACAGTTGTATTTTGACTTGTAGACTGTTTCTGCTTACAAGTGAGATGCATGATTAGGCATTATAAATGTGTTATGAATCTAAAATAATGCATTCTTGATCTTATCCACTGCATCATCACAAATTAATGGTTTACTTTTCGTGTCCCCAACAGTTCATTCCTCGTCTGTCTCTCTTTCCCTTTCAATGTTTTATTTAGTGTTTTCCATTACTGAAAGAAAAAAAAAAAACACTCACACAAGCATAAGGCCCATATAACACACATGGGTGGTGACAACTAAACCATGGTTTACCAATGTAAATAATAAAGCCCCAAGTGTACACAACAATCTACAGAACAAAGATTGAATCAAAGAACACACAGATCATTGCTCACACACACGCAGTTTAGTATTTATCAAAAGCATGTATGTGTGTGTATGTCTTGATTTGATGTCTGACAAAAGTCTATTGAGCAGATGAGCTTCAAATCACTAAATCAAACACTTGGCTCTATGAAGTGGAGTTTGATATGACTTCAATTTCCTCTCTTAATGAAAAGCATAATGGCAGAGACAGAGAGAGATGGAGAGATAGAGAGCATGTGTGGTTTGTGGTCATTAGACAGTCATTAGTGATGACGTGCAAGCTTTGATTACACTTTGGCCTGGATGCACAGACCAGGAAGATGGGGAATTAGATGGCGAGAGAGAGCGTGAAAGAGGAATTATCGACGAGGGCGAGTGAAGAAGGCTAATTTGAGCCACGGAACTCCCATCAGGAGTGTTTTTACCTCCCTGCTAAGCAACTGATGAGAAACTTTGAATGAAACCACAGGAGGAAAAGAGTCAGGCGAAGAGACTGAGAAAGAGAGAGAAAGTATAGCAGAGGTGAGAGTTTAGTAGGAGGTGCAAAGAGAAGAGGAAAATAGAATAGAAGAATGAAAATGAGGAAAGTGAGAGAGGCAAGTAGAGGGCAAAAGATGATGGGAGAGGACAACAGGAAGGAGAAAGGTAAAGGATAAAAGGATAGCCAATACAAACAGGGAAAGAATGTGGAAAGTGGAGAAGAGAGGTAGAAAGAGTGTGAAGAGATCTGAGAAGCGCAACATCTGAGAGGGATGAAAGAGAAATAAGGACGATAATAAGAGTAGAGAAAGGGTGGAAAAAGAAATGCATAAAAATAAGACAAGATATGATAAGAGAAAAGAGGAGAGTTGCTGGATTTCAGTTATGTGACATTTCTTAGCGGTTTTACCGGAAGTGAAATAGCTGGTGGTCTAAACGGCTGCCGTAGTGCAAACAACTAGCGATAAGTTATCAGAGATGCTCGTAATCTAGAAGCTACTGCTCACTTTACATATATTCAGAAAATTGCTACATGCAATGGAATCGACCCCTACAGTCTGGGAAAGAAGGATTTGTCATACGATCTTGAAAACTACCCTTCAGTCGAGTTCCCCGACATCTCGAACTATCTGGTGTTGCAGACATCCTTCTACACTGCAAAACAGATGAAAGTGTGGAAGAGTATGGAGCCTTACAACTTTTTTGCATGTGGCTGGGTAAAGGACCTCGGTATCAAGTCGCTGCCGAATTAATCCTGTATTGTTTTTGCCCATGCAAGTATGGTTTTTTTTAAAGATTTTCTTTTGCATCTTTACAACGAAGCACTGCAAGTTGAAGTGTAAACAAACAATAGTTGGCTTGATTCTCACTTGTGTTGGCTCTTATCTCTCAGGTCAATCATTCACAAAGATCATCAGAAACCCCTTTAAAGACCTGGATCTTAGTTAAACAAGACAGAGAAGTGATCACGGCGCATTGTAACTGTACAGGTTGGGAAGAATTTTGTCCTGACCTTCATACAGTTGTGGTCAGAAGTTTACATACAGTGACATGAATGTCATGGCAATATTTGGGCTCTCAGTAATTTCCTTGAACTGTTCTTTTTCTGTGGCAGAATGTACAGCATACAGCTTTAATAAAAAAAAAAAAACCTAGAATTTGGGGTATAAGTTGTCATTTTCTTTGGGTTTTCTGAAATCAACAGAGGGTCAAAATTATACATACAGGGTCAAAAATTTGCATTCACTCACTTAGATTATTAATTCAGAGGTGTTGAAACTTCCAAAATGTCTCTTATCTTGCCAAGGCCGAGGTCTCTTAATTTCCTGTTAGTGATCATGATCGACTACAGCTGGTAGCTTCTCTGTGCCTTCATAAAAAGGGTTTGTTTACAGAACTCACTGGATTGACCAACACACAGTAAAATGGGAAAGTCCAAGGGGCTCAGTGCAGATCAGAGAAAGAGGATCACAGATATACACAACTCCAGAATGTCTATTGGTGCCACTTCTAAACAAATGCAAATTCCAAGATCAGTACAAATAATTGTGTCCAAGTTATTGTGAGGTGTCGTTACTTTGCCAAGTTACTTTGCTTCAAGAAAACCCAAACTGTCACCCTCAGCTGAAAGGAAATTGGTTTGGATGGTCACAAAAAACCTGGGAACCACCATGGCACAGCCCTGCCATGAACTGGAAGCTGATGGATCACTGTTTACAGTTCAGATCACCATGGACTAAGAGGCTGCTATAAGAAATAACCCTCTGCTCCAAAATTGACACCTTCAAGCTTAACTAAAGTTTGAAGCTGACCACACTGACAAAGAAAAAGCCTTCTGGAGGAAAGCTATATGGTCAGATGAGACAAAGATTGAGTTGTTTGGCCACAATGACCACAATGTTCAGAGGAACATTCTACCAGCTGGTGGTGGTGGTAGCAGCATCATGCTTTGGCACTGTTTTGCTCCCAGTGGAACTGGTTCATTGCACAAAGTGGATGGAATAATGAAGAAGGAGGACTACCTCAGAATTCTTCAGCATAAACCATCAGAAACTTGAACATGACTTGGGACTTGGGAGTTACAACAGGACAATGAACCCAAACACGCATCAGAGCTGGTTGTGGAGGATAAAGCAAGCTAACATTAACCTTAAAACAAGTCCTGACTTCAACCCTATTGAAAATATATGGACCATGCTTATAAGTCAAGTCCATGCCATGAAATAAAAACAAATTTAATAGAACTCTACCAATTCTATCATGAAGAGTTGTGAAATATCCAACCAGAATTCTGCCAGAAGCTTGTTCATGGTAAACAAAAATGTTTGGTCAAGGTGAATCTTGCAAAGAGACATTTTATCCAAATATTAGGTGTGCTGTATGTATAATTTTGACCCTGTGTTGATTTCAGAAAACCCAAAGAAAATTAAAACTTGTGCACCAAATTCTAGTGTCACTCGATGTAAACTTCTGACCACAACTGTATATATGGACTTTGTGAGGAGTAAACAAGGAAACAGCTGGGGACTTTAGCACTTCATGACTAAAAAAGTACCGTAAAATAACAACACATAGCAAGAAAAGTACTTGGAAAACACAAAGGACATAGCTGAGAGGGAGATACAAACCTTTCACCAAGTGATCACTGCAAACTCGAGCATGCTTCGGAAAACACTAAGGCCTTAGTTGAGAGGGAGATACAAACCTTTCACCAAGTGATCACTGCAAACTTGAGCATGCTTTGACTCGGCTCCCTTCGATTTCAGTGAGAGGTTCAAAAGTCACCTTTCTCGACATCTTTTTGTGAAATCCTGTGCTTATTCACCCTTTTTTATTAGTTCACGGGGAACCCTGAAGAAACTTTTAACAGTTTCATGGTTTGATCGATTCAATCAACCTAAAACAATGCAAGCGTAAGGCATTTTTCATGCGAGCAGTGCACCTTCTCCATACAAATGCTTTGTCAACTGAGCTTTGATAGACCACCAGCTGAAGTTTTGAATAATGTGGCGGATGTGACATCATATGAAACCCAGCAATACTCGAGCCCCTTTCACATATAACAATAGGTAAAAACAACACAGAATATATAACACATTTTCATTCCCACTCAGTCTTTCATAATGCAAAAGTAACGGATATTGTGTATTACCACCTGACTGTATTTAATTGAATGCTATGGAGTGTGAACTTCTATGAGACATATGAACCTTGCAAGAATGGATATGATGTATAATTCCAAGGCAGCAAGTCCATTGTTGTGAAAAGCACAAGCTGAGACATTAGCTAGTTAACAACATGGCACAAGTTAAGCTGCATTACTTTGTTGAGAGAGTTCTCTTGCTGTTTCTGAACATTCGTTTTGTTCAAGCAAAGGCTATTTATAACATTTTTGCTTATATATCTGCCAATGTTTTCTTTGCTTGTTGTTATGAGTTCACTGCTGGTTACTTTACATTGGGAAGTACTGGATGTAGACATTGTGCTTTGTGATGCATGTGCTTGCTTGTCTGTATCTGTGTGCATCCTGCAGCTGTAGTTGCTTTCTATCCAGCCTGTTGTGATTGTAGTGATAGCTACGGTACAATGGCAGTTCTCACCTCTCACTTTCAGCTTGTCACAACATGGATCATTGCATGTGGTCTAGGTTCTGTGCAAGCACAGCTGAAAAGGGAAATTAAAGTACCCTGATCAGCTCTACATCAAGTCAACCTCACCTCTACGTGGTGCATCCTGGAACCTCCAGCTGTTTAACTGGTACTAATGAGGCTCTGTCAGGGGAAGACCAACAGCTCCCTTAAGTCTCACCCTGCATGGCCCATCGATTATGTGGACACACCCTGGGGGTGAGGCAACTGTTGGAGCAGTCATGGCTTAAATGGCAAGACCAATGCTGCTGATGGTTATACAAACCTCATGGTTACAAGAGCGGTAGCCCTGTCTCACGAAGGGTCAGAATGGTGGGCAATGACAGACTGTTGTACCGGCTGAATGGTGACATTCATCATACTCAAATGACTTAGCAACTCCGTTGCAACCAAAGGATCTCTCATCGTCACAGTACCCATCTGTGCCACGGGCCCAGGAATCTTGAGGCCAAGTCCACATGGTTCTGGATTTCACAACCAGTTCCACTACTCACCTGAGCAGTTACGATGATGACAATGACTTTACATTGAGGCAGTATGAGTATTCCCATCGCAATACCACTACATCATTTACATCACCATCACTATGAGCAACATCACAACCGGTCCCAACACTTTAATCTGATCGTTCTGAAAATATTTCCGTAAACTTTACTTGGTTCACCAGGGGACGGATTAATGGTTTGACCTTGCTGTTTTGATCCCATTCCCACAGGACACCATTACAGCATAATAGCAGAAAATATACAAGTTTCAGTGTGAGTGGGACTGGAGTATTCGAGATAAAGAGGGAGAGAATGAGAGGAATCTGTGGAAAGGAAAGAAGAATATTATAGAACACTGTAATGATACTATACAAGTATTATGCTACTGCTGTACTATCAAATGTTGTGTTGAGTGTTTTTCTGATTCAATCATCACTTAAATAGACTCATTATACTCATTAACTGCTTCCTGAAATGCTGTATAGTTCCCTTATTATTATTATTTATTTATTTATTTAATTATTTTTTTTTTTACACTCAGGAACCAAATAAGGAAGGACATCCTGTATCCATGTGTTTCTTCTGAAATACACAGTACCAGTCAAAAGTTTGGACATACCTTCTAATTAAATTGTTTTTTTGTTTATTTTTATTAATTAAAAGTCACCTCATGGTTTAAAGTAATGATGGATTTTGTTTCTCTTTATTTAGTTGAGCGGTTCTTGATACAATATGGATTACTACAGTTGTAAAATATGGCTATTTACTGTATTTTTATTCTTTACTATTTGTAATAATAATAATCAGTTAAATTTATATAGCACCTTACTCATACCCAAGGTCGCGTTACAATTATGGGGGGAAAAAAAGTCCACCAAAAGAAGGTCAGGATGTCATTCCAATGGTGTAGCAACCACAGTCCCACCAAAAGGCGCATGAAAATAAGTCCCATACTGCTGGCACAGCCGCCACGATGCTGCCGGGCAACATCGCTCGGAACACCATGCCAAGCACAAAAGAACCACTACACAGAGCACTGGACAACCCCAATGTTAAAAAGAGCAACAAGCTCACTGCAGTCCATAGTGAGGAGCACAGGCATCACCCACGGCGAACCAAGGCCTGGAGGGAACCAACGCCCGAAACTGGGTCCGGAGCTACACCACAACTGGCAGGCAAAACACTCAAACAAAAAACAAATATCAAACTACGCAAACACAAAAAAGAAAAACAAAAGGGAAAATAAAATAAAAAGTTCCGGTGAGAAGCGGCAGCCAGAATGTGCATAACATACTCTTAATCAAAAACGGAATTACTGTTTGATCGCAAATGCATAAAGAAGGCAAGAAATTATTAACTTTTGACGAGGCACACTTGTTAATTGAAATGCATTCCAGGTGACGACCTCATGAAGCTGGTTAAGATAATGCCAATAGTGTGCAAAGTGTCATCAAGGTAAACACTGGATACGCTGAAGAATCTAAAATATGACTTTTTTAAAAAACATATTTCTTTACTACATAATCCTATCTATGTTCCATATGTCATTTCATAGTTTTGATGTCTTCAGTATTGTTGTACAATGTACAGGGTGTCCCCAAAAAATGTACTCACTCTTTAAATTACAATAAATGCATTGTTTATTGACTTAGAAACAAGATTGATGACCGTGGTCTTCCTAAACGCTCCTTATGTACGTCATGCACAGTTCCATCTGATTCAAACTTATCTCGGATGTGAGCAATGGTGCGTCGCATTGGGGGATCTTTGTGAAACATTCTTTGTGTCCCTCCCCCCAGCTATCCCTCTGAGTTACATGTCAATCCTGAGATCGAGATGCTGACCTCTTCTGTTCCTCGGACCTGCCTGATCCATCCTGATGCCCTATGTCTGGCTGGAGTCTCATCACATTGTTCCTGTGGAGGACGGCCCCATATGGACAGATGAAAGTCACACTTGGAAGATGCTCTGGGCACTTACAGTAATGTTTTTTTTATGGCTGAGGACTACAGTTGACGGGCGGCATGGTGGTGTAGTGGTTAGCACTGTTGCCTCACAGCAAGAAGGTCCTGGGTTCGAGCCCAGGAGCCAACGAGGGCCTTTCTGTGTGGAGTTTGCATGTTCTCCCCGTGTCTGCGTGGGTTTCTTCCGGGTGCTCTGGTTTCCCCCACAGTCCAAAGACATGCAGGTTAGTTTAATTGGTGGCTCCAAATTGACTGTAGGTGTGAATGTGAGTGTGAATGGTTGTTTGTCTCTATGTGTCAGCCCTGCGATAACCTGGCGATTTGTCCAGGGTGTACCCCGCCTTTCGCCCGTAGTCAGCTGGGATAGGCTCCAGCTTGTCCGCGACCCTGTAGAACAGGATAAGTGGCGACAGATAATGGATGGATGGACTACTGTTGACTTGCTAACTTTAGGATTGCAGTTGTCATGAACAGTTTTGCACTCAAGTTTCCATCAATGAAGAGTTATAACATGAACGAAACAGACTTCATGTTAAAACTATTAAAAATGTTATCACGTTGTCTGTTATCACCCAAATGAGGATGGGTTCCCTTTTGAGTCTGGTTCCTCTTGAGGTTTCTTCCTCTTGTCGTCTGAGTGAGTTTTTCCTTGCTACAGGATTCCTCATTGGGGATCGATTAGGGATAAAAATAGCTTATGTTTAAAGTCATTACAATTCTGTAAAGCTGCTTTGCGACAACGTCTATTGTTAAAAGCGCTATAAAAATAAACTTGACTTGACTTGAAAGTGTAATCTAAATTGTCTTTGCACTTCCATGATGTTTTCGTGCTTCCAGTAGTACTTTATAATAAATTTTCTTTCTTCAAAACTTAGTCATCCTTCTGCCATTATTAGGGTTAATTTGATCTGAAAAGAAATGAAAAATCCAATGAGTTATGAGGAGTCAAAATGTGAGAACATTTTTTTTTTGGACACCCTGTGGATAGGGCGGCACGGTGGTGTAGTGGTTAGCGCTGTCGCCTCACAGCAAGAAGGTCCGGGTTCGAACCCAGCGGCCGGCGAGGGCCTTTCTGTGTGGAGTTTGCATGTTCTCCCCGTGTCCGCGTGGGTTTCCTCCAGGTGCTCTGGTTTCCCCCACAGTCCAAAGACATGCAGGTTAGGTTAACTGGTGACTCTAAATTGACCGTAGGTGTGAATGTGAGTGTGAATGGTTGTGTGTGTCTATGTGTCAACCCTGTGATGACCTGGCGACTTGTCCAGGGTGTACCCCGCCTTTCGCCCGTAGTCAGCTGGGATAGGCTCCAGCTTGCCTGCGACCCTGTAGAACAGGATAAAGCAGCTAGAGATAATGAGATGAGACCCTGTAGATAATACAGAATCACAATACAGAAAGAAAAAACTATGAATGAGTAAGGGTGTACAAAGTTTTGACTGGTATTGTATGCTGAATACAGAACATTTTAGAACTGTGTTAGAGTTACGGTACGTTCCATAAACATGTCTGCTGCATTCTACGATTCATCTTAAATTCCCTCACACATCACAATTCCACACATCCTCCACCCCATGTTCAACCACTCCACATGCTTTTCACACTTTCCTGCTTACCCTGCATATGTTCCCTGTTACAGCGTGCTTTCCACCCATAAACCCATTCAGAGTGGAAACTCACTCTGGAGATACAGGCTACTTCACACAGCCGTTGGCGTTTTATGGTTATTCCCCTCTAACAGGTTCAGGGGAAAAATGGCCACAGGTCAACACGAAAAGTGATAAAATGAAATATATGACCCAAAAAGATATAACAAAATAAATAAATAAAAGCAAATGCACCTCCCTTTTCTCACTGTAGTCTTGCTTGTCTGTTGATATCTCTGTTTTCTTTCACAGAAAAGGTTTTTTTTTTCTTAATAGAGTGCAAAAGCCAGACCCAGCCTTGGTGTGTGTGTGTGTGTGTGTGTGTGTGTGTGATACTTATACTTGCTACATATTGAGGACTGGAACACTTTTTTTTTTTGGAAAGTGAGGACATTTTGGCTGGTCCTTACTTCTTCAAAGGGCCGTTTGGGAGTAAAGACGTATAAAGAGTGTCCGAAATCACCCCCTACTCATTATATAGGTCCGAAAACTTAGTGAGGATTATTTACACCCTATATAGTGCACTCAAAGTATCCCACAACGCATCATGAAAAGTAGGGTACAACAATGATCACTAACCAAAGCAATATATCCCATCATGCGTTGCGGTCGTGCTGAAAGAAATCAAATTAAAAAAGTCTCAAATTTGATTGAATAAAAGGCAGCGGCAAAGAAGAAAGTATTCAGCCTTGATTTAAAAGAACTGAAAGATGCAGGTACTTTGTATTGATTAACATGGGAAATATGTTCAGTATAATATGGATTTATCAAAAAAAATACATGCATGTGTTTATTATTTTGAAAACCCACCAGCCGACTGATCTGGCACGTTTTAATTGTGCGACAGTAATGATGTAAATACCAGCGCGACGGAGTAGTGTCCGAAAGTGTTTTTTTTCTTTTTTTCATTTTATCAATGAGCTCACTATATAGTCCTCTATACAGTAATTCCCTATATAGTGAGTAGGGAGTAGTGAACGAGTGAGCGATTTTGGACACAGGGTTAGTTTTAGGATTCAGGTTAAAACAAGGGTTAGGGTAAGGGTAGGCATTTAGTTGTGATTATAAAGGTTAGGGGCTGGGGAATGCATTACGTCAATGTGAGTCCCCATAAAGATAGACATACAAGTATGTGTGTGCGCGCATGCGTGCTTGCGCGTGTGTTTATCTCATTTTTGGTCAAAATGTTTCCTCAGTGCTCTCGTTCAGGTTTTTGAGGATAGTTTAAGGACACACACACACACACAACTTTTCTTGTGAGGACCTTCCATTGACATAATTATTATTGCAGTTAATTAATGCTGTGCCTCCACCTCAACCTAACCCTAACCTCAGTAATGAAAAGGAACTTTTTGGCTCTTTTATTTTGTATTTTTGTTAAAAACAAACAAACAACAACAACAAAAAAAAAACACAGCAATTTCCCTATGGGGACCATCCAAATGTCCCCACAAGGTCAAAATTGTCAGATTTTACTATCCTTGTGGGGACATCTGGTCCCCAGTAGTATATAAACACACACACACACACACACTTACCCCAAATGTATTTGTTCAGCCAGGACAAGGAAGGAAGTTTGCTTCTTTAGTTTTGATCTAATTTTGCTCGTCGTCCTTGGCCTTCAAGCCTAGTCTCTTGGAGTACAGCAATGTCGATGCTGTAGCAATCTAATTCCTTTGCAATCAGAGCTGTTCTACACTCAGGTCTCTTATCATTGTCCAACATGGTGCGGACATTCCAAGTCCCAACTATCAATTTCATATTCTTCGTCTTTCTACCGCTATTATGGAGACCCGCTGGCCACGGTGAGCCAGCCAGATAAGGACTGGGTAAGCTTTCTTTACCCCACCTTTTCTAGGGGCTTCTCTTTCCAGGACAGGCAGTGCTTTCACTAAATAATGCTGCCTGGACACCCACAATGCTGCCTCAGCCCACTGTTACCCAGAGCTTCAGTGAGGCTGCGACCATCAGCCGCCTGTGTGTAAAGTTCCTGCTAGCAACTTCCAGCTCCTCAGACCTGCTGACATCACATTCACTCCATCACCACAGGGCTTTCTTATTCTCCTCTCCTCATGAAATGTATTGCACAGTAAGGTAAGAAAAACGATGTCGCGTCCCCATTCTGATGCCAAGTGGTGCGCAAAAAGTGTCAGTTTTGCTAACAAGTAATGGAAGCATAGCCTGTAGGATGTCTGATGATGTGACTGCTGGGATCTGGTTACAAACCAGGCTTGTAGTACTCGAGTCTGACTCGTGACCTAATTTTAAGGACTTGTGACTCGACTTGGACTTCAGCACTGATGACTCGGACTTGGACTCGAACTCGTGTATTAACTGCATTAGGACTCACCAATCAGAGATGAGGACTCAGATTTTTTCTCTATTTTTTGTAACATGCCATAATAATTTGGCAAAAAATATTTATATCTACATTTTTTTGTCCTAATTTCATGCAAAAGTGTCACATCTGGGTGCCTTGGGGTGTGCATCAGATAGACTCTCAGGCGCGCTCCGGACAGCGCGTGCGCCAAGTGGACTCTCAAGCGCACACCGTAAACAACTCACACCTGCATAGGATTAACACTCTGAGGTCCTGGGCCTGTCAGACACTCTGTGGCAGTCTGATAAACCTTGACATTTTTAAGTATTTCATCTAACTAAAAGCATCCATGCAAAAGTGACACACATGGTTATATTCTGGACACCCTCAGCAATAATAATATGAGAGTAAAATGAATGTAATGAAATTTGTTTTTATTTAAATGAAGTGCAAACACCTCCCCATGTCCGCGTGGGTTTCCTCCAGGTGCTCCGGTTTCCCCCACAGTCCAAAGACATGCAGGTTAGGTTAACTGGTGGCTCTAAATTGACCGTAGGTGTGAATGTGAGTGTGAATGGTTGTCTATGTGTCAGCCCTGTGATGACCTGGCTACTTGTCCAGGGTGTACCCCGCCTTTCGCCTGTAGTCAGCTGGGATAGGCTCCAGCTTGCCTGCGACCCTGTAGAACAGGATAAAGCGGCTAGAGATAATGAGATGAGATGAGAAGGGCAAACACAACCTTACAAAAAACTATTTTCAGAGTCTTCAAACCTTGTAAAAAAAAGCCCACTATAAATATATCTGCACAAGACTTTTGAAGTCTGAACCTTGTAAACATAGGTGTTGGCTACATAAAATTAGGTAACTAATTACTGTAAATCAGTAATCAGAAAATCAGTGAAACACAGTTTGGCAACAGAAAAATGTTTTCAAAACTTGATGAAAATAACACAGCACGTTTCGATCAACTAGATCTTTCTATTCAAAGAGCACCTCCTATCCTAACAACCCACTAACCATCTACAGTAACATGCACTCTCTTCTTCTTAAGGCCTCTGCATGCTCTTGTGACAAGGCTTTCGCAGGTAGCTTTTTGCAGACAGTTGTAATTTATCGTTGAGCGGGGAGTAACAGGCGTGCGCGATGTTATTCACCGCCACAACACAAGGGGGCGCGAAGTCGCGAAATCGCTAGGAGTAGTTGGTGGGTGTGGTTAGTGGAGTGTTTATCCTCCGGTTACTTATAATGACTAGAACTGGAGTCGTATAGATGTACGTACTTCCTCACTTCCTCGATCAACCGCTCTTCGTGCTGCTCCATCTTCGCTCGTGTTTTTAAAAATGGCGGTCGTGAAAACAAAACAAACCGGGAAAGTAGGGAAGCGGAAGTGCATGTACAGCAGATGTAGAGTGGACCAATCAGAGCCCACTTGTCTGCGACGCTGTCTGCGGTGGTCACAATTTTTGGGAGGTGCGCGCAGAGCGTCTGCGAGGGGGGGGCTTCGCAGACGCCATCTGCGAGGACTGGGTTGTCAGCATAAATTGGCCTTTAGTCTATGATTTCCTATGTTTTACTGTAGCTTGATTGTTTTTCTCAATTGTAAGTAGCTTTGGATAAAAGTGTCTGCTAAATGTAATGTAATGTAGTTCTCCTTATACGCTAACTGAAAAAGCATGACAACAACCGCTAGTGAGACATCTTCCTTGCATTGCCCATTCCTCAAAGTTTCTCAGTTGGTATGGAAACAAGTGAACATGTGCACTTGTTTATACCGGTGAAATGGGGCGTGTTCTCACCTCCCCTTGCTACACAACGAGCGAATGATGACATTGATGTTCCATGCGCTTAACATGTGAATAGCTGATGGGTGTGTCGTTAAGAGGCTGTTGCTGGCTGAAGTACTGAAATTCGTAAGATTTGTTTTTATTCTCTTTACAAAGTGCTAAAGATAAAGTTTGTTTTAAATATATATATATATTTCTACCAAATCGCAGTGACGTACTTCCGGTTAACATGAGATGCACATGCGCGCCGCCGTGAGTCAGTACAACATTGGACGCCGTGGAGTTCGGAGCTTTCTTGTGGTCTTCCTTCTAGAGCTGTGGGGTTTTTTTTGGGGGGGGATTAAATTCGGCTTTATACAGGTAATTGATATTTATGGTTATATTATATTCCTTTTCTTATAGTTTCTATGATTTTTTCTTTTAGAAATTTACGACTTCTTTATGTTTTGGGAGTTGTTTTATTAATGTTAGTCACATGGACTCGTATAACTTCACGAGAGCTTTCATACCTCAGTTGGTGTAAAGCCTAATGAGGAAATTAAGGCTACGTTTACATTAGACCGTATCTGTCTCGTTTTCTTCGCGGATGCACTGTCCGTTTACATTAAACCACCTGGAAACGCCGGGAAACGGGAATCCGCCAGCGTCCACGTATTCAATCTAGATCGTATCTGGTCCGGTGCTGTGTAAACATTGAGATACGCGAATACGCTGTGCTGAGCTCTAGCTGGCGTCCTCATTGGACAACGTCACTGTGACATCCACCTTCCTGATTCGCTGGCGTTGGTCATGTGACGCGACTGCTGAAAAACGGCGCGGACTTCCGCCTTGTATCACCTTTCATTAAAGAGTATAAAAGTATGAAAATACTGCAAATACTGATGCAAATACTGCCCATTGTGTAGTTATGATTGTCTTTAGGCTTGCCATCCTTCCACTTGCAAGTGTTAAGTGATATGCGCTGGGATCACACACACAGCGGCTCAGTCCCGAAAACACTGCTAGTGCGCTTCACTCGCACGCTCTGTGAGCTGCGCAAGGCCGGAGTGCGCACCCTCCAGAGGGCACTCACTGTTCAGGGCGGAGTGATTTGGAGCGCAGGATGCCTGTGGAGCCGAGCGTATCCGCGTATTGGTATTGTTGTGTGCACGCGAATCGTGTATTGGTGTTGCTGTGTGCACACAAATCATTTTAAAAACATTAATCTGATGATCCGCTGATACGGTTTAATGTAAACATGGGCTTAGGGAAGTAAGTGATAGTTCCCTTAAAAGATTCACTAAGAAGGGAAAGTAAGTGATAGTTTCCCCACAGTCTAAATTTGTAATACTGTTATTCTGCTTGAAAGTCGACAATGCCATTAAAATTGGTAATAAAAAAGGGAAGTGTTAGTTCCCTAACAAAAAAAAGGGGGGGGGGGAGTAAGTGATAATTTCCCAACAAATGATCCACAGTCATATGAATTTTGGGAAATACTACGTTCATAATCTTCAATCTAGCTTTGCTTTGAAGAATATTCAATGAGTGGCGTACAACTCTGCTGTATGGATGCTCCAAACGAAATTTCGTTGTTCTTTTTTGAGACAATGATAATAAATATTCTGAATCGGAATCTGATCAGAATCTGAATAAGACTTGTGAATTCCTATTCACACTACATATATTTATTACTTGTTTGCAGCAATTAATATGTATGACCCAGGAACCTCGACTGAAACCACATCCTCAGAACATTTGAAAACTTCTATATCTGCCATGTTTTCAGAGATGGAAACTGATCTGAAACAACATGTAGAACAGTTTGTTGCGACTGCCATCGAAAACTACGCTTATAATGATTTCTGGAGTGATGAAGAGGAGGAATCTGGCGGGAATATCTCTAACGCAGATCTTGCTGGTGACTTAGAAAAATTTCTTTCTCAAGATAAAGATCAACAGAAAGAGAAAAATGCTGCCTCAAGCCAGTTCCAGGACCTCGCCCAGGAGTTTGCCACAAGTGAGAAAACAAGCCCACCAATCGATGACGATCTGGTGAAGATCATAGATGGTCTCATCAATGACAAACTATCCAAAGCAAAACTCGACGAGCTTACTGACAAATATGCCAGACCGGAAAATTGTAAGCTCTTACTGGCTCCTAAGATGAACAGGACTGTGTGGACTCAGCTTAAAGACAACACCAAGAAAGCAG
This sequence comes from Neoarius graeffei, assembly GCF_027579695.1. Classification (NCBI taxonomy): domain Eukaryota; kingdom Metazoa; phylum Chordata; class Actinopteri; order Siluriformes; family Ariidae; genus Neoarius; species Neoarius graeffei. The sequence goes on from NC_083577.1 coordinate 26,645,044, forward strand.
ATACTGCAATGCAGAAATGTCAACGGATGTTTTTGACTGCAGCTTATGCTATCCTTGATGCCTCGAAAACAGCATCCGGAGAAATGAAAACCAAACTAGTCCATGCTTTGGTGCTTATCCTGTCTGGCAATAGGGAAATCAATCTGAAGAGAAGAGAGCTGCTAAAGCCAGATCTCAATGCCCAATACAATACTTTATGCAATGCCTCAACTCCTATTACAACAGAGTTGTTTGGTGATGACGTGGGGAAAGAAATTGATGCAGTGACCAAAGCAAACAAGTTGGGAAAAAAGCTTATACCCCCTTGGAAGAGTCGTGGTTCACGCTTTCAGCCCTGTGGCCAGGGAAGGTCTTCAGATTGCTTTGGCTCAGCGAGGGGTCGTTATGGTGGCCGAGGATTCAGCAGGCCTTTTTTAGGGGAAATATACGCCGACCGCAGGAGGACGTCGGCGAAGTCCGCATCCTACAACAAGAGCACTCAGAATTATCTCCTCCACAACAGGTCAGCTATGATAACTTGATAAATATACTACTCGGGTCACAACAGCCTTTTATAGCTGGGCAAATAAGCCATTATTTGAAGGAATGGAGAAAGATCACTACGGATCCTTACATTTTGCAATGTGTAAGCAACTGTCCCATTGAATTTGACTATGATCCCTCCTGTATCCGAAATGTCACTAACTATGAGCATAAATTCTCCCCAGCTCAACAAGAGGCCATTGACAATGAAATGGAGACATTTTTGAGCAAGCATATTATTGAGCCTGCAGTCCCAGAACCAGAAGAAGTTATTTCACCCATTTTTGTTACCCCCAAAAAAGAACCAGGAACATTCAGGGTTATATTCAACCTTCAATCTCTGAATGATGCGGTTACCTACCACAAGTTTAAAATGGATACTGTTGAATCAGCTATCAAATTAATGAAACAAGGATGCTACATGTCATCTATAGATTTATGCGATGCTTATTATTCAGTCCCCATTGAGCCCCAGTTTATGAAGTACCTCAAGTTTGTCTGGAGGGGTAGATTGTTCCAATATACGGCACTGCCCATGGGTTTATCCAGCAGCCCTCGAATATTTACCAAGATTTTGAAACCGGTATTTGCCACCTTGCGTTCCCAGTTTGGACACTCGTGTCTGGGATATATCGATGATTCATTTTATACTACAGACACACTTGCTCTATGTCAAGAAGCCACCTTGCATGCGGCCCAGTTATTCACTAAGCTTGGTTTTGTTGTACATCCCACCAAGTCTGTTTTTCATCCCTGTCAGTCTTTGGAGTTTCTGGGATTTGTTTTAGATTCTGCCCATATGAGAGTCACTATTCCAGAGAGAAAAGCATCCAAAATTGAGTTTGTGCCAGAATTTTCTGCGGGACAAACTTTTCACCATTCACGAGGTAGCTTCGCTTATTGGAACTCTTGTCTCCACATTCCCTGGGGTTGAGTTGGGACCGCTACATTATAGATCCTTAGAGCGAGATAAAGACATTGCCCTACGTAGAGCTTTGGGCAGTTTTGATGAATGCATGTCCCTATCGAAAGAAAGTCAAGTAGAGTTGAACTGGTGGATATGCTCTATCCCTCACAGTTCTCGAATCATTGACCATGGGGTGCCGGAGGTTGTCCTTAACACAGATGCTTCTGGAAGGGGATGGAGTGCTACTTCGGGCAGTTGTTCTACTCAGGGTTTGTGGTCGCCTGAGGAGGCTTCTTACCATATCAATGTTTTAGAATTATTGGCTGTCAAATTGGGCTTAAGAGCTCTTCTTGATCAAACTCGAAATCAACACATCCGTATCACTTCAGACAATACCACAACAGTGACCTACATTAATGCCATGGGAAGTTGTAGGGCTCCAGCTTGTGACACCATTGCAAAAGACATTTGGTCATGGGTGGTAGAACGTGAGAACTGGCTGTCCGCAGCGCATGTAGCTGGAATTTGAAATACCACTGCAGATCATTTATCACGCCAGTTGAACCCTGAGGTGGAATGGGAACTGAGTCCTAATATATTCAGGAAGCTTACGCACTGTTTTGGTGTTCCTGATATTGACTTGTTTGCAAGTAGACTGAACCACAAGGTTAAGTCCTATGTGTCATGGAAGCCTGACCCGCATTCAACATACAGTATATAGATGCTTTCTCGTTAAATTGGGGAGAATTTGCTAATGCTTATGCTTTTCCCCCATTTTGTGTAATTGGCAGGTGCCTACAGAAGGTCACCCTAGAGCAAGCCACCTTGATCATTGTTGTCCCTACAAATATATATATATATATATATATATATATATATATATTTGAAAACTAGAAGATTCAAGGTTTCTAGTGATGTTACTTGAATGTTTCTAGCACAAAAACTCACAGAGCTTTAGATATGTGTTTACTAACAGTCCTAAAAGTCCCCTGTGGGGGTCGGCGACCTGGTGCAATCAGTGTGCTGATATAAAATCTGTGAAAACACACTTACTTTGCGAAGTATTGAGAAGCATTATTGACACATTACTGAACCTTAGTTCCTTGTTTGGTTTCCTGATCCCCGATTTCCTGTTTCTCGTCTTTGATTCTGCCGAGTCTACGATAGCCTCTTTGTGCCTTGGTCGACCTATTGCCCGTTTCACCGTTTTATGATTTTGCCTGATGTTCTGGATTGTTTACCATCTTCACTTGTATTAATAAACACATCTTCTGCATTTACATCCATCTCCGAAACATCTCTGACAGAATATTTCACACTCCCTGATAAAGAGAAGCACATTCACCTGTTCATACGTCATGTTCAGGAACAAGCTAATGTTAATGGCGCTGAAACAGCCACCGTCAAACGGTCCGGTTGGAGTCTTGTTCTTGGACTCAACTTGGATCAATGTTGGATTTGACTCGAAATTTTCTTTAATGACTTGGACTTGGCGGCACGGTGGTGTAGTGGTTAGCGCTGTCGCCTCACAGCAAGAAGGTCCTGGGTTCGAGCCCCGGGGCCGGCGAGGGCCTTTCTGTGTGGAGTTTGCATGTTCTCCCTGTGTCTGCGTGGGTTTCCTCCGGGTGCTCCGGTTTCCCCCACAGTCCAAAGACATGCAGGTTAGGTTAACTGGTGACTCTAAATTGACCGTAGGTGTGAATGTGAGTGTGAATGGTTGTCTGTGTCTATGTGTCAGCCCTGTGATGACCTGGCGACTTGTCCAGGGTGTACCCCGCCTTTCGCCCGTAGTCAGCTGGGATAGGCTCCAGCTTGCCTGCAACCCTGTAGAAGGATAAAGCGGCTAGAGATAATGAGATGAGATGAGATGAGATGAGATGAGATGAGACTTGGACTTGACTCAGATTTGAACACTGGGGACTCGGACTCGAGGTTTAGTGACTTGACTACAACACTATTACAAACTGAATTGATTCATTATGTTATGTAACTACTGTATATAAAAACATAATCAAACTATGAGAAAAGCAAAGTTAGCGAAGTAGACTTTAGATATACTGTATTTATTTTGACTTACTTCATATACCTTTGTGTTTGTGCAGCTTTTTTACTAGACATAACATTTGCAGGCAGAAAGCCATGATGAAGTGAGACAACAGCCTAAAAAAAAACATTATCTTGTCATTTTGGGAAAAATAGCTGATATTTATGTTTTTCTAAAGTATCAATGTCAAAGTACACTGTCAGAAAATCCCAGTGAAACCCTGATTTTGTTGTTGTCGTTGTCATTGTTGTTGTCATATTTGGATGCTTTCCAGCATTCAGTGACATCTGACAGTTTTCCCCAGACTGCCACACAAATGGATCCACTCTTTTCAACAGATTTGATTTCGTATCATTTTCTGACGATAAGCTTTTTTGTCTGTAAGCTGCATGTTGTGTCTGGAAGAATTTGTACGTGATTCAGAAATAGGAGGAATACGAGGTTTCTGAGGAAATCTGATGGTGAAAGTAAATGTTATTTCAGGACACGAAAGGGATGTTAATCCAGGGATATGGCCTATTGATACTGGAAAATCATGTTTACCAGAAGGAGGACGGTTGTGACGCTGGACTTGTGTATGTCCTGTCAGATATGGTAAGGGCGTTTTCCTGAGTGGAAAGCATGTTAACTTGATCACAGCTCACACACATGGTGTCTGTAGCCAGCGTGTGGATTTATAAAAGCTGACAATATGACAATAGACGGCTTGGCAACGAAGCCTTTATTGATTTTTGTTATCGTGCCGCACCAACGCCACATGAGATCAACGGAAATGGCATGAGTACTCATCATTGACACATCAGTGTTTCCCGTCCAACCTTGTTTTCTAGATCTTTCTGTCTCTGTTCGCTGTAATTGGAAGCAATCATGTGCTCTTTGACTCATTGTTCGCACGCATTCGATGCACACACGTAGTGAATATTGATCCTCTTACACTTGCATGTATATAGTATCACTTTGCTGTGAATGAGTAAATTGTGTTCACTTCCCAGTGCCTTTTAAATGACAAACACGGTATTTGCTTAAATAAAATAGACCATGCAGAAACACTAGTGAGGCCCAGAGGTTGATGCTGTAGCAATTGTTTTCTGTGTGTGTGTGTGTGTGTGTGTGTGTGTTGCAGTCCATATGGTACTGAGTTTTTCCATAACTGTCAAGTATCGATGGAAAAAAAAAACCACAAGACATTCCTCCTCTCTCTCTCTCTCTCTCTCTCTCTCTGTGTATTCCCTACAGAGAGACAGAGGATGATAACCAGAACTGATGATACCTTTTTTTCCCCTCATCCATGTCCTTTTGTCCTCTGCTTTAAGTGCTGTAGGGGCAAAAACAATCTCCCTTGCCACTCACATACAGACCATGATACAACTCTCTTGTCTTTTCATGTCCCTGTATCTATCCATTCTTCATTTCGATGGTATCTAGACTTGACTTTCAAACACACCTGCCCTTGCGGTCATGATACCCAGAATAGTCGGTCACAACATCTCAAAATCAAATTACTAAAGAAGCTGGAAATTTCTTTCTGGCATCTAAACAAGAAATTAATTTAGAATAAATGAAACAGTTGACAAAGATGTTGTTGACATTATATATATATATATATATATATATATATATATATATATATATATATATATATATATAATTAAAGGTAATTTGGTCATGCATGCCTTTGGTATGTCATAGATTAAAGCAAAAAATAAGTGTGAAAATAAATGATTTATTGTTTATTTTGCAAAGATATTCTACATTTCTAAATTATTCTATCCACATTCACTGAATATGAGAAATCACATATTCTGATTGGTTACTCTACTACTAGGCTGTCAGCTCATATGCTGTGAGTAGAGAAAACAAAATGGCAGAGTGTGTTGCTGGACCAAATGAAGACGAAATAAAAATTCTACTTGAAAACAAAATGCCAAAAAATACAAAAAAGCAAGAAAATATGGAATTAAAGTATTTGATGGTAATAACATATCTCATCTCATTATCTCTAGCTGCTTTATCCTGTTCTACAGGGTCGCAGGCAAGCTGGAGCCTATCCCAGCTGACTACGGGCGAAAGGCGGGGTACACCCTGGACAAGTCGCCAGGTCATCACAGGGCTGACACATAGACACAGACAACCATTCACACTCACATTCACACCTACGGTCAATTTAGAGCCACCAGTTAACCTAACCTGCATGTCTTTGGACTGTGGGGGAAACCGGAGCACCCAGAGGAAACCCATGCGGACACAGGGAGAACATGCAAACTCCGCACAGAAAGGCCCTCGCCGGCCACGGGCTCGAACCCAGACCTTCTTGCTGTGACGTGACAGTACTAACCACTACACCACCGTGCCGCCCGTTTTTATATATCAAATTTGCATGTCTGTGAAGATTCTCAATCATCCAGGTCATAGTAAACTGTGGGTGGTAGAAAAGGGCAACTGGACTTGCTTGAAGATTCTTGAAAACTTTTCACCTCTCGTCCGAAAGGCTTCCTCAGCTCTGTCTGACTAATAGGGAGTATCAGATATTTATCCTCTCCTGGATCAGAATCAGAATTCTGATGACCAGCTCATCTAAGGTGTCATTGAGGCATCATGTTGGTGTGGGTCCCACACCAACATGATGCCTCAATGACACCTTAGATGAGCTGGTCATCAGAATTCTGATTCTGATCCAGGAGAGGATAAATATCTGATACTCCCTATTAGTCATACAGAACTGAGGAAGCCTTTCGGACGAGAGGTGAAACGTTTTCAAGAATCTTCAAGCAAGTCCAGTTGCCCTTTTCTACCACCCACAGTTTATCAAATTTGCAAAAAAAAAATGCTCTGTTTCTCAAAATCCAGTGAAAGTGGATAGAATAAAACAGTTATTCCGCTCAATCTCGTTGTACACGGCTTATAGCCTATCAGCTCATGTACGACTCAATTTTGTGGAATAACTGTTAGATAGCCTGGACAGATTTGTTGGTACCCCAAGAAAAGAGTACATCATTGGATTATGGTGATATTTCAAACTAATTGTTTGACCTTAATTAGTATCACAGATGTCTTCAATGTGGCACGGTGGTGTAGTGGTTAGCATTGCTGCCTCACAGCAAGGAGGTTCTGGGTTTGAGCCCAGTGACTGACGAGGGCCTTTCTGTATGGAGTTTGCATGTTCTCCCTGTGTCTGCGTGGGTTTCCTCCGGGTGCTCCGGTTTCCCCCAAAGGCATGCAGGTTAGGCTAATTGGTGGCTCTAAATTAACTGTAGGTGTGAATGGTTGTTTGTCTCTATGTGTCAGCCCTGCGATGACCTGGCGACTTGTCCAGGGTGTACCTCACCTCTCGCCCCCATGTGTGTGTTATGTAACAAAGTAAAATGTCTCACCATGATTATGGTTTATAAGTTTTCTGTAAGGAGACATTTATTTTACATTCATGGAAGGAGTCTCCAGTATCAGCAATTGTACAACTGTAACAGTCATTAAGTTTTCATATAACTTTCATTCTTTTGTTTTAATTATTACATACAAGAAAAAGAAGAGTCTGATTGAGAAGGAAACAATTTCTTGTCACTGTTACAGCAAAAGAGGTGAAAGTAATGAACTTCTCTCATGAACATTCAACCCAAAGTGTAGTTTCACGTCATTCCTTTAGCAGTTGTAATCATTACCATTGGTATGAGGGGAATAAAACACTTCAGGATGTGCTTTTTTTTTAAAGAAAATAACCAAATTTGGCATGGTAACAATAACTTTGCTTCATGATAAGCTGCATGCTACCTCATCTTTACTTATGTCCCTTTAAAAGAGAACTGAAGTCATTTTTAAACTTGCTTTATTTCTTAATTAACACGTTATTCAATTACATTCCTTTAAATATTATAGGATTAATATTCAATTAAATATTATAATTATCAGCCTAATCGGTTTTTAGCCGTGTTGAATTTAGTTCGTTTGGTCCACGGCAGGCGTCACTTATCCACGTGATCGTCACGAGACTTGTGCGAGATTTCGAAATGTGAAGTGTCAGCCAGGTGTCAGTGCCGCCATTTTGAAAACTCTTTTCCAAACGAAATATTGCACAAAAACAAGTTTAAATGATGATTACTGCCTACTTTTTTCAAACTTTCCTGATTGCTATGAAAACAAACAAAACTTCCGGCTTGATTACATCAGCATTCGAAAGAGGGCGCGCGCGTCTTTTGACAACGTTGGCAGATGTTGGTCACTTTGATTTCCGCTGTACCTTTTACTTCTGTCCTACGATGTCTCGCACAGGTCTCAATGAATCTTGTTTACGGCCATTGCTTTGACATATGGACTGATATATTACAGAGCATATTTCAAACACTCATAACTTGCTATAGCAGTGACAAAATAGCTATCAAAAATGCATTCCTATATTTAATAAAATGAGATAAATATAATTTTAATCATAAAAAATTGCCTTCAGTTCTTCTTTAACAGTGCACCCTGTTTTATTTGTTCCTTATTGTGTGTTAAATATTAGTTATAATTTTGTAATATGCAATATGCTGCTCTAAAATACGACTGAATTCAAAATAATGTGAGTACACTGAAATGATATCTTAGCATCATTATATCTCATTAGAAAGTTAGAAATGATTAGAAATTATTTTATTTTAATGTGCACATCTCTACATGTTTCTATTATTTCTAATTGTGATTGACAAAACAAATACAGTATGATTCAATCTGGATTTAGATACTCATTTCAACCTTTATATTTTGACAGATAAAGGCTGAATATTCTTTTGAGAAAATGCTTTTGAGCAAGATGTTTTTCATGTCTCTAGAAAATGCCCTTAAAACTATTTCTAGAAAATTAGAAAGTCATCTGCCAACAGAGTAAGACTATTTCAAGCCAGAAATGAGTAAACTAATCTTGACATATGTAAAATGCAATATAACAACCATATATTTGGTTTATTATAATCATATAATCAGAAATACTTCCAAATTTGACTATATTCAAGATATTTTCTGATGAGGTCATGATTTCCATGCATACTGGATATATTAATGTTGTATTATTATTGGTCATATTGTATCAGTTTCATTAGTATTGATCAAAACAAAATTCATGTTTTTAATTGGAAAATACAAACATGATGATGTGAAATAAACTGCTCACTAAGACTTACACTGATTCCTTAGACAAACACTTTTAATCAAACTGAGGCATAATCCAACCTGGCTGTAGAGCCGAGAAGCTGATGGTTAAGGGCCTTACATCATCTCTGACAATCCTGAGATTTACACTTACAAGCTTCTAGTGTCTAGCATAAAAAAATAGTGCTGATTTACTAATGCCTATTAAAAGAGAAGAAACTAGAAAGGCACCCAATGGAGTGCATACCTCTGCCAAGCCATGTATTATCAACATGAAAATCAAATCACTTAAACCTAGGAGAATATTAAAGCTGTCCACCAAATTTCATCCAAATCCATGCAATACTTTTTGAGTTATGTTGATAAAAGTAAAAGTAAAAAAAAAAAATCCTGGATCCACAAACATATCCAGATTTGCATCAAAATTGAATCAACTGTTCCTTGGCCCATGGCTCAACTTTCCTCAAAATTTCATCAAAATCTGTTCACTACTTTTTGAGTTATGTTGGGAACAAACAAACAAACAAACAAGCAAATGAGAAGTCGTGCAGAGCACAATACTTGTGAAAATCACAGATCATTCAGTTCTGATTGATAAGTACCCCAAATCAATAGGGAGCTCACAATTTCATGCAATAATCTTTCCTGAAAATTTAAAGTTAATTGGAACAGCGGTTCAGGAGCTATTGTGTTAACAGCACTGTTTTACACTCATTGATGTCTACAGATCAATCATCTTAACGGCGACAGAAAAAGAAAGAAAAACAAGGAGCTACACTGCGCAGGGCAACAATATGGGCAGGTTACGTGCGACAATCAAAACAGGTAATGGTTGTTCTGCAGCACAACTACAACGTCTCCTGAGTCCATTGCCATCACTCACCATCGTTCCTTCTGACAGTATGGTATTCACAAAATAGTACCTGCCAAATTGATTTTTGTGACCTTCAAACAAGGTCATAATTGGGTCAAGGTCAAACGTCCCACACTACAATGTTCCCCGAGTCAATTGGTACCACTCACTAGGCTGTACCCTTGTTTATTCTGGTAATTATGGTGTTCACAAAGTAGTACCCGTCAGCTCAATTTTCATGATATTTTAAGTGTTTTTCATGATGTTCAAACTAGGTCATATTTGGGTCAAGGTCAAATGTCTCATATGGGTGGCAACTACAATGTTCACCGAGTCCATTGGTACCACTCACTAGGCTGTACCATTGTTTCTTTTAGTAGTTATAGTCTTCACAAAGTAGTTCTCAAAGTGTGACGGACAGATGGACGGACAGATGGACTGACAGAATGATTATAATGGGAATTCAATGGAATATGATAATATTTTATTTTATCAATCAAAATGGGTTTTAATGGATAACCTACAAAAAAAAAGCATCAAATTCTGAGTTCAACTTTCTGAGTTATAGGCACTTGAAATGTTGACACTAAAAACCGGTACTGTGACCTTGACCTTTGACCTTCTGACCCCAAATTTTGCATATGACCTTAGACATAGGCCCAGAATGCAAATTCATGGTCAGAGTATCGATATCAAATTGATAAACATGTTTTTGAGGTCAAGGTCAAATTTGTTAAAAATCTCATGAAATTTGACCTCATTTTTTGACCTCAAGATGACATCACAGGTAAAACCTCAATGGTGTTCTCAAAAGAGATTCAAAAATGGTTTCCAACGCAACCAGTCCCATCTCGATACGAATGCTGATTCGGAAGTTATGGCCGAGTAGGTGTTTTTACAAGATTTGACCTTTATGACCTTGACGTTTGACCTTGACCCACCAAAAACTAATGATGTCTTTGTTTGACCCATACTGAGTTGTCCTGTGCATTTTGGTGAAGATTGGTCAAGAAATGATGATGCCAGAACATCAAAAACAAACAAACAAACAAACAAATGGACAGATCAAAGTAACAAATGGAGGTAAAAACATAACCTCCTCCAACAAAGTTGGCAGAGATAATAAAGAGGTTCGAAAATTTTAGGTCCCTTTTTATAACAAATGTCCCTGGCTCAAGCTGGACAAGACTGAAAGGAAAAATGGACCTTGACCAACCTACAGATTAATTTTTATCATTAACATAATTATAAATTAAATGATATTAATGTAATATAATAAATTATATTATAGACCTTTTTGCCTGTAGTCAGCTGGGATAGGCTCCAGCTTGCCTGTGACCCTGTAGAACAGGATAAAGCAGCTAGAGATAATGAGATGAGATGAGATTATAGACCTTCAATGGAATCTAGGATTTAGTTAAGGATTTTTTTAAACATTTCATTTAATGATGTGTTGTTGTTGTCGTTTTTGTTGTTGTTTTCCACCTTGGTTCATCGTTTCCTATATTACCCACAATGCCTTTCGACAAGTAGCTGATAATAGCGCAGTGGAATTATTGCTGCATTTGACTTAACTCGGAAGTGGGAAGTCTAAATCTGGAATTATGGAACAGTAACACAGCAACAAGCTAGTTGACTAACACTAAAGCTCGATGACCTTTCGATTTCATAAAATCGGTGAAATTTAGTTCCATCTGAAATTTGGTCATTGTGATATATGTTTATTTCTGTAATATCTCACAAAATATCAGGCCATTCTGTGGCTGGGAAGTTATTTAATTTGAGCGGATTCCCGAGCAAATAATGTGCATGAAATCGTTCGCTTCGCGCAGTCAAGCAGACAGAGGAAGTCCGTGTGTGTGTGCAAGCGCAGGTTTACCTTTGACTGTGCACTGATGGTTCCATCATTCTGTCGCTAAACGAACAGCTGATCACACCGAGGTGCTCGCTGACCGCCGATATTTATTAGTTTGGTTCTGTGTTTCCTTTCCTTCGCATATAACATAACGTCTTTTCTTCTCGCTTTCCGTTACTGTAGTCAGTTTTTGACATTTCATTTGCACACACTCACATCCTCCATTTTTCTCTACTGTTTCAAATTTGTATCCCACAATGCCTTGTGCGAATGGGGAAAGCCCGCTACATGACGCATGACGTAGTATCTTGAATTGGGTCATGGCGAAGCAGGAAAAAAATAGCAGAGAATTTAGGGCCATGGGGCTGTAAATTCATTAATTGTTCTATTTAAAAAATAAAATAAAATAAAAAAATAATAATAATAAAATTGGAAGTCTGTGATTCGAATTCAGTAGCTTTTGGTCCACTGAACAAAAATAACTTGGTGTTGGGGAAAATACTTTTTATGACCTACACTTGAAAAATCTGAAAGGCAGTCTACCTTTAACGATTATGATTTTTTTTTCTCTCAAAATTGTTAACTGTAGAGTCAGTAGCTGGGTTTCCATTGCAGTTCTGCACACAGTAGAAGCAATATTAAAAAAAAAAAATTGCAAATGGTTTGGGTTTCCATTAAATGATGGATGAATACAATTAAAGCTGGGTTTTCTCCTCTAACGATAGCTCTTGAAGCGTTTTTTTTTTCCATTGAAAAAAATGTGCGTCTGACTTAAATGCAGAAAATGTGTTTCCATTTCAATTTTGCAAAATATTGCTTTCTCGAATTGTCTAAAAAATACACCTCATAAAAAATTCACATTTTCGTTACTTTTTTTTAGCTTGCAATTGCAAATTGTTTATTAAGCAGGTTCACTGAAACACAGCTGACAGATTTAACCACCTAATATGTCTATATTGATTGATCGTTGGTACTATAAACTCATATAAAGTCATGAACTGATGTTGTATTTACTGTCGATGGTATGAACGGCCATGATAACATCTCATCTCATCTCATTATCTCTAGCCGCTTTATCCTTCTACAGGGTCGCAGGCAAGCTGGAGCCTATCCCAGCTGACTATGGGCGAAAGGCGGGGTACACCCTGGACAAGTCGCCAGGTCATCACAGGGCTGACACATAGACACAGACAACCATTCACACTCACATTCACACCTACGGTCAATTTAGAGTCACCAGTTAACCTAACCTGCATGTCTTTGGACTGTGGGGGAAACTGGAGCACCCGGAGGAAACCCACGCGGACACGGGGAGAACATGCAAACTCCTCACAGAAAGGCCCTCGCCGGCCCCGGGGCTCGAACCCAGGACCTTCTTGCTGTGAGGCGACAGCGCTAACCACTACACCACCGTGCCGCCGCCATGATAACATGACAGCATTATTCTAAACTCAGGGTTGAGGAAACATTCTAAACTTTCCGAGTTGGAAAACCAGCCAACAAATGAGCAAAATTGTTCCTTTATGCTTCTAAGATTAAACACTGAGTCCATGTCAGTGATAAAGAAAACACCAACATCAGCCACACATACTAAAGTGAAGGTCTCGGTGGAGCTCGCTCACACAATAACAGCTCGTCCATCTTTCATAGTCATCGATCAATCTTTATCAGTCTCAACTTTGGTAACGACGAATGAGAAATGCTAAAAAAGCGGAGCAGGAAATAAAGGAGAGAGTGCAACAAAGCCTGGCCATATTACCCATCGCTTTGTGTATGAGCCACGCACACACAGCTCAACCGACAGCCTTTTCCATCACTCCAAAATCGCCTGTCAATCTCCACTCCCAAGCCTGGCCCGTATTTTAGCTCTGCTTCCATCTCAAAACCTCATTCCACTCAAGATTATGAGAAAGCCGCATTTTCTGAAGACAGAAGAGGAGAGAGAGAGAGAGAGAGAGAGAGAGAGAAAACAATCTGACAACAAGAGGAAGCGAAAGAAAATGCAAGTCTATGTGAATATAAAGAGGGAAAAAAGAAAACAGTCTGCTGACTGGAACTTCATTTTCCTGAGTGCCCTTTGACTACACCATGTAAAGAGAGAAATGGAAACCAGACTGAGAGCTTGCCAAAGCTATTAGGCAGCCCACTATTCTCAGGCCCTGTTAAAAGTTTTTTGGGATGCTATCTAAAAAGCGCCATTCCCTCCTAGTGCTCGTCGCAGTGGCTAATAAACTCGGGATAATTATCCTAAAGTGGCTGCAGGGCTTGTAAACATGGCTGTGACCAAAAAAAAAAAAACAACAAAAAAAAAAACAAGGGTTTGCTAATGGAGCCATTATGATGCAAAATGGCTGACTCTCAAAGATTGTTTCAGTCTTTGCTTATTCGTCGTTAGCTAATCATATTTCATATTATATCTGATGCAAAACCTTTGAAAAGCAAAGAAAGAAAATGGATAAAAGAACTGTTACGTGTTTTTTTCCCTGCTTCCTATTTTGGTTAGCTTGATGTGCTTGGCACATTTTCTCATTGATTTCTCATGGGTGTATGTAGCGAATATTTAAACGCTGCTTAAAAGAGGAGCTCATGAGGAGTGTAAGAGCAAAATATTTGCAAGAGCACAAAATCAACCTGAATAAAATAATATTATAGCATATGGACCACTGAATTGTGTAGTATCGTGTATTTCACATCAATAAATGTGATATGGTGGTGTAGTGGTTAGCAGTGTTGCCTCACAGCAAGAAGGTTCTGGGTTCGAGTCCAGTGGCTGACAAGGGCCCTTCTGTGTGGAGTTTGCATGTTATCCTTAGGTTTCCTCTGGGTGCTCCGGTTTCCCCCACAGTCCAAAGGCTAATTGGTGGCTCTAAATTGACCGTGAGTGTGAATGGCTGTTTGTCTCTATGTGTCAGCCCTGTGATGATCTGGTGACTTGTCCAGGGTGTATCTCGCCCGTAGTCAGCTGGGATAGGCTCCAGCTTACCTGCGACCCTGCACAGGATAAGCGGTTACGGATAATGGATGTATGGACATCACAGTTACGAATATGTATTTATTCCTTTCTTTGATACCGCATGCCATGCACCAGAAACAACACCACAATATTTATTTGTGGATGACTGCAAGCTGGCCTAGTGGGTAGCATGGCCACCTCTTGACCGTGAGATTCTGAGTTCTACTCATGGTCAGGTCATACCAAAGAGCATCATAAAAATGGGAACTTCTGCCAGCCGTGAACCAGCCCACATTTTCACTAGTTTTGAGTGGAACTGCTGTAATCAAGGATGCGTCATGAACAGAGGGCGTTGTACAGTTCTCAACAGGAGTAAACAATAGTCACAAGATGGCACAGCACACTGATTACCCTTGAGCTTTTGTTCTGTTATTGTGGATATTTGTTTTTCTCTGAAGATGTATCCTTTTTTGTTGTGTTCTCCATTGCTGTGCTCTGCTTCCTCTCCAAACTAATGACGTGCCTACTGATGTCATCACAGTTCACACTGGAAAAAAACAGCTTTATTTTGGTTCCAACCGGGAATCAACTTTTCAGGTTCCGAACCAATATATTTTTGGTTGAAAAGCTCTGAATGGCACAAAATCTGGTGGGCAAATCAGAACCAAACCCATTCCCTGTTGGTCGAAAAGTGGTGTGAGAATACCTTTGGGATGAACTGGAATGCTGAGTTCTTGACTCAGTATCAATGCTCCAAGATCCAGTGGAAAGACGAGAACAAAGGATCGGTTGATTCTATATTTATGCCCGGGGTTTTGGGAGGGGATGTTCAATGATGTGGCACATCTGGCTGTGATGATCATGTGTAGGGGTGGCATGGTGGTGTAGTGGTTTGCACTGTTGCCTCACAGCAAGAAGGTTCTGGGTTCAAGCCCAATGATTGACGAGGGCCTTTCTGTGTGGAGTTTGCATGTTCTCGTGTCCATGTGGGTTTCCTCCAGGTGCTCCGGTTTCCCCCACAGTCCAAAGACATGCAGGTTAGGTTAATTGGTGGCTCTAAATTGACCGTAGGTGTGAGTGTGAATGGTTGTTTGTCTCTATGTGTCAGCCCTGCAATGATTTGGTAACTTGTCCAGAGTGTCACCCATAGTCAGCTGGGATAGGCTCCAGCTTGCCTGCGACCCTGCACAGGATAAGCAGTTATGGATAATGGATGGATGATCATGTGTCCACATTCTTTTGACCACACCATGCACGTAGATGTATACAAGGTTGGTGATTTCATTTCACATCATATCTCTCTTAGATGTCCAAAGTGGCCCGATATGTTACGATATGACCCATTGTTATGAAAACAGAACACAAAGGTTAAGTTAAAGAAAAACATTTTATATGAAGGAGTTTTATTTTTAAGAGCAAAGAAACAAAGGACACATGGGCGAAGAAATACTTTTGCATCAAGGCTATGATTCCCGTAGTAGACAAGCCACAGCTGGAGAAAGTTTTGGTTGGTCTGTTTGCTCAATTCCTGGAAGGTTCTGTGAGCTTTATTGGTGCTAAGAAAAGAAAGAGAAGACACACAAAAAAGCCATGATTCTCTTATTTTAAAGGCTGGTTTAGGGCTGCAGAGTGCAGTAAAGGAAAGCTGAAGGGTTTGAGAAAAGGAATCTTGGTGCATTTGTTTGTCTCTCTCTCTCACACACACACTATAGTGGATGTTCTGGGCTACCTAATTAGGTATTACGTTAGAGGGTCTCTATTTGCCTCAGGGCTGCCATATAATACACCTTGCTCCACGATGACCCATCCACGCACACACCCACACACCCACACACACAGAGTCTATAATAGGCTCTCCGAAGCTTTCTTAAGCAATAAAACACAGCTTTGCACACATATTGTCTTACATCCAAACACACAATCTCTAACAGAGCATCTAATGAGGTCCACTAAGCAATAAACACACCACACATACACACATTTTGACAGGTTCATTTGTGAGAAAGTTGACAGTTTGAATGCTGAAGGATTTCCGAAGCACCGATGGAGCCTCATTTGAACTTTACGATGGGCTTAGTTAAATGGCACTCCATCTCTCTGCACCACAAATATGCTCTTATTTGTCCTTAGCTGTCCTTGTTGTGCAGTAACACTCTGGCACAAGTCGCAGGGGACATCCAAGAAAAAAATAAAATAAAATAAATAAATAAATAAAAAACACTTTATCCTGGCATTAGACATATGATAAAGGTCTGTTGACAGATAAGAACTTCTCAGTATGTAGAGAAAAACAAGACGGAGTGACACTAAAAGAGAGGAGAAAGGACGGCACGAGACGTGGTCCGAGGCAGAGTGACTTCACTTCTATAATGCATAGCAGGCTGATGATTGATGTGCTCCTATTTGTCTGCCTGTCAATATGATATTAAATGTGGCTGGGATTTGAAGACACCGAGATGCCAAGCTGGTGGCTGGACAAAGCATAGGGAAAAAAGAGCAAGGCTCAGAAGTGCATGAAGAACGTTACGACGTAATATAGTGGTATGATACAGTCAATTCATGGAAAAGTTGCACAAACATACAACATAAATATGCCAAAAACCACAGGATCAACATTTTTTTTCTCGTTCCTCCTAACAAGCTGTAAGACAGACTGAAGGAAAAAAAAAACCTTCCCAAAACAACCAATTTATCTGTGTTCTTGTGTGGCAATCGTCATCCCACGATCACAAAATTGTGAACCATTGCATAAGCTAGATTGTAAGAAAAGTTAACAATTCACCGGAAACTTTATAAAACGAGTTGTTTTAGAATTCCTCGATCAGTCTGGTTCCTCTTCAAGGTAGACTGCCTTTCAGCTTGCTTTCTTGAATTTTTTAGACAATTCGAGAAAGCAATATTTTGCAAAATTGAAATGGAAACACGTTTTCTGCATTTAAGTCATATACACAACATAAAGAGCAAATAGAAATGCTACTTTTCAATGAAGAAAAAAGAAAGCTCCAAGAGCTATCGGTAGAGGAGAAAACCCAGCTCTAATTGTGTTCATGCATCATTCAATGGAAACCCAAACCATTTGCAATTATGCTTTGTTTTTTTTTTTCTTTTAAATATCGCTTCTACTGTGTGCAGAACTGCAATGGAAACCCAACTACTGACTCTACGGTTAACAGTTTTGAGAGAAAAAAAATCACAATCCTTAAAGGTAGACTGCCTTTCAAATTTTTCAAGTGTAGGTCATAAAAAGAATTTTCCCCAACAACCAGTTATTTTTGTTTAGTGGACTGAAAGCTACTGAATTTGAATCACATACTTCCAATTTTATTTATTTATTTATTTATTTCCCTAAAAGTACAGCCCTATGGCCCTGAATTCGCCGCTATTTTTTTCCTACTTCACCATGACCTCATTCAAGATACTACGTCATGCATGACGTGGTGGGTTTTCCCCATTCACACAAGGCATTGTGGGATACAAATTTGAAACAAGAGAGAAAAATGGCAGACGCGAGTGTGCGAATGAAATGTGAAAGACCGACTACAGTAACGGAAAGCGAGAAGAAAAGACGTTGTGTTATATGCAAAGGAAAGGAAACGCAGGACCAAACTAATAAATATTGGCGCTCAGCGAGCACCTCGGTGTGATCAGCTGTTCGTTTAGCGACAGAATGATGGAACTGTCAGTGCACTGTCAAAGGTAAACCTGCGCTTGCACACACACACAGACTTCCTCTGTCTGCTTGACTGCACGAAGTGAGCGATTTCATGCACATTATTTGCTCGGGAATCCGCTCAAATTAAATAACTTCCCAGCCACAGAATGGCCTGATATTTTGCGAGATATTACAGAAATAAACATATATCACAATGACCAAATTTCAGATGGAACTAAATTTCACCGATTTTATGAAATCGAAAGGTTGTCTAGCTTTAATGTTAGTCAACTAGCTTGTTGCTGTGTTACTGTTCCATAATTCCAGATTTAGACTTCCCACTTCCCGAGTTAAGTCAAATGCAGCAATAATTCCACTGCACTATTATCAGCTGCTTGTCGAAAGGCATTGTGGGTAATATAGGAAACGATGAACCAAGGTGGAAAATAACAACAAAAACAACAACACATCATTAAATGAAATGTTGAAAAAAAATCCTAAACTAAATCATAGGTTTTTTTTTTTTTTTTTATGTATTACAAAAATAAAAATACATCACACTGACCAAATTTCAGAAGGAACTAAATTTCACCGATTTTATTAACTCGAAAGGCCGTCTAGCTTTAAAGTGCATATCCTGGACCAAATTCATTTTTTTATATGAAAGAATGTCCCTTTACACACTCATCCAGAAGGGTAATTTTGCACAAGGCCGTCTGTCTACAGCAGAAAAAAATAAAATAACAAAACACGTCTGGAAAAATCCCAAGGGAGTCTGGAGCCAGATTAGTGACGTCACCTGCGGAAGCACCAGCAGGCTGCGCGAGCTTTGCATGGGTTCAGTGCACAGCCTGTGTAGACCAAGCGCTCCCATTTCTCTCTCATTGTCCGGTCTTTTGGGAAACGATGAGTACTAATCCCATCAAGATTGGTGTTGCTACACCCTCCTACAATACATCTGTTAACCATTTTAATAATTACGCGATAACGTTGAAGAAATTTGCAGAAAACAACCAGGTCGTTTTCTCATAAACAAACCAGCGCTGACGTAGGATTCAGAAGGAGGCATCCCGTCATGAAAATCAATGTTTCCCGAGAAATCCAAATGCCAAGTTTTTTTCAGAGGCGGACCAATTCACCTCAAATGGACTGATTTCAATTGAATTTTTCTGGTATTGCGCAAGGTAAAAAAAAAATTGCAGAGAATGCAGAATGTGACAGATATTTGACCAAAGTTTAATATAAAATAGGAGAATTACATTGATCTCGCTCCTGAATTTATCCGTGATGTGCACTTTAAGGTTTCTTCATCACAGCTTCTCAGAGTGCTTTTTTTCCTGCAAAGCTGATTTTTATTTATTTATTTATTTATTTATTTTCAAACTGTCAGTTGTGAAGAATGCAATGCAAATAAAAGTGAACTGAATTGGACTGAATCATTAAAATGTTTTCTGTATTGACTTGACAAAGTTTGATAAATGGTAGTTCATTCTTCTAGGAAACAGTTGAGTCATTTACACAATGAATGAGTGAAGACAACTAGTTGAAGTAAAGGCTTGGGTTTGGGATTTAATTGTTTTCAGTCTTGATCTTGATTCAGCCGAGAGTCACTTAAGACTCGGTTTTGGTACAATCTTAGCTAGTCCTGGGCTGCATCCGAAGACTCAGTATGTACTAATGATGTTAGGACTTGGACTGTTTTGGCCTCTAGAGGCCGCTGTTATTTCCTTTTCGTGTCTTGTTTATTTTGGCCTCTAGAGGCCGCCACTGTTCCTGTGTTTTGTGTTTTTGTTAATTGCCTGTTAGTCCTAATTATCTTCACCTGTGTCCTTAATTAGTTTGTGTATTTATACCCCTGAGTTCAGTCCTCTTGTCACGGAGTCTTTGTGCTGTTATGTTTATCTCCAGTTTCCTTTGTACTGTGTTTTGTGGATCTTCTGAGCTTTTGCATTTTTGCCTTTTTCTTTTTGAATTATACTCTTTGTTTTTGTTTTTGTTTTTTGTTTTGCCCTGGATTGTATATAGTGTACATAGTATAAATAAACCTTTTGTTACTTTTTCTACTTCCGCCTCACACCTCTGCATTTGAGTCATTCCCCTGGTGGCCTAGTGGGGGTTTGCTGGATCATCACACCAATGAACCAGGTTCGAATCCCAGCAAAACCCTAACAGAAAGACTCCGTCATGACCGACTCAGCAGAGGATGCTTCAACTGTCTACCCGGCCAACCTTCAGGGAATTATGGCAGCTTTGACATGCTTCGGAGCGACCATGGACGCTCATGGACGTACGCTTACCAGCCAACGTGAGGCCCTTGCTCGCCACGAGGAACTGCTTCAGCAAATTGGGAAAACCCTGGCACAGCTGACATCTCTGCCTGCATCTCCTGCTCCTGATCCAGTTCCTACTCCTGATCCAGCTCCCACTCCTGCTCCAGTGCCTCCTGCCATGCTGCCTTCTTCACCTCGCGAACCCAGCCTTCCTGCACCACAGAGGTATGACGGCAAGCACAGTGAGTGCCGAGAGTTCCTTACCCAGTGTCAACTCACCTTTGAGCTTCAGCCTACCACCTACACTACGGATCGCCGCAAGATTGCCTTTGTGATCACCTTATTAGCTGGTAAGGCGCGAGCCTGGGCTACTGCTATCTGGCAAAGACAGGGACCTGAGTGCTTTGATTTCCAGCTGTTTTCTGAAGAGATGCTTCGGGTCTTCGATCAGGCAGACATCAGTACCGACGCAGCCCGAAAGCTCATGTCCATCCGGCAGGGAGGAAGCGTCGCAGATTACGCCATCTCGTTCCGAACACTCGCAGCAGTAAGTGGATGGAACGAGACTGCCCTGGTGTCAGCCTTCCACCATGGTCTGTCTGACCCCATCAAGGACGGTCTGGCCTCTATTGGATGCCCAAGTGACCTCGAAACCCTCATCTCACATGCTATTCGTCTGGACAACAGGATGAGAGAACGCCACCAAGCCTTGAGCCCCCCCAGCCTCCCTACCTCTACCTGGAGACCATCTACCTCCTTCAGTGACTGTCCAGAACCCATGCAAGTGGGTCGTACTCACCTCTCCGCATCTGAGAGGGAGCGCAGAAGGAGGGACAAGTGCTGCATCTACTGTGGCAAGCCTGGTCACTTCCGAGCATCATGTCCCGAACTCTTGGGAAAAGGACCGCCCCGTCCAGCCGAGGGAGGGTTGTGACGGGGCCTACCCTCTCTCCCGGACTCCCTGGTCAAGGAATCTACATCCCGGTCTCCATCTCCTGGGGTGAGTCTGTCCACCCTTGTCAAGCTTTGATAGACTCAGGGGCGGCTGGGAACTTTATGGATATTCACTTCGCCCAAAGCATCAATATACCTACTGCACCTCTTGAAGTCCCTCTGTCTGTGTCTGCCCTCGATGGCCAAGCGTTAGGTGATGGAAGAGTCACCCAAGTTACTTCTCCAGTCTTCCTCCAGTCTCAAGGTCACAAGGAAGAAATATCCCTGCACCTGATTCCTTCACCTGAGTTCCCAGTTATTCTAGGCCTTCCTTGGCTTATTCGCCACAACCCTCGCATAGACTGGGTAACAAGCCAGGTTGTGGAATGGGGCCCTGCATGCCATGCCTCTTGTCTGCTCTCTAGCTCTCCTGTGTCTCCTGCCGAGCCCCCTGATCTCACCGAGTTATCTCAAGTTCCCACAGAGTACTGGGATCTCAAGGAAGTATTCAGCAAGAGCAGGGCCGCCGTTCTTCCTCCGCACCGGGCCTACGACTGTGCCATCGACTTGCTCCCTGGGACTACCCCTCCTCGTGGCAGACTGTTTTCCCTCTCTCAGCCAGAACACAAGGCTCTGGAAGAATACCTCAAAGATGCCCTGGTCTCTGGGTTCATTCGACCCTCCACCTCACCTGCTGGTGCCGGCTTCTTCTTTGTCGGCAAGAAGGATGGGGGGCTTCGACCATGTATTGACTACAGGGGCCTGAACAAGATCACTGTGCGCAACCGATATCCCCTTCCGCTGATGTCCACTGCTTTCGACCTGCTCCAAGGCGCCACCGTCTTCACCAAGTTGGACCTACGGAACGCATACCACCTCATCCGTATCCGACAGGGAGACGAGTGGAAGACTGCCTTTAACACCCCGTCTGGGCACTACGAATACCAGGTGATGCCCTTCGGACTCACCAACGCACCAGCTGTTTTTCAGGCCCTAATCAACGACGTCTTAAGGGACATGATTAACCTGTACGTCTTTGTCTACCTCGATGACATCCTTATCTTTTCCAAGACCATGCAGGAGCACCGCCACCATGTCCGCCAGGTTCTTCAGAGGCTGCTACAGAACAATCTGTTCGCCAAGGCCCAGAAATGCGAATTTCATGTTCCCGAGGTCTCCTTTCTGGGATTTATTGTACGGACAGGCCAACTCCAAATGGACCCTGCCAAGACCCTGGCCATCCGGGACTGGCCTACTCCCAAGTCCATTAAGGAGGTTCAGCGGTTCTTAGGATTCGCTAACTTCTACCGCAAGTTCATCAGGAACTTCAGTTCTGTGGCAGCACCCATGTCAGACCTCACCAAAGGGACAGGTGGATCTTATGGCTGGTCTCCTCAGGCAGAAAAGGCGTTCAAAGACCTCAAGGCCCGCTTCTGCACGGCACCCATTCTGGTCCTCCCGGACACCTCCCAACCATTCATCGTGGAGGTGGACGCCTCGGACAGTGGTGTCGGCGCGGTACTCTCTCAACGTTCGGAAGGAAAGCTGCACCCCTGCGCTTACTTCTCCCACCGCCTGAGTCCTGCGGAGTCCCGGTACGATGTGGGGGATCGAGAACTGTTAGCGGTCAAACTGGCCCTTGAGGAGTGGAGGCACTGGCTGGAGGGAGCGCAACATCCATTCCTGGTTTGGACTGACCACAAGAACCTGGAGTACCTCCAGCAAGCCAAGAGACTGAACCCTCGACAGGCTAGGTGGGCCCTGTTTTTCAGTCGGTTTGACTTCACCCTCTCGTACCGTCCCGGCTCCAAGAACACCAAACCTGACGCACTGTCCAGGCTGTTCTCTGCCACTAACAGGGAGAATGAAGTCGGGCCTATTATCCCGGTGTCCCGGATTGTGGCCCCTGTCCGCTGGGGTATTGAGGAGGCTGTTCGACGAGCCCAACGCCAGGACCCCGGTCCTGGGATGGGGCCACCGGGCCTCTTGTACGTCCCACATCAAGCCCGGGCCAAGGTTCTCCAGTGGGGTCACTCTTCCCCTCTCACCGCCCACCCGGGAGCTCGGAGGACCCTGGACTTCCTGAAAAGACGCTTCTGGTGGCCTAACATGGAGCAGGAAGTAAGGTCATTTGTCCTGTCCTGTGAGGTTTGCACCAGAACCAAGAACCCACGACAGCGTCCCCAGGGTCTCCTGCATCCTCTGACCATTCCCCGGCGTCCATGGTCCCACGTGGCAGTCGACTTCATCACGGGTCTCCCTGAGTCACAAGGTAACATGGTCATTTTGGTCATTGTTGACAGATTCTCCAAGGCCTGCCGCTTCATACCTCTGTGCAAACTCCCCTCTGCTCTTGAAACAGCGAAACTTATATTTAATCATGTCTTCCGAGTCTTTGGTCTTCCACAGGACATCGTCTCAGACCGAGGGCCCCAGTTCTCCTCCCGAGTGTGGCATGGGTTCTGCAAGGTCATCGGAGCCACTGCCAGCCTCTCCTCTGGGTTTCACCCACAGTCCAATGGTCAGACGGAGAGGCTCAACCAGGACCTGGAAACCACCCTGCGAGGCCTGGCTATGGATAACCCGACATCATGGAGCACCTGGCTGCCATGGGCAGAGTACGCCCACAACACCCTGCAGTCATCGGCCACCAAGCTGTCGCCATTCCAGTGCCAATTCGGGTTCCAGCCACCTCTGTTCCCGGACCAGGAGGAGGACGCGGGGGTGCCCTCGGTCAACCAATATGTGAGACGGTGTCGCAAGACCTGGAGCAAGGTCAGGAAGACCCTCATACAGACCTCCAGAACCAACCAGACTCAGGCCAACCGCCACAGAAGACCTGCACACACTTTCCGCCCTGGGCAGCGGGTTTGGCTGTCCACTAAGGACCTTCCGCTGCGGGTGGAGAACCGCAAGCTTGCTCCTCGCTACATTGGCCCCTTCAAGGTGGTGCGCAGGGTGAACCCTGTCTCCTACCGGCTCCAGTTGCCCCGGACTCTGAGGATCAACCCCACTTTCCATGTTTCTCTGTTGCGGCCTGTACTGACGTCTACGTATGCCCCTGCCCCTAGGAACCCCCCACCCCCCCGCATCTTCCAGGGGCAGACTGTGTTCACTGTGCATCGCCTGCTTGACTCCCGCCGGGTCCGCGGCGGGTTGCAATATCTGGTGGACTGGGAGGGCTATGGTCCTGAGGAGCGCTGCTGGGTTCCTGCTCGGGATGTCCTAGATAAAGAACTGTGTCGGGACTTCCATTCGGCCCATCCGGATCGCCCTGGGAACGTCAGGAGACGCTCCTAGAGGGGGGGGGTCCTGTTAGGACTTGGACTGTTTTGGCCTCTAGAGGCCGCTGTTATTTCCTTTTCGTGTCTTGTTTATTTTGGCCTCTAGAGGCCGCCACTGTTCCTGTGTTTTGTGTTTTTGTTAATTGCTTGTTAGTCCTAATTATCTTCACCTGTGTCCTTAATTAGTTTGTGTATTTATACCCCTGAGTTCAGTCCTCTTGTCACGGAGTCTTTGTGCTGTTATGTTTATCTCCAGTTTCCTTTGTACTGTGTTTTGTGGATCTTCTGAGCTTTTGCATTTTTGCCTTTTTCTTTTTGAATTATACTCTTTGTTTTTGTTTTTTGTTTTGCCCTGGATTGTATATAGTGTACATAGTATAAATAAACCTTTTGTTACTTTTTCTACTTCCGCCTCACGCCTCTGCATTTGAGTCATTCCCCTGGTGGCCTAGTGGGGGTTTGCTGGATCATCACACCAACGAACCAGGTTCGAATCCCAGCAAAACCCTAACAAATGATGGTTAAGTACCTATGACCTATGTATTTTCTATGCGAGTGAGGACTGAGAATTTGGACGGACTCTGCTGCCATCTTACCTCTTCTCTGAACCACATGTTCACAGATGATGTATACTCATATTATATGGATGTGAGTGTTTTACTGGGAAATATACCACTCATATTTTTCATACAAGCTCCATGGAGAACCAAAACCATGACATAAATCTCTATATGTCACTTGTGAGGAAACTGATGAATTGTTGTGATAAATTTGGGTACTTTTTGTTTCTGAATGTCTCGATATAATAAAAAGAAAATCACACGTTGGCTTGAGGATATGAAGTTTATCTTCTTGTGCTGAAAAACTCGCATTTTTCATATGAAATATATTACAGATCTGAGTGACATATTTAAATAATATTGGCTGGCTTTTTTTTCGTGGTATATTAGATATATTCCATTCAGCCAGCATGATACTGAACGAGTCGAATATGAGTAGCTGAATTGAATATATCTGATATACCACGAAAAAAAGCCAGCCAATATTATTATACATACTCATTCTTTGTGGGTGTTCAACATGTCTTTCTCTTTCAAAATTCTCTCAAAATCTTCTGTATTTAACGAAGCAAACCTGGCAGCCATGTTTGTTTACAAATTGTCACAGTCTCTCGCTAGCGTGGAAGTTTTATGTTTAATACGTATCACAGCAGCTTTGACATGTGACGTCATGTTGTCTTGACAACCGTGCAATATCGTAAACCATATTGAACGCTCATTCTCCATTGGGTAGAGTGACATAATACATGTAGGATAAGCGATATGCTAACAATACTGCATGCTATCAAACCAAATGAATGAAACTCGCTAGAAGGGAATAGAATACGTTTTTTTAATTCCATCGAAAAAGTGTCCTGTCTGTATAATAATTCCCAATATTTCACTCCAATGATGTCACTCCCAGTGTTTTTCTGCTGACTTGAGGTGCATTGTCAAAATGGTGAACAGGTTCAAAATTAAAATTTTTTTGATTAACTTGCGATTTTTTTAAATATTGCATTAATTAATTAATTTATTTATTTATTGTGGATGTGTCCATATAATATAAAGAACATTACACGGTGGCGCGAAGATATGAAGTTTATCTTCTGGTGTTGAAAATATTTTCACTTGTTAGCTTTTAGCTTCACTCCCTCATGAATATATATCTCATAACTTTGCCGATTCTCGTTCAATTGACCTCAAATTTTAACAGCATGTGTGGAAACAGGTCAAAATTGTATGTTTAATGTTTTTTGTTTTTATCTTTTTAGGTATAGAAATGCCATCCAATGGAAAAGAAAAGGTGTTGTGTGTGTTAGAGTACGCTCGAACACAGTTGCACAAGACTGCAGCGTGCATTTATGAAAGAATTCTCTAAAAATGCACCAACTGCAATGCAGATTTGGACACGGCCCAAAAAAGTTCAAAGAGGAAGGCTGTCTGTGTGTGTCTGTGTCTCAGGCGGCGTGCATATTGAAAATTTGTGAAATTGTTCATGGAATCCACATACCTTTTTTGATACCTACATATTTTGAGGAATAAATCTTATATTGCTCAACATTAAGCCTGTTCAGTTTCATTTGCCTAGACGATGTAGTTTCTGGGATATTTACATCTCAATAATATCAATTTTTTTTAAACAGCCTGTATGTGTAATATATATATATATATATATATATATATATATATATATATATATATATATATACACACACACACACTACCGTTCAAAAGTTTGGGGTCATTTTGAAATTTCCTTACTGAAAGAAAAGCACTGTTCTTTTCAATGAAGATCACTTTAAACTAATCAGAAATCCACTCTATACATTGCTAATGTGGTAAATGACTATTCTAGCTGCAAATGTCTGGTTTTTGGTGCAATATCTCCATAGGTGTATAGAGGCCCATTTCCAGCAACTATCACTCCAGTGTTCTAATGGTACAATGTGTTTGCTCATTGCCTCAGAAGGCTAATGGATGATTAGAAAACCCTTGTACAATCATGTTAGCACAGCTGAAAACAGTTTAGCTCTTTAGAGAAGCTATAAAACTGACCTTCCTTTGAGCAGATTGAGTTTCTGGAGCATCACATTTGTGGGGTCGATTAAATGCTCAAAATGGCCAGAAAAATGTCTTGACTATATTTTCTATTCATTTTACAACTTATGGTGGGAAATAAAAGTGTGACTTTTTATGGAAAACACAAAGTTGTCTGGGTGACCCCAAACTTTTGAACAGTAGTGTATCAGAGCTTATAAAATTCCAGTACGCAAATGCAGACTTTGCAAAATATCCCTCATCTTGTGTTATTACACTGATTCAAAACAGGAAGTGAGTGAGATGTTGTCTCATCTCATCATCTCTAGCCGCTTTATCCTTCTACAGGGTCGCAGGCGAGCTGGAGCCTATCCCAGCTGACTACGGGCGAAAGGCGGGGTACACCCTGGACAAGTCGCCAGGTCATCACAGGGCTGACACATAGACACAGACAACCATTCACACTCACATTCACACCTACGGTCAATTTAGAGTCACCAGTTAACCTAACCTGCATGTCTTTGGACTGTGGGGGAAACCGGAGCACCCAGAGGAAACCCACGCGGACACGGGGAGAACATGTAAACTCCACACAGAAAGGCCCTCGCCAGCCCCGGGGCTCGAACCCAGGACCTTCTTGCTGTGAGGCGACAGCGCTAACCACTACACCACCGTGCCGCCCGTGAGATGTTGTTTAAGATCAAATTGTATATTCATGGTCTTTAAGCAACTCAGATTCGGATTAGTGCTAAGGATGGGGCTAACAGTCACAGCTTCTCTTCATTTTTATAGTAGATAATGATTTTTTATTATTATTTTTTAATTTCTTGGTTTTTTTTTTACTTACAAGCAAACTTATGAATTTTTCATTGCTTTAGCTTACAAGCTGGTTAACATTAACGGCTGTGCTATTTTCAATTGTTTATTTTTATGTTTAGTTTATCCCGTGCCTTTCTTGCACTCATGATCACTTTAAAAAAGTACAACAATTAAAATGAAATAAAGAAAAATATTGCATAAATTAGGATAATTGCCAAGTTTTATTGTGCTGGTTGAGTTTAATTACAGATACATTGCTGAAATAAAGAAACATCGCCTGAAGCTTTAGAGCAAGCATAAGAAATCATAAAAACACCACACACACACACACACACACACACAGAAAGAGATTGGGATTAGGTCAGAAGAAATCAGCTCCAGAAGTGAATGCAAGCTGATCACCAAATAAGAATCAGAGAGAGAAAGAGGAATAAAGAGTAAATGAGAAAAGAAGGCACAACGAAGCGGCACAAAAGGAAAATGTTGAGGCTCTGCCACTCCAAAGCCGGTTTGTTACTTTTTATGATGACGAATAAAAAAGTCCTTGACTTTTCTGGGGTCACTCCCTTGACCCTTTTCCCTTTCTTTCTATTCTTGACAATAACTCTACCATCTGTACAGAGGATGGGAATGTGCAGGGTTGTGGTTGCAGTACTGAAGTGGATCTGTTTGACTACTTATATGTGTGTGTGTGTGTGTGTGTGTGTGTGTGTGTTAGTTGATGTTAAACGTCCCTTGGCCCAGTCCTAATGTACTGCCCAGAAATGTATTTGGTCCAAAAAGGAAATGTTCCCAGTCATACTATGCATAAAATAACACAGAACCCTTGTCTAATACGGATGTGGTGTGAGTGTACATCTGTGTGAGAGACTGAAATATTACCTGTATGGATCTTATTTGAAGTTAAGGATAAAATTTTATGCTGTAGACCAAAAAACAAAAATGGCTTAAAATAATGAAATGAAATTTTCAACATTAAAAAAAATATATACTATAAACAGTAAGCCATAATAAATGAAACAAAGTCAATATTTGGTATGAGACGACCCTTTGCTTTAAAAAAAAATAGTCGTCTGAGGTGCAGTGAGTGCAGTTTTATGTGGAAATGATCTGTAGGTTTTACTGAGCATCTTACAGAACCAGCCGCAGTTCTTCTGGACACTTTGACTCTCACACTCGCGTCTTCATTTTGCACCAAAACCCAGCAGCCTTCATTATGTTTTCTTTTTTTAATCTAAAAAGTGCTCTCTTATGTAAAATGCTGCTCAGATACAAACTTTTTTTTTCTTGTCACATTTAATGTTGTGCTGGAAAACGAATGTTTGGACCAGGGGCGTTGCACCAAATTCTGGGCCCTATGCACATGCAGTGGCCATGGGCCCCCCCCCAAAAAAAAGCTCACCAGTTAACAATGCTGAAAGTATCTAACAACAAGGGCGTACTACCAGTCCAGTCAGTTACTGTACGTAGCCAGACATTAATCTAACAACTCTTAAATGAATAAAAACCCCTAATCACACAATACGTCACTGAATCTTTGTTTTATTTGCAGAATGATTAAAAGTTGTAACAGTAAATGCCACCAAAGGTCACCAAACATAACAGGCCTGCATGAAAATTGAGCACCTTTGCATTGGGCTGAAGAGAACAGATTTTTATCAAGTAGCTTATTTATTACATAAAAGAAAAATGCCATTTCCAGATTTCTACATTAACAAAATACTTCCTTTAGAATGAAAGGTAAACAAAACTTGACTCTCTTGTCATTTTTCATTTTAAAAAGGGCAAAAAGAAAACAGGCTTCCACAAAGTGCTAAACACTGGAATTTATACCCCAGCTATTAGCCTAATTATGTTATGGCCCAATATAATTTAATTTTCGATTAGTATACTATTGCAATGCAGAGAAAAAAGGCATCATGTTATTTCTAATTTTGTGTTGTGCAGTTTTTAGCACTGACAATCACGGTGGTATTGAAGCATTTATAACCACGGGTGTTCATTTAATGTAGGCTATTGAGGTATTTCACTCATGTGACCAAGTCATGTGACGCTGCCATTTTGGACGGCACGGCTCGAATCAGTTTGAATGCGAGGAAGGTGACAAACGAAAAACATAAAAGAAAAAGGAGCGAAATGCAGAAAACACCTTCACTATCCAGCGACGTAGGGCATTTACAGGGCGAGCAGAGGGAGAGGTATTTGCAAAAATTGAGGTTAGCAGGCTTAGAGAACGACGTTTACCTGCTTCCACCAGGATTGTTCACTGACAGCTAAGATTTGTTTACATTTTCATTTACTTTCGGTCCTCAGGATAAACAAAATGTTATTAAATGTCATTGAAATAACTTCTTAGTCTGTTGAGACATGGCCCGTTATAAGTTTTTCCTTTACTGTATTTACTAGTTTACTGAGCGTGCTCCGGGGCGGGCTGGCTGGCACTAGCTAGCTAGCGCTCCGGGGCGGGCTGGCTGGCGCTAGCTAGCTAGCGCTCCAGGGCTGGCTGGCTGGCTGGCGCTAGCTAGCTAGCGCTCCGTGGGCTGGCGGGCTGGCTGGCGCTAGCTAGCTAGCGCTCCGGGGCTGGCGGGCTGGCTGGCGCTAGCTAGCTAGCGCTCCGGGGCTGGCTGGCTGGCTGGCTGGCGCTAGCTAGCTAGCGCTCCGGGGCTGGCTGGCTAGCTGGAGCTAGCTAGCTAGCGCTCCGGGGCTGGCAGGCTGGCTGGCGCTAGCTAGCGCTCCGGGGCTGGCGGGCTGGCTGGCGCTAGCTAGCTAGCGCTCCGGGGCTGGCTGGCTGGCTGGCGCTAGCTAGCTAGCGCTCCGGGGCTGGCTGGCTGGCTGGCGCTAGCTAGCTAGCGCTCCGGGGCTGGCTGGCTGGCTGGAGCTAGCTAGCTAGCGCTCCGGGGCTGGCGGGCTGGCTGGCGCTAGCTAGCTAGCGCTCCGGGGCTGGCGGGCTGGCTGGCGCTAGCTAGCTAGCGCTCCGGGGCTGGCTGGCTGGCTGGCTGGCACTAGCTAGCTAGCGCTCCGGGGCTGGCTGGCTGGCTGGCTGGCTGGCTGGCGCTAGCTAGCTAGCTAGCGCTCCGGGGCTGGCTGGCTGGCGCTAGTTAGTTAGCGCTCTGGGGCTGGCTGGCTGGCTGGCTCAGTAAACTAGTAAATCCAGTAAAGGAAAAACTTGAGACTGAAAGGTTTTAACAGTCATCCAAATGACTGAACGTAAACATTGCTACAGTAACATACCAGCTACTGTTGTTGACATTAGCTAGCTTGCCGTCCAAAATGGCGGACACCAGGGCGTGACGTGACCCTGTGACGTCAGGTGAAATACCTCAATTTGCTTTCACACTTGGGCTCACCTTTTTTGGGAAAGAAGTTTGTGAGCAGTTGCTTTCCCTCATTTCTTTTCTTGTCTCTTTCCTGCCTCTCTTTTCATTTCTAAAAACTGGATTTTGTTTTCTTGTGCATCATCTTCCATAGCACAGATAGCCTACAACATGCAGTGCTGCTTCAGCAGAATGAACGCTACGTTAAATGCGCTTAGTTAAAAAGCCCGGTGAAAGCAGACTAAACCATTTCGTGCATAGGGTGGGGGGGGCCTGTCCCCAGACAGTATATGTAGGCTAGGACAAACAATTCAATCCATTAATCAAACAAGTTATTTACTCAAAACATTACATTTACATTAGTTAGCAATATATATTGTGATCTTTAAATGGTATTGATATTTTAAAGGAAAATAAAATTACAGACTCCTCAAGGGCCCTCCCCCCACTTGGGGCCCTGGTAACTCAGTCCCCCTTTTCCCCCCACTACGACGCCCCTGGTTTGGACTCTAAAATGTTTTTGTATCTTGATACTGCCGCTACGGAAAAGCTTATACATGCATTCATAACATCCAAGTTGGACTATTGCAACAGTTTGTTGTATGGTCTCCCCGACAAGGACTTGTCGAAATTGCAGCACATCCAAAATGCAGCTGCAAGGATGGTCACATTGAAGAAGAAATACCGTATGACCACATCACACCTGTCTTACGCTCACTTCATTGGCTGACAGTGAAGAAGAGAATAATATTCAAGATCTTGTTGATGACCTTCAAAGTACTCAATGGATTGGCGCCATCATATCTCAGTGATCTACTGGTAGTGAAGAAGCCACTACGGTCACTATGCTCTAACAGCAATAACATCATCGTTCTTTCTACACCACGTTACAGAACCGATACTTATGGAAAGCGTGCGTTCACTTCATGTGCACCGAGATTGTGGAATCAACTTCCAAAGGCCTTAAAAGAATCAAGTGACATTAATGACTTTAAAAAAGGACTTAAGACTTATCTTTTCGATTTACATATCTCATCCTTTTAGTTTTGATTTTTGAACTTTTAAGTCTT
This sequence comes from Neoarius graeffei, assembly GCF_027579695.1. Taxonomy (NCBI): domain Eukaryota; kingdom Metazoa; phylum Chordata; class Actinopteri; order Siluriformes; family Ariidae; genus Neoarius; species Neoarius graeffei. Next base: position 26,677,217 of record NC_083577.1, read on the forward strand.
GATTTTTTTTCTCTTTGATAATGTTTTTATTAGGGCTGTCAAAAATGTCGCGTTATTAATGCGTTAACTTGACTCAATTTTAACGGCGATAATTTTTTTATCGCGAGATTAATGCTGTGTGACATGATGTAGGTTTTTCATAAGCTTTTGAAACTGCCAGGAACTTGGAACAGAGACTTTGCTTAGAAAAACGATAGCAGCTAGACTGTAATGCCATGCCCCACACAGCCAGAGTCCTCTGCCCTCCCCCCAAAGAACCAGCATGGGCAGGGCACGCTAGCCCCGCGCCTCGGGACGAAGAGCCACGGTGCTCGGCTTAGGTTTCGTTTTCCCATCGGCGGCTCCAGCCTGACTTTGCAGTGGCTGTGACAAGACGTGTTATGCTCTGCAATAAAAAAAAAAACCATTGGTACAACCAGTGTTCGAACTATGCCGATATTTTTGGGGGGTCCCTTTTTTTCCCTTGGGGGGGTGCTTGCGCTTGTCTCAGAGCGCGGATCTCCATCGCGCGCTCACTTCGGATACGCAAATGCTTCCCGTTACACACGATTGCTGTCAATAAACATCATTTTGCCAATATTTTAGAGACCCCCCAACATTTCCCAAATCATGTTTTCAAGGGATCTCATGTCTGTTTCAGGGGATCTCGGATCCCCCGAGTACCCCCGTAGTTCGAACGGTGAGCAAGCCCATTCACTTTTTTATGCTGATAAGAGAATTACAATGGTTTTTCATGTGACAAAAATGTGCGATTAAATTGCGATTAATCGCGAGTTAACTATGACAGTCGCGACATTAATCGCGATTAAATATTTTAATCGCTTGACAGCACTAGTTTTTATGTAAATGAGTTTTCATGGACATTAGATATTTAATTATTTGTTATTGTTATTTTACATATATTATTGTAAGGGCATTGAGATTCTTATGGAATGCACATAGAAATAAATTATTATTATTATTATTATTATTATTATTATTATTATTATTTGTACTGACTGAAGTCATAAAATAGAAAGTCATAAAGAAGTTTGGATGTATATATATATATATATATATATATATATATATATATATATATATATATATATATATATGATGTTACATGGTTGCATGAAGATATGAAGTTTGTCTTCGAGTGGTAAATGTATATATCACAAGGGAGCGAAGCAAACAAATGATATATTTTTCAACACCAGAAGATAAGCTTCATATCTTCTCGCCACCGTATAAAGTTCATTATATTTTATGGACATTTTGACAGCATGTGTCCAGTCAGTGGGAAAACACTGGGAGTGATGTCATCAGAATGAAACATTGGGAATTATTATACATACGGGCCACTTTTTGCATGGAATAAAAACATGTATTCTGTTCCCTTCTCGTGGGTTTATTGATGCCATGCAATACTGCTATCATATCGCTTATCCTCCATGTATTAGACCACTCTCCTCAATGGAGAATGAGTGTGCAATATTGTTATAATATTCCACATTGTCAAGACAACATGACATCACATGCAAAGATCCAAGGACAAAACTTTTTCTGTTGCGCATGCTCACAATCATTTCTTTTGTTGGCCGGGAGAGAGAGAAGACAGGGTTAATTCCATACATGTCAAGTTATACGGTTTTCCCGTATTTTGTATGGGAAAATGCAATTGTTTGGCTAATACGGCGTACACTGATTTTCATACAGGAAAATTACGTTTTGTATCAGAGACTTTTTCCGTTACTCTGAGAAAATTTTCTTAGCATCCACCATTTATTTTTTCAAACATGCATGCCCAATGAAACGGAACTATTTTCGATTTATGTGGTTTTATAGTTGCATGTGGTTTTATCGGTCATTTAAGTACATTGGCTCGAACTGCACAGACTTCTGTGACGGCTGCAGAAGTTATGTTCTGCCAATTTCTCATGGAACACAACATCCCCGCGACTGTGGCAGACCATTTTTCGCAGCTAGCGAAAAAAAAAAATGTTTCCTGATTCAAAGACTGCACAGGTAAGCGTTTGTGGTTTTTTTAAGTTTTTACTGTTTGCAGCTTCCTCCATTATCTTGATAATTTAGGGAAGCGATACTGGGAATCGCAGTTTATACAACGGCAACTGTAGTTACCCGGCGATTTCTGTTTTTTAATTTTAATTGCTGATAGACATTATATGTAGACACAGATGACCAACACCCGTTACTACCATCAGTCGTCAGTAAACTGGAAAAGTATTGAATGAACAGTAATGGTGGCAACGACCGTTGGTAACTTGTCTCTAAAATGCGTAGTAGGGGATGGAAGCAATTTAACACCATCTACATGTTTGCCATGCTCTGATTTTCTTTTATTGACCAGGAAAATAATAGATGTATGTTGGGGAAAGGTTTTTGATATAAAAACTGCTCTGGGTGTTGCCAGGTTTCCAATGCTGAAACAACTTTTTACTGCTTTGCTGTGCCTCCCATATAGCAATGCAAATAGTGAGAGGGCTTTTTCATTCTTCTTCTTCTTCTTTTGGCTGCTCCCAATTAGGGGTCTCCACAGTGGATCTTTCATCTCCATTGCTCCCTGTCTTCCGTATCCTTCTCTACCACACCTGCCACTTTCATGTCCTCTCTCACCACATCCATGTATCTCCTCTTTGGCCTTCCTCATTTTAGTTTTCCTGGCAGCTCCATCCTCAACATTTTCCTTCCAACATGCTCTGCATCTCTTCTCAGGATGTGCCCGTACCATCTCAATCTCATCTCTCTTAGCTTAATTCCCAAGCTCTCCACATGTGCTGTCCCTCTGATGTGCTCATTCCACATGTGCTGTCCCTCTGATGTGCTCGTTCCACATGTGCTGTCCCTCTGATGTGCTCGTTTGAGAGGGCTTTTTCATTGGTTAGGAAAATTCATACTGAGTACAGAAAAAAATGTGGCTGCAGACACATTAACTGCATATCTGCAAATTAAAATGAACTGTGATGAGGAGCTACAACCGCTCCCCAAGCAGTGATATTATAGCTAGTGCCAAATCTGCAACATCTTTGCACAACAAAGAACACTCCAAAAAGGAATAAGATTTAAATTCTTGTTATAAATTACTGGGAAGATTTTCAATTTAACTTCATAATTTATTAATATTTTCACTTATCCTTGTTTACATAATATACTTGCTGTGGTTCAGTCATCTTTAGTTGGATCTAACACTGCTTGTGGTGTCAACACTTTTCTCAAATGAAACTTTTACTAACCTTCATTAACTGTTTGACATGATTATATATAATTTATTACATGTAACCTACTATTTTAATTAACATACCTACTTAGTACTGCTGTTATATTTCAAGTAATTTTCTTTGGTGGAATGTAATATTGTAGGTGATGCCAACACTTGTCAGATAGAACTTTGTGTAATTTTTATGAACTATTTAATATTAATACATTTTATTTGCAAAATTTACATCAATAAGTCTGGTATTACTGATAGAATGTATATTAAATAATTAAGTTTATAGTTCAGTCATTCTCTTTAGTAGATAATTGTTTACTTGACTGTACATATAGTCCTTTTTAATTCAGTTGTTTTCTCTGGGATCTAAAATTTATTTTTATTCAGTACATGCTTATTTGATCCCTTTAACTTGATGCAGTGTGATAAATATGCCTATTACAATAGGAGTGTATAATGTTGAATAAAACAATCGGTGCTTTGGATTATATATTGGAATTTTTTCTCATGTATAAGGGCTCATGGGTGTATGTAAGGGAAAAGTACAGATTTTGTAAAGGCATGGGTAACTAAAGGTTGACATGTATGTAATTCAGTGCTAGGTTTAAGCACTAAATAAATAAACTGAAAATAAAGATGTGCTGAACACCTGAAAGGCTACCAAAACTTCATTAGATATTCTTCACACATATTTACAAGAGAAAAACATACCAACGGACATAAAAAACTGGAAAAGAGAGTGTGTATGTATGTATAATAATAATAATAATAATAATAATAATAATTATTACTTTTTTCATGGTATATCAGATATATTCCATTCAGCTAGCACTCTTCTTCGACTCATTCAATCTCATGTTAGCTGAATGGAATATATCTGATCTACTGCTCAAAGCCAGACGATATTATTTAAATATGTCACTCAGATCCATGATGTGTTTGGTATGAAATATACAAGTTTTTCAACACAAGAAGATAAACTTCATATCTTCAAGCCAATGTGTAGTTTTCTTTGTTATTATATAGACACATTCACAAACAAAAAGTACCCAAATTCATCAAAACAATTAATTGATTTCCTCACGAGTAACATATTGAGCTTTGTCATGGTTTTAGTTCTCCATGTCCCATGGATGGAGCTCATATGAAAAATACGAATGGTGTATTTCCCAGTTAAAAAAAAAAAACTCATGTCTGGGACATGGAGAACCAAAACTGTGGCATAAATGTCTGTATCTATCCATTGTCTATAGTACTTATCCGTCAGGGTCACAAGGGAAGCTGGAGCCAATCCCAGCTGATTTGGGTCAGATGCAGAGTTCATCCTGGGCAGATCGCCAATGTACCAGAGGGCTAACACAAAGACAAACAACCATTCACACTCACATTCACACCTATGGGCAATTTAGAGTAGCCAGTTGACCTAATCCACATGTCTTTGGAATGTAGGAGGAAACTGGAGCACCTGGAGGAAACCCATGCAGGTACAAGAAGAACGTGCAAACTCCACAGGTTTGAACCCAGATCCTGAAGTTTGGTAGATAACTGAAATAAATTTTGGTCATTTCCCTCTAACAGAAATTGTCCATGATCACCTTGACAAATACAAATGGTGCATCATGGTGAAACCACCTACTTACAGCCTACACACTGGTGTTATATTAAACAAGGTAGAATATCGAGGAAATTCTGTAATTGATCATATTTTGTATAATCAGACTTTTTATTATTATTATTATTATTATTATTATTATTATTATTATTATTATTATACCCCCACTTTGAATGGGGGGAGGGGGTATACTGTTTTTTTTTACCTCTGTCTGTCTGCCTATCCGTCCATTCATCCGTATTTCCATCCATCCACCAAAACCACCCTTTTTCTCAGCAACCACAAATCATAGCCACTTGGTGCTTGGTACCAAACTTCAGCTTGGGGTTCTATACTGTGTCTACCACTTTTGTGTCTGTCACACATCAACTTCCTGTTTACCAACTGAATGTATTTACAAAACATATAGCATGGATTTACAAAATTTTCATAACACTTTTCTCAGCAACTACAAATCACAATTGCTTGATATTTCGTACTGTGCTTCAGCTTGGGGTTCTATACCATGTATACCATTTTCAGGTCTGTCGCACAATCAACTTCCTGTTTTCCAACTGAATGTACGGTATTTACAAACCAGATAGCGTGGATTTACAAAATTTTCATAACACTTTTCTGAGCAACTACAAATCATAAATGCTTGATATTTGGTACCAAGCTTCAGCTTGGGGTTCTATACCGTATACCATATACCGTTTTCAGGTCTGTCACACATCAACTTCCTGTTTACCAACTGAATGTATTTACAAAACATTTAGGGTGGATTTGCAAAATTTTCATAACACTTTTCTCAGCAACTACAAATCACAACTGCTTGATATTTGGTCCCAAGCTTCAGCTTGAGGTTCTTTACTGCATACCATATACCATTTTTGGGTCTGTCGCACATCGGCTTCCTGTTTACCGACTGAATGTATTTATGAAACATATAATGTGGATTTGCAAAATTTTCGTAACACTTTTCTGAGCAACTACAAATCACAAATGCTTGATATTTGGTACCAAGCTTCAGCTTGGGGTTCTACTGTATACCATGTATACCGTTTTCAGGTCTGTTGCACATCGACTTCCTGTTTACCGACTGAATGTATTTATGAAACATATAGGGTGGATTTTGATGCTATTTCAAGAAGGAAAATGCTATTTCAAAATGGCAGTTTACCAAGATGCTATTTGAAATCCCTGGGGAGGATACTGCTCTTTACTTACTCATTTCAGGGTTAATTATTTGTTGACGTCAACATTCACAATAAGTGTCTTATTCCTTCGATTGTCTGCATTCTGATATAAGCGAGAGTGGGGGGATACGTAAGTGAGCAGTAGCTCACAGTTGATTTTGTTATTTTTCTTCTGCATGTCATGAATAATTAAAGAAAAGACAGACTTGGATATGATTCTCTCTTCCTGAACTCACTGTTTTCATTGGTACTAAGCAAGGGCTTTTGGGTAAAGGACTGCTGTTATCTTGATCACACGTTTTAAACAATGCATAGATGAGCACCGAAATGAGAAATGTGACACTCTATGGCCTTGTGGACCTCACAAGCTTGTGCAAAGAAGAAAAGCAAAACTATAATCGTATCTGGTGTCATGTGAGTGATATCAACCATCATTTTTGCACCCAAATGAGACTCAACTCAATCAGTTATTATGATTCGTTGTCTAGGCTTGCAGATTTGGAGACAAAGGAGGATTTGTTTCACCTCAAATTCATTTTTCACAACAGTGCCACTGAGAGCTATACAAACTGAATGCATTTCATAAAACCAAACGTATGCCAACTTTCTGTCATTTATTCCAGTTTGATGCATCACTTTCCGTTCTTACCCCTTAGACTTCTGCTGCATCAACACCTCTAACTAAATTCCAAAGACTTGTCAGGATGGAAAAAAAAAGAAGAAGAAAGAAACAAAGCTTCAGGATACAAGCTGTCATGTTTCATGACTTGGATCCTGCATCTCAGGATACTTTTTTCTTTTTTTTTATCTTTAATTTCAAACATCCTTCGGTCACTGCACTTACCTGCTCAGACACATACTATCTCTCAAACACAAAGGGATTATAAGTGTTATCGATTCATCAAGTGAGGATTAGAGTTGCTGAGAGGGAGATAACAAGTCATCTAGTGTTTACATTCTCACTATTACAACAACGGATCAGATGCTGTAATCAGACCTCAACGAACAGGGTTACCTTTCAGCACCTAAACACAGGGTGTTGGAGTGAAACTGTCAAGAGATCATTTTTATGAGGGCTCAGTAAAAGCATCCAATCTGAGGTTTACTGTCCATCATTGGAGTTCATTCTGACCTGACTTTTTTACATGAGCTGATAACCAGTTATATGATATACTGGAAAGTTTAAAAGAGTGTTTTTATTGGAAAAACATCAACATACCATCTTTTTTTTGTCTTTTAATCCAGGTTAAAAAGTAACAGGTCATGGTACATCATAAGAGATTAACTGAGAATATGACTCCTGACAGGGCGGCACAGTGGTGTAGTGGTTAGCACTGTTGCCTCACAGTAAGAAGGTTCTGGGTTCAAGCCCAGTGGCCAATGGGGGCCTTTCTGTGTGGAGTTTGCATGTTCTCCCCATGTCTGCATGGGTTTTCTCCGGGTGTTCCGGTCCAAAGACATGCAGGTTAGGCTAATTGGTGGCTCTAAATTGACCATAGGTGTGAATGGTTGTTTGTCTCTCTGTGTTAGCCCTGCGATGACCTGGTGACTTGTCCAGGGTGTACCCTGCCTCTCACCCATAGTCAGCTGGGATAGGCTCCAGCTTGCCTGTGACCTTGTACAGGATAAGCGGTTATAGATAATGGATGAATGACTCCTGACAATGTTTCTTTTCATTTTAGGCAATGCACTGCAGGTAGAAATGACAATTTCGGTCATGTTCCATGTATACACACATCGCACTGTTTAAAAGCAGAGCTCCTGATGAGTGTAAAATGTGTTCGTAAAAAAACCCACGTTATTTTTTAAAATCTATCCATCCATTATCTGTCGCCGCTTATCCTGTGAGAATCCATAATTACTGGTGCACCTCAGGCAAGAAGCCTTTATTTGTCACAAATACACTCAAGCACAGACTTAAGCAGACAGTGAAATTGAACCTCTACATTTACCCTGTCTAAAGCAATGAACACACACATACCCAGAGCAGTGAGCAGCTATGCTACAGCACCTGGGGAGCAGTTGTGGGTTAGGTGCCTTGCTCAAGGGAACTTCAGCCCAACCTCAGGCCATGGCTGCCCCATGTTAACCTAACCTGCATGTCTTTGGACTGTGGGTGAAACCAGAGCACCCAGAGGAAACCCACATAGACACGGGGAGAACACGCAAGCTCCACACAGAAGGACCTTTGTCAGCCACTGTGCTCGAACCCAGGACCTTCTTGCTGTGAGACAACAGTGCAAACCACTACACTACCATGCCACCCTGTGCATGGTGTATGCGTATACTGCAGTGGCGGCTGCTGGTTTTTAAAACAGGGGAAGCCCATTTTACGCATTCATCGTAAAACCTGTAGGCTGGATATCAAAGCATAGAAAGGTGTGCCCCATTAGCATAGTGAACTAGACAACCCTACCTAGTGGCAGAAAGTATTTTTGCTTGTACATTTCATGTTATAGTCTGGCTTGCCAGGCTAGTGCCTCATATCCTTAATCAAAAATATCAAACATCCAAAAATCACTGGCTATTCAACGAAGAGCCTTGAACATCATACCCTGATATGCAACACAGAGTCTTTAACACAACACCCAGCTGTGCAACACATCCTTGAACATCTTCTGCAACACAGTCTGGAAATTCATAACCAGGTAGGCTATGCAACACACAGAACCTTGAATATTATACCCAGGTATAACCTATAACACAGAGCCCACCATTCTCTTAACATTACTGAACAATATACACACTTCAGATTCATGAACATGAACACTATTTATACACAAATTCTGCCCTCCGTTCCTTTTCCAGAAAATGGTCTGTGACCCTGTCATACCAGCTGGTTGTGCTTTCCAGAGACTTTACCAATTTCTGTTAGCAGCTAGCACTGCAGATCCCAATAAGGCTCAAGCTAGCCTACAACCAGATTGAACTACAAATGAAATAAACGAGTGAATTCACGAATGATCAAACTGATAGAATGGATGAAAGTTAACAGAGCACAACGAGTAATATTTACTTTTATTTACAGAGTAATGTACAGAGACATCAATGAGAAGAACCGTTTATATGAAAAGAAATTCGGACAGCACTTTGACACATGACTACACTTTCTCGACATCCGCTAGGGACTGACTGATCATACTTCCGTGTTCCTCGCCGAAGTACCGCCCTCCTCATGTCTTTCAAACACTACCTCCAATAATCCTTTATCAGCCCGGCTTCTTGTCCCTCCCACTGTCTCGTTTAGTCCCAGAGAAGCCCGGCTTCCCTGGAAGTGACGATTTTGTTGATTTTAACCAATAACAACTAGCCGAAATTGGCTGTTCAGAGCCGTCTCGTAGACTGCAACGGATACCCGGCTGCCAGTCAGTGTTACCAGATACTGCTGACGTTTTCCATCCCAAAATATGTTCAAAACCCGCCAAAATGCACTTAAAACCGCCCAATCTGGCAACACTGCTGCCAGTCCATAGAGCCCATTGAAATAAGAAAGGTTACAGCCTGGCAGCAAAGGTGATTCTCGTAGCGAACTGCAAGTTCGTCAGACATCACTCAAATAAGTTACAGGATAGTTATGAACATTACAATCTTGGGCATATCTTATGTTATGCAAGTTATTGTTTTAATGAGAATTCAACGTCGTAGACGCCGCAGTTTGGGGAGAGAATTTTAGGGGAAGCTCGGCTTCCCTTGTTGTCTCTGAGAAATCGCTCCTGGTATACTGTATATCTCTAGCCGCTTTATTCTGTTCTACAGGGTCGCAGGCAAGCTGGAGCCTATCCCAGCTGACTATGGGCGAAAGTCGGGGTACACCCTGGACAAGTCGCCAGGTCATCACAGGGCTGACACATAGACACAGACAACCATTCACACTCACATTCACACCTACGGTCAATTTAGAGCCACCAGTTAACCTAACCTGCATGTCTTTGGACTGTGGGGGAAACCGGAGAACCCGGAGGAAACCCACACGGACACGGGGAGAACATGCAAACTCCACACAGAAAGGCCCTCGCCGGCCACGGGGCTCGAACCCGGACCTTCTTGCTGTGAGGTGACAGCACTAACCACTACACCACCGTGCTGCAAATTATTTATTTATTTATTTATTTATTGAAGGACGAACTCTTTATTCTGAGCAATAACTTTAGAAGTTGAGACACCTTGTACAATATGTACAGTTAAATTCATCATGGAGTGAAGCGCCATATTAAGATAATGTGCTAATGCATTGACCTGGTTTTTGATGGCTTTTGTAATCATATGACATCTGTACGTATATACGTATGAATGATGAACGTGTACCACTACAGGGAACCTGATTGCAAGCAAAAGGAAATGTATCTCATAAATACTTGACCACTGGACAACAAAATTTATATCTTTATTTCCATAAGATAGATGGGTTTTTATCTAGTGTTTATTTTTAATTTGATTTTTCAAAGATAAAATGGGAATATTTATGAGCACATTTTACATTCATCGGGAGCTCCACTTTTAGGCTGTGCATTTTTTTTTGTAAAATAGCAAACAAACAAATAAGTCAATAAAAATCCTCATAACCAATTTCACTTTATTCAGAACTGCATTCAATAAATTTGACAAGTTCATTTCTCTCCCAAATTAGAAGCTTATTATGTTGCCAGTAGTTGGATTTACATATGACTGATTTTGAATTGGAAATTTTTTATTACAGTGAATGGTATTTTCTCGATTTAATACTTACTGAATAAGAATTCGCCATACTGTTCTGTTAATAAATAAATAAACTTTCTCTCAAGAGAGTGTGATTTGAATATTAACATAATCCGAAAACTATATTTTGGTTGTGCAGTGTATGCAAATGTATGCACATTTAATTGCATGAAGTCTGATTTGCAGAAATACATGCTTAAAAAAAGAAGAAATTGCAGTATAAAAATTGTTGATCAGAATATAAGGAATAAACTGGCAAAGATGGTATTTATTGTTGGAAAAAAAATATTACCCCATGACTACACAGGTTACAGCTTCTTAATACCATTATATTTGGGAAAGTTCCAGCTGTTCCACTTAATTAGTTGTGCTCACCAATTTAATATCAGACACTCAACAATTATCTTTTAAGTACCTTTTTACAAACAAACACTGTCTTCATGCTGTACTCTTTCTCTCGCTCTTGCTCTCTCTCTTTTATATATATATATATATATATATATATATATATATATATATATATATATATATATATATATAGTCTAACAATGACCAAACTCTTGAATTTGTCTACCATGTTATGTAACAGTATCGACAGATCAGCCATAACATTAAATGAAGTGAATAACACTGATGATCTCATTACAGTGGAACCTGTCAAGGGGTGGGATATATTAGGCAGCAAGAGAAAAGTCAGGTGATATGTTGGAAACAGGAAAAATGGGAAAGCATAAGGATCTGAGTGACTTTGACAAGGGCCAAATTGTGATGGCTAGATGACTGGGTCTGAGCATCTCCAAAATGGCGCATCTTGTGGGGTGTTCCCTGTATGCAATGGTTCGTACTGAACAAAAGTGGTCCAAGGAAGGACAACTGATGAACCGGTGACAGTGTCATGGGTGTCGAAGACTCATTGATTTGCATGGGGCATGAAGGCTAAACTCTTATCGTCCAATCTTACATAAGAGCTACTGTAGCACAAACTGCTGAAAAAGTTCATGATGACACATTTTTGTTTTAGCCAGCATTAACTTTTTCAGCAGTTTGTGCTACTGGATGTATGTATGTACAGTGGGGCAAAAAAGTATTTAGTCAGCCACCAATTGTGCAAGTTCTTCCACTTAAAAAGATGAGAGGCCTGTAATTTTCATCATAGGTACACTTCAACTATGAGAGACAGAATGGGGGGAAAGAATCCAGGAAATCACATTGTAGGATTTTTAATGAATTAATTCGTTAATTCCTTGGTAAAATAAGTATTTGGTCACCTACAAACAAGCAAGATTTCTGGCTCTCACAGACCTGTAACAACTTCATTAAGAGGCTCCTCTGTCCTCCACTCATTACCTGTATTAATGGCACCTGTTTGAACTCGTTATCAGTATAAAAGACACCTGTCCACAACCTCAAACAGTCACACTCCAAACTCCACTATGGCCAAGACCAAAGAGCTGTCAAAGGACACCAGAAACAAAATTGTAGACCTGCACCAGGCTGGGAAGACTGAATCTGCAATAGGTAAGCAGCTTGGTGTGAAGAAATCAACTGTGGGAGCAATTATTAGAAAATGGAAGACATACAAGACCACTGATAATCTCCCTCGATCTGGGGCTCCACGCAAGATCTCACCCCGTGGGGTCAAAATGATCACAAGAACGGTGAGAAAAAAATCCCAGAACCACACGGGGGGACCTAGTGAATGACCTGCAGAGAGCTGGGACCAAAGTAACAAAGGCTACCATCAGTAACACACTACGCAGCCAGGGACTCAAATCCTGCAGTGCCAGACGTGTCCCCCTGCTTAAGCCAGTACATGTCCAGGCCCGTCTGAAGTTTGCTAGAGAGCATTTGGATGATCCAGAAGAGGATTGGGAGAATGTCATATGGTCAGATGAAATCAAAATAGAACTTTTTGGTAAAAACTCAACTTGTCGTGTTTGGAGGAGAAAGAATGCTGAGTTGCATCCAAAGAACACCATGCCTACTGTGAAGCATGGGGTTGGAAACATCATGCTTTGGGGCTGTTTTTCTGCAAAGGGACCAGGACGACTGATCCTTGTAAAGGAAAGAATGAATGGGGCCATGTATCATGAGATTTTGAGTGAAAACCTCCTTCCATCAGCAAGGGCACTGAAGATGAAACGTGGCTGGGTCTTTCAGCATGACAATGATCCCAAACACACCGCCCGGGCAACGAAGGAGTGGCTTTGTAAGAAGCATTTCAAGGTCCTGGAGTGGCCTAGCCAGTCTCCAGATCTTAACCCCATAGAAAATCTTTGGAGGGAGTTGAAAGTCCGTGTTGCCCAGCGACAGCCCCAAAACATCACTGCTCTAGAGGAGATCTGCATGGAGGAATGGGCCAAAATACCAGCGACAGTGTGTGAAAAACTTGTGAAGACTTACAGAAAACGTTTGACCTCTGTCATTTGCCAACAAAGGGTATATAACAAAGTATTGAGATGAACTTTTGTTATTGACCAAATACTTATTTTCCACCATAATTTGCAAATGAATTCTTTAAAAATCAGACAATATGATTTTCTGGATTTTTTTTTCTCATTCTGTCTCTCATAGTTGAGGTATACCTATGATGAAAATTACAGGCCTCTCTCATCTTTTTAAGTGGGAGAACTTGCACAATTGGTGACTGACTAAATACTTTTTTGCCCCACTGTATGTATGTATGTATGTATGTGTATGTATTTAAAGCATGCTGAGTTATGTAAGTGCTTGAACATCATGGCATGCTGAACAGCAGCGGATACCATCAATGTGCTTTTTATCACAAAAGCCAAAACAATTAGGAAAAGTGAAAAAGTGCCTTTGAAAAATGATGACACTGGCTTTGTGCTGACAAAGTGTTTTCCATGTTTATAAAATATACTGTCCATGCTTTATGATGATATCAGAATATAATGTAATAAGTTACTAATTTATATAAAATAACTAGATTTCATTTTCATTTTGTTTTTTCTTTAATTAACCCAAGCTAGACAAATTACATACAGGAAGTCAGTAAGTTATGTAATATTATATATTATATAAAAATACACTTGAAGCCAGTTGCACTCGCTAAATGTACGCTGTCTCATGGCCTAGTTTTGTCACAAATGGCCACTATATTCGAGTTTACAATGCACAAAAATATGAATTTCTGAAAAACATGAATTGACATATTGATCTCTGATGTGTCCCAGGAGTTTCAGTAGTTAGACACAGTTAACATATCTAACTAGTCAGCGATATCATTCTCAAAATAGGGCAACTTTCTGACCAGCTAAAAATCATGTCCACATTTAGACTGATGGGTTCATATTATATTTGAAAATTCTATGTGAAATTATTTTTTTAATGAATAAATATCCAGTATTTTTTTTCTTTAATGTGGTGTCATTACTTTTTAAGTCATCAGGTAATTCATTGTCATCGGTGTCCTAAGCATGGCTGTTACACCAGTTACAGATTTTCATTGAAGATGTATTTTCCAAGGGCTGCATGGTGGTGTAGTGGTTAGCACTGTTGCGTCACAGCAAGAAGGTTCTGGGTTCGAGCCCAGTGGCCGACGAGGGCCTTTCTGTGTGGAGTTTGCATGTTCTCCCCGTGTATGCGTGGGTTTCCTCCGGGTGCTCTGGTTTCCCCCAAAGACATGCAGGTTAGGCTAATTGGTGGCTCTAAATTGACTGTAGGTGTGAGTGTGAATGGTTGTTTGTCTCTATGTATCAGCCCTGCGATGATCTTGCGACTTGTCCAGGGTGTACCCTGTCTCTTGCCCATAGTCAGCTGGGATAGGCTCCAGCTTGCCTGCGACCCTGCATAGGATTAGTGGCCACAGATAATGGATGGATATACAGTGGTGCTTGAAAGTTTGTGAATCCTTTAGAATTTTCTATTTTTCTGCATAAATATGATTGAAAACAACATCAGATTTTCACACAAGTCCTAAAAGTAGATAAGGAGAACCCAGTTAAACAAATGAGACAAAAATATTATACTTGGTCATTTATTTATTGAGGAAAATGATCCAATATTACATATCTGTGAGTGGCAAAAGTATGTGAACCTTTGCTTTCAGTATCTGGTGTGACCCCCTTGTGCAGCAATAACTGCAACTAAATGTTTCCAGTAACTGTTGATCAGTCCTACACACTGGCTTGGAGGAATTTTAGCCCATTCCTCCATACAGAACAGCTTCAACTCTGGGATGTTGGTAGATTTCCTCACATGAACTGCTCGTTTCAGGTCCTTCAACATTTCCATTGGATTAAGGTCAGGATTTTGACTTGGCCATTCCAAAACATAAACTTTATTCTTCTATAACCATTCTTTGGTAGAAAGACTTGTGTGCTTAGGGTTGTTGTCTTGCTGCATGACCCACCTTCTCTTGAGATTCAGTTCATGGACAGATGTCCTGAAATTTTCCTTTAGAATTCGCTGGTATAATTCAGAATTCATTGTTCCATCAATGATGGCAAGCCATCCTGGCCCAGATGCTGCAAAACAGGCCCAAACCATGATACCACCACCACCATGTTTCACAGATGGGATAAGGTTATTATGCTGGAATGCAGTGTTTTCCTTTCTCCAAACATAACACTTCTCATTTAAACCAAAAAGTTCTATTTTGGTCTCATCCAGCCATAAAAATTTTTTCCAATAGCCTTCTGGCTTGTCCATGTGATCTTTAGCAAACTGCAGACAAACAGCAATGCTCTTTTTGGAGAGCAGTGGCTTTCTCCTTGCAACCCTGCCATGCACACCATTGTTGTTCAGTGTTCTCTTGATGATGGACTCATGAAAATTAACATTAGCCAATGTGAGAGAGGCCTTCAGTTACCCTGGGGTCCTTTGTGACCTTGCCGACTATTACACGCCTTGCTCTTGGAGTGATCTCTGTTGGTCGACCACCCCTGGGGAGGGTAACAATGGTCATGAATTCCCTCCATTTGTACACAATTTGTCTGACTGTGGATTGGTGAAGTCCAAACTCTTTAGAGATGGTTTTGTAACTTTTTCCAGCCTGATGATCAACAACACTTTTTCTGAGGTCCTTAGAAATCTCCTTTGTTCGTGCCATGATACACTTCCACAAACATGTGTTGTGAAGATCAGACTTTGATATATCCCTGCTCTTTAAATAAAACAGGGTGCTCACTCACACCTGATTGTCATCCCATTGATTGAAAACACCTGACTCTAATTTCACCTTCAAATTAACTGCTAATCCAAGAGGTTCACATACTTTTGCCACTCACAGATATGTAATATTGGATCATTTTCCTCAATAAATAAATGACCAAGTATAATATTTTTGTCTCATTTGTTTAACTGGTTTCTCTTTACTTTTAGGACTTGTGTGAAAATCTGAAGATGTTTTAGATCATATTTATGCAGGAATATAGAAAATTCTAAAGGGTTCACAAACTTTCAAAACATCACTGTATTTTCCAAGGTGATATCACCAAGCAGCATCTCAAAGCAGACATCATATCATTAATCACACCAGCATCAGCCAATGATTCTCTTCAATCTTTTTTTTTTTTCTCTCAGTAAAAATGATTTAATTTTCCAAGAAAAGTGTAAGATGTAACACTAATGACATTGTGGCAGCGGGGGCGTGGTCTAGCATCGGTCTGTGACAGGAGGGCAGAGTCAGGGAAGGTAAGTGGCAGAATCACTACACCTGTCGTTAATTAATGTGTTTTTGGGTGTCTTCCCAGTGACCGCGCCCTATTTAAGGAGAGAGAGCGAGAGCAGAGGGAGCTCTCTCCACAACCAGACGGCTGATGTGTGTGCGTGTGTCTGAGTGTGTGGGAATAGATATAAACGCTGAAAAGCTGAATAAAAGAGAGTTTTGTGAAATCAGTTCTGTCCTGCCATCCTTCTGTGCTCCACCCATCTACACGAACTGCTACAGTGGTGCTGAAACCCGGGACGAGCACAGAAGACAACAGCCCCATGGAGTCCTCCACCTTCGCCGACCTGATCCACGCCCTCGCCATGGCCCAACAGAGCCAGCACCAGGCGCTGCTCACCCTCCGAAAGGAGCAAGAACAACGGTTTGAGGCCCTGGTGCTGGCGCAACAGGAAGATCGTCGGGCATTCCGGCACCTCCTCGCGTCGGCGGGGTCCACCATCTCCACCGCCGCGGGCCCCCCCCCCACCCTCACGAAGATGGGCCCGCAGGACGACCCCGAGGCATTCTTCACACTCTTTGAGCAGGTAGCAGAGACCTCGGGGTGGCCGGTGGAACAGCGCGCGGCACGCCTCCTCCCCCTGCTAATGGAAGAGGCGCAGCTGGCCGCGCTACAGCTCCCCGCCGACCACCGGCTGGCCTACGCGGACCTTCGCCGGGCCGTCCTCCAGTGGGTGGGACACACCCCGGAGCAACAACATCAGCGTTTCCGCGCTCTGCGCTTCGAGGAAGTCGGCCGGCCGTTCGCGTTTGGCCAGCAACTCCGGGACGCCTGCTGGCAGTGGTTGAGGGCTGACAGCTGTGACACCAAGGGACTCATCGACCAGGTGGTACTGAAACAGTTCATCGCGCGTTTACCAGTGGGAACTGCAGAGTGGGTCCAGTGCTACCGCCTGGCATCACTGGATCAGGCAATCGAGCTGGCGGAGGATCATCTGGCGGTTGTCCCGACGGCAGGACAGCAGACGACCTCTTCTCTTCTCTCCTCTCTCTCTCCCCTCCTCCTGTGTCTTCTCCTCACCCCATTCCCCCACCGCGGAGGCTGGGGCCGGCGCCACCTCAGCCGGCCCGCCGCACCCGCGGTGCCCTTCCGTGTCTCCCTTCTGTGTCTGTTTCTCCCCCCTTCAGGTGAGTGAGCCCCAGAGCACTAGTGCAGAGAGGAAGCCCAGGCCGGTTTGCTGGCGCTGCGGGGAACCGGGCCACCTCCAACAGCAGTGCTCGGTAATGGAGGTGGGCGCGGTGGTTCGGATCCCCAATGCGCCAGGAGCCACCCTCGATCGGGCCGGAGCATATCGCATACCAGTGAGTATCCAAGGGGATACATATCAGGCGTTGGTGGATTCTGGCTGTAATCAGACCTCAATCCACCAAAGCCTGGTGCAAGACGAGGCAGTGGGGGGAGCACAATTGGTGAAGGTGTTGTGTGTGCACGGGGATGTTCACAACTACCCTTTAGTGTCAGTCCACATTTTTTTCCGAGGGGAAAAATTTATAGTGAAGGCGGCGGTTAATCCTTGCCTTACCCACTCTTTAATTTTGGGGACTGATTGGCCGGGATTTTGGGATTTAATGATACCCTTAGTGAAGAGTGGGTCCTGCCATTTGACAGGGGGAGGTCCTGGTGTCGCTTTGGTGGGAGCAGCTGTCACAGAGCCATCTACGTCATCTCCGCGTCAGAGTGAGGAGCCACCGGTCCCTCATCTCTCTATTGGGGAATCCCTTGCAGATTTCCCATTAGAGCAATCGCGAGACGAGACTCTGCAGCATGCGTTTGACCAAGTGAGAGTAATCGATGGTCAAACGCTCCAGCCGAACGCCACCCCGTCCTTCCCCTACTTTGCGATTATGAAGGATAGATTATACCGAGTGATGCAGGACACTCAAACTAAAGAGCGAGTCACGCAGCTTTTAATTCCGAAGAGCCGCCAGGAATTGGTATTCCAGGTAGCTCACTTTAATCCCATGGCTGGACACTTAGGGCAGGATAAAACACTAGCCCGAATAATGGCCCGATTCTATTGGCCGGGGATTCGCGGCGATGTCCGTAGGTGGTGTACGGCATGCCGCGAATGCCAGTTAGTAAATCCAGCGGCCATTCCAAAAGCGCCTTTGCGCCCTCTGCTGTTAATCGAGACCCTGTTCGAAAGAATTGGGATGGATCTCGTCGGGCCATTAGATTGGTCAACACGAGGGTACCGCTTTATATTAGTTCTAGTGGACTATGCAACGCGATACCCGGAAGCAGTGCCTCTTCGCAATATCTCAGCACACAGTATTGCGGAGGCACTCTTCCGCGTCATCTCCCGAGTTGGAATCCCGAAAGAGATTCTGACTGATCAAGGCACCTCGTTTATGTCACGAACACTGAACGAACTGTATGGGTTATTAGGTATTAAGCCGATCCGCACCAGCGTGTATCACCCACAAACGGACGGTTTAGTGGAACGGTTTAATCGCACCCTTAAAAACATAATTAAAAAATTTGTAAGTGAGGACGCGTGTAACTGGGATAAATGGCTCGAACCCTTGCTCTTTGCAGTGCGAGAGGTCCCCCAAGCCTCCATGGGGTTCTCCCCGTTTGAATTATTATATGGGCGTAAGCCGCGCGGCATTTTAGATGTGCTGCGAGAAAATTGGGAGGAGGGACCTTCACCAAGCAAAAATGAAATTCAATACATTATTGACCTGCACGCAAAACTCCACACACTCACACACCTAACCCAGGAGAATTTGCGGCAGGCCCAAGAACGGCAAACCCACCTGTACGACAAGGGTACGTGCCTTAGAGAGTTCGCACCGGGAGATAAAGTACTCGTACTGTTGCCCACATCGAGCTCTAAATTAGTCGCCAAGTGGCAAGTACCCTTTGAGGTCACACGGCGAGTCGGGGACGTCGACTATGAGGTGAAGCGAACGGACAGGGGTGGGGCGCTACAGATTTACCACCTCAACCTACTCAAACTCTGGAACGAGGAGGTCCCCGTGGCGTTGGTGTCGGTGGTTCCGGAGAAGGCGGAGCTGGGGCCGGAGGTTCAAAAAGGAACATTAGCATCACGTCCCTCTCCAGCCCCCTGTGGAGACCACCTCTCCCCGACCCAACTCGCGGAGGTTGCCCAGTTGCAGACCGAGTTTTCGGATGTGTTCTCGCCCCTGCCTGGCCACACTAACCTCATAGAGCACCACATTGAGACGCCCCCGGGGGTGGTAGTGCGTAGCCGCCCTTACAGGTTACCCGAACACAAGAAAAAGGTGGTTCGGGAAGAACTCGAGGCCATGCTCGAAATGGGCATCGTCGAGGAGTCCCACAGTGACTGGAGCAGCCCGGTGGTCTTGGTACCCAAGGCTGACGGGTCGGTCCGGTTCTGTGTAGACTATAGAAAAGTCAACGCGGTGTCTAAATTCGATGCGTACCCAATGCCTCGTATTGATGAGTTGCTCGATCGGCGAGGCATGGCTCGTTTTTACTCGACACTGGATTTAACAAAGGGTTATTGGCAGATCCCCTTGACTCCATTATCCTGAGAAAAAACGGCCTTTTCCACACCGTTCGGCTTACACCAATTCATCACACTTCCTTTTGGGCTGTTTGGGGTGCCCGCTACGCTTCAGCGGCTGATGGACAAGGTCCTCCGCCCCCACGCCACCTATGCGGCCGCGTACCTAGATGATATCATTATTTATAGTAATGACTGGCCACGGCACCTACAACATCTGAGGGCCGTCCTTAGGTCGCTGAGGCGGGCGGGTCTCACAGCCAACCCAAAGAAGTGTGCGATTGGGCGGGTGGAAGTACAGTATCTGGGCTTCCACTTGGGCAATGGGCAGGTGCGTCCCCAGATTAACAAGACTGCAGTGATTGCGGCCTGCCCGAGGCCCAAGACCAAAAAGGGGGTGAGACAGTTCCTGGGGCTGGCTGGCTATTATTGTAGGTTTATAGCTAATTATTCGGACGTCACCAGCCCGCTGACTGATCTGACTAAAAAGGGGGCACCAGACCCAGTCCAGTGGACGAAGCAATGCCAGCGGGCTTTCTCTAAGGTAAAGGCTGCACTGTGTGGGGGGCCACTTTTACACTCCCCTGACTTTTCTCTCCCCTTTATGTTGCAGACGGATGCATCGGACAGAGGGCTGGGGGCCGTTTTGTCTCAGCAGGTGGAGGAGAGGATCGCCCAGTCTTATACATTAGTCGGAAGCTGTCGGTGTGTGAGGGGCGCTACAGTACAATCGAGAAGGAGTGCCTGGCGATCAAGTGGGCGGTCCTCGCCCTCCAGTACTACCTGCTGGGATGCCCTTTCACCCTCTGTTCGGACCACGCGCCCCTCCAGTGGCTCCACCGCATGAAGGATGCCAACGCGCGGATCACCCGTTGGTATCTGGCACTCCAACCCTTTAACTTCAAGGTGATCCACAGGCCGGGGGCGCAGATGGTCGTGGCGGACTTCCTCTCCCGTTGGGGGGGGGGGGGGGGGGAGTCGGCTGCAGGCCGGACGGCTGCCCGGCCTGAGTCGGGCGGTGGGGGTATGTGGCAGCGGGGGCGTGGTCTAGCATCGGTCTGTGACAGGAGGGCGGAGTCAGGGAAGGTAAGTGGCAGAATCACTACACCTGTCGTTAATTAATGTGTTTGTGTGTCTTCCCAGTGACCGCGCCCTATTTAAGGAGAGAGAGCGAGAGCAGAGGGAGCTCTCTCCACAACCAGACGGCTGATGTGTGTGCGCGTGTCTGAGTGTGTGGGAATAGATATAAACGCTGAAAAGCTGAATAAAAGAGATTTTTGTGAAATCAGTTCTGTCCTGCTGTCCTTCTGTGCTCCACCCACCTACACAAACTGCTACAGACACATTTTTCAATTCTCCAAAAGAAAGATAATTTATAATTAAATGAATCAGAGTGGAGACGGTGATAGTTGAAATGGTTGAAATGGTCATCTGTTCCTATGAACTTTGAGCCTTCAAAAGGCAAGTTTTTGAAAGTTATTGCTTCATAAATGTATTTTATTTTGCTAAGTTACACATTAGAAGTCATACTTATGTATGGAAGTGCAAAAGTCTGTAAAGCAGGACAACTGACTTGTGGGAGGAGTTTTCCAAAGATAATTACTTACAAAGAAAATTTGAAGGGGCGGCACGGTGGTGTAGTGGTTAGCGCTGTCGCCTCACAGCAAGAAGGTCCGGGTTCGAGCCCCGTGGCCAGCGAGGACCTTCCTGTGTGGAGTTTGCATGTTCTCCCCGTGTCCGCGTGGGTTTCCTCCGGGTGCTCCAGTTTCCCCCACAGTCCAAAGACATGCAGGTTAGGTTAACTGGTGACTCTAAATTGACCGTAGGTGTGAATGTGAGTGTGAATGGTTGTCTGTGTCTATGTGTCAGCCCTGTGATGACCTGGCAACTTGACCAGGGTGTACCCCGCCTTTCGCCCGTCGTCAGCTGGGATAGGCTCCAGCTTGCCTGTGACCCTGTTGAAGGATAAAGCGGCTAGAGATAATGAGATGAGATGAGAAAATTTGAAGAAGAAAAAAAGTACAGAATAATATAGTGCAAACCTTTTTTTTTTTAATGACCAAAAAATGAAAGGATGGGTCTGTCATGATATGCTGTTTGTTAGCTGAGTACCTTAAAGGTCATATGCAACGGTCGGAGGTGAAACGTAGAATATCAACTTTATTGTCTAGAAGAACGACCCAAAAAGTGAATTCAATCTTTCTGGTGTCTAATTTGGACCCTAAAATTGAATAAAATGCTTAAAATATACTGTTTTGCCCAATTTCCGAAGGTTTGTTTACATCTCACTTATGCACACTTTCACCACCAGGGGACCGTCGTCATGACGTCATTTAAGCCAAACAGACTGGGAGCAGCTCTGTGTTTACTTGCGAACCGAGCACACGTTTAGGAGGTTTATTTATTTAACCACTTTCTAAATATACTTTTTTTTTCTGGAGAAAAGCATACAGGGCTAATTTTCATCAATTCAATAATAACATATACCAGGGGTTACCCACTGATGCGCACAGGGGCACACACAATCCCTATAATAGAACATGGATTCATTTATATTGCTAATATAATTTATTGCTAATATTAATACGTGTTATACTATTTATAGCCTACTCTAAACATACAAACAAACATTAATTATGTTAGTCAATAGCATGTTAGCATGCTAGCAGGTAACCATTGCAAATCAACTTCAACTTAGTGGCCAGTTTGTTGAGAATATTTGTGTAAAAACATGCACAGACATATACATTGATCATGTCAGCCATTGTCATGTTAGCAGGCTAGCAGTTAGTATGTTAGCTGTGACTAATCAACTTCAACTTAATGAATACATTATTAGGAACGCGTGTGTCCGTATAAACACGCACATACATTTAGCATCCAAATGGCATGTGAACCATTAGCATGTTAGCATGCCCGCAGGTATCATTTTAGCGGTGACAAATTATCTTCAGCTTAGTGGCCACTTCATTAGGAACACATGCGTTTGGACATACATACACACACAGAGACATTTATCATGTTAGTCAACAGCATGTTAGCATGCTGGCAGGTAGCCATGACAAACTATCCCTTTTCTCTCATTTACACAATGATTGTACAGGATCCCTCAGGATTCTTTACTTGAAAAATTGCAAGCAAAGGTAAAAATGTTGACCTCCAATCTTCTCCTTTTTGCTTGAGCATTGCTGGTCCGTTTCTTCTTTGACTGCTTGCTTTTGTGCTCGAATTTTGTCGAAACAGTGTCAGGTTTGAGCTTCTCTGTCCAACACTGACACCTAAACTCTCCAACAGATGGGGATTCTTCAAAAATGAATCCTCCTCGAAGTGATCAGAGCACAGAGTGGCGTATTTACCCGGCTGCCAACCCTCTCGCTTCACACACACAATCCACTCTCTCCTCCTCTTTTGGAAAATGGTAAAAACTTCTTCCTGAACCCGTCCCATTGTTACAGTTCACTGCACAACAATAAGGCATGTTTTTTTTTTTTTTTAAATTCCCAAAACGCACATCTGTAATCAAGCTGAACGGTAATGAAAATACATGGAAGTGGACTCAACTCAAGTGGTTTGTTTGGCTTATGACGTCATGCGCCGAGTGGTCACGGAAATAGCCAACAGAAATTTGCCATGATTCGCGCTACACTCTAAAAAATGACACCATGTCTGAACTTAAACAATTGAGGTAACAATTTGCATCGGTCTTTTTAAGTATTCCCAACAAAGCAATTATTCAGTTCCGCTGACTCTTTTTTTAAAGTATGCTAAACTTAATTTCAGTTGACTTCTAAAAGCTTAGGTAGGTTGCACGAACTTAATTTTCCAAGTGCCAACTCAATTTGTTAACAAATTACTTAACAAATTTGAAAAAACTTAACAAATTGAGTTGGCACTTGGAAAATTAAGTTCGTGCAACCTACCTAAGCTTTTAGAAGTCAACTGAAATTAAGTTTAGCATACTTTAAAAAAAAAGAGTCAGCGGAACTGAATAATTGCTTTGTTGGGAATACTTAAAAAGACCAATGCAAATTGTTACCTCAGTTGTTTAATTTCAGACATGGTGTAATTTTTAGAGTGTAACTTATTTTAATTATTACTTATTAACAATACTTCTTGGGACCAGAAGAAAATTACAGAGGGTTTTTAAGCATATAAAGTTTCAAATGTGCATAAAATTAAAACCGTTGCCTATGAGCTTTAAGGTGATGATACACGGGGGAACTTTTTGGGCAATGTTGCTGGCAACGGGCAACCAGGTGAGACACAGAGCAACTAATTAGGGCAACAAACAACTGGCAAAAACCACTCAGATGAGAGCAGGTATATTATCAGGGAGACAGACATCGCAAAGATGGACACTGGAACATTTGCATCTGTCACTTTTGTCTTGGCTTCAGCCTTGATTTCGGTCAAGTAAGTATAGCTGCTCTGACAGAGCTCTTGAAAGGCTTTCTTTCTTCTTTAGATCCTGAAGTTCGTACTGTTTCACCCTTGGGTTCCACAAGTAGTTGTGCTCTGTATGTGAATTAGATCAAACAATAAGTTAGACAATCTCTATTACAACTCCCCCCCTCCCAAAAAAAAAATCATGTGTTGCTCATCACTTTTAACTTGATACAAGAGAGCTTATGTTATCCCTACATAGCTAGCAATAACTTTCAGTTAACTATGTTAGCAAAAAACACCACTAGTTAGCTAAATCCTATTCAATCTCTATGGAGCGGTGGTTAGCTTATGGCAGTTTACACTTAGCTGAAAAAAAAAGATGTCTTAATTACCACTTGAGCACATGAAAATAGATGTCTGTTGGTTTTCTAAGCATTTGATGAGGTAAATTCACCATTTTGGGTTTACACACAGTGTTGTAGTCGAGTCACTAAACCTCGAGAATGAGTCCAGTCTCGAGTCCCCAATCTTCAAGTCCAAGTCATTAAAGAAAATTCTGAGTCGAATCCACTATTGATCCGAGTCGAGTCCGAGAGCAAGACTCTAACCGCACCATTTGACGGTGGCTGTTTCAGCGCCATTAACATTAGTTTGTTCCTGAACATGACGTATGAACAGGTGAATGTGCTTCTCTTTGTCAGGGAGTGTGAAGTATTCTGTCAGAGATGGTTTGGAAACGGACGTACAGTGGTGTTTGAAAGTTTGTGAACCCTTTATAATTTTCTATATTTCTGCATAAATATGACCAAAAACATCATCAGATTTTCACACAAGTCCGATAAGTAGATAAAGAGAACCCAGTTAAACAAATGAGACAAAAATATTTTACTTGGTCATTTATTTATTGAGGAAAATGATCCAATATTACATATCTGTGAGTGGCAAAAGTATGTGAACCTTTGCTTTCAGTATCTAGTGTGACCCCCTTGCGCAGCAATAACTGCAACTAAACGTTTCTGGTAACTGTTGATCAGTCCTGCACACTGGCTTGGAGGAATTTTAGCCCATTCCTCCATACAGAACAGCTTCAACTCTGGGATGTTGGTGGGTTTCCTCACATGAACTGCTCGCTTCAGGTCCTTCCACAACATTTCAATTGGATTAAGGTCAGGACTTTGACTTGGCCATTCCAAAACATTAACTTTATTCTTCTTTAACCATTCTTTGGTAGAATGACTTGTGTGCTTAGGGTCATTGTTTTAATGCATGACCCACCTTCTCTTGAGATTCAGTTCATGGACAGATGTCCTGAAATTTTCCTTTAGAATTCGCTGGTATAATTCAGAATTCATTGTTCCATCAATGATGGCAAGCTGTCCTGGCCCAGATGTAGCAATACAGGCCCAAACCCTGATACTACCACCACCATGTTTCACAGATGGGATAAGGTTCTTATGCTGGAATGCAGTGTTTTCCTTTCTCCAAACATAATGCTTCTCATTTAAACCAAAAAGTTCTATTTTGGTCTCATCCGTCCACAAAACATTTTTTCCAATAGCCTTCTGGCTTGTCCACATGATCTTTAGCAAACTGCAGATGAGCAGCAATGTTCTTTTTGGAGAGCAGTGGCTTTCTCCTTGCAACCCTGCCATGTGCACCATTGTTGTTCAGTGTTCTCCTGATGGTGGACTCATGAACATTAACATTAGCCAATGTGAGAGAGATCTTCTGTAGCTTAGAAGTTACCCTGGGGTCCTTTGTGACCTTGCCAACTATTACATGCCTTGCTCTTGGAGTGATCTTTGTTGGTCGACGACTCCTGAGGAGGGTAACAATGGTCATGAATTTCCTCCATTTGTGCACAATCTGTCTGACTGTGGATTGGTGGAGTCCAAACTCTTTAGAGATGGTTTTGTAACCTTTTCCAGCCTGATGAGCATCAACAATTCTTTTTCTGAGCTCTTCAGAAATCTCCTTTGTTCGTGCCATGATACACTTCCACAAACGTGTTGTGACGATCAGACTTTGATAGATCCCTGTTCTTTAAATAAAACAGGGTGCCCACTCACACCTGATTGTCATCCCATTGATTGAAAACACCTGACTCTAATTTCACCTTCAAATTAACTGCTAATCCTAGAGGTTCACATACTTTTGCCACTCACAGATATGTAATATTGGATAATTTTCCTCAATAAATAAATGACCAAGTATAATATTTTTGTCTCATTTGTTTAACTGGGTTCTCTTTATCTACTTTTAGGACTTGTGTGAAAATTTGATGATGTTTTGGGTCATATTTATGCAGAAATATAGAAAATTCTAAAGGGTTCACAAATTTTCAAGCACCACTGTAATTGCAGAAGGTCTGTTTGTTAATACAAGTGAAGATGGTAAACAATCCAGAATGGCAGCCAAAATCATAAAATGGTGAAACGGGCAATAGGTTGAGCGCAGCACAAACAGGCTATCATAGACTCGGCAGAATCAAAGACCAGAAACAGGAAATCAGGGATCAGGAAACCAAACATGGAAATAAGGCTCAGTAATGTGTCAGCAATGCAGCTCAATACTTCGCAAAGTAAGTGTGTTTTCACAGTTTTTATATCCGGTCCTAGTCGTTTATGGCGCAAAAGTCCGCTTGGCACGTGCACTGTCCAGAGCATGCCCAAGAGTCTATCTGATGTACACGCCAAGGTGCAAAGGTGTGACACTCTTGCGTGAAATTAGTACAAAAATGAATGTATATATAAATATCTTATGCCAAATTATTATGGCATGTGACAAAAAATAAAGAAAAAATCAGAGTCCTCATGTCCAGTTTACGAGTCTGAATGCAGTTAATGCATGAGTCTGAGTCCAAGTCTGAGTCATCGGTGCTCAAGTCCAAGTCAAGTCATGAGTCCTTAAAATTAGGGCACGAGTCAGACTCGAGTACTACAAGCCTGTTTACACATAACTTACCAGCATAAAAAAACTATAACTTGTCTCGTCGGAGATGTCGCCATCTTTGTTGAAAATTTCCAAAGCTTTCAATTAGCCATGTGATTCACTGCTAGAATTCTGATTGGATGATCTTAAAAAGTTGCCCAAAACGGTCAAAATCATTCAGATAGCAATTATGTTGCCTGATCTCTATGGGAAAGTGTCAGAGCACAATTGCCCCACAACACCGCCCAAAGAGTTACCCTGTGTATCATCACATTTAGATATGCAGTGTTTAGATTTAAAAAGGGAAAACAATCCAAGCAATAATGACATAAGCGTGAGAATGTAAAGATTGAGTTTTAACGGCAGCCTTCACGAGCAACCTTCAAATTTAAGCACCATGATTTCTTTTCCCTCTGCAATGTGTGGATAATTCCTCACCACAATATACAATAATAAGCATAAAACGAGTCATTGCTACAGACTTGAACTCGCTGTCGGTGTCCTCCTCGTGTACAATAAACCAAAAAGCAGACATTAAATGCCTCGGATAGCCTATAAAATGGCTCTGCAGAATGTTCTAACCTCACACACACACACACACACACACACACACACACACACACACAGCAACTTCATATCTCAGAAGCTCCAAACTGTACACTTGGCAGGCACAAAGCTGCAATTTAAGGAGTGGCCTTGGTAAAAACTCTCCAAGCTTGTATAGTGTTCCTGAAAGGCAACATAACAAGACAGACACACACAAAACACACACTCACACACACACAGCACTGCCATGCTGGGCCATAAATGGGTCATATACACTCTGAGGAAATTCACTGGACAGACAGAGGTGGGTCAGATGACCAGGAGATGTTTGACAGTCCAAATCCTGTTGAGAGCAGCGATGAGGATGCAAGCTGTTCAAACACTGGGTAGGGGCTTCCTGTACATTCTTACACACACACACACACACACACACACACACATACACACACAACGGGACAGAATTCATGCCCTGTTGTCCATTGTGTACTATCTAAACTATATCTGTGTGTGTGTGTGTGTGTGTGTGTGTGTGTGTGTGTGTGTGTGTGTGTGAGAGAGAGACATTCAGGATAAACTGCAGCAGGGTGCATTCCTGGCTGTTCCTGATTGTTTGAGAAGTCTGCAATAATAAACCACATACGTTCTTTTTCCTCTCTCTCTCTCTCTCTCTCTCTCTCTCTCACACACACACACACACACACACACACACACACACACACAAATACACTACCATATCTCTCCCCCCATTTCCTCTTGATCATTCCTGGGCACTCAACTGTTTAACATGTTTATTATTCAGACCTGCTCTCTTTATACTGGCTGTAATTCTTTCTCTGTGTGTGTGTGTGTGTGTGTGTGTGTGTGTGTTCATATAGAAACATGAGCATGTAGTAGGCATGCGTAGCTCTTGAGCATATGGCTATCTCTCAGATTTAGGACATAATCTCATTCTTCCTCTTACACATACACACATTCACACATGTTCTCTCTTTCTCTCTCTCTCTGTCTATCACACACACACACACACACACACACACACACACACACACACACACACACCTTCGGAATACAGCGTAGTCGATTAACATTTTTCTCAGCATGTCCAATACAAACTGCTGTGGTTGGAGGAGAGAAAATGTGAGATTATGAACAGCAGCCTGACACACACCTCGGGCACTTTATTCTCCTTCTTACAGAATTACAGAATCTCATCTCTGTGTGTGTGTGTGTGTGTGTGTGTGTGTGTGTGTGTGTGTGTGTGTGTGTGTGTGTCTGACACTGGTGGTATAAACTACAGATGGTAAAGCTCATGTCCAGTGCCACTCCCAGCAGCACGAATGCTGTGAATGTGTGTATGGGGATGCTGTTGACTCATGCTGCCAAAGCAAGGATTACATGTGACCTCTGACCTCCTGGAGGATAACACTGCAGTCCCTGATGTCTCTCTCCATCTCTGTTCCTGCCCTGATCCATCCTGAGACCCTTTCACATTGAAAGCGGTGTATCAGAGGACAGATGCACTTTTATTTTAATCAACAATTCTATCCATTAGAGGTCTGTGCCGTATTGTTTTATTTTAATTCAATTCCCACCCACTGCTGTAAGAATTCTGACTAATCACCTGCTTCCACGGACTCTCCTGACCAATCCCACTTGCTTGTGAAGGAACGTTTGACCAGTCCCACCTGCTCCTGCAGAAGGTTTATATAATCCCACTGTGGCAGCAGGGGCGTGGCCAAGCGTCAGTTTGTGAATAGAGGGTGGGGCCGAGGAAGGTGAGTGGCAAAGTCAATACACCTGCTGTTGATTAACTCTTGTTCTCTCCTGACGAGAACGTGTGTGTGTGTGTGTGTGTGTGTGTGTGTGTGTGTGTGTGTGTGTGTGTGTGAGCAGCGAGTGAGTGAATGAAGCTGAAAAGCAGCAAAATTAGTGAAAATAAAGTGTGTGCGAACATCAGATCCCCCCTGCCATGCTTCAGTATTCCACCCACATCAGGGGCCTAGAACTATAGCTTTTATAATATTACTGTAGTATTACTATTACAACAATAGTAAAACTATAGTTTTCTGGAAATACTATAGTAGTTACTACAGGATCACTATAGATTTATGATCAGCACAATAGTATCACTATTAGAATGATACTAATATTATAGTTATACCAAAGTACTATAGTAGTAACTATAATATTACTATAGTTTTACTATATAGACTGTAATATTAAAGGGGAACTAAAGGCAATTTTTTATGATCAAAATTCTATTTATCACATTTTATTAAATGTAGGAATGCATTTCTGGTACAGTAGCTATTTTGTCACTGCTGTAGCAAGTTATGAGTGTTTGAAATATGCTATGGAATATATCAGTCCATATGTCAAAGCAATGGCCATAAACGAGATTCGTTGAGACCTGTGCGAGACATCATAGGACGGAAGTAAAACGTACAGCGGAAATCAAAGTCACCAACATCTGCCAATGTTCCCTGTGTCCGAAATCACTCACTCATTCACGACTCCCTGCTCCGTATATAGGGAATTACTATATAGAGGACTACGGTAAAATGAAAAAAAAAAAGGCTTTCAGACACTAGTCTGTCGCGCTGTTATTTACGTCATTACTGTCGCACAATTAAAACTTGCCAGATCAGTCGGCTGGTGGGTTTTCAAAATGATAAACACTTGCATGTATTTTTGTGATAAATCCATATTATACTGAGTGTATTTCCGATATTAATAAATACAAAGTACCTGCATCGTTCAGTTTTTTTTAATCAAGGCTGAATACTTTTTCTTTGCTGCTGCCGCCTTTTATTAAATCAAATTTGAGACTTTAAATTTGATTTCTTTCAGCATGACTACAATGCATGATGGGATATATTGCTTTGGTTAGTGACCATGGTTGTACACTAATTTTCATGATGCATTGTGGGATACTTTGAGTGCGCTATATAGGGTGTAAATAATCCTCACTAAGGTTTTGGACAGCACTACAAAATGGCGTCCTCATGATATAGTGCCCTATATAGTGATTAGGGAGTGATTTCAGACAAAGGGGTTGTCAAAAGATGCGCGCGCCCTCTTTCGAATGCTGATGTAATCAAGCTGGAAGTTTTGTTTGTTTGGACAGCAGTCAGGAAAGTTTGAAAAAAGTAGGCAGTAATCGTCATTTAAACTCGTTTTTGTGCAATATTTCATTTGGAAAACAGTTTTCAAAATGGCGGCACTGACACCTGGCTGACACTTCACGTTTCGAAGTCTCGCACAAGTCTCGTGAAGATCGCATGGATAGGCGATGCCTGCTGTGGACCAAATGAACTAAATTCAACACGGCTAAAAACCGAATAGGCCGATAAGTATAATATTTAATTGCAATTAGTTGCCAATACGAGTCACAATATAAGGTTACTAAAACTGAAAACGTTATTGAATAACGTTAATTAAGAAATAAAGCAAGTTTAAAAATGACTTCAGTTCCCCTTTAATATTAGAACTATAGTAGTATTATACTTATTTGGAAATACTATAGGTTGACTATAGTTTGATAACAGGCCAGATATCACCATTACAACCAGAGTAATTATAGTTATTCAGAAATACTACAATAGTTTCTTTCATAGTATTACCACAGTAAATATAGTAAAGTATAGTAATACCAGGGGGCAAAGTATTGTTTTCAGTTATTTATTTATTTATTTATTTATTTTTTGTTCACAATATTACAGGAAAATGGCTGGATCAATCTTCCTGAAACTTTCAGGATAGATGGGCATTGGTCTCAAATAGAATCTCCAACATTTTGAGGGTCATCAGGTCAAGGTCACCAAAAAGGTCAAAATCATTTTTGTTGTGGCTACTGCCTCATATAGAGGCGCTAGCCAGTACGGTACATCATCGTGCTGTAAGAATGTAAGAGTGTAACGATCACGCACTGCGCATGCACATACACGTTCTGATTAAAATGGCTGGTGAATGTACAGTGGTGCGAAAAAGTGTTTGCCCCCTTCCTGATTTCTTATTTTTTTGCTTGTTTGTCACACTTAAATGTTTCAGATCATCAAACAAATTTAAATATTAGACAAAGATAACACAAGTAAACACAAAATGTAGTTTTTAAATGAAGGTTTTTATTATTAAGGGGGAAAAATCCAAACCTACATGACCCTGTGTGAAAAAGTGATTGCCCCCCTGTTAAAACATAAATTAACTGTGGTTTATCACATCTTTGGAAAGCTGAGTTCAATTTCTCTAGCCACACCCAGGCCTGATTACTGCCGCACCTGTTCTCAATCAAGAAATCACTTAAAAAGGACCTGCCTGACAAAGTGAAGTAGACCAAAAGATCCTCAAAACCTAGACATCATGCTGCGATCCAAAGAAATTCAGGAACAAATGAGAAACAAAGTAATTGAGATCTATCAGTCGGGAAAAGGTTATAAAGCCATTTCTAAAGCTTCGGGACTCCAGCAAACCACAGTGAGAGCCATTATCCACAAATGGCAACAACATGGAACAGTGGTGAACCTTCCCAAGAGTGGCCGGCCGACCAAAATTACCCCAAGAGCGCAGCGACGACTCATCCAAGAGGTCACAAAAGACCCCACAACAACATCCAAAGAACTGCAGGCATCGCTTGCCTCAGTTAAGGTCAGTGTTCATGACTCCACCATAAGAAAGAGACCAGGCAAAAATGGCCTGCATGGCAGAGTTCCAAGATGAAAACCACTGCTGAGCAAAAAGAACAAAGGCTTGTCTCAGTTTTGCCAGAAAACATCTTGATGAGCCCCAAGACTTTTGGGAAAATACTCTGTGGACTGACGAGACAAAAGTTGAACTTTTTGGAAGGTGTATGTCCCATTACATCTGGCGTAAAAGTAACACAGCATTTCAGAAAAGAAACATCATACCAACAGTAAAATATGGTGGTGGTAGTGTGATGGTCTGGGGCTGTTTTGCTGCTTCAGGACCTGGAAGACTTGCTGTGGTAAATGGAACCATGAATTCTGCTGTCTACCAAAAAATCCTGAAGGAGAATGTCCGGCCACCTGTTCGTGACCTCAAGCTGAGGCGCACTTGGGTTCTGCAGCAGGACAATGATCCAAAACACACCAGCAAGTCCACCTCTGAATGGCTTAAGAAAAACAAAATCAAGACTTTGGAGTGGCCTAGTCAAAGTCTGGACCTGAATCCGATTGAGATGCTGTGGCATGACCTTAAAAAGGCGGTTCATGCTTGAAAACCCTCCAATGTGGCTGAATTACAACAAATCTGCAAAGATGAGTGGGCCAAAATTCCTCCACAGCGCAGTAAAAGACTCATTGCCAGTTATCGCAAACACTTGATTGCAGTTATTGCTGCTAAGCGTGGCCCAACCAGTTATTAGATTTACAGGACAATCACTTTTTCACACAGGATCATGTAGGTTTGGATTTTTTTTTAATAAAATATATAAATAATAAATTTATTGGGGTAATAATAGATGATAGAATTAATTGGAAATCACATATAAAATACATACTAATTAAACTATCAAGAAGCATATCTGTGTTGAGTATAGCTAAGCACTTCCTGGACTATAATTCACTCTGCATTCTTTACTGTTCTCTGGTTTTGCCGTACTTAAATTACTGCTCAGTGGTGTGCGGAAATACGTGTAAATGTACACTTCATGCAATAACTATACTTCAAAAAAGAGCTATAAGAATAATACTTAGTGCTGGTTTCCGAGATCATACTAATTCACTATTCTTAAATTCAAAATGTTTAAAATTCAGTGATATTGCAGAATATAAAACTGCCTTAAAAATGTACAAAGTAAGGAATTATAAAGTACCAAGGAATATCCAAACAATGTTCTCAGATAGAGAGGGGGGCTATAATTTTAGGGGGAAATTGAAATTTAAAATTCGCAGTGCTAGGACAACATTAAAAATGTTCAGTATTTCAATTTGTGGAGTAAAGCTATGGAACAGTTTGAATGTGGAGCTCATGAAATGTACAACTATAAACCAGTTCAAAAAAAGGTATAAGGAACAGATCTTTATGAGGTATAGGGAGGAGGAATTACAATAACATGCTATTGATAATATAAGTGTATATATACAATTTTATATATATATATATATATATATATATATATATATATATATATATATATATATATATAAATAATTGTATATAATATATAAGCATAATATGCATAATTACGATATGGGTGTCTGTGTACGTAGAGATGTGTATAGTTATAGGTATATGTGTATATGTATGTACTATATGTATTGAATGTGTGTATATATGTATTACATAAGTATCTGTATATATGATTTGGTTGATATTATACCATGTTGGTATGTCTTGGTATGTTTTCTTTTTTGTTTGTTGCTTTTGTTTTCTTTTGTATATATAGTTTATTATGGCAGAAAGTGATGTTTGATTAGCGGTGGTATATAGGGTTAGGATTTGATAAGTTATTTACTTCTTCCTAATCCTTTCTGAACATTATTATGTTACTGCCTTGTGGCTATGCTATTCTGTTTGTTTATGACGATGTTTTGATTATTGCATTTTTTATTTTTATTTTTGTTTTTTTTGTTTTTATATCTTCTTTACTGTTCAGAATAAAGCAATCAATCAATCAATGATCTGAAACATTTAAGTGTGACAAACATGCAAAAAAATAAGAAATCAGGAAGGGGCAAACACTTTTTCACACCATTGTATATAATTCAGTTCATCATTCGAAATAAATGGACTAGACTAAAGAAATCGCTTTCAGACATGTTTATGCTTATTACAGAGGGAAAGTGCGTTCCACTGAGCTCTAGCGCCGGGCCTTTTCTTGGAAATAAGAGTTTGGGTCATGGCGACAGCATGTGTATGTCAGCCTCGGTTCGGAGGTTTCAGTTTCGAAAACTGTAAGAGGTAAGAGTAGAATAATATAAAGTACAGACACTTGGTATATTTTACTTCTGTGATTTTTAAAATTGTTCATTTTTGGATTACGCTTCATTTCTGTGGCAACTGCCTCATAGAGTAAATATATATGCTCTATTTACTGTATGGACATGGTATCAGAAAACAATCATATTTATAAGCAGAAGCCACATGGATCCATACAGGTAGGGTACCTATTTTTTTTCGCAATATCTTCCTTCATATTCATCATAAGTGCTAACGGGCGAGGTTTGTTTTGCCTGGCAACACTTGTTAAGACATACTTTATTTTATTTACTTCCATATGGTACAAAGTACAAGTTGTAAAATACACATCACAATATCATGTATTACAAAATTTGTAAAATATATAGTTGATGTAACTCTTTCCCAGTCCCAAACTTGACTTTATCAGATGGCCAAACCTCTACACAGGGAAAACTTTTGTATAAGGGATAGAATAGAATGCTCGTTTGTATATTAATACATTATTCAGTTGATGGAAATAGAAAGTACAACCTGATATGACCATATACAATGGTGCTTGAAAGTTTGTGGAGCCTTTAGAATTTTCTTTATTTTTGCATAAATATGACCTAAAACATCATCAGATTTTCATAAAAGTCCTAGAAGTAGATAAAGAGAACCCAGTTAAACAAATGAGACAAAAATATTATACTTGGTCATTTATTTATTGAGGACAATGATCCAATATTACATATCTGTGAGTGGCAAAAGTATGTGAACCTCAGAAAAAGTGTTGTTGATGATCATCAGGCTAGAAAAGGTTACAAAACCATCTCTAAAGAGTTTGGACTCCACCAATCCACAGTCAGACAGATTGTGTACAAATGGAGGAAATTCAAGACCATTGTTACCCTCCCCAGGAGTGGTTGACCAACAAAGATCACTCCAAGAGCAAGGCGTGTAATAGTCGGCGAGGTCATAAAGGACCCCAGGGTAACTTCTAAGCAACTGAAGGCCTCTCTCACATTGGCTAATGTTAATGTCCATGAGTCCACCATCAGGAGAACACTGAACAACAATGGTGTGCATGGCAGGGTTGCAAGGAGAAAGCCACTGCTCTCCAAAAAGAACATTGCTGCTCGTCTGCAGTTTATAATATTACTATGGTATATGACAATAGTACTTTTTCATAAAGACTGTTTTGAGTATTTCAGAAATTGCTGATCTCCATCTGGGCCAGGATGGCTTGCCATCATTGATGGAACAATGAATTCTGAATTATACCAGCGAATTCTAAAGGAAAATGTCAGGACATCTGTCCATTAACTGAATCTCAAGAGAAGCTGGGTCATGTAGCAAGACAATGACTCTAAGCACACAAGTCGTTCTATCAAGGAATGGTTAAAGAAGAATAAAGATAAAGTTTTGGAATGGCCAAGTGAAAGTCCTGACCTTAATCCAATGGAAATGTTGTGGAAGGACCTGAAGCGAGCAGTTCATGTGAGGAAACCCAACAACATCTCAGAGTTGAAGCTGTTCTGTACGGAGGAATAGGCTAAAATTCCTCCAAGCCGGTGTGCAGGACTGATCAACAGTTACCAGAAATGTTTAGTTGCAGTTATTGCTGCACAAGGGGGTCACACCAGATACTGAAAGCAAAGGTTTACATACTTTTGCCACTCACAGAAATTATAGATCATTTTCCTCAATAAATAAATGACCAAGTATAATTTTTTTTGTCTCATTTGTTTAACTGGGTTCTCTTTATCTACTTTTAGGACTTGTGTGAAAATCTGATGATGTTTTAGGTCAAATTTATGCAGAACTATAGAAAATTCTAATGGGTTCACAAACATTCAAGCACCACTGTATGCTAGAGGGCGCTACTTATAAGTAGGCTAGATGGCGCTGCTATCGCATGGTTGTGGAAAGTATCCGAGATCCTGGGATCCATGTACCATGTGACTTGCAAGTCTACTGAGCCAGAATACGCATTCATCATTTGGAAAAAAAACAAAAAAACAGTTGGATTTAGAGCTTCGCAGCAATAAAACTTGCCATGTCTAAGCTCTTCGTGCTTTATGACTTTGCAGATAATACAGTCGAAGTGGATGATGTCTCCTTGATTGAAAAGTATGACCCACAGGTGAACTATGTAAGGAAAGGAGTCATCGTTCTTTGTGCAGAGTTCAAGAAGATGAAGAAGCTACTGGATAAAGCTCTGCTGGAAGAATCCTGCCCTTATGAAAAAGTACTATCATACCATAGTAATATCATAGTACTCATGACTATAGTATTTTTGTGGTATTTTTGTCACTATAATACTATGCCAGGGTGGCACGGTGGTGTGGTGGTTAGCGCTGTCACCTCACAGCAAGAAGGTCCAGGTTTGAGCCCCATGGCCAGTGAGGGACTTTCTGTGCGGAGTTTGCATGTTCTCCCTGTGGCCGCGTGGGTTTCCTCCAGGTGCTCTGGTTTCCCCCACAGTCCAAAGACATGCAGGTAACGTAGGTTAACTGGTGACTCTAAATTGACCGTAGGTGTGAATGGTTGTCTGTGTCTATGTGTCAGCCCTGTGATGACCTGGCGACTTGTCCTGGGTGTACCCCGCCTTTCACCCTTAGTCAGCTGGGATAGGCTCCAGCTTGCCTGCGACCCTGTAGAACAGGATAAAGCGGCTAGAGATACTGAGATGAGATACTATGCCATACAATAGTAATACAATTGTTTTTAAGACTATAGTTAATACTATAGTTTTCTTGACTATAGCAATACTATACCATCAGGATATTATAGTCTGGAGAACTATAGTAGTACTATTGCAAGCTGTAGTATTACTATAGTCTAGCGAACTACTGGATAACTATAGTTTTACTTTCGAACAAGTACTATAGTATTACCATTGTCTAGATAACTACAGTATTACTATAATCTAGAGAACTATGGTGTTACTATTACTTGGATAACTATGGTGTTACTATAGTCTGGAGAACTATAGTCTTAAAAACAATAGTATCACTATGGCATAGAACTATAATGACAAAAAATACCACCAAAATACTATAGTCATGAGTACTACAACATTACTATGGCATATGACTATAGTAGTTTTTCATAAGGGGAAGTTTGACCAATCCATTGAAAAAAAAAAAAATCCCATCTGCTCCTGCAGAAAGTTTGCCCAATCCCACTCATTCTTGCAGGAATTTTAACTAATCCCACCTAGTTCTGAAGAAAGTTTAATCAATCCCATCTGCTCCTCAATAATGTTTTACTAATCCTGATCACTCTTGCAGAAAGTTTGACAAATCCCACCTGCTCCAGAAGAAGGTTGAACTAATCCCACTCACCCTTGCATGAAGTTTTATGATCCCATCTGCTCCAGAAGAAAGTTAGACTAATCCCACTAAATTTTTAATTCAATTTGACCAACCCCATCTGTTTCCGAAGAAAGTTTAACTAATCCCACTCACTCGTACAGGAAGTTTGACCAATCCCACCTGATTCTGCAGAAAGCTTAGTTAATCCCATTCACTCTTGCAGGAAGTTTGACCAATCCCACCTGCTCTGGAAGAATGTTAAACTATTCCCACTCACTCTTGAATGAAGCTTTACCAATCCCACCTGCTCCAGAAGAAAGTTAAACTTACCCCACTCACTCTAGCAGGAAGTTTGACCAATCCCACCTGCTCCAGAAGAAAGTT
The DNA here is from genome assembly GCF_027579695.1 of Neoarius graeffei. Lineage (NCBI taxonomy): Eukaryota > Metazoa > Chordata > Actinopteri > Siluriformes > Ariidae > Neoarius > Neoarius graeffei. Next base: position 26,715,563 of record NC_083577.1, read on the forward strand.
AAACTTACCCCACTCACTCTAGCAGGAAATTTGACTAATCCCATATGCTCCAGAAGAATGTTAAACTAATTCCCCTCACCCTTACAGGAAGTTTGACCAATCCTATCTACTCCAGAAAAAAGTTAAACTAATCCCACTCACTCGTGCAGTAAGTTTGACCAATCCCACCTGATTCCGCAGAAAAGTTAACTAATCCCATTCACTATTACAGGAAGTTTGACCAATCCCATCTGCTGGTGCAGAAAGTTATAAACTAATCACACTCACTCTTGCAGGAAAATTGACCAATCCCATCTGCTCCAGAAGAAAGTTAAACTACCCCCCGTCTTGCAGAAAACCTACCTGATCCTGAAGAAAATGTAACTAATCCCAGAATCAATCCCACATTTGTCACTGTTTGCACTTGCCTGTCATATTTTCTGATGAACCAAATCAAATCTTTTTTCTCAAAAAAAACCCCTGTCATTTAAACAACTGTGACTTTGACCAAGATAATCCAGTTATTGAGGAAATATGAAGAAAATCACTACACAAGCATTATATACAGGATATTGTCTTGTTAATGCATTGTCTGCTCCCACTTACAAGAAAAAAAAACTTTCCCCCACAACTTTTGTTGGTAACAGAAGAATCCCATGCCAGGTACAATCTTCAACCAACCTCATGATTTTCACATCACATTCATCAAAACATGCCTTCTGTAGACACCCATTATGACAGCAAATACATTTTTTTTTTAAATTTAGCTTGAAAATCGCATATGGGGCAAATCCTCTTCCACATACATCAGGATGTCACATATAATGTCCTGCCTGTGTGGTCTGTAGGTGTAGAGTAAAGTGATGTTTGGAGAACATCAGGAACTGAAATAAACACTGTTTCACTGGAATTGCTTACTGTTCCACTGAGTTAAACTATGTTGTAATTAAATTTTGCCTATGTGTCCTCACCACTCCATGAGATATTGAGTTTGTTGCATACATGGCCATTTGATTAAAAAAAGAAAAAAAAAGTGCAGCACTGAAAGGAAGGTCATTACACTATGTAAATGTGGTGCATCTGCTCCTCACATGCTGGACCTCCATTCCATCTTTTCACAGATTAATGCATCGAATTCACATGGCCTTCAGCTTTCGGTTCAGAGTTGTGCTCCACTCTTATTCTATCCTTCTCATCTTTTCCATCTTTCACTCTATTTTCTCTTGTCTTTCTCCTTGTGTGACGATTTCAATTACTCTCGACTCATCTGTCAAATTTTGCTCTCTCTCTCTCTCTCTCTCTGTCTGTCTGTCTCTGGAGAAGCTTTAGTCATATTTCTTCACTCTTTGCATTCTTCTTCAGTCGCTCTTTTGTCTCTCAGTGGAGAGTCTCTGATCTACAAGTCATGCCCTGTGAATGTCTGTCATCGATTTCAGTGTTGTAGAAAATGCCAGCATTAGGAGATGGGAATCGCAGACACAAATGTCACAGCTGGATTAGGGCACATGGGACATGCGGCTCAATGTCTCACACTCAATCATAGTAAGCACTTTTCCATTGATGCAGTGCTGTTGTTGGTTCAGCTCAAGGGGCTATTCCGGGCCACCAAAGTCGTTTCTGTACCTGAACCAGGAAACTGCTGAAGGGGGTCATTTCATCAACAATGTGGAAATAGTGAAGCAAATCAATTCTGACAATGACATTTATTAAGTGACTTAGGACTTAGGGACAGGCAGCACAGTGGTGCAGTGGTTAGCACTGTCACCTCACAGCAAGAAGGTTCTGGGTTCAAGCCCAGTGGCCAATGGGGGCCTTTCTGTGTGGATTTTGTATGTTCTCACTGTGTCTGCATGGGTTTCCTCCAGGTGCTCTGGATTCCCCAAAGACATGTAAGAGGCTAATTGGTGGCTCTAAATTGACCGTAGGTGTGAATGTGAGTGTGAATGGTTGTTTGTCTCCATGTGTCAGCCCTGTGATGATCTGGCGACTTGTCCAGGGTGTACCCCACCTCTCACCCATAGTCAGCTAGGATAGGTTCCAGCTTGCACAGGATAAGTGGTTATGGATAATAGATGGATGGACTCAGGGACAACATAGTCCACTGGTGCTCTGAAAGCCATGAGATCTGAATTTATAATTTAATGATCTCTGTCTCAGAACTTTAACCACTGAGCACCTGCTGCTCTGTTGTAGACTGTAATAAATAATTAAAGGAACATGATGAATCAGTGGGAGAACAATAGTGATGACTGTCTATTTTCTGTGTGTATATGCTAAAGAACTTTGAAACTGGAATATATATATATATATATATATATATATATATATATATATATATATATATATATATATATATATATATTAGTTATTCCACAAAATTGAGTCATACATGACCTGATAGCTGATAGCACCAAGTTGGCTATAAGCCATGTATGACGAGATTGAGTGGAATAGCTGTTTAATTAAAGTGGGTCAAAAAAGTATTTAGTCAGCCACCAATTGTGCAAGTTCTCCCACTTAAAAAGATGAGAGAGGCCTGCAATTTTCATCATAGGTACACTTCAACTATGAGAGACAGAATGGGGGGAAAGAATCCAGGAAATCACATTGTAGGATTTTTAATGAATTAATTGGTAAATTCCTCTGTAAAATAAGTATTTGGTCACCTACAAACAAGCAAGATTTCTGGCTCTCACAGACCTGTAACAACTTCTTTAAGAGGCTCCTCTGTCCTCCACTCGTTACCTGTATTAATGGCACCTGTTTGAACTCGTTATCAGTATAAAAGACATCTGTCCACAACCTCAAACAGCCACACTCCAAACTCCACTATGGCCAAGACCAAAGAGCTGTCAAAGGACACCAGAAACAAAATTGTAGACCTGCACCAGGCTGGGAAGACTGAATCTGCAATAGGTAAGCAGCTTGTTGTGAAGAAATCAACTGTGGGAGCAATTATTAGAAAATGGAAGACATACAAGACCACTGATAATCTCCCTCGATCTGGGGCTCCACGCAAGATCTCACCCCGTGGGGTCAAAATGATCACAAGAACGGTGAACAAAAATCCAAGAACCACATGGGGGGACCTAGTGAATGACCTGCAGAGAGCTGGGACCAAAGTAACAAAGGCTACCATCAGTAACACACTACGCCGCCAGGGACTCAAATCCTGCAGTGCCAGACGTGTCCCCTGCTTAAGCCAGTACATGTCCAGGCCCGTCTGAAGTTTGCTAGAGAGCATTTGGATGATCCAGAAGAGGATTGGGAGAATGTCATATGGTCAGATGAAACCAAAATAGAACTTTTTGGTAAAAACTCAGTGTTGTGTTTGGAGGAAAAAGAATGCTGAGTTGCATCCAAAGAACACCATACCTACTGTGAAGCATGGGGGTGGAAACATCATGCTTTGGGGCTGTTTTTCTGCAAAGGGACCAGGACGCCTGATCCATGTAAAGGAAAGAATGAATGGGGCCATGTATCATGAGATTTTGAGTGAAAACCTCCTTCCATCAGCAAGGGCATTGAAGATGAAACGTGGCTGGGTCTTTCAGCATGACAATGATCCCAAACACACCGCCCGGGCAACGAAGGAGTGGCTTCGTAAGAAGCATTTCAAGGTCCTGGAGTGGCCTAGCCAGTCTCCAGATCTCAACCCCATAGAAAATCTTCGGAGGGAGTTGAAAGTCCGTGTTGCCCAGTGACAGCCCCAAAACATCACTGCTCTAGAGGAGATCTGCATGGAGGAATGGGCCAAAATACCAGCAACAGTGTGTGAAAACCTTGTGAAGACTTACAGAAAACTTTTGACCTCTGTCATTGCCAACAAAGGGTATATAACAAAGTATTGAGATGAACTTTTGTTATTGACCAAATACTTATTTTACACCGTAATTTGCAAATAAATTCTTTTAAAATCAGACAATGTGATTTTCTGGATTTTTTTTTCTCATTTTGTCTCTCATAGTTGAGGTATACCTATGATGAAAATTACAGGCCTCTGTCATCTTTTTATGTGGGAGAACTTGCACAATTGGTGACTGACTAAATGCTTTTTTTGCCCCACTGTATACCCACATTCACTGGATTTTAAGAAATGGAGTGTTTTTTATTTGTATTTTTTGCAAATTTGATAAATAAAAACTTCATACAAAACATCCGACAAAATCATTTCCGCTTAGAATGTAAACAAACCGGCGAAATGACAGGAGCAATTTGTGAAAAATGTGACAATAATAATTCTTGAAAAATAAAAAAGACACGTTCTTGCCATGAAATACTTTTATTCCATATTTTGTTGCTTTTCTTGTTTTTTTTGTATTTTGTTTTCGAGTAGAGTTTTTATTTTATCCTCGGTTGGTTCAGCAACACGCTCCGCCATTTTGTTTTTCTCTACTCACAGTATATGAGCTGATATCCTAGTAGTAGAATAACCAATCAGGGTGCACAAATGCTCATATCCAGTGAATGTGGATAGTGTGTGTGTGTGTGTGTGTGTGTGTGTGTGTGTGTGTGTATATATACACACACACACACACACACACCTTTTCTTGGGGGGGGTGGTGAAATTGTACACAAATGTAAACATGCAAAACTATAGTGTTGTATCTGCTTTAACTTTAGTGAAGGTCAAAACTTCATGACTTTCTTTATGATTTTAAAATCACAACATTTTCACATACTTCATTTCAGTGCTCTTCATTAACAGTATTTTATTTACTGTTGTTGTTTTATTTCCTTTTTATCCTAACCAAATCTACTCTTAATCACAGTAACACAGATTTGATTGCCTATAATATACCGTACCTGATATAAAAATATATCCAACATTTGAAAACGTGAGGAAATGTCGTATAATTTTTTTCTTTCTTTTTATAACTGTGGATTTCCTAAGAAAGTCATAGATCATGATATGGCCCTGATTACGGTTATGGAGAAAACGGATGCACTGGCAGAAATAATTTATATGGTGCTCACTTATCATCCTGTCAATGAATCCTTGGCTGAAATTATACTTAAAACTTAAGTTCTCTAGTTCAGCTGAAGAATGAACTGGAGAACTTAAATATATAGTCGATGGCAGAAAAAATACCAAAGATCTTCTTGCCAGAAGTGAAGTAAATGATCAGATTAATAGAATCTATGGCACTGATTGAGATATTACACATGAAAATTCTTAGTACAAGTTTTTGTCAGTCATCTGTCTCCATATATCTCCACTAGAGCTGTTTATTGGCTCTCGTTTTATAATCAGCTTTACATCTGAGAACCCAACAGGAGACTATCTGATTGTTTTGCCTTGTTGATGAGAGAGGTCAGCACACAATCACCAGACTGCTTTGAGCAGACAGAAATGCTACAGCAACTCAAACAGCCACTCTTTACAACTGTGATGAGCAGAAAAGTATGTCAGAATGTGAACCTTGAGGCCAATTGGCTACACCAGCAAAAGACGAGTTTGGGTTTCACTCCTGTCAGCAAGAACATGAATCTGAGGCTAGGAAGATAAACATCAGTACGAATCTTTGTTTTTTGCTGTGATATTTTCCTATGGAGGCCAGCTCACGTCAAGGAAAGAATAAAATATACATCGTGGCCAAGTTTTACTAATTCATTCCTGTGGTATCTATTTATTCCTTCACTCATTTTACTAATTTGTGGCCACCTTTTCATAATTTGGTCCCTCATTTTAGTGAAATCATGGCCACGTTTTACTAATTTGTTCTGCATTGTGTAGTCTGGTCTTTATTAATGTATTGTTCTCATTTAGGCCATTGAAAACATCTGCATCTGATGGTGTGAACAGTATGGAGCCTGCATGGCCACAATTGAACGAAAACAACAGAAAGAGTACAATGTGGTCGCCATTTATTTATTTATATATGTGTGTATGTAGGTATGTATTTATTTATTCGTGCCATGAGTGGGGCTCCATAACACGCAGACGGTAGAATCAGAATAACATTAACAGCATAAATCCATGGAATCAACTTGCCTTTTGTCAACCATTTGTGCTGTCGGTGGTCGTTTTCTCTTGACACACATTGGACCTCTTCCTACCAATCATGAATGAGGATGCTACAGCCTATCCTGTCCTATCCTATCCCATCCTATCCTATCCTGTCCTATCCTATCCAAGTTTCTGCTTCTGGTTGAGAATACGCTGTGCACATTTTGGCTGCCGTTTCTCACTGGAGCTTTTTTGTTTTCTTTTTCCCCCCTTTGTTTTTCTTTTTGTGTTTGAATGTTTTGTCTACTAGTTGTGGCATAGCTCTGGACCCAGTTTTGGACGTCAGTTTCCTTCAGGCCTTGCTCCACCATGGGTGATGCCTGTACTCCTTGCTATGGACTGCAATGAGCTTGTTGCTCTTTTAACATCAGGGTTGTCCAGCGCTCTGTGTGGCAGTGCTTCTGTGCTCGCTTTGTGAATCCATGGTGCCGTGTTCCAAGTGATGTTGCCTGGTGGCATCGTGGCGGCTGTGCAGGTGGTGTGGACTATACCTTCATGTGCCTTTTGATGGGACTTTGGGTAGCTATGCCATTGGAATTACATCCTGACCCTGTTTTGGTGGACTTTTTTATTTGGTTAGCACTGTCGTCTCATAGCAAGAAGGTTCTGGGTTTGAGCCCAGTGGCCGGCAAGGGCCTTTCTGTGTGGAGTTTGCATGTTCTCCCTGTGTCCGCGTGGGTTTCCTCCAGGTGCTCTGGTTTGCCCCACAGTCCAAAGATGTGCAGGTTAGGCTAATTGGTGGCTCTAAATTGACCGTAGGTGTGAATGTGAATGATTGTTTATCTCTATATGTCAGCCCTGCGATGACCTGGTGACTTGTCCAGGGTGTACCCCACCTCTCACCCATAGTCAGCTAAGATAGGCAAGGACGCGTTATCCTAATGGGCTTCATGGGCAGCTGCCCAGGGCCTTGGCCACTAGGGGGCCTCGGAGGTAGCAAGATCGGAAAATATGAAACGATATTTTCAGAAGTTTTGATCATATTGATAACATTTTTGATGCATTTCGCCACCCGTAAGGAAGCCCACCTTGTCCCGTCGCATAAATCACCCGTCATTGTCAATATGATCACTGTCCACCATGTCTTCACACGCTACGCCAGCTTGAGTTCAATGATTTAATTAATGACTTAGCTTTCCAGAAAAGTAGGAAAGTGCCCTTGTAAGTTGACCCATGGCTGTCAGACTGAATGCGCAAAGCTGTGTGCCACTGCTGTTTGGGACATTATGTGTGTGAAAGGATGAAATGTTTCACATAGCCTAACATTTTGAGATTTATTTCTGAGAAGCAAGATATTTTTCTTTCTTTGTTATCGCTCTTTGTTTTCACAAGTTAAAAGTCGCCTGGATTCCAAAATGAAAACGAACAGTTATATACCAAATGAATGTTCTTGTTCTGAATACTAAAGAAACTGTTGTAGGCCTCGGTTATGTTCTTGACATGTTGTTCATTGACTCACTCATTCAAAGGCTTCTTGAGGCTAAACTTTAGTTAACCAGACTTGTTAACCGCAATGTCTGATGGATTTTTTCACCACGCAGTTGCCTATTTCACCATTTCTTTTTCTCGATTAAATAGGTGTTGATGGATATAAAGTTTTATCGTTCAATAGTATTTCTAATTGTGCCACTGTCATTATTTAAGTTTCTGTGTCTAGTTAGACAGGCACGTCTGAGGGGGTGAATTTGCTGAGCGCAGTTGACAACAGGCAGGGGTGGGGCCTCGGGGGTGTGTTTGCCCAGGGCCTCGGCAAGGGTTAACGCGGCCCTGAGGATAGGCTCCAGCTTGCTCATAATCCAGCACAGGATAAGCGGTTACAGATAATGGATGGATGGATAATTATTTATTATTATTATCCTATCTGAATACTGTTGCTGACCACTTGCATCGCTTTATGACCACAAATGATCTAATAATAACTATTTTCTGTAAGATAATGCACCGTGGCATGAAGCACAAGTCATCTCAAACTGGTTTTATGACAATGAGTACTTCCATGGCCTTCCCAGTCACCAGAGCTGAATCCAGTAGAGCACCTTTGGGACGTGGTAGAATGGGAGAGTTGCAGCTGACTAATCTGCAGCAATTACGGTATGCACCATAATCATGTCAACATGGACCAGATATCCCAAAGGAATGTTTCCATTGGCAAACAGAGAATTGAGGCTATTGAGTACAGTATTAAGTGTTTCTAATAAAGTGGACAGTGTATTTCAGAACTTCATATTGTAGAAACTATTGTAGTAGTTCTTGAGATTGGACTTTTTGAAGGTCTTGGTCTTTTCTTAAAATCGACCTCATTTTTATTCAGTCTCATCTTGGTCTCAGACATAGAGGACTTGGGATTTTATTCTGGTTCTGGTCTTGACTTGGTGTCAACCCGGTCTCACCCCCTCAGAGTCTTGCTCTTGATACACTCTGGTCTTGATCATAACTCAGTCTCCATTTAGGTGGCCTTGACTACAACCCTAGTAGAAAATGTGAACATGCGACTGTTAGGGTTCTGCTGGGAATCGAACCCGGGTTGCTGGTGTAGTAATCCAGCAAACCCCCACTAGGCCACCAGGGGAATGCCTTAAGTGCAGAGGAGTGAAGTGAAAGTAGAATAGAAAAAACAGTTTATTTACAATGTTCAAAAAGTCCAAGGCAAAAAAGTATAATCCAAACACTCAGAATATAAACGGGAAAAAAATAAAAAATCCAAAAGTTCAAAGTCAAAGCAAAAACCAGAAAAGAAAAGGCAAAAATGCAAACGCTCAGAAGATCCAGAATGTAAAGTACATAGTCCAAAAGAAAGCAAAATACCAAAAAACACAAGGGCATAAGCAAGGTACACAGGCCAGAGGTTACTAGCCATAAGCAGCATAAAGACTCCGTGACTAGAGGCCAAACTGAGGGAGTATAAATACACAAAATAAATTGAACACAGGTGACGATAATGAGGACTAGGCGGGGCACAAGGCACATGAAAAACAAAAGCACATGGCTGTCAAAAACAAACACAAAACACAGAAGCAGTGGCGGCCTCTAGAGGCCAAAACAAACATGACAAGATAAAAACATAACAGCGGCCTCTAGAGGCCAAGACAGTCCCCAGTCCTAACAGCGACGTGATTCTCCAGGCCACCACACATGTATCATGATATGTATTCTGTATTGTAAAATTGCTAATTATCATGATTTATTTATTTATTTAACAATTTCTTATCTGAGTGAATACGTAATGATTTGAATGGAAATGTCATCACTAATGCTTAGGGAAATGGCACCCTGGAGCACATCCTAGATCCTCCAACTTGGCATTTCACATGCATTTACAGACTCACACTAATAACTGCTCAAAGGAGAACAATAGAATAATAAACTTCACTTTAATTTTTAATGTAATGAGTAGCGAGGGAGAGACTGCAGTTCATCGTTGTAAATTGCAAAGCAAAACCATCTAACAGATTGTGTTGCTTTTAATTCACTTCTGAAAGGTTCGAAATTAACAGCCTGCACCAGAGAGAAGAGAACAAATGAACTCGGTTATCACACATAATTTTTTTTATTATTTTTTAAATTTTTTATCTCATTACATGGAAGCTAAAAAAAAGACTCTGCAAGTAATAGATTATGTTGATTTTCAGGCATTTCTTAGCAGCTTATCAGTAATGATCTGCATTAGTGCTAATTAAATAGTGCTTTAGTGTATGGAGCGTATAAAAGTGTGCTATTTAAACAAAATGTGTGTGTGTGTGTGTGTGTGTGTGTGTGTGTGTGTGTGCGCGCATGTGCCACCTGGAAAATTAAACAGCAAATAACGAGAAAGGAAATACAATATAAGAACTCGAAAAAAAAAAGTCCAGTAATGGCATCATTATTTCTTTGGCACACCCAGTTCTTTCTCACTCTCTCTCTCTCTCTGTCTCTCTCTCTCTCTCTCACACACACCATGTGATGAGGTGATAATTAAAGTAGTTAAACGGGTAACTGTGCTAGAACTGTGTTAATGAAACACCCTGCTCTCAGCTCGAACACACACACACACAAGATGTACTGTAGGCAGTCCTGTTGAATTACCAATCCGTTCTTCTCTCACATTTACCTTGCCTGCAACAGAGTAAGAAGGGTGAGGCATTGTAATCAGTGTGGTCTGTTTGTTTATTTGTCTGTTTGTTTGTGTGTGTCTGTCTGTTGACAATCTAGCGTCTGGATGGTTGCATCAAGTGACCTCAAATTTCCAGGGTAGGTGGGCAATGGTCCATAGATTAAATTTTGGGGGTAATCGGGTCAAGGTCAAGGTCACCAGAAAGGTCAAAATGTTTTTTGTTTGTTTTGTTTTTTTGCAACAACTTTCTTCAAATTTATCATTTTGACTTCAACCGGAAACCAAAATGTGCATATTTCAATTCTGTGTCCAACCATATGCTGCATGATAGGGTAGCTTGGACAGTCTCCATAGTGGTTAGGGGTTAAAGGTCAGGGGGGTCAAGATCATCGGTCAAAATAACATATTTTCCATTATAACTCAAAAATGATTGCCGATAGATAGAAGTTTACTATTGTGAGCATATAGGAACTCCCTATGTGGCCTTTTATTTGGCACCAAGATCTTTTACCTTGAGTGACCTTGAAAGGTCAAATTCAAGGTCACAGATTTTCATAGGGCTATAACTTGAAAACAGTTGATGGTAGACAGATATTTACCATTATCAACTTATAGGAAGTGCCATATGGGCTTTCATTTGGCACAATGACATTTGCCCTTGAATGACTTTGAAAAGTCAAACTCAAGGTCATGGTTTTTCAAAGGGCTATAACTTTAAAATGGTAAATGCTAGCCAGATGTTTACCATTATCAACATATAATAAGTCCCATATGGGATTTAGTTGCTGCCTTGACCTTTCACCTTGAATGACTTTGAAATATCAAACTCAAGGTCATGGATTTTCATAGCACTATAACCTGACAGCTTATGATTGAGAAATATTACCATTATCAACATCTCATCTCATCTCATCTCATTATCTCTAGACGCTTTATCCTTCTACAGGGTCGCAGGCAAGCTGGAGCCTATCCCAGCTGACTACGGGCGAAAGGCGGGGTACACCCTGGACAAGTCACCAGGTCATCACAGGGCTGACACATAGACACAGACAACCATTCACACTCACATTCACACCTACGGTCAATTTAGAGTCACCAGTTAACCTAACCTGCATGTCTTTGGACTGTGGGGGAAACCGGAGCACCCGGAGGAAACCCACGCAGACACGGGGAGAACATGCAAACTCCACACAGAAAGGCCCTCGCCGGCCACGGGGCCGAACCCGGACCTTCTTGCTGTGAGGTGACAGCGCTAACCATTACACCACCGTGCCGCTCGAAATGCTAATGTATGAAGTAAAACTTAAAGTACCCATGCATTGGATGTTTTATGTCATTACACACCTTAATGATGTTAACGTCTGAGTTTGCTAATAAAGACAATTGTTGACTCGACTACTGACATAAGATTTTCTTTTTTTTTTGCAAGTAGGGTGTGCAAACTTTTGCACTTGACTGTATCCTGTTAAAAAAAAAAAAAAACCTGCAACAATACTGATTTTTGATGAACCCAAGTATTTTGATAAGTATAACTTGAAGGAACAGTGCACACACACACACACACACACACACACACACACACACACACAGTGGTTAATGATGTGTCATTCTGTTATCCATTAGCTTCCCTGGAGACGAAACCTCCTCTCTTCACCCCTTGTCCTCTTTACAGTGTCTGTACCAAAACAACATTCACACACACACACACACATGCACACACACACACACACACACACACACACGGTCCCTTCTGTCCCTCTGGCTCTTTACCCAGAATACCATTTCCTGTGCCCTGATATGATCAGTGCTGAGGCCCAGGAGCACTCTGCGTTCTTTTCCCATGATCCCCGGGTGGCACAGTGGGTGTGTCTACTCGAGCCAGGATTGTCACAGCATGGCTAATGAGAATGTACATGCTTTTATCATCGAATTACACAAGCATAAAAAAACGAATTAAAAAGTACCTCATTAAGGCAGTTATTTAATATCAGAGTTTTCTTTATTTATGAAGAAGTAATGCCTTATGAATTATTCCCGCGAACATCAGTGATGTGATGTAATCAGCAGGGAGGGGGAAAAAATGGGCAGAATTAAATTTTGTGTTGAAAATTACATCTAAACTAGATGAGAAGTGACTACAAAAGAGCTCTGGAATTAGTATTCTGTGTGTGTGTGTGTGTGTGTGTGTGTGTGTGTGTGTGTGTAAGTGGCTTTGGTACATGGGGAAAATAGATAGGATCATTCACAGTAGAGTTTTAAATTGGCAAAACTATTTTTTTTTCCTGTCCTCTATTTCCTATTTTGTTTCCTCTGTCTCTCTGATACGACACTTCAGTCTTACTCAAGCGAATTTTACTAAGTCACGCATCATTATAGCTCCAAGTGTTCCCATGACGACCAAAACACTGTCCCTGTCCACCGAAATCAGAGTCAAACACTCAGCATGGCAACCTTAGGAGTTTCCAGTTCCCTAGATGCTCGACAGGAGTTTGTGTGTGTATTCATGTGTGTGATTTCCAGATATCTCAATCAGGTAGACAAATCCCAGTCTTAATTAACGACAGCTTAATCAGAGCCATTCTTCTGAAACTCGGGAACAAAATAAATAGAGAAGTCACGTTGTCCAACACTAAATTGTAAATCTACTGAGAATATATTCACATGTAATCATCTCATAGCTCTTTTTATCCACACAATTGAGGCAGCATCCAATCTATGCATCCAGTTAAACAGCTAATGGCTAGATTAAAGAAATCCTATACTGAGATTTACAGGATCATCTGCGCTTGACTGCACGTCTACTATGGGATACAAGTGGCCATTTGCAGCGCAAGTGGTGGAGAACATACTGTACAGTCTCGCACATTTTAACATCGATGCACTTTACCTTTAGGAAAGTACTTATTTTAGCACGTTGGACGATCCAATTATTTACAGTCATAACACCTTGTTAACTCGCTCTTCTGCTAACTAGCTAACACAATAACAGAACAGTTATACACTGTGTGCACAATTACTGTATGAGGCAAGTGAGTACTCTGACTCAACCATTATTTCGATGCATATTTTCCAAACCCAAGCTATATACACTTGAATGCTAATTGGATTTAAGCATTCTCAAATGGTATTTATTTGTGTAATGAGGGAGGGTGTGTCCTAAAGTCATTAACACCCTATATTAAGGTGTGCAGAATTATCGGGCAGCTTCTCTACCTCAGGCAAAAGGGGCCAAAAAAGAGATTTAACAGACACTGAAAAGACAAAAATTGTAAAATGCCTATCAGAGGGATGCAGCACTCTTGAAATAGCTAAGCTATTGAAACATGACCACAGAACAATCAAACGTTTTGGGTTGCAAAAAATGTGTGGAGAAGAAAAGATGCAGATTAACTGCAAAAGACTTGAGAAGGATTAAACATGAAGCTACCAGGAACCCATTATCCTCCAGTGCCACCATAGTCCAGAACTGCAATCTACCTGGAGTGTCCAGAAGTACGAGGTGTTCGGTGCTCAGAGACATGGCCAAGGTAAGGAAGGCTGAAATACGACCACCACTAAACAAGACTCACAAGTTGAAGCGTCAAGATTGGGCCAAGAAATATCTGAAGACAGATTTTTCAAACGTTTTATGGATGGATGAAATGAGAGTGACTCTTGATGGACCAGATAGATGGGCCCATGGCTGGATAACTAATGGACACACAGTACCACTTTGACTCAGACACCAGCAAGGTGGAGGAGGGGTACTGGTATGGGCTGCTATTATTAAGAATGAGCAAGTTGGACCATTTCGGGTTGAAGATGGAGTTAAAATCAACTCCCAAAACTACTGCCAGTTTCTAGAAGATACATTCTTCAAGCAGTGGTACAGGAAGAATCTGCATCATTCAAGAAGCTCATGATTTTTATGCAGGACAATGCACCATCACATGCATCCAAGTACTCCACTGCTTGGCAAGCCAGCAAAGCCCTTAAAGATGAGTGTAATGACACGGCCCCCTTCCTCACCTGACTTAAACCCTACTGAGAACTTGTGGGCCCTTCTTAAACATGAGATTTACAGTGAGGGAAGACAATACACCACTCTGAGCATTCGGGAGGCCGTGGTTGCTGCTGCACAAAAAGTTGATCATCAACAATTTAAAAAAAATGAACAGACTCCATGGATGGAAGTTTCATGGCAGTTACTGAAAAGAAGGGCGGCGATATTGGTCACTGAATATTTCTGAAATGCCAAAAGTGTTTATTTGTTAAGTCTGAGTTGTTTATTTGTTGTACTTACTCTAAAAATTAAAATGAACAAGTGAGATCGGAAGATTTTAGCTTTTCATTTAGTTGCATAATAATTGTGCACACCAAATGTTGCCTAATAATTCTGAACACTTATATATTCCCCTGACAAAGCCTAAACTCCCTTTTCCTTTGTTAAACATTCAGACTTTAGGTTTATTAACAATTTGGATTGACTGAGAGCATGGTATTTGTTCAACAATAAAATTAATCCTCAGGAATACAACTTGCCTAATAATTACACACACAATGTACCATCTGTCTTGTATGAAAAGAATACAGTGGTGTTTGAAAGTTTGTGAACCCTTGAGAATGTTCTATATTTCTGCATAAATATGACCTAAAACATCATCAGATTTTCACACAAGTCCTAAAAGCAGATAAAGAGAACCCAGGTAAACAAACGAGACAAAAATATTATACTTTGTCTTTTATTTATTGAGGAAAATGATCCAATATTACATATCTGTGAGTGGCAAAAGTATGTGAACCTTTGCTTTCAGTATCTGGTGTGACCCCCTTGTGCAGCAATAACTGCAACTAAATGTTTCCGGTAACTGTTGATCATTCCTGCACACCGGCTTGGAGGAATTTTAGCCCATTCCTCCGTAGAGAACAGCTTCAACTCTGGGATGTTGCTGGGTTTCCTCACATGAACTGCTCGATTCAGGTCCTTCCACAACATTTTGATTGGATTAAGGTCAGGACTTTGACTTGGCCATTCCAAAACATTAACTTTATTCTTCTTTAACCATTCTTTGGTAGAACGACTTGTGTGCTTAGGGTTGTTGTCTTGCTGCATGACCCACCTTCTCTTGAGATTCAGTTCAAGGACAGATGTCCTGAAATTTTCCTTTAGAATTCACTGGTATAATTCAGAATTCATTGTTCCATCAATGATGGCAAGCTGTCCTGGCCCAGATACAGCAAAACAGGCCTAAACGATGATACTACCACCACCATGTTTCACAGATGTGATAAGGCTCTTATGCTGGAATGCAGCATTTTCCTTTCTCCAGACATAGCGCTTCTCATTTAAATCAAAAAGTTCTATTTTGATCTCATCCGTCCACAAAACATTTTTCCAGTAGCCTTCTGGCTTGTCCACGTGATCTTTAGCAAACTGCACATAAGCAGCAATGTTCTTTATGGAGAGCAGTGGCTTTCTCCCTGCACTCCTGCCATGCACACCATTGTTGTTCAGTGTTCTCCTGATGGTGGACTCATGAACATTAATATTAGCCAATGTGAGAGAGGCCTTCAGTTGCTTAGAAGTTACCCTGGGGTCCTTTGTGACCTCGCCGACTATTACACACCTTGCTCTTGGAGTGATCTTTGTTGGTCGACCACTCCCAGGGAGGGTAACAATGGTCTTTAATTTCCTCCATTTGTACACAATCTGTCTGACTGTGGATTGGTGGAGTCCAAACTCTTTAGAGATGGTTTTGTAACCTTTTCCAGCCTGATGAGCATCAACAACACTTTTTCTGAGGTCCTTAGAAATCTCCTTTGTTCGTGCCATGATACATTTCCACAAATATGTGTTGTGAAGATCAGACTTTGATAGATCCCTGTTCTTTAAATAAAACAGGGTGCCCACTCACACCTGATTGTTATCCCATTAATTGAAAACACCTGACTCTAATTTCACCTTCAAATTAACTGCTAATCCTAGAGGTTCACATACTTTTGCTACTCACAGATATGTAATACTGGATCATTTTCCTCAATAAATAAATGACCAAGTATATTTTTTGTCTCATTTTTTTAACTGGGCTCTCTGTATCTACTTTTAGGACTTGTGTAAAAACCTGATGTTGTTTTAGGTCATATTTCTGCAGAAATATAGAAAATTCTACAGGGTTCACAAGCTTCCAAGCACCACTGTAGCTAACTATAGAAAGAACAAGTAATGAGTCAAATCAAATCCCATCATACAAAACCCAGTCACATTCAAATTCATAGTAAAAAGTAATTATCATACACCTGTCATCAAATAAGTGATTCTGATTAACCCAAAAAAGAAAGATTTCCAAGCCCCAAATCAACACTAACCATGTGTCAAAATGTATTATGGTCTAATGTAATCAAGGGCACATTTTTTTATTATTATTTTTTTTATTAAAGTGAATTTAATCTCCCGAAACCACACTTTTTTCCTTGTACAAAGCAACAATCGTTATGTTGATTGACCATGTGTTTTCGAACCATAGCTGATCCAAAAGGCCATAAATTGATAGAAAATCAATAAGATCAGCCGATTTTCACGGAATCTGCCAAGACTAGCCCGGAAAATCCCAAAGGGGTGCGTGACATCACATGTGTAACATTTCAGGTATCAATTTCATTCATGTGTGCAGCAGTGGTTAGACCAGTCTCAATATGGAATCATGTTTTGGAGAAAATTCTGATATTGATTGGGATTCTTATATGTCAGATGAAGGGGGAGATGATTGTCAAGGATATTCCGGAGTAAGTGGTTATCTTTTCGAGCGCCCAAGATGAGAAACTGCCAGTTCACTCAGTTCATGGCAGTCCCACTCATCACCGATAATGCACCACCATCCAGAGAGAACTGGAAACACAGATCAGTTTGTGGATTTTTATTCTAAGCTGGCCACTGCAAAATATAGGGAAAATATTGACATGTACCTCAATAAATGCAGAAATATAATCTTTAAAACATGCACTTAAAGAAAATATTGAGTAGGCAATAGTAGGATAGTCGACGAACTGTCCAAATGTCAGATCAAATGTCATCTATTAAACAAATTGGTTTATTTTTGCTCCAATAATTTCCATGTGGTCGTTCTGGTGGTGATGAACACTTGATGAATCAGATTTATTATCAGTAGGCGAAATGAAATCTGCCTGCTTCGTTTACACAAACTTCACCCACTGTCGCTTTAGATTCGTGTCATTTCTCAGAATTTTGTGAACTGAATGTCCTGTTGTATATGAACTTGAATATCCAAATACAATGCAGCACTTTCCCATCATTATTTTTGTAAGATTACAACAACAATATACAATTTCAGTGAGTAAACAAGCACGGAGTCAGATGTACTGTACCAAAATGACCCAGATAACTGGGGTTCCATGTGTGACGTCATGCGAGATTACCCCTGGGGCAAGGCTGCCTTTTTCCGGGATCCGGAAGCTGAAATGCATAGAAAATTTTTTGCTTGATAATAAAATAACACATAACTTATATTATTTCCTCCCCTGCTTTATTAATTTATTTTGGCCATCACTAATGATACGTATACAGTATGTTCATTTTAAAGCATGACAATAAGGTATTGCATTCACTTTAAAAAAGATAAGTTTGGTGAAAAGACAAGACAGTGTATCAAACAAAGAACACTTTATCCACAGTGAAGCATGGTGGTGGTAGCATCGTGCTATGGAGCTGCTTCTCATCAGATGGTCAAGAAAGAAAGAATGATGGATAGCTCCAAATAACTGTCTATTTTGGCACAAAAACCTGCAGGCCTCTCTGAGAGCTGAGGATGATGGTATATTTTCACCTTCCTGCATTATTATAACAAATCACTAAAATAATCCTGCTCGAAGAAGATCAACATTTGGTAATGGCCCAGTTAGAGACTAGATCTAAATAAAAATAAATAAATAAATAAAATTGTTGAATGATTTGGAGAGGGCTGTGCACAGCAGAACCCCTCATAATTTAATTGATCTGGAGAATTTTTGGAAGGAAGAGAGGAATAAAATTGCCAAATTTTAGAGGTAGAGTCTTACCCAAAATGACTGAGTGCTACATTATAAGTGAAAGGTTCTTTAACAAAGTATTAGTCAAGGGGTGTACACACTTATGCAGCCAGGCTATTGTATCTATTTTTCCCCCTAAAATATTGATGCACAGTGGTGCTCGAAAGTTTGTGAGTCCTTTAGAATTTTCTATATTTCTGCATAAATATGACCTAAAACATCATCAGATTTTCACACAAGTCCTAAAAGTAGATAAAGAGAACCCAGTTAAACAAATGAGACAAAAATATTATATTTGGTCATTTATTTATTGAGGAAAATGATCCAATATTGGCTATCTGTGAGTGGCAAAAGTATGTGAACCTTTGCTTTCAGTATCTGGTGTGACCCCCTTGTGCAGCAATAACTGCAACTAAATGTTTCCAGTAACTGTTGATCAATCCTGCACACCAGCTTGGAGGAATTTTAGCCCGTTCCTCCATACAGAACAGCTTCAACTCTGGGATATTGGTGGGTTTCCTCACATGAACTGCTCGATTCAGGTCCTTCCACGACATTTCCATTGGATTAAGGTCAGGACTTTGACTTGGCGATTCCAGAACATTAACTTTATTCTTCTTTAATCATTCTTTGGTAGAATGACTTGTGTGCTTAGAGTCGTTGTCTTGCTGCATGACCCACCTTCTCTTGAGATTCAGTTCATGGACAGATCTCCTGACATTTTCCTTTAGAATTTGCTGGTATAATTCAGAATTCATTGTTCCATCAATGATGGCAAGCCGTCCTGGCCCAGATGCAGCAAAACAGGCCCAAACCCTGATACTACCACCACCATGTTTCACAGATGGGATAAGGTTCTTATGCTGGAATGCAGTGTTTTCCTTTCTCCAGACATAACGCTTCTCATTTAAATCAAAAAGTTCTATTTTGGTCTCATCCATCCACAAAACATTTTTCCAGTAGCCTTCTGGCTTGTCCATGTGATCTTTAGCAAACTGCGGATGAGCAGCAATGTTCTTTTTGGAGAGCAGTGGCTTTCTCCTTGCAGCCCTGCCATGCACACCATTGTTGTTCAGTGTTCTCCTGATGGTGGACTCATGAACATTAACATTAGCCAATGTGAGAGAGGCCTTCAGTTGCTGAGAAGTTACCCTGGGGTCTTTTGTGACCTCGCCGACTATTACACACCTTGCTCTTGGAGTGATCTTTGTTGGTCAATCACTCCTGGGGAGGGTAACAATGGTCTTGAATTTCCTCCATTTCTACACAATCTGTCTGACTGTGGATTGGAGGAGTCCAAACTCTTTAGAGATGGTTTACATCTCTAGAGTTTAGATACACTTCCACAAACATGTGTTGTGAAGATCAGACTTTGATAGATCCCTGTTCTTTAAATAAAACAGGGTGCCCACTCACACCTGATTGTCATCCCATTGATTGAAAACACCTGACTCTAATTTCACCTTCAAATTAACTGCTAATCCTAGAGGTTCACATACTTTTGCCACTCACAGATATGTAATATTGGATAATTTTCCTCAATAAATAAATAAATAAATAAATAAATAACCAAGTATAATATTTTGTCTCATTTATTTAACTGGGTTCTCTTTATCTACTTTTAGGACCTGTGTAAAAATCTGATGACGTTTTAGGCCCTATTTATGCAGAAATATAGAAAAATCTAAAGGGTTCACAATCTTTCAAGCACCACTGTATATACTAGTCTACAATGTACATCAGATACAGAAAGAATGTTAAACTGCTATACATTGTACTCTTGGAAATTATTAAGTAATTTCAGTCATCATTGGTGTCCATTATACAGAGAAACACATGCAGAATAATCACCCATTTATATGCTGGTGTAAAAAGAAAAACAATAAAAATGTAATAAGTGCTGTCAAATCGCAGATACTGTAGTGTGAGGAAAGTGGCAGAAAATACTCCTAATGTAGTCCTAATTTACAATAATAAAGCTGTATTGTAATTGACTGATGATGGAGAGCTTTTTAAAGGCTTAGTCCTTTTTGTTCTCAAACTCTGAACACTATGTTAACATACTGTACTTCTGGTTTCATTTGTACTTATCTAACACAGCTTTTGTTTTTTCTTCAAATATCTTCAGCATGTACAATGGTGTATTAGTCCAATGTGGTTAATAATAGTAATAATAATAATAAGAAGAAGAGGAGGAAGAAGAAGAAGAAGAAGAAGAAGAAGAAATTAAAACACATTTTTTAAAGGGGGGGGGGGGTAAATATTCCAAGAAAAAACCTCTAAATTTCTGAGATGAAAGTTGAAAATTTAATTTAAAAAAACCTCAGATTGTCACACCTACGCACCGTGGCGCGTGCATCAGTCAGACTCTCAGGCACGTTCCGGACTGCATGCTCATCGAGCGGACTGTCACGCCATTAATGATGCACACCTGCACAGAATTAAGACACAGTCAGTACATCTACATAAAGACTGTGTCAATGCACACTTAGCACGAAGCATTGCACTACGTTATGCACACATTACAGAGCCATATTTCCTGTATTGATCTCCTGGTTTCCTGATCTGATCCTGTTTTTTTTGGGGGCTGTGCTTAGAATAATCTTTTTGTGCCTCGCCCGACCTATTGCTTGTTTTACATTTATGATCTCTGCTCACGGATTTGGATTGTTAGCCTATTGTCACTTTTATAAATAAAACTATCTTCTGCACTTACATCCATCTCCAATCCCATCCCTGACACAGAAATTCTCTGAGATTATAAAGTCATTAATTTGCGAGGAAAAAAAAAGCCCTCAAATTTCAAGATTAAGGGCCCTGTCACACTACGACGTTCTCACCAGCGTTCGAGTAACGTGTTGCGAAACGCAGAGGAACGTCGAGAACGTTAGAAAAAAGTTACAAGAAAGTTAGACGAGCGTCGGCAAACGTTGGGGAACGTCGAGGGACGTCGGCGAACGCTGAGGGTGAAAAATAGTTTTGGGTGTGCACAAAAATTCAGGACGTTCTATCAAAACGCTACTTACACGTTAGAGGAACGTTACACGAAAGTTTGCGGGCGTTACTCGAACGTTACTCGAAAGTCAGGACGTTCCCTGGACGCTAGGCGGACGCCGGCCCATCAGGGTCGAGTGTCCAGCGCGTGCCTAGCGCTTGGGTAACGCTTGCCTAACGCCTGTGTAACGTCCATCGAACGTCTGTCCAGCGTGTCGCCAACGTTTTTCAGCGTTCGTCAGCGTTCGCCGAGCGTTCTTAACGCTCATGTAACGCTCTTTCAACATCTTTCTAACGTCTGTCAGCGTTCTGAATTTTTCCAGCGTCTGTGTAACGTCCAGAACATTACCTGGACGCAAGGCAGACGCTACCCAAATGCTATGATAACGCTATCAAAGCGCTGTGGACGCTATGAGAACGCTAGGTTTTGCTGCTATTTTGGACCACAAACGTCGCCTGACACTGAGGGAACGTTGGCTGAGCGTTACCCAAGCGTTACAAGAACGTTACAACATCGTTGACCTAGAAACTTAATTTGAAGAACGTCGACGTTCCCCGGCGTTTCTCAAATTTTTAAAAACGCAACCAAACGTCGAACAAAACGCTATAGTGTGACAGGGCCCTATGGAGTCACAAATTTCTGAGGAAGAACAACAAAAAAAAAATTTTCTTGCATCCTTGCAATGCATTCTGGGAAATTTGGTTGAAAAGCTCTTCATGCTTTATTGTTTCATACTGTGCAATCAAGGAGGAAAGACTACATTTCCTGTAACTCTTGGCTCAGCAATGGTGTCTGTCGTGTGATGGCGTTGATCCATTCTTGCAAAGTGAAGCAATCTGTTTCCTTGACAAAAAAAAAGAAAAAAAACACATAGGGGAGAGTGGGGGATACATTGGATGAGGGAGACTTGGGACAGTTCATATTCCTATAAATTAATTTTAATTAACAGGTAGCATGGTGGGGCGGCACAGTGGTGTAGTGGTTAGCACTGTCGCCTCACAGCAAGAAGGTCCGGGTTCGAGCCCTGTGGCCGGCGAGGGCCTTTCTGTGCGGAGTTTGCATATTCTCCCTGTGTCCACGTGGGTTTCCTCTGGGTGCTCCGGTTTCCCCCACAGTCCAAAGACATGCAGGTTAGGTTAACTGGTGACTCTAAAAATTGACCGTAGGTGTGAATGTGAGTGTGAATGGTTGTCTGTGTCTATGTGTCAGCCCTGTGATGACCTGGCGACTTGTCCAGGGTGTACCCCGCCTTTCGCCCGTAGTCAGCTGGGATAGGCTCCAGCTTGCCTGCAACCCTGTAGAACAGGATAAAGTGGCTAGAGATAATGAGATGAGATGAGGTGGCATGGTGGTGTAGTGGTTAGCACTGTCGCCTCACAGCAAGAAGGTTCTGGGTTTGAGCCCAGTAGCTGGTGGGGGCCTTTCTGTGTGGAGTTTGCATGTTCTCCCTGTGTCTGTGTGGGTTTCCTCCCACAGTCCAACCACATGAAGTTGGGATAATTGGCTACTCTAAATTGCCCATAGATGTGAATGGTAATTTCCCAAGCCCAGAAATGGGATGGCAGCCGACTTAAAACTATGCTCCAATTAATATGACCTGTGGATCAGTAGGGTCAACAGCAGTGCTGGATAAGGTAGGAAGAAGAAATTAATTTCAACCAAACAGTTTTTAGATTCCATCAGGAGGTCGATGTTGCCCCTTACAGTAACCTACGCACTTCCTTTGGAGCCATGAAGCTGGACACTGCAGTAAGGTTTGTGCAGTTCAATATTTTAGTCAATCAAAACTTGTATTTTCTACTTTGCCTCCATTTCCATTCTATAATGTAGACTGGTGAATTGGGGATTTTTTAGGAATTAAAGTATGTAGCCAGGGTGGCACGGTGGTGTAGTGGTTAGCGCTGTCGCCTCATAGCAAGAAGGTCTGGGTTCGAGCCCATGGCCGGCGAGGGCCTTTCTGTTCGGAGTTTGCATGTTCTCCCCGTGTCTGCGTGGGTTTCCTCCGGGTGCTCCAGTTTCCCCCACAGTCCAAAGACATGCATGTTAGGTTAACTGGTAACTCTAAATTGACCGTAGGTGTGAATGTGAGTGTGAATGGTTGTCTGTGTCTATGTGTCAGCCCTGTGATGACCTGGCGACTTGTCCAGGGTGTACCCTGCCTTTCGCCCATAGTCAGTTTGGATAGGCTCCAGCTTGCCTGCGACCCTATAGAACAGGATAAAGCAGCTAGAGATAATGAGATGAGATGAAATGAGAAGTCTGTAGCCAAGAGTTACCATATATAGTATTATTAATTAAACTTAAATTCTGGGGGAAAACATTTCAGGATTTTTTTTCAAAATCTGTTGGGAGAAAAACATAAAAAAAGTACAATAAGCTGGTTGCATAAGTGTGCACACCCTTAAACTAATACTTTGTTGAAGCACCTTTTCATTTAATTACAGCATTCAGTATATTTTGGGTTCACACCTGCCATCAATTAAAATGTCTCTGATTAACCCCAAATAAAGTTCAGCCATCCTAGTAGGATTTTCCTGACATTTACTCAGTTGCATCCTCCAGCAAAAGCCAGGGTTCACAGAGAGCTTACAAAGCATCAAAGGGATCTAATTGTTGAAAGGTATCAGTCAGGAGAAGGGTACAAAAACATTTCCACGGCATTAGATATACCATGGAGCACAGTGAAGACAGTCATCAAGAAGTGGAGAGAATATGGGACAACAGTGACATTACTGAGAACTGGACATTCCTCCAAAATTGATGAAAAGACAAGACGAAAACTGGTCAGGGAGGCTGCCAAGAGGCCTACAGCAACACTGAAGGAGCTGTAGGAATTTCTGGCAAGTACTGGTTGTGTACTACATTTGACAACAATCTCCTGTATTCTCCATATGTCTGGACTATGGGGTAGGGTCGCAAGATGTAAGCCTTTTCTTACAAAGAAAAATCCAGGCCCGGCTAAATTTTGAAAAAAAAATATATACATTGACTCTGCCAAAAGCATCTGGGAAAATGTGTTATGGTCTGATGAAACCAAGGTTGAACTTTTTGGCCACAATTCCAAAAGATATGTTTGGTGCAAAAACAACACTGCACATCACCAAATGTACACCATACACAGCAAATTCCCCAGTGCTGAATTAACACTTTCAGAGTTCATTTGTGTCCAATTGGACACATATAAACACAGTAGGGTGTTAAATCAACACTCTGGGTGTTAATTCAACACTGGGGATTTTGCTGTGTACCCACAGTGAAGCATGGTGGTGGCATCATCATGTTTTGGGGTTGTTTTTCTTCAGCTGTAACAGGGGCATTAGTCAAGGTGGAGGGAATAATGAACAGTTCTAAATACCAGTCAATTTTGGCCCAAAACTTTCAGGTGTCTGCTAGAAAGATGAAGATGAAGAAGAATTTCATCTTTCAGCATGACAGTGACCCCAAGCATATATTGAAATCAACAAAATAATGGCTTCACCAGAAGAAAATTAAAGTTTTGGAACGGCCCAGCCAGAGCCTAGACCTAAATCCCTCCAGATGTTATTTTATGTGGTTTACAAATATAAAATTGTTTAAAATGTTTGTTAAAAATGTGGCCGTGTCCCTGCATGAGGATTAAACTTGTTTCATTCCTTCTTAAGAATGGAACTGTTCTGTCTCATCAGGTTTTGGGTAAACTGATATTTTTCTATCGCTGTACCAGCATTGTGTGTTCACACAGTTCATGTGGTACAAGTTTTGATAATCAGTAAAAATTACACATGTAGGATTAAGCTATGTATTTTATTTTTGTTTCTTGTCTCCACACTCTGTCCCAAATCTCCCAACATAATGTCCCATGCCTCACCTCAATGTCTCATGTCTCCCTGCAAAAGACAAAGAAAAAGTGAAGCCTGAAGGCCAGTATATGTGACAAGCTGAGAAACTAATGTTGTGGTAAGAGGATATAGTAAATACTCTCTAATGCAATATGAATGTGATGCTACCTGCAAATAATTTCACACAATCTACAAAAACTGGAAACTTGTCCCAAGTCTCCCTGCTCTCAACGAGTAATATTACAAGGTTGTTGTTTTTTTTTTACTCATAAATTTGACATTTTAGTTTCAGAATTCTTGAGGGTTTTTTTCTCATAAATTTGTAATATTTTAATCTCATAAATTATTTATTTATTTCCACTCATAAATTTATGACTTTTTAATCTCAGATTTCTGAGTTTTTTCTATCCTAAATTTGTAACTGTTTAATCTTGGAATTCCTCAGGGTTTTTATTTTATTATTATTTTTTCCCCTCACAAATTTCTGACTTTATAATATCAGAGAATGTCCACATTTTGTCTCCTAAATTTCCAACTTCAATCTCAAAAATTCTAAATGTTTTAGAATTTCTAAAAGAAAAAAAGTTTCTTAGAACATTACCTCTCCCTCAGCTCTATTTTTTTTTTCAAACCTACAATGGCCCTAATACACCATCGTAAGTATGAGTGGATGAAGGCTTGTATATGGATGTAATGAAGTCACTGTTGCTTGAGTATATTCAGAAAAACAAAGGTGTTACAATTGCACCTGCTCTTTCTAATGTTATTGCTCCTATATTCACTAATAACAGTCTCATTTAACACATTTGCTGCTTTGTAAAGGATCTCCAGGTCCTCTCTAGTCTATTTTCATCTCAAAAACAAAGGACTCTCATTCCAGTACTGCAATATACACATTTTAGCCAGAGAAGACCAGTGGTTTGAAAGAGAAGTAAAAGGAAGCCATTTTCGTCAACCTGGAATGACCATCACTGAACAGAGGAGGTGGTCTGAGACACTACTTATCAGCCACATACAATGCAGTCCTTGGCACACTTCCCAGCAAACTGAATACACATCCACACCAACATTCAGCTAACTTCAATGTCTCACATGATGGAAGAGAGAGCCAATGACCCACAGATCACCCTAATGACCCTCTCGGCTGTTAACACCATTCACACCCGGCCTCCAGTGACCGTAACACCTACAGGATGACTGAGAGTGTCAACGACCCAGGTGACCTCAACAACTCCCCTTCAGGTTGCTTCTGGTCCGCTAGAGGATAAATACCTGGAACTCCCCACTAGTCAGATAGAACTGAAGAAGCCTTTTGGATGAAAGTTGAAGCGTCTTCAAGGATTTCAAGCAAGTCCAGTTGCCTTCTTTAGCACCGACGGTTTACGATGACCCGGATGACTGAGAACCTTCACAGCCATATGTAAAGGATCTGCCTCAGATCACCATGGCAAAGGCATGTTCGACTCATCAAGTGTGGAGTTAATTTGGCTTGACTGTCTTGAACATTGCCTTCCTTTCAATGACCTCATAATTTACACTGATGAACGTGTAAGAAAAGTTACAAAGGTTGAAGTTAGAGTCAGGGCTGGAGGTAGTAGTGTGTGTGTGTGTGTGTGTGTGTGTGTGTGTGTGTGTGAGAGAGAGAGCGAGAGAAACTGAATGAAATCGAATGAAATCCAATCACATTTAACTTGTTTATATCAGACGGAATTCTGGCCCCCTGACATGTTATAAACAGTATAGACCATGGGTCTATCCTCTGAGCGCTCACACAGCTCATCATTACTAGCCATTAAAACAGTCGAAATGGAAATTGGCTTCTCTGTAAGGCCAATGCTATTAGCTGATGACCAAATGGCTAATGCGAGCAGGCGCGTGTAGCATGTCATCGCTCCTCACTGTAGTGAGTCATCACTTTTCACAGAGCTATTCTCCATTGTACTGTGCTTACTAATGTTCCTGAGTTCAAGCTGGGTGGTTCAAAGGAGACATGGATGCTTCACTGTGGCTGTATGAAGAGTTAACACAGGCTGTGGTGAAAGATGCTCTTTGGATGTTTGGGAGATCTTTATCAGCTTCTTTAAAGTGTCATAAAACAACAGTGTGCTGTTTAGAGTAAGAAATGGCCACACACTGAGAATGCATGGACCTGATTGTTGTTTTCAAGAATATTTTCAATTTCTCACAACACACCTGATGAGAAAAGATATTGCTCATGCTCAGCATATTTCTTTGGTCAGAGAAAAGCAAATACTGTAAGAGAGAGAGAGAGAGAGAGAGAGATACTCTAATGGCTGCCTCGCTATAATCAGTCAGCAGTCTTGGGAGGGCCATAAAAACACCCATAAAAGTAATAATGGCTTCACTGAGGACAAATGAAAAGAGAAGTGAAATCGATGCAGGGAGGACGGGGTAAAGAATAACTCTTGTCTCGCCTTCGTTCGACAGCTGTGTGGTGACGACCTTAAAGTACAGACGACAAGAAAAAGAGAATTTCTTCATAGATTAGATCAATTAAATAGCATAAATGAATTAAGTATAGATTAAACAGCACAGCATATGTTTTCCAAAAGATACATTTCGACATGTTCTTAATCAAAGTGTACCACATTTAGTTTAGGGATAATGAAACAGAAAAAAAAAAACCTAAACCATTTCGAACATGCTTATGTAATTAAGTGAGGTACAGTTTGTAGCTAGTAGCATTGCTGCCTCACAAATCAATGATGCCTAGTTTGATCCTGTTTGGAGTTTTGCATGTTCTCACATAGCTGTGTCTGCCTTGGTTTCCTTTAGGCTCTCCAGTTTACCTCCAACCTCTAAAAACATGCCTGTAGATGGATTGGTGATGGTATATATGGTAAATCTGCCTCACACCCATTGCTCCTGGGATAGGCTCTGCATCCAGTCCAACCCAGACTAGGATAAAGCACTGACTGTAGATGAATAAATGAGCTAAAATGGCACACGGTAGGGTGCATACCTCCACCAAGCCACATATTAACATCAAAATCAAATCACTTGAACTGAGGATAATACTAAAGATGTACACCAAATTTCATCCAAATCTATTCACTGCTTTTTGAGTTACATTAAGAAAAGTAAAAAAAAAAATCCTCAGAAACTCACCAGCCACTTTAATAGGAACTTGTTCTTGATTCTAAGATCCCTGTCCTTGGCTGCAGGACTGGAACCCAATGTGGTTTCCTGCTGTTGCATGCTGAGATGCTTTTCTACTCACCACAGTTGTAAAGAGTGATTATATGAGTTTTTATATCCTTCCTGGCAGCTCAAACCAATCTGGCCATTTCCCTCTGACCTCTTTTATCAACAAGGCGTTTGTTTCCACCCACAGAACTGTCACTCACTGAATGCTTTTTGTTTTTTGCACCATTCTGTGTAAACCCTAGAGACTGTTGTGTGTGAAAACCCCAGGAGATCAGCAATTTCTGAAATACTCAAAACAGTCCTTATGAAAACGTACTATTGTCATATACAAGAGTAATATTATAAACTGCAGACGAGCAGCAATGTTCTTTTTGGAGAGCAGTGGCTTTCTCCTTGCAACCCTGCCATGCACACCATTGTTGTTCAGTGTTCTCCTGATGGTGGACTTATGGACATTAACATTAGCCAATGTGAGAGAGGCCTTCAGTTGCTTAGAAGTTACCCTGGGGTCCTTTGTGACCTCGCTGACTATTACATGCCTTGCTCTTGGAGTGATCTTTGTTGGTTGACCACTCCTAGGGAGGGTAACAACGGTCTTGAATTTCCTCCATTTGTCCACAATCTGTCTGGCTGTGGATTGGTGGAGTCCAAACTCTTTAGAGATGGTTTTGTAACCTTTTCCAGCCTGATGAGCATCAACAACGCTTTTTCTGAGATCCTCAGAAATTTCCTTTTTTTGTGCCATGATACACTTCCAGGGCGGCACGGTGGTGTAGTGGTTAGCGCTGTCGCCTCACAGCAAGAAGGTCCTGGGTTCGAGCCCTGGGGCCGGCGAGGGCCTTTCTGTGTGGAGTTTGCATGTTCTCCCCGTGTCCGCATGGGTTTCCTCCGGGTGCTCCGGTTTCCCCCCACAGTCCAAAGACATGCAGGTTAGGTTAACTGGTGACTCTAAATTGACCGTAGGTGTGAATGTGAGTGTGAATGGTTGTCTGTGTCTATGTGTCAGCCCTGTGATGACCTGGCGACTTGTCCAGGGTGTACCCCGCCTTTTGCCCGTAGTCAGCTGTTATAGGCTCCAGCTTGCCTGCGACCCTGTAGAAGGATAAAGCGGCTAGAGATGATGAGATGAGATACACTTCCACAAGCTTATGTTGTGAAGATCAGACTTTGATGGATCCCTGTTATATCCCTGTTATAGTATTTCCAGAAAACTATAGTTTTACTATTGTTGTAATAGTAATACTACAGTAATACTATAAAAGCTGTAGTTCTACTATAGGATAACTATAGGATATTTTCATAAGGGAGTCTATCTGGCTCAAAGTAACACCCATGCCACAGTGAAAGTCACACTTTGAGATCACAGTTTTTCTCATTCTGATATTTGAAGTGAACATTAACTGAAGCTCTTCATTTGTATCTGCATGATTTGATGCATTGTGCTGCTGTCGAGGGATTGGCTGATTAGAGAACTGCATCAAACAGCAGGTGTATGGGTGATCCTAATAAAATGGCCAGTGAGTGTATATGTCCAGATTTGCATCAACATCTAATCAAAAATAAGATGTTCCTTGGCCCATGGCCCACCTATCCTCAAATTTTCATTAAAATCTGTTCACTTCTTTTTGAATTTCATTGGTAACAAACAAACAAATAAACAAACAGGCAAAAACATAAGTTCTTCCAACAAAGTTGGTGGAAGTAATGAATGCATTTGTTTATCCTCAGTAACCACGTTATCTATTTATGCTAATATACTAAATGTTTGAATCACTATGTAAATGTAGTAATTTTGCACAAATCAGGATTCAGAAGAGATGATAATTCCACAAGTGTGGTCCAATTCTACCTCCAGAGGAATGGCACAGATCATTAAGGTTTAAAAGTTAGTTAATGATTCATATATTCAAAAATCTTGTAGCTAATCAGCTAACATTAATTATTTGTAATTTGTTTTTGTTGTTGTTGTTTTTTAAAGCAGGAAGGTGCTGTTAAATAAATGGAAGGCTAGACTTGAACTTCTAAAAACTTTTCAAAGATGAAACATGCATAAAGAGTAGAAAAACAAAAAGTTAATAAAACTTTCTTCACACACACAAAAAAAAAAAAAATCTGACGTGTTAAAAATGTTGATACACTTCACACGCACGCTGACACTTGAAGTCAGGTGCAATGTCATGCTAAATGGGGAATTTTAGACAGACAGTCTCATTAACACTTAAAATCATTCGCATGGGGGGGGGAACTGTGAATTTGTGATGAGACGCAAGAATAGAGTTTCAGAACGTTTTGGATTGACAAGCTACTCCTTCCTGCACTTATTATACATAGTGTAATGTTGATCAGTGTAATTATCATTACTGTCATGATTATCATCACCACTGTTACTATCTGTGTTTTCACCATGAGCAGATGGAGCTATTGCAAATTAGTTTTGTTTCACAGGATTTTCACAGGACGCTAATAATAAATCTTTAAAGAAAAAAAAGTGATACATGATCTGAGGCCATATTTAAAATTCAGAATAACATCATCCTTTCGAATTTTTCCATATAGTCAGGTGGTATTTGTTTATATTTGGAGGCTACTTTGCAAAATTTGCCAAGTCTTGTTTTTGGCAATAATATACTGTACAAGTTCAGATATAAATTCATGAATCTGAACTTGTTGCAATGTTTGTAGGCTGCTGTTTCATAGTTAATTACGCAGGAGAACTTTGCGCATAAAAAGAGCCCTGAAACCACATATAGGAAATTCGTATAAAAGTATTACATCATTAATATGCAATTATTATATCCATAATAGGTGTTATTTGTGGCACACAACCTTTTTACTCTGGTCAAAAGCATGGTTCATACATTAGATACCCATTTAACCCTAAAAGGACCTAAACTACTGAATGGGATCAGTTCAAACCTCAGAGGTGGTGTGGTGTGCTGCTCAGTCTATTCAACTGACATAACTTTTTGCTTTTAGGAGTTTGTTACTCTATAGATTATTTATCTACAAGTATGTTTGTTTCAAGATTGATTAAAAAAAAGTGTTTAACAAGGTGACTGATTTTCTGTTGGGGTCCCATAACTCTGAGATTTGTTGCAAAAATATTTCAGCAAGTTAGTTGCTTCTTTGTGTGTCTATCTTTGCCTATCTGTATGTTTGCATGCTTGTCTCAGATGTCTGCTATAATTAAGAATATAACTCTTTCTTACAAATTGTAGATAACTAGTGAACCTGTTAGTTATAGAGTTACTGAAATGTCTAATGCTTATCTGTCCATGCACTCTCCAGACAGAATAACAGACAGTCCAGCAGATACAGAGGAAACTGACATTGTCTAGTTGTGAAAGTGACATTGTTTACTTTTGAATATAGTCCAGTTGCTGTTCTGGTCATAATGTGTTACCAATAATTGCTTTTGTCTTTGTGTTTTGTGTTTGAATCCTTAGGCAAAGTGTTACTTCTTGATGTAGTTTGGACATAAAAAAAAAAACAAAACAGAAACTGCGAGCAGCTTAGTAATAAATATATCACAGAAATTTCTGAAATGAGAGATTGTGAGCTGAGTTCTGGAATGTAGAACTCATCTCATCTCATTATCTGTAGCCGCTTTATCCTGTTCTACAGGGTTGCAGGCAAGCTGGAGCCTATCCCAGCTGACTACGGGCGAAAGGCGGGGTACACCCTGGATAAGTCGCCAGGTCATCACAGGGCTGACACATAGACACAGACAACCATTCACACACAGTCAATTTAGAGTCACCAGTTAACCTAACCTGCATGTCTTTGGACTGTGGGGGAAACCGGAGCACCCGGAGGAAACCCATGCGGACAACATGCAAACTCCGCACAGAAAGGCCCTTGCCGGCCACGGGGCTTGAACCCGGACCTTCTTGCTGTGAGGCGACAGTGCTAACCACTACACCACCGTGCCGCCTGGAATGTAGATAAACTATAAATAATCTCAAGTTCTGTAGCAGTAGTGTAAACTATTTCAGGCTTTATGTTATCTATGTACTTAAATGTCTCATTTTAAACTTAACTTGCTAATAGCATGTAAATATATGATTTTTATTCACAAAGTTAGTAAATGGGTAATTAAAAAAATACAGATGTTATAATGGACTTAAGTTATATGGATATATGTTTGTTTTTTTATGTTTTTACATGTGATATTTAGCATTTCTGTTTTTGGTGAAAATGGTGATCTGTTTCGACCTCGCTCTGACTGTCACTACGGTCTAAAAAATGAATGATCACCTTCGTTCTGCCTATCACCGAGACCATATGTCAACAAAGTCATGTCCATGACCTCCGGAAGCAGAATGGCTCGCATTATAAATAGCAGAGATTGCTCCTGGTTCAGTCTCTCACCTTGATCACCTCGTACAAGACCGTAAGTAAGAGACCCGTAAGGTAAGAAATCCTGATTTCTTTGCTTCACATTCCACTAATTTGTTACCGGCGTGGTACAGGTGCCTTGTGTTCCCGAGGATTGTTGTGGTTTGTGTATTTCTGAGCTATGTGCTTAGCTTAATTTGCCAGTAGGCTGTAAGCTTGTTTTTTCAGGTATCCTTTTTGTTTAACGTTATATGCGCTAGATTTCTGGGTAATCTGAGTTTGTTACCACTGTGCCTATACCGCTGTTTGCAGCCGCGGGCTTAGTGCGAGACCACTAAGTGCGTTCGCACGCTGGTGTGGGCCGCCATAATACCTATGTTCTGTGTTTTTTACTGCTGTTGTCACAGCCGAAAATCGTGTGAGCCTGTCAGACTGCTGTTACAGGCCACCTAGCGCTATATTTGTTTGAATTGTCCTATATCACCACGGTAAGTGGATTTGTTATTTGAGTTTCATACTGTGTTTTGGTGTGCACCTGCTATTGTGTTGTGCCTTTTTTTTTTTGTTCACTGGTGTACTCTGCTAGGTGTGTTTGCATGCTGTGCAGGCCTCGGCAGTGTTCCCGTGCCACACCCTATACCCCTGTCTGCAGCTGGTGGGGCTAGTGTGCGCCCACTAAGTGCATTCGTGCACTGGTGCGGGCCATCATAATACTGTGTGCTGTGTTTTTCCTGTTTCCATCAGGTGCATTCAGGTGCAGGCCACAACAGTGCTCCTCTGCGACGCCTCCTCTGCCACTCCCTATACCCCTGTTCGCAGCTGGTGGGGCTAGTGTGTGCCCACTAATTGCATTCGTGCGCTGGTGCGGGCCATCATCGTGATCCTGTGGCATACCCTATACCGCTGTTCGCAGCCGGTGGGGCTAGTGTGCGCCCTCTAAGTGCATTCATGCGCTGGTGCAAGCCATCATTATACTGTGTGCTGTGCTTTTCCTATTTCCATCAGGTGCATTCAGGTGCAGACTGTGACAGTGCTCCTCTGCGACGCCTCCTCTGCCACGTCCTATACCCCTGTTTGCAGCTGGTGGGGCTAGTGTGCTCCCGCTAAGTGCATTCATGTGCTGGTGCGGGCCACCATCATGATCCTGTGGCATACCCTATACCGCTGTTCACAGCTGGAGGGGCTAGTGTGCACCCGCTAAGTGCGTTCGCACACTGGTGTGGGCCACCATAATACCTTGGTGGACTACTCGAGGAGGACTCCAGACTTCAGACCATCTAGGCCTCTGTGTGGCTACGATGGCTTCCCACTACTGCAGGATTTGCAGGGCTTCAATGAGTTCCAGAGATGGGCACAGGGAGTGTCCAATGTGCCTTGGAGGCGGCCATGTGCGCGAGAGCCAGCGAGAGAGGTGACACTCCCCC
Source organism: Neoarius graeffei (assembly GCF_027579695.1). Taxonomy (NCBI): domain Eukaryota; kingdom Metazoa; phylum Chordata; class Actinopteri; order Siluriformes; family Ariidae; genus Neoarius; species Neoarius graeffei. Next base: position 26,749,407 of record NC_083577.1, read on the forward strand.
GACCAGCCATCCCTCTCCAGTAAGCATGGGCATGAGCACAAACACAAGCATTCACATGACCGGCAGCAGGAGTCCCCCCACAGGCCTGCCCAAAGAGAGTCGCCCAGACCTGCTAAGCACCCTGCCTCAGCTACAGTGAGGGAGAGTGGTAACGCAGAGTTGCTCCAGATCCTCTCGGTTCTCCAGGCTCTGTCAGGCTGGAAGGTCACCAGGGCTCGTCATCTACTTCCCTGCCCCTGGGCCAGGGGCGTACCCTCTCATCCAGGCCTGAGAGCTATGGTGAGGAGGATGGGCAGGGCGATGTGGATGTGCTATCCCTCTACGCTCCCCACACAGCGACGGACAACACAACAGGTAGGGACGGCCTCAGGGGAGACCTGCATTCTGGCTCTGCAGAGCCGGCTGATGGCTCCACAGGGACAAAATAGGCCCCTGTCAGCTCCCTGGTGTCACAGGTGCTGAGCGCTGCCAAGGTCCTGGGCCTTCAGGTGCTTGCACCTGCCCCAGGTCCTTTGGGAGGAGTTTGGGAGGGCACCTCTCATGCTACCCCACCACCTCCTATACCTGTGGCAGATGATTATGCAGCAATGCTCAAGTCAACATGGGGTAAGTCGTCGCAACGCCACCTGTTTCATGCAGGCTGCCGCCAGCTGGCAACAGCTGGTTACCCAATTGAGACTGGACTGGGGGACATGCCACCAGTTGAGCCATCATTGGCCGCAATGACATACCTGGGCCTTGCCCACGTATCCCCCAATCCATGTTGCCCTCATAAGGAGTGCGCCAAGACAGACCGCCTGGTCACTCGCTCTTTTGATGCATTGGTACGAGCAGCCTGAATGGGTAACGCTCTAGCCATCACCCTGGTGGCTTTACAGAAGACACTGAGCCCAGACGATCAGGGTGCCAGGGCCCTGGTGGATGCAGCTCTTTCTTCCCACTCCCAGCTGACACAAGACATGGGGGATGCTATGGCCTCTGCGGTGCTGTGCCGCAGACAGGTTTGGCTGGCGCAAACCTCCCTGCCGGAAGCCATCAAGCAGGAGCTGCTGAGCCTCCCCGTGGAGCCTGGGCACATCTTTCACCCAGGATCCCAGGAGGTGCTTGATCGCGCTGAGTGCACTGTGGCATCTAGGGAAGCTGTCCAGCGTGTGTGAGGTAAGTCGGCTTCAACTGCCAGCTGGGCGCCTATGGGTAGGTATAGGCTGCGGCAGCCCACCCGGCCTCCACCAGCAGGCAACGACCCAGTGGCCCCACGGGACTGGCAATTTCGTGCACCCGACCGAAGTTTGGCCCCAAATCCCCAACCCAGGGGAAGAAGAGGACTGCAGCGGGGCACAGGCAGTCCTTCCCAGCTGTCATGGACCTCCTGGGAGGGGATTGCACTAGACCCTTGGGTCGTGGCTATGGTGGCTCACGGCTACCTATTTCAATTTTGACAGCAACCCCCTACGTTTTCAGGGGTCAGGATAACATCCGTAAAAGACCCAGCTTTGATGTCCATACTCATCAAGGAGGTTCAAGAGTTACTTCTAAAAGGGGCCATCTCAGAAGTACTGCCCAGTGCACAGCTCACTGGGTTCTACTCCAAGTATTTTATTGTTCCCAAAAAAGACAGCGGTCATCGGCCTGTTCTCGACCTCAGGCCCTTGAACCGATATCTCAAGGTGCTGCCTTTCAAGATGGTCCACACAAGAGTGGTGATGCAGTCCATCCAGCAGGGGGAGTGGTTCACATCTCTGAACCTAAAGGACGCGTATTTCCACATTCCAATCTGCCCAGAACACAGGCCCTTCCTGCGCTTTGCCTTCCAGGGCAGGGTGTTCCAGTTCCAGGTCCTTCCTTTTGGCCTTTCCCTGGCCCCAAGGGTTTTTACTCGCATGGTGTCAGCCACACTGTCCCCCCTCCAGGCTCGAGGTCTGAAAATCCTACCCTACCTGGACAATTGGCTCATCTGCGCCCCCTCCCAAGAGCAGGTAGTGCGCGACACAGACACAGTTCTGGCCCACATCCAATCCTTGGGCTTCACTGTCAACCACAAGAAGAGCAACCTGTAACCCTGCCAACAGGTGGAATTCCTTGGCATCTTCCTCGACTCAGTCAGCATGACTGTGTCTCTCACTCGATGGAGAGTGGACAGTTTGATCGAAATGCTGAAGTATTTCCACTTGGGCAGTCTTGTTACGACTCACAGAGTCCAGAAGCTGCTGGGTTTGATGGCCACGGCAGCAGCAGTAATTCCTCTTGGAATTACTGAGGGCACGCCCCCTGCAGTGCTGGTTCAACACTTTCCATCTCCATCCGAAAGACAACAGGCAGGTAGGTTGCATGTGTCTCGGGCTTGCATCCAAGCTCTACATCCTTGGAGGCAACCCCCGTGGATGTTGGAGCACATAAACATCCTCAAACTGAAGGCCATCCATCTCGCTCTTCGAAGATTCCTGCCAGTGTTGCAATACTAACATGTTCTTGTGAGAACAGACAGCACCTCGGCAGTGTATCATGTGAATCACCAAGGGGGCATGAGGTCCTGGCAGTGCCTCCAGGTGGCGGAGGAGTTGCTGACATGGGCATGGCCACGACTCTCTTCACTGAGGGCAGTGCACATCCCGAGTATGAAGAACAGAGCGGCCGACATTCTCTCCAGAATGGGGCCACTCCCGGGAGAATGGAGACTGAACACAGACATCATCAGCCAGATCTGGAAGAGGTACATTGTTGCACTTCCTCAAACCCACGCCTATGGGTTTGGCCCCTGCAGAGTCCATCACTGAGTGGCTAGATGAGTCTGTTCAAGAGACACTCGATAACGCCAGGGCTCCATCTACTAGAGCTTGCTATGCACTCAGATGGAGGATCTTTTCAGATTGGTGTGCTGGCATGGGTCTTGAGCCAGCAGCTTGCCCTGTGCCACATGTTTTACACTTCTTGCAGTCCCATTTGGATCAAGGCAAGGCAGTCAGTACAATAAAGGTCTATGCTTCGGCCATTTCAGCCTTTCACCAGGGTGCAGACAACAGACCCCTGGGTAGGCATCCTTTGATTGGGCAGTTCTTGAAGGGAGCCCGCTGGTTGCATTCAGGTCGCACCTTGCGGGCGCTGAACTGGGATCTGCCCACACTCTTAACATCATTCACTGAAGGTCTGTATAAGCCTATTTCAGATGCAGATTTGCGATCTTTGTCCCTTAAGACTGCTTTTCTCTTTTCAGCAAAGCGGGTCAGAGAGCTGTGTGCTCTTTTCATTAGCAATGACTGTTTAAGGTGGCAGGCAGGAGGCACTGGCATGTCGCTTTGGTCAAATCCAGCTTTTCTGCCAAAGGGTCTTAATCAGCAGTCCATCAACCAGGTTCTGGAGGTGTCCCAATTCCAGCCTTCCTCTGCCTCGCAAGCAGAGCAGGACAAGTTGCTCACTTTTGCCGCTTTTCCACTACAAACGCGGCTGAGTCGGGCTGAGCCGTGCCGTGCTGAGTCGGGCTGAGCGGGGCTGTTGGAGTTGCATTTCGACTACAACCGCGCTGAACTGTGCTGGCTGGAAGTGGGTGGACACATTGGGTGGAGTTAGCGAAAGTGGGTGGACGTCAGGTGATGTCGTTAAGCAGCGCAAACAGTGACATCAGTGAGCTTTTAAGCGGTAGTCTCACGACCCGAATAGTAAACAATAAACATGGAGGACATGGAGTGTTGCTGGTCTTGGTGCTGTGGCTTGTTGTCACCGACAACGCGGACAGATACTGGCAAGAGCGTATAGATGAGGCGAGGTGCATAAGGCTTCAGAAATTCTCGTAATTCGTAATTCTTCTCCTTCCGGGTTTATGGTGTTTACAGATCCCAGCGCGCTCGCGGGGCGTGTGTGGGCATGTGAGGACACTCCTCCTCACCAATCAGTGCACAGGGGAGTGTCTGCTCACGCCCCCAGCCTCACTCGGCTCGCTTTGGCTCGCTTCAGCCCCACTCCAAAACGGTGCGAGTTTTAGGGGCTAAGCAGGGCTGAAGCGAGCGGAGTCGTGCTGGTTTTTGGTAGTCGAAACGCGAGCCGTGTCGGGCTGAAGCGAGCTGAAGTGAGCTGAAAAAGGGTAGTGGAAAAGGGCCATTTGTGCCCAGTCAGGGCCTTGAGGGCTTATCTGGCCCGTACACAGTCCTTGAGGAGAACACAGTCTCGACTTTTTGTCTGTTATGGGGCGGCGAAGCGCGGGCTGCCGCTTTCCAAACAGAGGCTGTCTCATTGGCTGGTGGAGATTATTTCCCACGCTTACAGGCAGGTCTGGAATTTTGTCATTTTAGGGGCAAGGCCACTTGGCCTTTTGCGCTGTCAATTTTTTGAGGGCACGAAGGCCAAAAGCCAGGGCACCAAGGCCATAAAATAAAACAATGATTTTAAGTTCACATCTATAATGAATTTAATTTAAGGACTAATGACTCTTCTGAGGAAGATTGGAGTCTCAGTCGAAACTATCAAGCAGGTAAAGAAACATCTACACTATTATGTCTGAAGATAAGAAAATATTGAACACACCTAAACTTATCAGTCCATCACTCACTTCAAAAATTGTAAAACGTAACAGTTTGTATGGGTGGGTGGAGCACAGAGGACGGCAGGACAGAGATCAGGTTCTGAGATAGGGGTTTTATTGCCACACTTTTCAGTGAACAACTCTTAAATCAAACAGACACACACATGCGACTGGCGTCTGGTTCGGGGATGAGCTTCCTGCTCTACGCTCTCCCTCCTTAAATAGGGCACGGTCACTGGGAAGACACACACAAACACAGGTTAATTGACATCAGGTGTAGTGATTCTGCCACTTACCTTCCCTGACTCCGCCCTTCTGTCACAGACCAGCGCTTGACCACGCCCCCGCTGCCACACTTATTAAACCTATATCCTCCCATAATTTTTGTTCAATTGACACTGAATGTGCAAGAGCATCTTCAGACTGTACTACTACGCAGATTTTTGATTAATCAAAATTGAGCCTGGAGTACATCAAAATGTTTGACTGTAAAGGGAACATATACTAACATGCAGGCTAGTATAACTAGATTAACCTATAAGAGCCCAGACCGATTTCTCAATCAAGGAAAATTATTGAGGAAATAAAATGAACTAAATAGACGACAAAGAAAACGTTTCTGACCTTTTGTTTTTGTAAAATAGCACTTTCATATCTCAAGATCTGAAATATTAAATTGCAAATATGCAGAACACCGCAACACTATTACACTGTTAACCCGGAAGTTCATTCTATGCAAACAGTTTGAGTAAATGCCACTTTTAAAGATTAGTTTTATTGCATTACTTAAACAGTATGAGTATATGAAGAGTATGAGACAGTCATTGGGTGTACTCATTTTTGTAATCTAAACAAACTTAAACTATCATGTTTTATCTCAGGCCACAGTGCTGCCCGTTGTGACTGGCTCAAAACTCAAGACAAGTCTGTGCTTGTCCGTTAACGGCTACAGAGGAAGTTGCGCCATTTTCTAATTTACACAGAGCAATTTAAGGTCTTTGCACTTTTGGCAGCAAGCTAATTAGCATTTGTTACCAGCTACAGTCAATACTTGGCAGGTTAAAAGTGGGTCAACATTGTAACGACATGACGTTACTGTACAAGCAATGCTTATTTAACGGTAAGAAACTTAAGCCCTATATGTTGAAATTACTATCTTATTCATTCGTTAATTTATCACAGTCTTACCTCAGTGAACTTCTTCCCTCCTTCTGTGAAAATTCAATATCTCAGACGCGGACACAAGTGGGCAGGGGATGTGTTTGATTAAGTCTCCTGGTTGGCTGGTGATAGATTGGTGTCATTATAGCATGTCGGAGCAGTTCATGCTAGGCTCGAGTCTGATCCACCACTGATTAGTTGCCCAATAAGAATCCAGAATGTCATCAAAAGACGTATTTTTTTTCTCAATAGACACAGGTGATGTTAAAGCCTATTGGCAGTCACAAGGCAGGCTACAAAACGGCAAAACTGCAGCACATAAGGCCACTGTTGCCTTACGGCAGATATTTTTTTCCAAGGGCACAAGGCCAAATTGAGAGGGCACGAGGGCCGTGGCCCTCGTGAAATTCCTGCCCTGCTTACAGGGCTCAGGGGATACCGGTCCCTTCGGGTATGAGGGCTCACTCTACCAGAAGTGTAGCTACATCTTGGGCTGCCCTTAGGGGTGTGACAGCAGGCGATATCTGTGCAGCGGCTTCATGGGCTATGCCATGCACTTTTACCAGATTTTACAGGGTGGGCATAACTCGCCCAGCTCCGGTCAGTGACGCCACCCTCATGTCCATGACCGAGCGAGGTTCTAATGATTAATTCTGGGTTTCGCGACTCTTTTGGTATGTGTCATCCCTTTTTTAGACCAAAGTGATGGTCAGAGTGAGGTTGAAACAGATCGTAAGTTACAAAGGTAACTATGGATCTGTGAGACTGAGGGATGACCATCACTATCCTTGTCACTCGGACCATCCTGAGGTGCTCAAGGTAGGAGACTGAACCGGGAGCAATCTCTGCTATTTATAACGCGAGTTGTTCTGCTTCTGGAGGTCATGGACATGACTTTGTTGACATATGGTGTCGGTGATGGGCAGAACGAAGGTGATCATTCCTTTTTTAGACCGTAGTGACGGTCATCCCTCGGTCTCACAGATCCTTAGTTACCTGCGTAACTTACGATTTCTGACATTTACAACAAGTAAAAATAATTTGTTTGGGATGTAAATAAAGGGTTAATACTGAGAAATCAGACTTGGCAAATTTTGCAAAGTAGGTTACATATGCTCCCTGACTAATACATCCCAGTCTAATGCAGTTCATACATCTCCTTCAGACAATTATAAAATAATATGGATGTTTATTAAGGTTGTTTATATTCATTGGGTGTAATTGCTCATCGTGTTATCCTGGAATTAAGTTAGCTGATCAGGTTTAATGCAGTGGATCAACCGCTAGCCGTCTGTCTGGGAATGATGATGGAATGTGTCTCAAGGCAATGAAGAGAATGCAGTAATATTTCATTTGGGCTCATTTATGTAACTGAGAGTTGAGGGATGCTTACACAGTCTTGTCTACAGTAACTTTAGCACAAAAATTTGTTGTTTATTTAAAAGCCAATGAAGGCACTATGGGCCGTATCCAAAGCCAGCATCCTAACTTCAAAAATTACACTGTTTTTACAAAGTTACAACTCTAAAAATATATTAATTAATGAATAATTTATATTATTCCCAAAAGATATATAGTCCCAAAAAAAAAAAAATATATATATATATATATATATCTCATCTCATCATCTCTAGCCGCTTTATCCTTCTACAGGGTCGCAGGCAAGCTGGAGCCTATCCCAGCTGACTATGGGCGAAAGGCGGGGTACACCCTGGACAAGTCGCCAGGTCATCACAGGGCTGACACATAGACACAGACAACCATTCACACTCACACCTACGGTCAATTTAGAGTCACCAGTTAACCTAACCTGCATATCTTTGGACTGTGGGGGAAACCGGAGCACCCAGAGGAAACCCACGCGGACACGGGGAGAACATGCAAACTCCACACAGAAAGGCCCTCGCCGGCCACGGGGCTCGAACCCGGACCTTCTTGCTGTGAGGCGACAGCGCTAACCACTACACCACCGTGCCACTCTCTCTCTCTCTCTCTATATATATATATATATATATATATATATTCTTTATATTATGGCCCAAGCAACAGCAAAGGTCAAAAGAGCTTTACTGAGTTGGTTACTGTAGATGTTAATACGCTCCTGGAAGTCCCCATCGTCAGGTGCAGATGTTTATTTCAAAGACAGTTCATCACCACTGTTCGGCTATGCCACGAGCTGGTCACTTGGATGAAACATGGATATAGCTGCCTATCGCCACCTGACTTTGAGCCACTAATTGACATTACTGTATATATGGATACTTCTATAAATCCCGGACCTGGACCAGACACCTCCAGTGACGAAAAGAGTTACATGCAGACATCGAGTGAAATACCGCCATCTTGTTTAAGAACCGACAAGAAATACCATTATACTAGGAGTGAACTATTCAACCTTCAGCCCTACGACAAGTCTACTGCTAGATCCTATATCTTCGAGGACTTGAAACGCTCCAGTTTCTTTCGATACCGAGGAAAACGTGGGGGAGTTCACAAAGTGGGTCAAGCTATTTCAACAGTGGTATCGCAGAACCTAGTTCACAAGAAATCTTTGGTGCAATGCGGAACAAACAGTAACAATCTCATAGTTATCAAGCCTACCCGTATTATCCATCCAACCACAGGTCACACTACAGACAGGTTTGCCGTCCCAAAGTGTATGTTTTTGAGCATTTGCAGCCTTTCTAAAACTCGAAAGCGCATATGAGCAAACATAGCATTAGAGGTCGACCTGCTTGCAAATGATATTGACATCTGTATTGTTTCTTAAAATCACATAAAAAAGAACATACCGGATTCTGTGGTTGCAATTTCGAATTATGCCATCTACAGGAGAGATCGAGATTGGTTTGGCAACGACAGGAGAGAAAAGAGTGGTGTGGCTATATATGCGAGGAACAATATCAACGTGAAACATGTGCTAAGATCTGAGCTGTATGAGACTGTTAATCTGGAAATAGAACTGCCTTCGGGACACCGCATGTTAGTTTATGGAATTTACAATCCTCCTAAGCCGAGGTATCCAGAGGACGATCTCATAGATTACATCATTGACAGTATGGATAACTTCCTCGAACAGCACCCGAGCGGGCTTGTTGTGTGTGGTGGCGATTTGAATCGGCTTGATCTGGAAAAAAGTATCGACTCTATCTGGACTTGAAATCTTGGTTAATTTGCCTACGAGAGGTGATTCAACCTTAGACAAATGTCTTACAAATAATGCATCTTTTTTTTTTCTAAGTGCTATCCCATTGTGGCTCAAATGAAAACTGACCACAAGGGCGTCATTCTACCTGCGGACATCAGATTAAAACCCTTGAGACTAAAACGTATAATACGTGATTACAGGGAGCATAGAAAAATTGCATTCCATCAAAAGCTCAATGAGTATGACTGGAGTTCTATCACCAATAAGACAAACTTGGAAGAGGCAGTTGAATCTGTCCACTCGATAATAAACAAACTAATGGATGAATGTTTTCCAACCAAGACTGTGAAGATGTCTTCAAGAGACCCTCCTTAGATGAGCCCACTGCTGAAATCAATTCTTAAGCAGAAAGCAAGATCACAGAGGACAAGCGGGAGAAATCTAAACGAGCTGTCTGAGAAAATCAGAAAGATCATCATAGAGAATCGGCAAGCTCTTGCTTCAGGGAAGCTTGGATCACGTGCATGGTGGAGAAAAGTTAACCAACTTTCTTTCAGGAATGATAAAGGTAGATTTATTTTAGATCAAGAGCTTGTAAATGGATTGAATGACTTCTTTGGAGTTCTGTGCTGTGATCGAGACTACATCAGACCAACTCAAGTAGAGATCGCAGACAGTGAGCCATCCCCTCAATTGACCACTCGTCAAGCATTTCATGCCTTGTCACGTATCAAACACACGGCTACAGGACCGGATGGAATTCCTTTTTGGGTCTGGCGTGATCACGCGACAATATTTACACCAGTTATTGAGTCAATCTGGAATCGATCATTAAAACAACAGTACTGGCCTAGCCGCTGGAAGGAGGCTAATATTAATCCCCTCCCCAAAGTGGACATTCCTGAAATACACGAGGACTTTAGAGGAATAAATGTCACCCCAGTGATTGCTAGAACTTTTGAAAGAACTGTTTATGGTAGTTTTAGTAAAGATTGCATGGAAGAATAACTCACAATTTGCATATCGATATGGTGGGAGTTGTGTTAACGCACTGCTAAAATTGCAACATACGTTTCTTGAGTCTTTGGACAAAAGAGAAACTGCGGCTGTGAGAATGTTCACAATGGATTTTTCCAAAGCGTTTGATAATCTCATCTCATCTCATCTCATTATCTCTAGCCGCTTTATCCTTCTACAGGGTCGCAGGCAAGCTGGAGCCTATCCCAGCTGACTACGGGCGAAAGGGCATTTGATAATGTGAAGCGTAATCTTTTAGTTGAAAAGCTCAAGCATGTTCCACTAATTCCGTATACAATTAATTGGTATATTAGCTTTTTATCAGACAGAAGGCAGCGTGTCATTCACAATAATATCATATGTGAATGAAAGTTAGTAAATAAGGGCACAACGCAGGGCAGCATCAGTGGCCCCTACCTTTTCAACTTATTTCTTCATGATTTAGAATTCAGTGAGCATGCTGAAGTATCATTAACTAAATATGCCGATGATTCAACTATTTTAGTTACGGTATTGAAAGATTACATGGATAAGTCTGTTGTAGCTTTGGAACAGTTTATGGACTGGACAAGGAAAAATGACATGGTTTGCAATTATAGTAAATGCAAGGAGCTTGTACTGCGCAAGCGAGGCAATGATGATGTACTTCCTGTGATCAGTAATATTAAACAACATGATAGTCTAAAAATCCTAGGATTAACTTTGCAAAGTAACTGTAAATTCAGTCAACATATTAAGAGTAAGCTGCATGAAGCAAACAAAGGATTGTATATAATCAGAAGCTTGTGCAATGATGGATAAAATCAGATTTAAATCGATCATATTTTCAAAGCTATTATTATGCCCAATATTATTTATGGGTTACCCGTTTATGGGGCCAGTCAATCTGACTTAAACATCGTTCAACGATTTTTAGAACATTGTCATAAAAGACGATATACACCGAACAAGTTAGATATTTCGGCTCTATTAGAAAAATGTGACAGGCGGTTATTTGAGAAAATATGCAATTGTAATCATCCACTCTGTAAATTACTACCAAGATATAAAAAGACCGCAATAAGTCTTAGAAATAAATCTTGCTATAAAAATAAAATAAATATGGAGCATTTTAAGAACAATTTTTTTTAATAGAGTTAATTATAGATATAACTTGGGTGTATAAATTAATATAATTTTTAAGTATCATCCATAATTACATAGTTTCCATTATTCCTAATATAAGTTTGCACTTTTTATATATATATTATATATTTTTATATATTTTTAAACTTTGTAACAACAGATATGTATTTTATCTTGTGAATAAATACTAAATAAATAAATAAATAAATAAATAAAAGGCATTCCATCGTGGCTTTTTTTTTTCTGAGACCAAAAACATATATTGTAGCATGAAACTGATATGATGGAGATGAAGCTGTCAGACAAACTGGCACTAGATATAATACTGCTCCTGCTGCTGCTGAGTGGCTTAACAGAAAAGCATTTGCTTTATTGTCAGGAGATTGCAAGTTCACATCTGGATGATGCCACAGCCATCCATGACTGGGAGTCTTAGAGATTAAAATTGGCCATGCTCTTTGGAGTGGGAGGGATAGCATTACTGTCTTCCATTGTCAATCAGAGGGACAGTTGGCATTCCTTTGGCTGACTCTCAGAGGAAGAGTTGGTCGTTGTTGTGTGCCAGGGTAGAGCTGGTTAGTGTGTGGAAATTGGGGAATTGGCAGGTGACCAAATTCGAGAGAAAATGTAGAAATAAAACCACCTTCTTCCTTGCTCAAAAAAGTCCCAGGTCAAAATCATTTGTGATTGAGACATGCGTGTGTTATTAGAAAACTCTATCTGTACTGACATCTCAGTACAGTACCAGTCAAAAGTTTGGACACACCTTCAAACTGACTGTTTTCTCTTTATTTTTATTAATTAAGACACTTCACCACAAGTTGGCCTAATGGTTAGCATGTCCGCCTCTCAAATGGGAGATTGCGAGTTCTACTTGTGGTTGGGTCATACCAAAGACCATCATAAAAATGGTACCTACTACCGTCTGGCAAGGCACATTGCAATACAGATGTGAGTGGGGAAGTCAAACTCTCATGGTTACCAAGAGGACTAGCCCCCAACTCTAACCCTAGCTGTACCCGTATAGGTGAGAGACCAAGGGCTATCGAAATGGAGGTCGGCACTGCACCAATATGCCTTAAAGAGTTGGTTAGTACTGGGACAGGAGACTGCCTGGGAAGACCAGATTCTGGTGTGAGAGGAACTTTGACTTGAAGATACTTCATGTCTTAAAGTAATGATGGATATCATTTCTCTTTACTTAGTTGAGCGGTGCTTGATATAATATGGATTACTAGAGTTGTGGAATAGGGCTATTTACTGTATTATTGTTATTATTTACTATTTACTCTTTGATCTCAAATGGATTAAGAAGGTAAGAAATTAATCCACTAATTAACTTTTGACGAGGCACACCAGTTAATTGAAAAGTATTCCAGGTGACTACCTCATGAAGCTGGTTAAGATAATGTCGATAGTGTGCAAAGCGTCATCAAGGTAAACGCTGGCTATTTTGAAGAATCTAAATATGAAACATTTTGGGGGTTTTAGCACTTTTTTTTTTTGTTTCCCACATGATTCCAGATATGTTCCATATGTTATTTCATAGTTTTGATGTTTTCAGTATTGTTCTACAGTGTAGAAAATAGTCATAATCCAGAAAAAAAAAACTATGAATGAGTAGGGGGTGTACAAACTTTTACCTGGTACTGTACTTATATTGGCAATAGAGGTATCAACTCCTCAGTACACACTCTGACTGACTATGGTCCAATATCCTTCAGTTAATTGTAGAGCAGTGGCTACAGTTATCGACAGTCCATAATTATCGACACCTTTTCAGATTTACCAATAAAAAACAATTTTACAAAGGTGAGTTTCAGTTACAACAGTTATTATCGATTAATTAATCAACCGGAAGACCCGCCTCACCCTTTGATCTTATCGTCTGATGACAGCTCGTTACCTGAGATGGAATTTTTTTAGCACGATCAGCAATTTGAGGAAAACCCGAATGTTATCATCGCAGGTAAGCATGGGGGAAAGATCATGGGCATGTTTTTACTTATCAAATTCACTGATATTTCATGATCTCCTTGTCAAAACTTACTTTGTTTCTTACTCTTTCATTTGACAGTCGCCGTTTTGTATCTAAACATGCGTTTGAGAAGTCACGTGAGGTGTTGATAATAGTGATCACTTTCACCGGTGTCCACCATTATCGACACCCTGTGGAATTAAGTGAGATTTATGGATCGATCTTTGTGTAACATTGTTGAAGTAGATGAAGTACTTTAAAAAAATAAAAGTGCTGTGATTTATAATTTTTTTTTTCTGATTCATAACAGAATGGAATGTTTATCAAGTATTTGGAATCATATTCCAATAAATAGAATTAGACCAGAATTAAATTCCTAGAATATAAAAAATTACATGCTTGAAATATTCAGATTTTTCTATTCCATTCAGTTTGCTTTTTTTCAGTTTGTTGTAAATATCTACCACATATTACAATATCAGTAGACATTTTATATATTGGTTCAAGGAATGACATGCAACCTTTGACCTGAATTTTCATGTGGTTATGTTGATATTTATTGGTAAACTACAAAACTAGAAATTAATACAAACAACAACAAATGATTAACAAAATGTGATCTATGAAAATACTTAGAAAGTGGAACAAAAAGATTTTCTGACAGGTTAAACATTATTAGTTCATTTGTTTCCAAACATTAGAATTACTTCCTCATTTACATAAACACTGACATCCATATATTTATATAAAATATATTTTGTACTAAATATAAGTCTATGTAAAACAAATTTTCAATAAAAATTTGCTTTGTTAATTTAATACCACATACCGATAATTTTTAAAAATAAATTATCTGGATGTCAATAATTGTGGAACGATGTCAGTAACTGTGGACAAAGGTGTCAATACTTGTGGAACAGTGTCACATGATTTGATATGCTAAGTAATTGGGAATCAACTTTTTTTTTTCTCCAGTGGAAATTTGAGTAACTATTCATGCACAATTTACGTACTGAAAGTCTTTTCTACTAGGGCAAAGGCCAAAAGATTGTTAAGGTGTCGATAATTGTATGCGCCACTCTAGTATTCAACATTTTCAGGCATCTTTTGCATACCAATTTTGTTTTTCAGTAAACATATATTATTGTTGAGACATCTTCAAATAGAATTCATTTATGAGGATAAATGGACCAAAGACATGATGCAAGAGACATGATTGTTGAAGCTCAAATTGTTGTAGCACTGCCAATGCAAACTGGACTCTAATGGTAAGTGCAATAAAAACTGTGACACCAAATTTAACTTTTCTCCAGACTTCAGCGTGATGTGTGGATGTTTGTGAACAGGAGTGTGTTTATCCAATACTGAAACCAGACATCAACTGCTTGAGGTAGAGCACATGTTCGCACACAGATTGCACAGCGTAGCTGATTGAGTTAGTCCCGGATGCTAGTATGTACGTGCGATGAATCTAGAGGTGCTGTTTCATATCAGGGACCTGCAGATTTTTGCAGTGCTCAGCCCAAACACGAGACAAGCCCCAACAACCTCAAATGTGAATTAAGAGGTTCAGCCAACACACATTCGACAACCAAGAGTTTATACTTACTTGTCTCTCATATTTCGCCATTTCTAGATTTCTTTCAAAGAATGTTTACTTTATTTGCATATGATCACTGGGAAAAAAAGTCGCAATGCACAAGGCAGCATCGCTTTCTCAGGAGCCAACATCTGACAACAACAACCACAAAAAAGACTTGTCAAGGGCAAGTGACACAAGAAGAACTGAGAGAGAGAGAGAGAGAGGGTGAAAGACGCTCACAGCCACCCACTCTTGGCTCATCACAGAAATAACGTGCTCACTCCTGCATCTTCCTTCAGTTTTGCTCTCTTCCACACCATACTGACAGCTACATTTATTTATGGCTTTAGTCCTTTTTTATAACTTTAACCTCTCCTGCTGACTGACATTGAGCCTTATTTTCAGTAGCACCTTAAAAATCCAAAGCAAACACCTAACAAACTAACACAGCATAACTGAAACAATGTGTAAACAACAGATGCAACTGTTAGAAAGAAAAGAAAACTGCAAACTTCAACTGTCTTTTCAGTTGCAATTAACACCACCATGTCTAACATAAGTCAGTGCTAATAAACAGGATGGGAATAAAAGAGGACAAAAATCTAGTAGTTTCAACTCTTAAAAATAAAGCCCATCATATTTCTCAATGTGGTTTAGAGGTTAACACTGTTGCCTCACAGCAAGAAGGTTCTGGGTTCGAGCCCAGTGGCCGATGGGGGTCTTTCTGTGTGGAGTTTACATGTTCTCCCTGTGTCTTCATGGGTTTCCTCCAAGTGCTCTGGTTTCCCCCACAGTCCAAAGACATGCAGGTTAGGCTAATTGGTAGCTCTAACTTGACCTTGAGTGTGAATGGTTGTGTGTCTCTATGTTTCAGCCCTGCGATGATCTGGTGACTTGACCAGGGTGTACCCCGCCTCTCGCCCATAATCAGCTGGGATAAGGCTCCAGCTTGCCTTCAACCCTACACAGGATAAGTGGTTATGGATAATGGATGGATGGAGATTTCTCAACCTTATTTGTCCTCTTCCCATCTTCTTTATGTGCTCTAAATGGCAGTGGCTCACAAATGCAGGCCTTTCAAAAGATATTCAACATTCAAAAGATATTCAACTTTCAAAAGACATTCAAAGACCTTTCAAAAGACATTCAACTAGTAGAAGGGCACTCGATAGAGCACATACCTCTGCCAAGCCACATACTATCAATATCAAAATCAGATCAATTGAACGTAGGATAATACTAAAGCTGTACACCAAATTTCATTCAAATCCATTCACTACTTTTTGAGTTACGTTGGGAACAGACAAAAAAAAAAACTGGAATCGTATTCGGATTTGCATCAAAACCTAATCAATTGTTCCTTGGCCCATGGCCCACCTTTCCTCAAAATTCCATCAAAATCCATTTGATACTGTGTACTTTGAGTTATGTTGGGAACAAACAAACAAACATAGGTGAGACCATAACCTCCTCCAGCAAAGTTGGTAGAGATAATTAGCGCTCCATTCAGTGTGAATGCAATATTCACACATCAAGCTCTGCGAAATGCTAAAAAAAAGCCTTCAAACTGAAATCAGACAGCTATAGATAATGATCAGTCCATGTTGTTGCTGCATTGTGTGAGCACAATGTTTGTCTCTCTGTTCCAGGATCAAAATTAAATGGACGTGAATTTACCCGTGACCTACATCTTTGAGTGCCACTAGTTTGGAGTGTACACTCCATTCAAGTGAGCCCTCTAAAGGAGTGCAGGTGGCTGTTGGCGAACATATAATCCCTGCAGTCGAAATAATTGAAGAGTCCTGTGGAACTGAGGCCATTTATGGAGTTAACCTATTGCCAGGGTATATAAATGCAATTCAACAACAGCACACGTGTAGTACTCTACACTTCTCAAGAGGCTTTTGGAGGATGGGGGAATAATTTTTAATTATGATTTGCCAAATGAAACAGTGGGAGAGAGAGAGCGAGAGATCAGAGTACTGTAACAGATGGCCAAGCATTGCCAATGTTATTTTTATCGAAGCCGTAACTTTCACACAGTAGGGAGGTGAAAAGGGGCATCTCATCATAAGCACCAGCAAAGAAAACAGTGTGAGAATGAGTATAAAGCGAATCCCTTTGAAACAGATTGAGAACATACAGTAATGACAAGATGACACACTAACCTGTAAATTGAATATTGTAACACCATCGAGATGCTTAAATATAACTTCCTTTTATTCTCAGAACCACATTCACAATCGACTGTTTTCACACTGTCACCATGAAATCAAGTAGAGGAGGTTAGAATCCTGAAATGTTTACACACATAGCTTGGTAAACATGTTGCTCTAATCATAGTGAGCTCAGAGTTTGATGATTTTTAGTACCACCATTCATATCAAAAGACAAAGTCCCTCTCACACCAGAATCTGGTCTTCCCAGGCAGTCTCCTGTCCCAGTACTAACCAACTATTTAAGGCATATAGGTGTGGCGCCAATCTCCATTTCGATAGCCCTTGGCCTCGGTATCTGGTTATTTAGCACAAAAGTCTTTTAGCATAAATCCAAAGTCTTTGAACACAAGTTCTAAAGTCTCTTAGCACAACTCTATGTTCTTTAGCACAACTCTGGATTATGGTCCCAAAAAACCCACCTCATTTTGGATCGTTTAAAAAAAAATGAAATTAATGTCTTCCAGGCGGCACGATGGTGTAGTGGTTAGTGCTGTCGCCTCACAGCAAGAAGGTCCGGGTTCGAGCCCTGTGGCCAGCGAGGGCCTTTCTGTGCAGAGTTTGCATGTTCTCCCCATGTTCACGTGGGTTTCCTCTGGGTGCTCCGGTTTCCCCCACAGTCCAAAGACATGCAGGTTAGGTTAACTGGTGACTCTAAATTGACCGTAGATGTGAGTGTGAATGGTTGTCTGTGTCTATGTGTCAGCCCTGTGATGACCTGGCGACTTGTCCAGGGTGTACCCTGCCTTTCGCCTGTAGTCAGCTGGGATAGGCTCCAGCTTGCCTGCGACCCTGTAGAACAGGATAAAGCAGCTAGAGATAATGAGATAAGATGAGATGTCTTCCAGGATCTTAAATCGTGTGCATTTTAGTGGTACCTATATGATATAATTTAAACTTAGCACTTTAATAAAGACAAAACCAATGTAGAAGTTGGCTGTAGCGGTGTACTGGGTCAGGGTACGTGCTGTGTTAAATAATTTGGAGGTAGGATTGGTGACTAACATACAGGCTACGTACATCAAACATGGTGGTTTCAAGACAGCAGAGTGGGGAAATACAGTTGCTCATTTTCGATCAGAATCCCAACAACTTTCATTAAAAAATTCCATCAAAGATCTTTAAACATTATCAGTAAGTATTCATAATAATAAAGATTGTGTTCTTGGGTCTTGTGCTAAAGAACTTAGAGTTGTGCTAAGAGACTTTAGATTTGCACTAAATAACCGTAAACCTCAGCCTCTCACCTATACAGCTAGGATTACAGTGGGGGGCTTGTCCTCTGCTAACTGTAATCCATATTATATCAAGCACCGCTCAACTAAGTAAAGAGAAATGATATCCATCATTATTTTAAGACATGAAATGTCTTCAAGTCAAAGTCCCTCTCACACCAGAACCTGGTCTTCCCAGGCAGTCTCTTGTCCCAGTACTAACTAACTCTTTAAGGTGTATGGGTGCAGCACCAATCTCCATTTCAATAGCCCTTGGCCTCTCACATATACAGCTAGAGTTAGAGTGGGGGGCTAGACCTCTGGTAACCACGAGAATTTGACTTCCCCACTCACATCTGTATTGCAGCATGCCTTGCGAGACAATAGAAGGTACCATTTTTATGATGGTCTTTGGTACGACCCAACCACGAGTAGAACTTGCAGTCTCCCACTTGAGAGGCGGACACACTAACCACTAGGCCAACTCACGGTGTACTACTGCTCATATACATAGAAAAAAAAGGAAGTTGGAAACAAACTTGGCTCATCGGGCATACAATCATCACGGAGGCGGCAATTTATTTGCAAGTTGTGTTCATTAAATGGAACTGACCTGAGTATCGACTATGATTTTCCTGAAACATTGGCATGGCATGTTGCACTTGGATGTCCAGCACCTCAAAACAAGAAAACAAGGCATCACTTCAGGTGGAAACTCTGAAAAAATGTGTGTGTCTGTATGTGTGTGTTCATTTTATGCCTACTCTTTATGCCTACTAGACCAGTGGTTCTTTTATTTATTTTTAAAAGGACCCTTTAACTGCAAAATAAATACCACATAGATTTACTTTATGAACTTAACCCAATACATATAGCAGACATTCTTATCCATAGCGATGTCCAACATACCAAGAGCAGCCTGGGGAGCAGTTAGGGCTTAGGTGGCTTGCACAAGGGCACTTCAGCCATTCCTGCTGGTCCAGGGAGTCAAACCAGTGACCTTTTGGGCTAGAAGGTGCTTCTCTAGCCATTAGGCCATGGTTTCCCTCCATCCATCCATCCATCCATTA
Organism: Neoarius graeffei; assembly: GCF_027579695.1. Lineage (NCBI taxonomy): Eukaryota > Metazoa > Chordata > Actinopteri > Siluriformes > Ariidae > Neoarius > Neoarius graeffei. The sequence continues at coordinate 26,768,431 of NC_083577.1, forward strand.
TCTGTAGCTGCTTATCCTATACAGGGTCGCAGGCAAGCTAGACCCTATCCCAGCTGACTATGGGCAAGAGGCGGGGTACATCCTGGACAAGTTGCCAGGTCATTGCTGGGCTGACACATAGAGACAAACAACCATTCATACTCATTCACACCTACGGTCAATTTAGAGCCACCAATTAGCCTAACTGCATGTCTTTGGACTGTAGGGAAAACTGGAGCACCTGGAGGAAACCCATGCAGACATGGGGAGAACATGCCAACTCCACACAGAAAGGCCCTCATCGGCCACAAGAACCTTCTTGCTCTAAGGTGACAGTGCTAACCACTACACCACTGTGGTGCCCCGGTTTCCCCCCAATTATTCAAGTATTAGTCTCATTATTTAAATATGTACAACAATATCCCAGCTATTTATTGAAGGCTTAGAGGTTATTAGTAAACTGAACTTCCATCAAGATGGCTTATAGGACAACTTCTTTTGGAATTTTTTGAGCTTTGGATTAAACCCATTCAATTTAATTGGCCAGTCCTGCTTTGAGGACAAATATTTTATCCAACTGCTGAGTACTATTTCAAAACTTAACAAAATGAATTGATATTAATCTGTGAAGCTTATTAATAATCGACCAAATACTGTTGCTTTATCTTGTCTGGTGTATTTATTGTGACAGTTTATAACCACTGAATGCGAGCTGGACTAGTGGTTAGTGTGTCCACCTCTCGAATGGGAGATTGCAAGTTCTACTTGCGGTCAGGTCATACCAAAGACCATCATTAAAATGGTACCTATGACCATCTGGCAAGGCATGCTGCAATACAGATGTGAGTGGGGAAGTCAAACTCGTGTGGTTACCAGAGGACTAGGCCCCCATTGTAATCCTAGCTGTATAGGCGAGAGGCCAAGGGCTAGGGAAATGGAGATCAGCACCGCACCCATACACCTTAAAGAGTTGGTTAGTACTGGGACAGGAGACTGCCTGGGAAGACCAGATTCTGGCATGAGAGGGACTTTGACTTGACTTTATAATCAATCTGGGATGTGCTGAGGAAAATTGTTTTTCTTCTTGTTTTTGAAATATGTAGATGTGACTTGGGAACATATTGGGCCTTTCAGAGTGGACTGTGATCTCCTCAGTCTGTAATGGCCATCAAAAGAAAAGAGACAGAGAGAACAGGCCAGTTAGAAAAGTGCATTCTTCTTGGGTAGAATCTTTTTTTTTTTTTTACAGTAACACCTCCTTGAAGAGATGACCACCCATAGCAATCTGAATCAAGAAGATGGAGGCATCTACCTAGTAATTCAGCAATTGATACCCGGAAGGAGCATCTGGTGAACTCTTGCTAGCCCTTGAAAACCTGGGGAGAGAGCATGAATCTGATGCCAGACCATACTCATATACAGCGGCCTCTAGCACTGGGTTGGTGTCCGATCCTTCATTTTCATCCTTAAGGTTGTAATCCTGGTGCAGAAGCCATTGCTTACTGCTCAGAGTTTAAGTACAACTCCATACATGTTATGACATACGAGATGGTATGGTTGACAGAGTTCTTGTTTAAAGATCCGAGTGAAGCAAATAGCATACTTAATATTTAGTAGCACAGCCACAAAATCAGCCTGTCTTATTCTATGAGTGTTATGCTGGGAATCGAACCCGGGTCGCTGGTGTAGTAATCCAGCAAACCCCCACTAAGCCACCAGGGAATGACTCAAGTGCAGAGGAGTGAGGCGAAAGTAGAGTAGAAAAAAAACAGTTTTATACAATGCAAAAAGACAAAAAACAAACGTATAATCCCAATGCTCAGAAGATATACGAGAAAAAAATTAAAAATCCAAAAGTTCAAAGTCAAAACAAAGAGCCAAAGATAAGAAAAGGCAAAAATCCAAATGCTCAGAAGATCCTAAAATGGTAAACACAAAGTCCAAAATGTCCACAAGAAAACAAAGTACAAAAGACCACAAAGGCAAGGAACACAGAACAGAGATCTCAGGTGATAACATAACAGCACAAAGACTCCATGACTACGGACCAAACTGAGGAAGTATTTATACACAGGGTAATTAGAAACTAGGCGGGGCAGGAAATGAGGAACAGGTGAGGCAAAAAGCACATGAAAACAAAGGCTGTCAAAACAAACACAAAACACAGAAAACAGTGGTGGCCTCTAGAGGCCAAAACAAACATGACAAGATAAAGAAATAACAGCGGCCTCTAGAGGCCAAAACAGTCCCCAGTCCTAACAGGACCCCCCCCCAGGAGCGTCTCCTGATGTTCCCAGGGCGATCTGGATGGGCCGAATGGAAGTCCCGACAAAGTTCTTTGTCTAATACATCCCGAGCGGGGACCCAACAGCGCTCCTCAGGGCCATAGCCCTCCCAGTCCACTAGATATTGGAGCCCACCGCAGACCCGGAGGGAGTCAAGCAGGCGGCGCACGGTGAGCAGAGTCTGACCCTGGAAGATGCGGGGGGGCGGGGGATTCCTAGGGGCAGGGGCATATGTGGACGACAGTACGGGCCGCAACAGGGAAACATGGAATGTGGGGTTGATCCTTAGAGTCTGGGGCAACTAGAGCCGGTAGGCGACACAACCTTGAAGGGGCCAATGTAGCGAGGAGCAAGCTTGCGGTTCTCCACCCGCAGCAGAAGGTCCTTGGCGGACAGCCAAACCCGCTGCCCAGGGCAGAAAACATGGGCAGGCCTTCTATGGCGGTTGGCCTGAGTCTGGTTGGACCTGGAAGTCTGGATGAGGGTCCTCCTGACCTTGTTCCAGGTCTTGTGACACTGTCTCATGTACTGGTTGACCGAGGGCACCCCATCCTCCTGCTCCTGGTCAGGAAACAGAGGTGGCTGGAACCCGAATTGGCACTGGAATGACGACAACCTGGTGGCCGATGACTGCAGGGTGTTGTGGGCATACTCCGCCCATGGCAGCCAGGTGCTCCATGATGTCGGGTTATCCATCACCAGGCCTCGCAGGGTGGTTTCCAGGTCGGTTTCCAGGTCCTGGTTGAGCCTCTCCGTCTGGCCATTGGACTGGGGGTGGAACCCAGAGGAGAGGCTGGCAGTGGCCCCGATGAGCTTGCAGAACCCGCGCCACACTTGGGAGGAGAACTGGGGCCCCCGGTCAGAGACGATGTCCTGTGGGAGACCAAAGACTCGGAAGACATGAGTAAAAATAAGTTTGGCTGTTTCAAGAGCAGAAGGGAGTTTGCACAGTGGTATGAAGCAGCAGGCCTTCAAGAATCTGTCGACAATGACAGTGTTACCTTGTGAGTCAGGAAGACCCGTGATGAAGTCGACTGCCACATGGGACCAGGGACGCCGGGGAATGGGCAGGGGATGCAGGAGGCCCTAGGGATGCTGTCGTGGGTTCTTGCTTCTGGTGCACACCTCACAGGACAGGACGAATGACCTCACTTCCTTCTCCATGCTTGGCCACCAGAAGCGTCTTTTCAAGAAGTCCAGGGTCCTCTGAGCTCCCGGGTGGGTGGTGAGAGGGGACGAATGACCCCACTGGAGAACCTTGGCCCGGGCTTGACGAGGGACGTACAGGAGGCCCAGTGGCCCCGTCCCAGGACCAGGGTCCTGGGGTTGAGCTTGTCGGACGGCCTCCTCGACACCCCAGCGGACAGGGGCCACAATCCGGGACACCGGGATAATAGGCCTAACTTCACTCTCCCTGTTGTTGGTCAACAATAGCCTGGAGAGCGCGTCCAGTTTGGTGTTCTTAGAGCCAGGGCGGTACGATAGGGTGAAATTGAATCGACTGAAAAACATGGCCCACCTAGCCTGTCGTGGGTTCAGTCTCTTGGCTTGCTGGAGGTACTCCAGGTTCTTGTGGTCTGTCCAAACCAGGAATGGATGTTGCGCTCCCTCCAGCCAGTGCCTCCACTCCTCAAGGGCCAGTTTAACCGCTAGCAGTTCTCGAATCCCCACATCATACCGGGACTCCACAGGGCTCAGGCGGTGGGAGAAGTAAGCGCAGGGGTGCAACTTTCCTTCCAAGCGTTGAGAGAGCACCGCGCTGACACCACTGTCTGAGGCGTCCACCTCCATGATGAACGGTTGGGAAGTGTCCGGGAGGACCAGAATGGGTGCCGTGCAAAAGCGGTGCTTGAGGTCCTTGAACGCCTTTTCCGCCCGAGGAGACCAGACATAAGATCCATCAGTCTTTTTGGTGAGATCCAATATGGGTGCTGCTACGGAACTGAAGTTCCTGACAAACTTGCGGTAGAAGTTAGCGAATCCTAAGAACCGCTGAACTTCTCTAACGGACTTGGGAGTAGGCCAGTCCCGGACGGCCAGGATCTTGGCTGGGTCCATTTGGAGTTGTCCTGTCCATACAGTAAAACCCAGGAAGGAGACCTCGGGGGCATGAAACTCGCATTTCTGGGCTTTAGCAAACAGATTGTTTTGTAGAAGTCTCTGGAGGACTTGGCGGACATGGTGGCGGTGCTCCTGTAAGGCCTTGGAAAATATCAAGATGTCGTCGAGATAGACGAAAACGTACTGGTTAATCATGACCCTCAAGACGTCGTTGATTAGGGCCTGAAAAACTGCCGGTGCATTGGTGAGTCTGAAGGGCATAACTCGATACTCATAGTGCCCTGACGGGGTGTTAAAGGCAGTCTTCCACTCGTCTCCCTGTTGGATACGGATGAGGTGATATGGGTTCCATAAGTCCAACTTGGTGAAGACAGTGGTGCCTTGGAGCAGGTTGAACGCTGTGGACATCAGCGGAAGGGGATAGTGGTTGCGCACTGTGATTTTGTTAAGGCCCCTGTAGTCAATACACGGTCGGAGCCCTCCATCCTTTTTACCGACAAAGAAGAAGCCGGCGCCAGCAGGTGAGGTGGAGGGTCGAATGAACCCAGAGACCAGGGTGTCCTTAATGTATTCCTCCATGGCTTTGCATTCTGGCTGAGAGAGGGAAAACAGTCTGCCCCGAGGAGGGGTAGTCCCAGGGAGCAAATCAATGGCACAGTCGTAGGCATGGTGCGGAGGAAGAACGGTGGCCCTACTCTTGCTGAACACTTCTTTCAAATCCCAGTACTCTGTGGGAATTTGAGATAACTCGGTGAGATCAGGAGGCTTGGCAGGAGACACAGGAGAGCTAGATAGCAGACAAGAGGCATGGCATGCAGGACCCCATTCCACAACCTGGCTTGTTACCCAGTCTATGCGCGGGTTGTGGCAGGTAAGCCAAGGAAAGCCTAGAATAACTGGGAACTCTGGCGAATGAATAAGGTGCAGGGAAATTTCTTCTTTGTGACCTTGAGCCTGGAGAAAGACTGGAGAAGGAACTTGGGTGACTCTTCCGTCACCTAAAGCTTGGTCATCGAGGGCAGACACAGACAGCAGGACTTCAAGAGGAGCAGTAGGGACATTGATTCTTTGGGCGAAGTGGATATCCATAAAGTTTCCCGCCGCCCCGGAGTCTAACAAGGCCTGACAAGAGTGGACGGACTCACCCCAGGAGATGGAGACCGGGATGTAGACTCCTTGGCCAGGGAGTTCGGGAGAGAGGGTAGGCCCTGTCACAACCCTCCCTCGGCTGGACGGGGCAGTCCTTTTCCTGAGAGCTCGGGACATGATGCTTGGAAATGGCCAGGCTTGCCACAGTAGATGCAGCACTTGTCCCTCCTTCTGCGCTCCCTCTCAGATGTGGAGAGGCAAGTACGGCCCACTTGCATGGGCTCTGGACAGTCACTGGAGGAGGTAGACAGGCTCTATGCAGAGGCAGTGAGGCCGGGGAGGCTCAGGACTTGGCGGCGTTCTCTAATCCTGTTGTCAAGACGAATGGCATGTGAAATCAGTGTTTTGAGGTCACTTGGGCATCCGATAGAGGCCAGACCGTCCTTGATGGGGTCAGACAGACCATGGTGGAAGGCTGAAACCAGGGCAGTCTCGTTCCATCCACTGACTGCTGCGAGTGTCCGGAACGAGATGGCGTAGTCTGCAACGCTTCCTTCCTGCCGGATGGACGTGAGCTTCCTGGCTGCATCTTTAATGATGTCTGCCTGATTGAAGACCCGAAGCATCTCCTCCGTAAACAGCTTGAAGTCAGAGCACTCGGGTCCCTGTCTCTGCCAGATGGCTGTTGCCCAAGCTCGTGCCTTATCAGCTAACATGGTTATCACATATGCGATCTTGCAGCGAACCATAGTGTAGGTTGAAGGCTGGAGCTCAAAGGTGAGTTGGCACTGGGTAAGGAACTCCCGGCACTCCCCGTGCTTGCTGCCATACCTCTGTGGTGCAGGAAGGCAGGGTTCACGAGGTGAGGTAGGCAGCATGGCAGAAGGCACTGGAGCAGGAGCAGATGGTGGAGCAGGAACAGGGGGAAGGTCCGGAAGAGGCGATGTGGGCATAGGAGTCAACTGTGCCAGGGCTTTCCCAATTTGCTGAAGCAGTACCTCGTGGCGAGCAAGGGCCTCACGTTGGCTTGCGAGTGTTCGTCCATGAGTGTCCATGGTCGCTCCGAAGCGTGTCAAAGCTGCCATAATTCCCTGAAGGTTGGCTGGGTAGACAGTTGAAGCAGCCTCTGCTGAGTCGGTCATGACGGAGTCTTTCTGTTAGGGTTTTGCTGGTGTAGTAATCCAGCAAACCCCCACTAGGCCACCAGGGGAATGACTCAAGTGCAGAGCAGTGAGGCGAAAGTAGAGTAGAAAAAAACAGTTTATTTACAATGCAAAAAGGCAAAAAACAAAAGTATAATCCCAACGCTCAGAAGATATACGAGAAAAAATAAAAAAATCCAAAAGTTCAAAGTCAAAACAAAAAGCCAAAGATAAGAAAAGAAAAGGCAAAAATCCAAATGCTCAGAAGATCCTAAAATGGTAAACACAAAGTCCAAAATGTCCACAAGAAAACAAAGTACAAAAGACCACAAAGGCAAGGAACACGGAACAGAGATCTCAGGTGATAACATAACAGCACAAAGACTCCATGACTAGGGACCAAACTGAGGAAGTATTTATACACAGGGTAATTAGAAACTAGGCGGGGCAGGAAATGAGGAACAGGTGAGGCAAAAAGCACATGAAAACAAAGGCTGTCAAAACAAACACAAAACACAGAAAACAGTGGCGGCCTCTAGAGGCCAAAACAAACATGACAAGATAAAGAAATAACAGCGGCCTCTAGAGGCCAAAACAGTCCCCAGTCCTAACAATGAGGGTTTTTATCCAATGCTAAAATGGCAGGAGAAAGGTTTTTTTTTTTTTTTTTAAATTGCAAACCTTACAAAAGTATCTCAGGGAATAATTTGAAATAATTGAAATGTTTATAGCATGCATGGGATGTCCCTAACTAACACTGTGTTACTTTTAACAGATATATAGTTGTGAAAGTTTCGTCAATTTTCTGTAGCCGCTTATCCTGTGCAGGGTCACAGGCAAGCTGAATCCTATCCCAGCTGACTGCGGGGGAGAGGCGAGGTACACACTGGACAAGTCACCAGGTAATCGCAGGGCTGACACATATGCCCCTCTTCCACCAAATCAGTTCCAGGGCTTGTTCAGGGCCAGTGCTGGTGCTGGTTCACAACTCGTTCAACTTGCTAGCCAGCTGAGAACCAGTTTGCTTTTCCATAGCTCAGGGTGCTAAGGGGAGCCACGTCATTAAATCGCTGTATACGTCAGTTATGTCGCTGCATTTGCATAAACCTTGGCACAAACATTGAAGCAACAACAACATGGAGAAGAAGAAGCAGCAGCAACAACAACAACAACAATAATGGATGACTTCGCATTTGTACAGCTGCTGCGTCTCATCGCTTAAAAATGGCGACCTTTCGTGGTCTTGGTATTGTTGTTGGTCTTAACAACTACGCCCCCCGCGCCCCCCCCGCTGACATAAGCGGTTCTTTCCTCTGGCCCAGCAAAGAGTTGGTGCTAGCCTGGAACCATTTTTTCTGGCCCCAGAGCCAGTTATTTGTTAGTGGAAACAGAAAACCCGGTTCCAAACTAAGCACTGGCCCCAAACCAGCCCTGGAACTGCTTTGGTGGAAAAGGGGCAATAGAGATAGACAACCATTCGCATTCACATTCACACCTATGGTCAATTTAGAGCCACCAATTATCCTAACCTGCATGTCTTTGGACTGTGGGGGAAACCGGAGCACCCGAAGGAAACCCACACAAATACGGGAGAACATGCAAACGCCACACAGAAAGGCCCTCGTCAGCCAATGGGCTCAAACCCAGAACCTTCTTGCTGTGAGGTGACAGTGCTAACCACTGTGCCACCCGTTGCAAAAGTTTCTCATCTCATCTCATTATCTCTAGCCGCTTTATCCTATTCTACAGGGTCACAGGCAAGCTGGAGCCTATCCCAGCTGACTACGGGCAAAAGGTGGGGTACACCCTGGACAAGTTGCCAGGTCATCACAAGGCTGACACATAGACAACCATTCACATGTATGGTCAATTTAGAGTCACCAGTTAACCTAACCTGCATGTCTTTGGACTGTGGGGGAAACCGGAGCACCCGGAGGAAACCCACATGGACACGGGGAGAACATGCAAAGTCCGCACAGAAAGGCCCTCGCCGGCCATGGGGCTCGAACCTGGACCTTCTTGCTGTGAGGCGACAGCGCTAACCACTACACCACCATGCCGCCCCAAATAAAATTAAATAAAATAAAATACAGAGAACCCAGAGGAAACACATATGCACATGGATAGAAAACGCACAGAAACTCCACAAAGGATCAAACTGGTTACCCTGGAGCTGTAAGGTGTCAGGACTGCTACTTAATTTTAATTTTATTAAGAAACCAAACAGTATCGGTAGCAGTAAAATACTTGCTCATGACTACAGACTTTATTGAAGTTTATGATGTTTTTAAACATACATTTAACTTACATACCACTGACTTCCTGCACGTTTCCAGTTGTGTATATATACCTACACACAACAAATTCTGTACATCAGTAATATGCAGAAAAGTGTGATGTCTACATAGCAAAGAACACTTCAAACTTGGTTACATTAAAGTAAGTTAGTAAGTAAAACAAAGTACAGTAAACTTAATTTGATCAGCTTATACCCATGTCTTACCGGAGACTTTAATCTGGATTATAATTAAATTTGGCTCTTGTATAGCAGGTACATTGCTGCGTCTGCAGCTTCACCTAATGCGAAATCTACTATACCTATACGCAACCACTTCTTTCCATCTGAAAGAACTAAAGCTGATTTACATCTAATTTGCTTTCAATGGCCATTAAAAAACACTAAATAGAAAAGGACAATGCACAGATGATATGATATGAGACCCTGAACACACGCACATGCCGCACTTCTTAAATAGGTTTATTCTGATTGCAGTAAACACTGAATGACACATCAGGCTAGAAAACAAGGCGAGTCCAATTTCAGTTGTTTTCATAAATAAAGAAGCAGACAGAGCTGACTTAAGGCTGGGTTGTTAACGACTTGTTCCAGCCAATTCCCCTCATTTTGATTCATTACATTTTTATTCATTGATTCATCTGCGCCCCCCCCCCCCCCCCCCCCCCCCCTTCATTGGCCATTTTCAGCATGCCTTCTGCTGTTCAAGGTTCATTAGATCATTCATTAGATTCATTAACAGGGGAAGCATGTTAAGTATGCCTGGAGACACACATTCGGGAATAATCTGCTGATATATAAGAACACAGATGCATTTATGTATTTGGGAAGTATGCTTTCAAGTGACGGTCAGTTGGACAGAGAAATCTCAAACCTACAGAAGGGTTTGGAATAGCCATGTGATAACTCTGTCTACAAAGATAGCTGTCTATCGTGCTGTTGTCTTAAGCACCTTGCTGTATGGAGCTGAGTGCTGGACCACAAACCATTGGCATATCCAACAGCTTGAGGTTTTCAAATAACGCTGTTTAAGAAAGATCCTTAAATGAAGCTGGGAGGATAGAATATCAAATATAGAAGTGCTAAGCAAGACAAACTGCACCTCTGTTGAAAGTATCATCATAAACCGTCAACTGCAATGTATTGGACATCTTGTTCACATACATGATCACAGAATACCTAAGCAACTTTTCTGTGGTGAGCTGGTTAAAGGATACTAGAACATAGGAAGACCCAGGAAGTGATTTAAAGATTGCATCAAAGACTCGCTAAAGAACTGTGGCATAGCTGAGTGCAACCTTGAAGAGCTTGGTACTGACTGCAAAACTTGGAGAACTACTGTTCATAACGGCGTGTCTAAATTCAAGTGAAATAGGCAATATAGGCCACAGATGCCATGTGCTCCAGGTTGTGTGCCTCTGCTGCTGGCCTTGCTGCTCATTCCCGCACACGTCACCCACCCATCCACCAACAGTTGTCGTCAAACACGACGTGACTTCCATATATATATATATATATATATATATATATATATATATATATACACACATACACACACACAGTGTGGCAAATAAGGAATTTCAATCAGGACAGACATGTCTGAAATGTTGCCAATCCATCCAAATTTCAGCCTGTCCAAATGATGGCCCAAAGGCCTGGAACAATGCGGCCGGGGGTTGCTGAAGGGCTTTAGATGCCTGGAGATGGCTTCTCAGCTATTTCCAGGCACATTTATGTGATCTTCAAAAGCCAAATTACACTAGACATGAGTTGCTAATTCCACTACAAACTGAATATAATTTACAAGTCAGAACATTAAAGAAAAATATGCTTAAATTCTACCCAAGAAAACAGTCATACACACAGGTCAGTTCCATGTCTAGACAAAAAGTATGGGGGGGCAAGGATGTTCCAGTTGGTTACAATTTACTGGTCCTCATATATAGGTATTATAATAACACTCATGAAACATTATGTCACCAATGACTATTTTTATATGATGTTTATCATAAGTCTATAAGAAATTTAGTAATTAATAATACAACTATTCTTACATATTAGAGTTAAAATTTTGAGGACAAGATTCAAAGTAACTTTGTAACAAAATGACTTTTAAAATGAATCAAAACTAGACATGGTAATATCATTTGGAGTTCAGACTAAAATCTGCTGGACTAGAACTTAGAAAATAGTAGAAAATAAAAACTCTATTAAAATATAAATCTACATCCTGCAAAGCATATGACTATAACTGTCATTCTTATTATGAATTAAATAATGCACATAATAACAACAATATAACCACTGATTGGCAGTTTGGCACTTAACATAATACTGTACCACAAAGTTTCATGTAAATTGAATTCTTAATCAACTGACTAGACCAATCAGATACTGTCAACCCTAAAACACTAGCTCAAATGCATTGTGCAATAAAAACAACAGTGAATACTGAGTGTATTATTATTGCCTTATTTAGTGTGCCACTCAGGGAGATGGGGGTGCCTGTAAAATTTGGTAGTGCTAGGACCTTCAGTGGCCGAGTTATGATTTTTTAAAATCCCTGGGCGCAAGACCGGCTGAAGCCAGGGCTAGCTCCTGACATCGGATCGGGCTGTGTCTGGGCTCATTTGAAAGGTCGCAGGGAGAGGGATGTATCTGTAAAGTTTGGTAGGGCAGGGCCTTTCGTTGGCTGAGTTATGAATTTTTAAATGCTGGTTCGAGCCAGGGCTCATATTAAAGTTTTCAGCAAGCAGCACTTGCGTGGGGGTTTCAGAGGCAAATAGCGGGCCAAGCTTGGGTTGTATTGGGCCATGCCTGGGCTGGTTTGAAAAGGTTTGGGGAGAGGGAGGTGCCTGTAAATTTTGGTGGGGCTCTGGTGGCCAAGTTATGAATTTTTAAAAGCTGGCTCAAGTCAGGGGTTGTGTTAAAGTTTTTCAGGGGCTCTGGGGCAAATAGCGGGCTGAGCCATGGTTGTACCAGGCCATGCCTAGGCTGGTTCGAAAGGGCTTGGGGAGAAGGAGGTGCCTGTAAATTTTGGCAGGGTTAGGACTATTGGTGGCCGAGTTATGAATTTTTAAAGACAGCCCATGGGGGCCCCCATTTCACAGGCCATGTTACGGCATAATATATTCTCTCAGTGTAGAATTTGGAAGAAAATTAGAAGTAGATTAGACCCATATATTTGTAATTTTTCATAGACCATCCAGGTTGATGCTTTTGAAATATAGACGGGAAAATGCGAAAATTATTTGTTAAATGTCTGCAGGTCCAGCCTTATTTGTGTTTGTGTGTATATGGTTAGCACCGTCACATCACCTCACAACAAGAAGGGTCCAGGTTCATACCTCATGGCTGACTGGGGACTTTCTCTGTAGAGTATGCATGTTCTCCTCATGCCTGTGTAGGTTTCCTCTGGGTGCTCCAGTTTCCTCCCACAGTCCAACAACATACAGATTAGATCAACTGGCTACTCTAAATTACCCATAGGTGTGAATATGAGGTGTGAATGGTTGGCAACCTGCCCAGGGTGCATCCTACCTCTTGCCTGGAGTCAGCTGGGATTGACTCTAGCTTCTCCCATGACCCTGACAGATAAACAATATAGAGAATGGCTGCATGGATGGATGATTGGATGGATGAATAGTCTTTATTACTTCACCAAAAACCCATGTTAAATTAGAAGGGCACTCAGTAAAGTGCATACTTCTGCCAAGCCACATACTATCAACATCAAAATCAAATTACTTGAACCTAGGATAATACTAAAGCTGTTCCCCAATTTTCATCAAAATCCATTGACTATTTTTTTTTCAGTTATGTTGGGAACAGACAAAAAAAAATCCTAGTTCCACATACATATTTTTGCATCACATACATACACATGGATTTGCATCAAAATCTAATCGCATGTTCTTTGGCCCCTGGCTCACCTTTCCTCAAAATTCCATCAAAATCTGTTCATCACTTTTTGTAATTATGCTGGGAATAGACAGACAGACAGACAAACAAACAAACAGGTAAACACATAACCTACTCCAACAAAGCTAGCGGAGATAAAAACAACAGGTAGTGCATTTTTGCTTGTGAAATAATGATGACGACCCTAATTTTCCTGACATCATAACCTCTTGTAAGCACCAAGACAAAGATGAAAAAAAAACCATTTATTATTCATTATTACTTTAGTTTTTTTGTCTTGTTAAGTGCAGCAAAGATAGAAAGGTCTGACCTTTTGGGAAGAAGCTAAGAACCCAATCCATGTGTTTCAAAATCTGATTTACAACCTGCTCTGATATTCATCATAGATGCAAAAGGTTAGGATAAGGATATGAAACTTATCTCCAAGCACAAAACTACATTGCCTTTTCAATCCATTACAAAATCAATAGGATCAACTAAATCTGCAATGATTTCCATGTTTTTTTCCCTTTGTTTTTAAACACACATATAGTACACTATGTGAAGTCAAGGCAAGCAAGTCATGAAGTAACCAATAGAGTGACACTTTATCAAGCCTCTTCGTGAATAGTATTGTGTGCATGAAGACTGCATACAGTACATTAATAGCAACTAAACAGGAATAATTTGTAAATAAATAAATGCTAAATAAATGCTAACATGCGATCATACTGATCATTTGCAGGGATAGCTATGAGTTCAAATTATTCAAACATTTCAAATAGACATACACCAGTTTGCCAAGCTTGCAAATAAGAAAATTATGCTTATATAAGTAAACTGTATATACAACAACCAGCTAGGCATCGATTAAATTCATGCATCCTCTTGAGCCTTTTAACGAGGCTTATACTGTACAGTTTCCTGGTTCAAATTGAGGCCATTTCTGTCAAGCGTGAGCACCACAATCTCTTCAACATACGCTGCTGCGATTGAATTCCAATTATTCTGATCACTGAGAACTCAAAACACAAAATGAAGACATTTTAAGTTGATTAATTGGTCTCAGGAGAGAGAAAGATTCTCAAACAATTTCATTTCAATGAGGAGAAGCAGACAGGCCTAAAATGCTCAACCAGGCAAATCTGAACTATGTTCGCTTCATCAGTATCTCAAATGCTGTAATGTGCATTCAGTTCTCTCCAGATTGTAGCTCTACCTGCTTACAAGGCTGATTTGTTCTCCAAGTGTATCTACCAGACTATCACACACTAATACACACACACACATACACAGACAGAAGGCAAGCTGAAACCAGGGAGGGAAAGTGGCCTTTGCAAACGACTAATGCTGAAGGAGCGATTGCCGCTTAGAGCATCTCGCCTTTCAAACCCCCCACAAACCTTACTGAAAGTGACGGCTCGATTGCAGACCACAGATATAACCCTCCTTTATTCTTTCATTTTTATCCCTTCATCGTCACCGTCGCCCATCCCTCCTCCCTCTCTGATAACAAACAGCCAGCTCTTTTTGTGAATACTTCAAACTAACTAGGCTGATCAGATTTCTTGGGACGATCGATGTAAAAGTATACGATCCTGTCCTAAAGCTGCGACTGGATGATCGCGTGTTGAACATTCGCATGCCTGCACTCTAATTGGGTGAAACCGCTCTGCATGTGCAATGGGGTAGAAATGGTTGCTTCAAGCCAAAACCCCTTTGAAGGAAAGTAGCATGGGATGAGAAACTAGTTTAGAATTTTTACTTTATACTCTCATAAATAAAGGTCCTCTTTTTTGTCACTGGGCTGAGACTTTCAAGGGGCATCTTCTGGAGCTTTATTGTATATCTTTTACCTCATGGCACAGTTAACTGAAACCCCTTTCTGAGAATTTAGAAACTGTAGAAATCTCAGAAATCAAGAAGTTTTTCCACTTGCACTGCTGAAATCCAACATCTTTTCTGCATCTTAAATGAACCTTTTACATTTGGAACTGTCAATAAAACTGCTTGGAGCTGTTAGAGTAATTCAATATTATAATCTACACAATCAGTAACTCAGTGGCCAGTCAACAACAGACTCATTTTAACTCTCCCAGCCCGATACCCTGCTTTCAAATCCCATATGACTATCAGTGTGAAACTAAAACACAATGATTTTTTTAATGAATATTTCTGACACCATAACCCTAAATTGGTCTTCTATTATTATTATTATTATCTTCAAATGCGGGCGGCACGGTGGTGTAGTGGTTAGCGCTGTCGCCTCACAGCAAGAAGGTCTGGGTTTGAGCCCCATGGCTGGCGAGGGCCTTTCTGTGCGGAGTTTGCATGTTCTCCCCATGTCCGCGTGGGTTTCCTCCGGGTGCTCTGGTTTCCCCCACAGTCCAAAGACATGCAGGTTAGGTTAACTGGTGACTCTAAATTGACCGTAGGTGTGAATGTGGGTGTGAATGGTTGTCTGTGTCTATGTGTCAGCCCTGTGATGACCTGGCGACTTGTCCAGGGTGTACCCTGCCTTTCGCCCGTAGTCAGCTGGGATAGGCTCCAGCTTGCCTGCGACCCTGTAGAGCAGGATAAAGTGGCTAGAGATGATGAGATGAGATGTTTAAATATGGACACTTTAAGTTGGATTTGTAAACAAAATAGCTTTCTCTCACTCAATATGCTTTGGCCTAATTGACCACACAATTAGCAGTTCAATTTAACATGAAATTTCAATACCCAACTCTTAGCTATTGTTTTTGGTGTTGTTGGCTCCTTCGATCTCGAAAGATCATGGTGATCTGCACCAGGGGTCATCCATCAGTTGTCGAGTTGCAGCACCTAGTGTGACTGTATAGGCTGATGCATGAGCTGCATGGTCTGCTACAGTTGCTGCAGGTGAAGTTGCTTGATCAGGTGTGTTGATGCCGTCTGCAGTCTCCACTGTCATCGGAACCTCCTCTCCCCCCACCGGGTCTCTCTCCTTTCCTCGGCTTCCCCAACGACGGCCTTGGTGGTGGACCGCCAGCTGGTGTGGTCTAAGGCCGCCGTCTCCAGGTCTGCGGGGTTGAAGCCGCCTGCCCTCAGGTCATGCTTGCACACATCCTTGTAGTGTAGTGCGGGTCATCCTGTGGGTCTGGAGCCTGTGGCCAGCTCACCATACAGCACGTCCTTTGGGATGCAGCCACTGTCCATGCGGCTGACATGGCCTAGCCAGCGCAGGCGTCTCTGGGTCAGCATGGCAAACATGTTGGCCATCCCTGCCTTGGCCAGGACATCGGTGTTGGTGACACGGTCCTGCCAGGTAATGCCCAGAAGTCTTCTGAGACAGCACATGTGGAAGGCGTTCAGTCTGCATTCTTGGTGGGAGTAGAGGGTCCATGCTTCGCTTCTATAGAGGAGAGTGCTCAGCACGCAGGCCTGATACACTCTCATTTTGGTGTTGGTTGTGAGCATGGTGTTGTCCCAGATTCTCTTCGCAAGACAGGCCATTGCTGTTACAACTCTTAGCAACTCTTGCATGGCTCGTCCTCCTCACCATGATGGCAATGCTGGGCTAGCGATGCTGTGGACTGGAGACGTTGTCACTGCTAGTTCCTGGTGCTCACAGAGATCTTGGAAACTGCGTAGAGTCTTCTACTCTTGAGCAAAGTCTTATGAACTCCTCCAGCTTGAAGCTACGTCGGGCTGACTATCTCGTGGTATCCTCATTGTGAGCTCTGTCCGAGTTCTCAAGATTTACACTGTTATAGCACCGTAATATCACTGTAGAATGTCTCTCAAAAGACTCACTGTCCGTGTGTCTTGGCACATTCACAATAAGTTATCTAAACTTGGCATTTTACTACTCAAATGCAGCAGAGTCCCAGAACACTTTTCACTCACTTCCTTCTTCCTCTCCACCTTCTCGTGTTCTGTTCATGTTCTCCTCATGCATCCCTTCCTGTTTCCACCTGACCTTTCCCCCCCGACTACTGATTGGCTCAGAAAATAAACTAAAAGCAAAATCATACATTTCAATTTTCTTTTACAAATGTATAGAAAATAAAGCATTCTCATAATATTTCCAACTTTTCAAACTTAGTATTTCAAGAAACAAAAGACATGTCACATCATGTAAATATCAGGACACATGACCTTGACCCATAAAATTCAAACCCTATTGCATACAGTGCAATACGAACTCGGAATACTTTTAACCCTTTGAAATCCTATTTATTCTTTTAATGAACTTACTCTATTTATACTATTTATTAATTTCTATTTATGAATCAATGAACTATATGGCCTATTTTTCAAAGGGCTACATATATACGGTATACACACACACACACACACACACACACACACACACACACATACATATATATATATATATATATATATATATATATATATATATATATATATATATATACACACAGTGGTGCTTGAAAGTTTGTGAACCCTTTAGAATTTTCTATACTTCTGCATAAATATTACCTAAAACATCATCAGATTTTCACACAAGTCCTAAAAGTAAATAAAGAGAACCCAGTTAAACAAATGAGACAAAAATATTTTACCTTGTCATTTATTTATTGAGGAAAATGATCCAATATTACATATCTGTGAGTGGCAAATGTATGTGAACCTATAGGATTAGCAGTTAATTTGAAGGTAAAATTAGAGTCAGGTGTTTTCAATCAATGGGATGACAATCAGATGTGAGTGGGCACCCTGTTTTATTTAAAGAACAAGGACCTATCAAAGTCTGATCTTCACAACACATGTTTGTGGAAGTGTATCATGGCATGAACAAAGGAGATTTCTGAGGACCTCAGGAAAAGCGTTGTTGATGCTCATCAGGTTGGAAAAGGTTACAAAACCATCTCTAAAGAGTTTGGACTTCACCAATCCACAGTCAGACAGATTGTGTACAAATGGAGGAAATTCAAGACCATTGTTATCCTCCCCAGGAGTGGTTGACCAACAAAGATCACTCCAAGAGCAAGGCATGTAATAGTTGGCAAGGTCACAAAGGACCCCGGAGTAACTTCTAAGCAACTGAAGGCCCCTCTCACATTGGCTAATGTTAATGTTCATGAGTCCACCATCAGGAGAACACTGAACAACAATGGTGTGCATGGCAGGGTTGCAAGGAGAAAGCCACTGCTCTCCAAAAACAACATTGCTGCTTGTCTGCAGTTTGCTAAAGATCATGTGGACAAGCCAGAAGGCTATTGGAAAAATGTTTTGTGGACAGATGAGACCAAAATAGAACTTTTTTGTTTAAATGAGAAGCGTTAAGTTTGGAGAAAGGAAAACACTGCATTCCAGCATAAGAACCTTATCCCATCTGTGAAATATGGTGGTGGTAGTATCATGGTTTGGGCCTGTTTTGCTGCATCTGGGCCAGGATGGCTTGCCATCATGGATGGAACAATGAATTCTGAATTATACCAGCGAATTCTAAAGGAAAATGTCAGGACATCTGTCCATGAACTGCATCTCAAGAGAAGGTGGGTCATGCAGCAAGACAACAACCCTAAGCACACAAGTCACAAGTCGTTCTACCAAAGGATGGTTAAAGAAGAATAAAGTTAATGTTTTGGAATGGCCAAGTCAAAGTCCTGACCTTAATCCAATCAAAATGTTGTGGAAGGACATGAAGCGAGAAGTTCATATGAGGAAACCCACCAACATCCCAGAGTTGAAGCTGTTCTGTATGGAGGAATGAGCTAAAATTCCTCCAAGCTGGTCAACAGTTACTGGAAACGTATAGTTGCAGTTATTGCTGCACAAGGGGGTCACAACAGATACTGAAAGCAAAGGTTCACATACTTTTGCCACTCACAGATATGTAATATTGGATCATTTTCCTCAATAAATAAATGACCAAGTATACATTTTTTTCTCTCATTTCTTTAACTGTGTTCTCTTTATCTAGTTTTCAGACTTGTGTGAAACTCTGATGATGTTTTAGATCATATTTATGCAGAAATATAGAAAATTCTAAAAGGTTCACAAACTTTCAAGCACCACTTATTATTATTATTATTATTATTATTATTATTATTATTATTATTATTATTATGTTTCCTTAATTAATGCTAAACTACTTACTTATGTAGTAGTAAGCAATCAAGTGTTACCATAATAGTAGCTCCTCAATGCTTCCTAATAACTATGATATACTACTATGTTGACTAAACTGTAACGATTTATTATCTATGATTTTATCACTATGCTGACAAAGCCAGAAACACTTATCTCATTTTGAATCACCATGTTTTATTCTATCCACATTCACTGGATATGAACAAACAGTCTGATTGGCTATTCTACTACTATGCTGTCAGCTTATATACCACGAGTAGAGAAAAGCAAAATGGCGGAGAGTGTTGCTGAACTAGGAGGAACTAAAAACTCTACTCTTAAAAAAAAAAAAACCAAAAATACAAAAAAGCAACAAAATATGGAATAAAATTATTTGATGGTTAGAACATATCTTTTTTATTTTTCAAGAATTATTATTAATCTAGCATTTTTCACAAATTGCTACTGTCATTTTGCTGGTTTATTCACATTCTAAGCGGAAATGATTTTGTCAGACATTTTGTAAAAACTTTTTTTTATTGAATATGCAAAAAAGAAAAAAAATCTCTGTTTCTCAAAATCCAGTGAATGTGGATAGAATAAAACAGTTATTCCACTCAATCTTGTCGTACACGGCTTATAGCCAACTCGGTGCTATGCGCCTCATCAGCTATCAGCTCATGTACAACTCAGTTTCATGGAATAACTGTTAAATATACATTTATCTCTCATGCACTTAGTGTAGTGACAGATAAATTGCTGATATATTAAAGCACAGCAGTGATGTGTTCTTTCTTTCTATTTTTTAATCATAAAAAAACGTCTTCAGGTATTTCCATATCAGTTCTGCATTAATTACTCCTGAATGTAATAAAGAACAATGCTCATGAAAATACAGGGTGGGTCCATAGAGATTTTTCTTTTATGGATTTTTTTTTTTTTAAATGGACTCCACTTTTTTTTTTTTTCTTCTTTGGGGTCATTTGAAGTCAGGCGTCTATGGAAATCTGCTCAGAACAATTAAAGGAGGAAATCAGCACTGCATGTAACAACATCAGTTCTTATAGGTCTACATTACAGAATGTTTAACAATCTTGTACTAGAATTAAGCGTATACACAGGTGTCATGAAGTCCAAGGCTGTTAATTTGAGCATTTGTTGCAATATCTGTATTTAAGTTAATAATTGCTGACTTTTTATATATAAATAAGCAATAGCTGACTTTTTTTTTATATATAATTGCCAATCCCGACTTTTGTGATAATACTTTAGGAACTATTTAAATTGGGCTACTCATCACTGCTGTGCTGATAAAACTCTATGTGCTGACTAGTTACTCATGATTTAAAGGTGCATTAGATATGCTTTATCTTTTTTTTTTCAACATCATCTCTCTAACTGTTAAGTGCGTTCAGCATTTGATTAATTGTTTTACTTCAGGGGGGCACAGTGGCCGAGTGGTTAGCACTGTCACCTTATAGCAAGAAGGTTCTGGGTTCAAGCCCAGCGGCCGACAGGGGCCTTTCTGTGTGGAGTTTGCTTGTTCTCCCCTTGTCTGCGTGGGTTCTTCTGGGTGCTTCGGTTTCCCCCAAAGACATGCAGGTTAGGCTAATTGGTGGCTCTAAATTGACCGTAGGTGTGAGTGTGAATGGTTGTTTGTCTCTCTGTGTCAGCTCTGTGATGACCTGGCGACTTGTCCAGGGTGTACCCTGCCTCTTGCCCATAGTCAGCTGGGATAGGCTCCAGCTTGCCCGTGACCCTGTACAGGATAAGTGGTTATGGATAATGGATGGATGTTTTACTTCTTTAGCTCACTCCCCCATTCCCACCCATATTCCTGCAACTCCTCCCAGAAAAGCGATGATGGCCTGTAGAGTAGAAGACACATCCAAACAGCGATCCAGACCAGAAGTCAGTTTTCCAAAAAGTCTTTCTCAGCAGTTTAACACACACTTTTGCAAAGGTCATAGTTTAAACCATGGTTTTAATTATTATTTCCACCAACTTTGTTGGAGAAGGTTATGTCTTTGCCTCTGTTTGTTTGTTTGTTTGTCTTTTCCCAATGTAACTCAAAAAGTAGTGAACAGATTTTGATGAAATTCTGAGGAAAGTTGAGCCATGGGCCAAAGAACAATTGATTAGATTTTGAAGCAAATCTGTATACAGTATTTGGCTTGGCAGAGGTATGAACTCTACTGAGTGTCCTTTTAGTTTTTTTTTTTTTTCCCAAGGTTATTTGTACAAGTAAAAAAAAAAAGACTATTGCAGATTTGAATAGGAAGCTCTGTGAATAAGAGGAGGACCTCTAGCTAATGGTAGAAGTAAGGATTATGAGGTTCACATGATAAAAAAAGATACAAAAAAAAAAACTTAGTGAATGCTGGTTCATTCTGGTAAGTTTATCATGTATTGTTCAATTTCCTGCCTATATGTGTGGAGTTTGGGACCAGAAATGTATTTAATGTTACCGTATTAAGATATTAATACATTACTTACACACCTGTATACCTTCTTTTGGTGTTTCAGGAATGCAGTTTTGCCTTTTTGAGCTTTAAAATGTTCACACAAATTTGACCTTATGGCTATAACACTTGAACTTGCTGACTTGCCGAGGGATTCCCTGCCTACACAATGCCTGGTCATGTGACCTTACTTTTCAGTCCTTATATTAAAAAGTAAGATACTAATATTTGTCTTACAGATTTATAAAATCTCAGGATTATGAAAGTTCCATGACATGGAGGACAGTCTCAAGTTAAACGTGATTCATGTCAGCATGATAAAACTGAATTAAGCAGTCAAAGATTGACTTACTTTACAACCGTGTGTGTGTGTGTTTATCTATGACTCTGATCATCCCTAAGTACAGTTGAGACGAGCCTACAGAGAGACCTCACAGCTAGAACTACAGAGAAGCCATTCATCAGTCAATCTCTCTCTCTCTCTCTCTCTCTCTCTCTCTCTCTCTCTCTCTCTCTCTCATGTAGGTCTGGGTTTCCCACTGTGCATTAACTTTGACACCAAAACACAGCAAACCCTCATATGCCATATGCAAATTAATATACCTCCTCTGCTAGATACCCAGCTGAGACACACACACACACACACACACACACACATACACACACACACACACACACGTTAAAATGTCAGGGGCAAATTATTAATCACCCCAAATTATTATTATTATTATTATTATTATTATTATTACAACCCCAATTCCAAAAACGTTGGGACAAAGTACAAATTGTAAATAAAAACGGAATGCAATGATGTGGAAGTTTCAAAATTCCATATTTTATTCAGAATAGAACATAGATGACATATCAAATGTTTAAACTGAGAAAATGTATCATTTAAAGAGAAAAATTAGGTGATTTTAAATTTCATGACAACACATCTCAAAAAAGTTGGGACAAGGCCATGTTTACCACTGTGAGACATCCCCTTTTCTCTTTACAACAGTCTGTAAACGTCTGGGGACTGAGGAGACAAGTTGCTCAAGTTTAGGGATAGGAATGTTAACCCATTCTTGTCTAATGTAGGATTCTAGTTGTTCAACTGTCTTAGATCTTTTTTGTTGTATCTTCCATTTTATGATGCGCCAAATGTTTTCTATGGGTGAAAGATCTGGACTGCAGGCTGGCCAGTTCAGTACCCGGACCCTTCTTCTACGCAGCCATGATGCTGTAATTGATGCAGTATGTGGTTTGGCATTGTCATGTTGGAACATGCAAGGTCTTCCCTGAAAGAGACGTCGTCTGGATGGGAGCATATGTTGCTCTAGAACCTGGATATACCTTTCAGTATTGATGGTGTCTTTCCAGATGTGTAAGCTGCCCATGCCACACACACTAATGCAACCCCATACCATCAGAGACAGGCCCGGCGCCAGGAACAGTTTACTAAGGGGGCAATTAGAAATCGCAAGGGGGCAAATATTTTTCATATAGTGTGTAGTAGTGATGGCGGTCTGACAACGTGTTTCAAACAATTAACTGCGCCAACCACAAAACCACGGCCCCGAAGGTTGCTTTAGTACGGGAAAATCATGTGACATATTACCAGGGCAGTTGCGCTTTATCAACACCCATGCCCACCTGTTAACCCTCCCCTACAATTTTCTCACAGACACGCGTTACAACCGAAAAGATGCCAAACATAAAACAACACACACAAACCTACAGGCAAGTCCTTTAAATTTAAAATACATACACTCTCACATCCTTTCACCGGCCTGCCTGTGTAATCTTGGTCAGTTGAGGTGGCCGATGTGCTGGGCTCTGCATACTCCACAGTGTGTTTTGACACAATCCATTTTCTTATATCCATTTTGATGCCATCTAACACACGGTCAGCAGCAAACTACGAGCTAACCGCCAACACTCTCAAAACCCTTTGCCTGCGTGTACAGCGTCAGCAATGAAACAGTAACAATGTGCAATGTAAGAATCATAACAACCAATCAGATTTGTTCTACTGTGCCAGTTTTAGTAGTCATTTATGTGAAATGTATTTTTGTGCAATGCGCAACCACTTAATATTTTGTATTTGAAAATGCAAATTATTAATACATCTATAATACGTTGTATTTTCATAAGAAAACAAGTGATCTGAGTCTCTGTTGAGGGGGCGGGGCTGTAGCCACGAGGGGGCGATGCCCCCTTTCGCCCCCCCACGGCGCCGGGCCTGATCAGAGATGCAGGCTTCTGAACTGAGCGCTGATAACAACTTGGGTCGTTCTTCTCCTCTTTAGTCCGAATGACACAGCGTCCCTGATTTCCATAAAGAACTTCAAATTTTGATTTGTCTGACTACAGAACAGTTTTCCACTTTGCCACAGTCCATTTTAAATGAGCCTTGGCCCAGAGAAGACATCTGCACTTCTGGATCATGTTTAGATATGGCTTCTTTTTTGAACTATAGAGTTTTAGCTGGCGACGGCGGATGGCATGGTGAATTGTGTTCACAGATAATGTTCTCTGGAAATATTCCTGAGCCCATTTTGTGATTTCCAATACAGAAGCATGCCTGTATGTGATGCAGTGCCGTCTAAGGACCCGAAGATCACGGGCACCCAGTATGATTTTCCGGCCTTGACCCTTACACACAGAGATTCTTCCAGATTCTCTGAATCTTTTGATGATATTATGCACTGTAGATGATGATATGTTCAAACTCTTTGCAATTTTACACTGTCAAACTCCTTTCTGATATTGCTCCACTATTTGTCGGCGCAGAATTAGGGGGATTGGTGATCCTCTTCCCATCTTTACTTCCGAGAGCCGCTGCCACTCCAAGATGCTCTTTTTATACCCAGTCATGTTAATGACCTATTGCCAATTGACCTAATGAGTTGCAATTTGGTCCTCCAGCTGTTCCTTTTTTGTACCTTTAACTTTTCCAGCCTCTTATTGCCCCTGTCCCAACTTTTTTGAGATGTGTTGCTGTCATGAAATTTCAAATGAGCCAATATTTGGCATGAAATTTCAAAATGTTTCACTTTCGACATTTGATATGTTGTCTATGTTCTATTGTGAATACAATATCAGTTTTTGAGATTTGTAAATTATTGCATTCCGTTTTTATTTACAATTTGTACTTTGTCCCAACTTTTTTTGGAATCGGGGTTGTATTATATTCTGAAAAGAAATGCACAAACTATTACTTTTTATGTGTGGTGGAGGGTGGAGGGTGGTTTGCCATAATTATGGCTTTTCATACACCTTTAATGCCACAAAAGAAAATGAAGAAGAAGGGATAAGGACAAGACAGACAAAGAAAGGAGGAGATTACATTAATCAGAAAAAAAGAAGAGAGTGTATTTTAACCATTCAGAGCAAGACAGTAATGAGCAAGAATTAGAAAATGGGCATGATTTAAAAAATAATAATAATAACCATAAAATTGTACTCTCAAGCCAACAAGAACAAGAATATACAGGTACCATTCAACAAGAAGGTGAAAGCAGGCACTAGTCTTTTAGAAGAAATTATACTGGTAGAATACCGACATTCTCAATGATATAAAAATATAAAAGGGAGAAAATACATCATTACCAAAAGGAAGGGGAGAAAAAAGTTCACACATTAAGACAATACCATAACAGTAGATGAAACAGAAATAGTACACTGGTGCCATTAACCCACTTGAAAAGTTATTATTATTATTATTATTATTATTATTATTATTATTATTATTATTATCTCATCCCACCAAAAGCTGATGAGCTTATCCCATCATGTGTTGTCTGTCGTCCATCCGGCGGCGTCCATGTTTCACAAAAATTGCTTCTTCTCTCTCAGTTCTTCACCAATTTTTATTCTTTTTGGCAGGAAGGTAGGTCTGCCTGGGGTGCATAATTTTTATTTACAATTTGTACTTTGTCCCAACTTTTTTGGAATTGGGGTTGTAACTTCTATCCATTACTATGCTTCATTACTATTATTAATGAAGTTATGGACTAATTAAGCCTTAATGAGCAGTTCGACAAAAATCACTTCTTCTTGGTCAATTCGTCGCCATTTTGGATTCTTTCTGGCAAATAGATCGGTATTCCTAGGGTGTATATAGCTTCTACATATAGCTTGTATATAGTGTGTATAGCTTGCAATGTTTATTGCGCAAGGTGGCCCACTTTAGATCGTTCTTCTGGATGAGACGGGCCCGGAGTGAGCTGCGCCGATATTTAACAGTTAACAATCTAGCATCTAGACGGTTGCACCGACTGACTTCAAATTTTCAGCATTGGCTAGCAATGGTCCATAGATTACCTGATTACATTTTGGAGTTAATCAGGTCAAGGTGAAGGTCAAGGTCACTGGAAAGGTCAACCTTTTGGTCAAAATAACATATTTTCCATTATACTAACTCAAAAACAGTTGCCGATAGACAAATGTTTACTGTTATGAGCATATAGGAACTCCCATATGGCCTTTCATTTGGCACCATGATCTTTGACCTTGAGTGATCTTGAAAGGTCAAACTCAAGGTCATGGATTTTCAGA
This sequence comes from Neoarius graeffei, assembly GCF_027579695.1. Taxonomy (NCBI): domain Eukaryota; kingdom Metazoa; phylum Chordata; class Actinopteri; order Siluriformes; family Ariidae; genus Neoarius; species Neoarius graeffei. The sequence continues at coordinate 26,794,253 of NC_083577.1, forward strand.
GGGCTATAATTTGAAAACAGTTGATGGTAGATGGATATTTACCATTATCAACTTATAGGAAGTGTCATATACACTTTCATTTGGCACCATGACCTTTGACCTTGAATAACTTTGAAATGTCAAACTCAAGGTCATGGATTTTCATAGGACTATAACCTGACAGCTGATGATTGAGAAATATCACCATTATCAACATATAGGTATAAAATAAGTGCTGATGGGTGAGGTTTGTTTTGTCTGGCAACACTTCTTTTAATATGCTATCATTTCCATAGTAACAGCTTACATGGGGTTTTATAAGGCAGGCGCTCTACAAGAGGCTAATAATAAATGGATTAAGAAATTTGTGATTCAACAATGAAAAAATGTGTCATTTTTGAGTCGGTGAAATTTTCTGTTTATTTAAGCCTTTAAGGAAAGAGTCTCCAGAGCCAGTGCTTTGTAAAAGTCAGTAAGTTTTCCGACATGGGATAGTCTTCTGATTAGAGGGTTTTCCAGTTTCTGTATATGTACTGTATCTTCCAGTTTCTTATGTTTACAAGAGAGAGGGGAAAAAAGAGAAATTGGTGATACAGCCAGTGTTTATAGCTGTTATAATGTAAGTGATAACAGGAGCTAACGTGTTTCATGGATCTTCAGACCTCTCTTGTGTAGGACTAGATGTTAATACCCCATAATCGTATGCCTGAGACATGCTCCCTCGACTCTGCAAGATGGTCAAGTGAGTGCATGTTCTTTTGCATTCCAACGTTGTTCCCCAATGACATCATTCCTCCAACATCTAGACTCTGTGGGATGGGCAAATGAGCGGTGGCATCTTCTGGGTTATCAGCTTGGTTCTGCAGAGGATTCAGTCATGAATTCCAGGCATCCCAGGCCTACAACCCAGATGCCATTCACTTACTTGATGGCCCAGATGGAGTCCTTCCTCTTCATCCAGATGCACTGACTACCCTTTTCAGCAGCTCTGGAGAGGTGTTTGACCACTGGGCCTTCCTTCACACCCCCATTTCCTGAAGTAGCCTTGATGTTGATGTGGATGCAAACCCTTAGCAGCCTACTTCAACCGGTCAGACCTTTGCTTTACAGCCATGTTGTTGTGGATCAGCTACTGTACAAGCTCAGCATACCAGGTTCTTGCGCTCGTACCATGGCCTCCTCCACTGCATTCTTCCAGGGCACTGTGAGCTCGATTTAAAATATAAATGTAACTATAAGTGGTTCAAAGTACAACATACTTTTTCTTTTTATTAACAAATTGAAATGTGACTAATTCGGTTGTGCCCAACATCACAGAAATAGGCTACAGTACCAGTCAAAAGTTTGTACACCCCTACTTATTCATAGGTTTTTCTGTATGATTAATATTTTCTACATTGTAGAACAAAACTGATGATATCAAAACTATTTACCCCTTTGACATATCTCACAATCCACTATGTGGTTGGGAACTTCCAGTGGCCAGCCCCAGGCTGCTGGTAATGGTATAAAAACCAATATTGGGCTATATAATTATTTTCAGGGTGTCACGGTAATATAGTGGTTAGCACTGTCACCTCACAGCAAGAAGGTCCTGGGTTCAAGCCCAGCAGCCAACGGGGGCCTTTCTGTGTGCAGTGTGCATGTTGCATGGAGTCTGCATGGTTTTCCTCTGGGTGCTCCGGTTTCCCCCACAGTCCAAAGACATGCAGGTTAGGCTAATTGGTGGCTCTAAATTGACCGTAGGTGTGAATGTGAGTGTGAATGGCTGTTTGTCTCTATGTGTCAGCCCTGCGATGACCCGGAAACTTGTCCAGGATGTACCCCGCCTCTCGCCCATAGTCAGCTGGGATAGGTTCCATCTTGCCCATGACTCTGTACAGTATAAGCGGCTACAGATAATGGCTGGATGGATAATCAGTTTCAGTGTTCAAATATCGGATGTTCAAATATGTTAAAATATCAGATGTTCATACAGGTTTACATGGTCTCACAGATTTTTTCAAGATTAATACTGCTCGAAATGATTGCACATTTACAATTTGTCATCAATGTAAATTTGTCGTCAGTTTGGATGTCCAAATATCATATGCAAGCTGAAATATGTTATTAAATTGGTTTTATATGCCTATTTACTGGTTCCATGGTATTTTTTGTCAGCACAGAAGCTTTTAATTGGTTACCCTTATATTATTGCCCATACAGCCCTTTCACTTTCACTCTCTGCATTGTTTACATGAAATACATGTTCCAACTACTCAGCACTATAACTCTGGCCAACAACATTAACAGAGTACATTTACACTGATGAAAAATTGTAAATGTGCAATCATTTCAAGCAGTATTAATCTTGAAAAAAATCTGTGAGACCATGTAAACCTGTGATAATATTTGAACATCCGGTATTTGAACATATTTGAACATTATAATATTTGAACGTCCGATATTTGAACACCAAAACTGATTATATAGCCCAATATTGTTTTTTGTACCATTATCAACAGCCTGGGCCTGGCCACTGGAAGTTCCCAACCACACAGCGGATTGTGGGATATGGTAAAGGGGCGGATGAAATAACATATGGAACATATATGGAACTATGTGGTAAACAAAACAGTGTTAGAAAAATATATGTTTAATTTTTAAAAAAAATTCTTCAAAGTAGCTAGTGTTTTCCTTGATGACACTTTGCACACTATTGGCATTATCTTAACCAGCTTCATGAGATAGTCACCTGGAATGCTTTTTAATTAACATATTGCTTTGCCTTGTCAAAAGTTAATTAGTGCAATTTCTTGCTTTGTTAATGTGTTTGAGATCAAACAGCAAATAATATAATAAACATATAATAAATAGCCCTATTTGATATTATGTCAAAAAATGCTCAACTAAGTAAAGAGGAACAACAGTCCATCATTACTTTAAGACATGAAGTGTCTTTTAATTAATAAAAATAAAGAAAAAAATGACAGATGCTATGTTCAACTCTTATCCGTACTGTATATTACAACCCCGATTCCAAAAAAGTTGGGACAAAGTACAAATTGTAAATAAAAATGGAATGCAATAATTTACAAATCTCAAAAACTGATATTATATTCACAATAGAACATAGACAACATATCAAATGTCGAAAGTGAGACATTTTGAAATTTCATGCCAAATATTGGCTCATTTGAAATTTCATGACAGCAACACATCTCAAAAAAGTTGGGACAGGGGCAATAAGAGGCTGGAAAAGTTAAAGGTACAAAAAAGGAACAGCTGGAGGACCAAATTGCAACTCATTAGGTCAATTGGCAATAGGTCATTAACATGACTGGGTATAAAAAGAGCATCTTGGAGTGGCAGCGGCTCTCAGAAGTAAAGATGGGAAGAGGATCACCAATCCCCCTAATTCTGCGCCGACAAATAGTGGAGCAATATCAGAAAGGAGTTCGACAGTGTAAAATTGCAAAGAGTTTGAACATATCATCATCTACAGTGCGTAATATCATCAAAAGATTCAGAGAATCTGGAAGAATCTCTGAATCTTTAAGGGTCAAGGCTGGAAAACCATACTGGGTGCCCGTGATCTTCGGGCCCTTAGACGGCACTGCATCACATACAGGCATGCTTCTGTATTGGAAATCACAAAATGGGCTCAGGAATATTTCCAGAGAACATTATCTGTGAACATAATTCACCGTGCCATCCGCTGTTGCCAGCTAAAACTCTATAGTTCAAAGAAGAAGCCGTATCTAAACATGATCCAGAAGTGCAGATGTCTTCTCTGGGCCAAGGCTCATTTAAAATGGACTGTGGCAAAGTGGAAAACTGCTCTGTGGTCAGACGAATCAAAATTTGAAGTTCTTTATGGAAATCAGGGACGCCATGTCATTCGGACTAAAGAGGAGAAGGACGACCCAAGTTGTTATCAGCGCTCAGTTCAGAAGCCTGCATCTCTGATGGTATTGAGTTGCATTAGTGCGTGTGGCATGGGCAGCTTACACATCTGGAAAGACACCATCAGTGCTGAAAGGTATATCCAGGTTCTAGAGCAACATATGCTCCCATCCAGACGACGTCTCTTTCAGGGAAGACCTTGCATTTTCCAACATGACAATGCCAAACCACATACTGCATCAATTACAGCATCATGGCTGCGTAGAAGAAGGGTCCGGGTACTGAACTGGCCAGCCTGCAGTCCAGATCTTTCACCCATAGAAAACATTTGGCGCATCATAAAATGGAAGATACGACAAAAAAGACCTAAGACAGTTGAGCAACTAGAATCCTACATTAGACAAGAATGGGTTAACATTCCTATCCCTAAACTTGAGCAACTTGTCTCCTCAGTCCCCAGACGTTTACAGACTGTTGTAAAGAGAAAAGGGGATGTCTCACAGTGGTAAACATGGCCTTGTCCCAACTTTTTTGAGATGTGTTGTTGTCATGAAATTTAAAATCACCTAATTTTTATCTTTAAATGATACATTTTCTCAGTTTAAACATTTGATATGTCATCTATGTTCTATTCTGAATAAAATATGGAATTTTGAAACTTCCACGTCATTGCATTCTGTTTTTATTTACAATTTGTACTTTGTCCCAACTTTTTTGGAATTGGGGTTGTACAATGATCTCGATGAGTTGCTAATCAGCTGTTTAGATGCATTCAGTACATACATTCACTAGTTTACACAAAACATGAGACTGAGTTAACACAGCGTCTTCGGACATGGACATGTATCTGATATGTCTCGTCTTGAATCATGGAGTGTGTTCTGCTAATAAGCTCTCAGGCAATATCTCCATTAACATCTGTTAAGTTATAAACCTGTTTTATTATATGCCTCCACATTTATCTTTGTTTTCTGGGAAGTCAATAATGGCCATGGAACCAAAACAAAATCACACACACACACACACACATATCACATTATCTCTAGCCGCTTTATCCTTCTACAGGGTCACAGGCAAGCTGGAGCCTATCCCAGCTGACTACGGGCGAAAGGCGGGGTACACCCTGGACAAGTTGCCAGGTCATCACAGGGCTGACACATAGACACAGACAACCATTCACACTCACATTCACACCTACGGTCAATTTAGAGTCACCAGTTAACCTAACCTGCATGTCTTTGGACTGTGGGGGAAACCGGAGCACCCGGAGGAAACCCACGCGGACACGGGGAGAACATGCAAACTCCGCACAGAAAGGCCCTCGCCGGCCCCAGGGCTCGAACCCAGGACCTTCTTGCTGTGAGGCGACAGCGCTAACCACTACACCACCGTGCCGCCTCCAAAACAAAATAAATGCAGTTAATTGTGCTTAATATAGCTTATGTTCTTTTTTTTTAATTAATAAAATAAAGAAAGACCACAACTTGAAACTTTTTATTTGTGACTTACTTAATTGTCTATTTTATCGTGTTTCATTTTTCTATTTCTCCTGTATTTTGATCTGTAACTCAATTATAAATGAGGCCTCGTTCCTCACAGATTTAAATGAATTTCTATCTGCAGGGCTTGAAATTAATGGTGTCCTGTCATATTAATAAAATTAATACAGAGTCCATTGCAGGACGTTAAAAAAATCCTAATGAAACAATGACTTCTGGCAGCAGCCTTCTGACATCTGTCTTACCAGGGGCCGGATTCACAAAAGTCTGTGGGATTTACAACTAAAGTGATTTGCTCTATAATTTAATAAACTAAAAAAATAATAATAATTTTAAAAAGATTTTTAAAAAATAGTCCCATAAAACATAACAGATTATGCTTTTACAGGGTTAAATTGCTTTATAGTGCTTAAAATGTCGACTTCTTGCCATTGTGTGTCTCTGCTAACAGGAGGATCTGTAAGCATGGTATAAATTACAATATAGAATTACAATCATTTACTGTCCTTAAAAAAAATCTTAATAGGTGGCCTTGGTCAATAGGATATTCACTGCTAAGTAGTTCACAGAACATATTCACTACAATCTAGTGGTGGTGTGTCTCAGGTTGACCTGTCCTTTAATACTCGACCTGTCCATTAGCTCTTAGCCTTTTGTCCATGTCTTAGTCTCGAGTCTGTTTACTGATTACTTGCTCTCTCTCATACACACTCACACACATCCGTTCCATTCAGTCCCAGTAAGACGAGCTGACTTGCTTTATCGAGCATGCCAGGGCGGCCGAGTCACCTTAGCTCCTTCGCTCTGTTTCTCCCCCTTTTTCTTCTGTCCTTCGTTCTTCTTTCGCCTTGTCTCGCTTGCCGTCTGCATTTGGGGCACAATGGCGTTCCCACACACGAGGCATCAGGTTAGAGTGCCACTCTCACCTCCTCACATTACAGCTTTCAGGATGGAGTGAGATACAGAGAGAGAGAGAGAGTGAGGGTTCTTCGTCATCAGTCATCAGTCATCAGCTCTGCTGGAGTGCCCCTCCTCGCTGACTGGCGTTTGACTGACACAATACAGGCCTTTACCATAGGGAGTATGGAAAGGCTTTTAACAGCTTTTAGCGCACACCCAACCACCCACGCACACACACACACACACACACACACACACACCAAAGAAAGACCGCCATATCAACTGTATGTACACAAATACACAAACAAACCAACACACACCATAGCCAGGAATTAATTGCAGGATGGATTAGGAAATATGCTAAATAAAATCACTGCGTGATCTGTAAAATTAAATTGATAAGTGTGACACACTCATGCATATTGGGTGGATTCCAGGTAGAAGTAGAAGCAGTGGTGGTATTCTTTTTTTTCCCTTTTAATAATTATTACAGTACAAATTAGTCAAGCATACTGGCTTAGCTAGTGTTGCTGAAATATTTCACTTACAGGGAAAGGATATCCAGGTAACAGCATCTAGTCACTACCGTAAACACTGTCAGTCTTCATTTGAAAGTCTTTTCCAGTGATTTTGTACAGAACTACTGTTCTGACTTTACCAAGCCCTTTGATTTGTGTACTGTTTATTTGTTTGTTAGTTAGTTTGTTTGTTTCTTGGATTTTACTCTCTTTGCCATTTCCTTTGATATTCTGTTTTGTTTGCGTCTCACCTGAACCTTCCCTGCCTATTGATTCTACCTTTTGGATTTGTCTGATTGCCTGAATAAACTATTTAAACTGCACTTACATCCATGTGCCACCTACTTACCTGACATATATGGCCAGATACAAACAAAAATATAACCAGATGAACAGGGTTTTAAAAGCATAGTCCTGGACACAGCTCTAGTTGAGGCCAATTTTGAATTTGAGTGATGTAGCTGGGGCTGAGGAACTTTCAGAGCCAGAAACCATAGACCCTGATGACTGTGTTGTTTTTTTTTTGTTTTGTTTTGTTTTCCCTCCTCAGTGGTTTTGGTGTGTATTGGGGTGTAGTGGTAGGGCTCATGTTACTGAATAAAATTAATATATTGCTATTTCGGGCGGCACGGTGGTATAGTGGTTAGCGCTGTGGCCTCACAGCAAGAAGGTCCAGGTTCGAGCCCCGTGGCCAGCGAGGGTCTTTCTGTGTGGAGTTTGCATGTTCTCCCCCTGTCCGTGTAGGTTTCCTCTGGGTGCTCTGGCTTCCCCCAAAGACATGCAGGTTAGGTTAACTGGTGACTCTAAAGTGAGTGTGAATGGTTGTCTGTGTCTATGTGTCAGCCCTGTGATGACCTGGCGACTTGTCCAGGGTGTACCTTGCCTTTTGCCCGTAGTCAGCTGGGATAGGCTCCAGCTTGCCTGAGACCCTGTAGAACAGGATAAAGTGGCTAGAGATAATGAGATGAGACTATAACATTTCAATTTTAAATAGAATGCCTTTATTGTCACTGCACAAATGTACAACGAAATTTAGTTCATCATAGGAGAGCAAAGTCACTGCGTACATGTGCGCCACCAATCTTGGGCAGTTCAGCCCAAGGCCATCCCACGTTAACCTAACTGAATGTCTTTGAACTGTGGGGGAAACCAGAGCACCTGACAGAAACCCATACAGACAAAGGGAGAACATGCAAACTCCACACAGAAAGGCCCCCGTCAGCTGCTGGGCTCAAACCCAGAACCTTCTTGCTGTGAGGCAACAGTGCTAACCACTTACACCACCATGCCACCTGGAAATTGTAAAATATAAATTGTAAAATAGTGGGGACAAAAGGCCCTGGCACAGACCCATAACCTTTCAAATCTAGCAGACACCAACTATGACAATGTATATATCTGTACAAGTGGCAAACATGCACACACAAACATTTGCTCACCATTACAGCTCACAAGACACACACCACATATTTTGACAAAATACATATAGTATTACACATGAAGCAAGACTGCCATACACTCTATACATACAGTATATACAAAATCAGTCAAAAGTTTGGGCATAGTTTCTAATTCAATGTTTGTTTATTTTTTTCTTTATTTGTATTAATGAAAAGACACTTCATGTCTTAAAGTAATGATGGATGTCATTTCTCTTTACTCGGTTGAGCAGTTATTGATATAATATGGATTACTACAGTTGTGGAATAGGGCTATTTGCTGTATTTTTATTATTCACTATTTAACGTTTGGTCTCAAACACATTAAGAAGGCAAGAAATACTACTAATTAACTTTTGACGAGGCACACCTGTTAATTGTAATGCAGTCCAGGTGACTACCTCATGAAGCTGTTTAAGATAATGCCAATAGTGTGTAAAGCATCATCAAGGTAAATGACGGCTACTTTGAAGAATCTAAAATCTGAAATATTTTGGGGGGTTTTTAACACTTTTTTGCTTACCACATAACATACATACATAACATCCATACATCCTCCATATATTATTTCATAGTGTGACGGTGGCCCAGGAAAACCTCTGACAAAGCAATGCATTGCTCCTCACACAGGTGCTCCCATGGTGCTGAAGAAACAGTGGCACTTCAGCACCATTGTTTCGGACAGCCCAAGATAGCATGTCTACGGGGCAGAGCCAGCTGATCACGCAAGGCTGGAGTGGCATAATCAGCACTCCATCCTCCTACTTCATCGACAATTCATTCTCCTCGAGCAGTCAGGGGAGTATAAAAAGGTGTCACGCCTAGCGCAGGTTAGTCAGAGTGCTCCGGCCAGAGAACTCATGTGCTCTCTCTCTCTCTCTCTCTCTCTCTCTCTCTGTTTCTCACTCACTCTGTGCTCAGGCACCTTCACAGATGTGGCAGACCAGGATGATGAGCTCGAGCTCTGTGGATGTTATGCCAGTGATCTGTGTCATTGCCAGACTTCCACCAGGACATGGCGCAGCCAGCCACCACAAGCAACCTTGCCCTGGTCCAGTTGGGCTCCCTGCTGCTTGCACTGACTGCACTCAGCTCACCTCTCACTCCTCCAGCACTTCCCCATTCCTTGAATTTCATGAAAATTATGTACATTTATGCACTGAGACTGAGGGTTATGTGTCTGTGCTCTCTCACCCTTGCAGCATGAGTCCTACATTGGTGGAGAATATGGGTCTGAGCACAACACACCCACCTCCCTCCCCTCATGGAACAACTTCTGCAGCATCTCCTGGAGACAAACCTCCAGCAGCAACAAATAACACAGGAGCTCACAAAAGGCCTACAAGTCACCACCCAGGAGCTGCTGCAGCAGCGAGCAAGAGCCTCTCCTCTCCACAGCTGCCCTCCAGACCCCTGCCAAGAGGCCATGTGTCTGCTGTGTAAACTCACTTCCTCTGACAATGTGGAGGCCTATCTCTGCACTTTTCTGCAGAAGGCATGTACAGAAGGCTTGTCCAAAAAGGAATGGGCCCAGGTTCTGGCTCTCCTCCTCACTGGGAAGGCCCAACTGGCCTACATCAGCCTCCTACCAACCATGGCAGGTGATTACCCACTCCTTAAAGAGCAGATCCTGGGGTACTATTGGTTCTCCATCTGCCAGGCTGCAATCGAGTTCCACTGCTGGGTGTATCAGGCAGATGTCAATCCTTGGAGCCAGACGGACTCCCTGCTAAGAACCACCAAGTGTGGGCTACAGCCTGAGCAGCACTCAGCAATGCAGGTCATGGAACAGGTCGCCATGGACCAGTTCCTCTGGGCACTACCCCTGAAGAGTGCATGGCCATTGTAATGAAGGCGCTCAAGACTCCCACTGAATTGGTGGGAGCCCTTGAGTGTGCCTTGGCAAATCTGGACATTTAAAAAAAAAATTAAAAATCAAGGATCCACAAGGCCAAGGCAGGGAACCATCGAACCCCCCACTGCCACTTCCTGGGTCAATGTGGGGGCCCAAAGGCACCCTCCCACCCCATACACACAATCTCACCCACCAGGCCTACCACACCCAAGCAACCTCCCTCCACCCCAACCCGGAAACCATAGCTTGCTGGCTGTGTCGTCCACTCACCCACCAGCCCTCATCTACCAAGCGGCCCTATGTGGTTAGTGGGTCAGCCAGGGTAAGACATTTTGGACTCAAGCAGTACGATCATGCTGGCCTGGCCTTCGATCCTGTCTGTGGCTGCAAGGCACAGTGGTACCATCAAAGTCACTTGCATGCATGGGGATGTTTAAGAGGTGGCCACCTCCCACATTAAGATTGGAGAAGAGCCAAGTGAATGGAAAGTATCTGTGGGTGTGGTACCTGATCTCCTTGTCCCTCTCCTCCTAGGTCAGGACTGGCCCTGATTCCCAAGGTAACTACCTGCTACCAGGAGTACAAAAAGATGCCAGGCCCCATGGAGACCTCAGGATCACACCCCTTAACTGCAAGATGTGTGCCTGGCTGGAGGACACAGGGAAGCTGAGGATGGCACTGCTGAAGGTGAGTCACACACCACCTCTAACCCAATCTTATATACAGTGGTGCTTGAACGTTTGTGAACCCTTTAGAATTTTCTATACTTCTGCATAAATATTACCTAAAACATCATCAGATTTTCACACAAGTCCTAAAAGTAAATAAAGAGAACCCAGTTAAACAAATGAGACAAAAATATTTTACCTGGTCATTTATTTATTGAGGAAAATGATCCAATATTACATATCTGTGAGTGGCAAGTGTATGTGAACCTATAGGATTAGCAGTTAATTTGAAGGTAAAATTAGAGTCAGGTGTTTTCAATCAATGGGATGACAATCAGGTGTGAGTGGGCACCCTATTTTATTTAAAGAACAGGGATCTATCAAAGTCTGATCTTCACAACACATGTTTGTGGAAGTGTATCATGGCATGAACAAAGGAGATTTCTGAGGACCTCAGAAAAAGCGTTGTTGATGCTCATCAGGCTGGAAAAGGTTACAAAACCATCTCTAAAGAGTTTGGACTCCACCAATCCACAGTCAGACAGATTGTGTACAAATGGAGGAAATTCAAGACCATTGTTATCCTCCCCAGGAGTGGTTGACCAACAAAGATCATTCCAAGAGCAAGGCATGTAATAGTTGGCGAGGTCACAAAGGACCCCGGGGTAACTTCTAAGCAACTGAAGGCCCCTCTCACATTGGCTAATGTTAATGTTCATGAGTCCACCATCAGGAGAACACTGAACAACAATGGTGTGCATGGCAGGGTTGCAAGGAGAAAGCCACTGCTCTCCAAAAACAACATTGCTGCTTGTCTGCAGTTTGCTAAAGATCATGTGGACAAGCCAGAAGGCTATTGGAAAAATGTTTTGTGGACAGATGAGACCAAAATAGAACTTGTTTTGTTTAAATGAGAAGCGTTATGTTTGGAGAAAGGAAAACACTGCATTCCAGCATAAGAACCTTATCCCATCTGTGAAATATGGTGGTGGTAGTATCATGGTTTGGGCCTGTTTTGCTGCATCTGGGCCAGGATGGCTTGCCATCATTGATGGAACAATGAATTCTGAATTATACCAGTGAATTCCAAAGGAAAATGTCAGGACATCTGTCCATGAACTGCATCTCAAGAGAAGGTGGGTCATGCAGCAAGACAACAACCCTAAGCACACAAGTCGTTCTACCAAAGGATAGTTAAAGAAGAATGAAGTTAATGTTTTGGAATGGCCAAGTCAAAGTCCTGACCTTAATCCAATCGAAATGTTGTGGAAGGACATGAAGCAAGCAGTTCATGTGAGGAAACCCACCAACATCCCAGAGTTGAAGCTGTTCTGTATGGAGGAATGGGCTAAAATTCCTCCAAGCTGGTGTGCTGATCAACAGTTACTGGAAATGTATAGTTGCAGTTATTGCTGCACAAGGGGGTCACAACAGATACTGAAAGCAAAGGTTCACATACTTTTGCCACTCACAGATATGTAATATTGGATCATTTTCCTCAATAAATAAATTACCAAGTATACATTTTTTCTCTCATTTCTTTAACTGTGTTCTCTTTATCTAGTTTTCAGACTTGTGTGAAAATCTGATGATGTTTTATGTCATATTTATGCAGAAATATAGAAAATTCAAAAGGGTTCACAAACTTTCAAGCACCACTGTATGTTTAAGTAGGTGACATGGGAAGGGAAGTTTGGGCAGGAGCTAAAGAAGGATGAACAGTTGAAAAAACCCTGGAGACAGGTGTTCTTTAGCAAGGGTGAAAGCCAGCAGCTGGGGCAGCTGGTCCACAGCTCCTACTTCTTGGTTTGCAATGGGCTGCTGTATCACCACACTGAACAGCGGGACCAGGACATTGATCTACTTGTGGTTCCCCACTCAATGGTGAATGTGGTGATGCATCTGGACCACCCCCCCCCCCCCCTTGGGTGGCCACCTGGCCAGCCAGAGCACCCTGGAGAAGCTCAGGGACTGGTTCATGTGGCCAGGGATAAACACAGAAGTCAGAAACTTCTGCCAGTGGTGGCCCCAATGCTAACACACCACCCACAGAAGACCTACTCCTGCCCTGCTCATGCCGCTCCCAATCATCCATGTTCCCTTCAGGAGAATGGGCATGGATCTAGTGGGTTCACTTCCCATGTCTGCCCGGGGCCACAAGCACATCATAGTTGTTGTAGACTATGTTACCCAGTACCCCGAGGCAGTCCCCCTATGGATGGTCACCTCAAAGAGCATTGCCCAGAAACTGGTTCTGCTGTTTGCCCATGTGGGGCTCCTCAAGGATATACTCACCGACCAAGGTACACCTTTTGTATCAAAATTTAATGCCAAATGTCTGTTGGCTGTTGCAGGTCAGGCAGATTCACACATCTGTGTGCCCCCCACCAGTGGGCTGGTTGAGAAATTCAACCAGAGCCTGAAAACAATACTCTGATGAGTAGCAGATGAAGATAGCTGGAACTGGGACCTCATTCTCCCCTATGTCCTGTTCACTGTCCGGAAGATGTCCCAAGACTCCATTGGCTTTACACCAGTGGAGCACCCTTCAAGCTGCTGTTTGGGAGAAGGCCCTGGAGTCGGTTGGACATGGCCAAGAATGCCTGGGAAGAGCAGCCCTTGCCATTCAGGACAACAATTAAGCATGTGAGCGAGATGCAAGAGCATATTGATAAGGTGGTCCCCACCATGCACGAACACCTGCTCGCTGCCCAGGCTGAGCAGACGTGCCACAACTGCTCAGCCCAGCCTCGGTAGTTCTGGCCCAGTGATTGTGTACTGTTCCTTGTCCCATTGCCAACAGCAAGTTCCTCACATGGCAACAGGGTCCCTTCATGGTGGCTAAGTGTGTTGGGCCAGTAAACTACCATCTGCAGCAGGAAGGTAAGCACAAGCACACTCAAGAATATCATATCAATCTGCTGAAACACTGGGTTGAGCCCTTCCCTCTGCTCTCAGCCCACACCCTTGTGTCCCCAGGTATTCCAGGGTGTGCACTGGTCCAGCTGGGAGAAAAGCTCTCCAGGCAACAGTGCCAAGAGATGGGAGACCTGCTACAGATGTTTTCACAGCAAAGCCAGGGTGGGCACACCTGATCCAGTATGACATCCAGACCCCCCCAGGTTGGTAATTTGCCAAAGCCATTATCTCATTCCAGAACCCTGCCATTGTGCAATCGAGGAAGAAGTGGCAGAAATGCTGTGGACAGGCATCATCATGGAGTCTACCAGCCACTGTTCAAGCCCCATTGTGGTGGTACCCAAGCCGGATAGAAGTCTGAGACTATGCAATGACTTCAGGAAATTCAACACCATCTCACACTTTGACAGTGACCCCCTGCCCAGAGTGGATGAGCTGATTGACCAGCTCAGGAGGGTCTGCTTCATATCCACCTTGGACCTCAATAAGGGCTACTGGCAAGTGGCACTGACATCCCGGGTCTGCTCCAAAACCACCTTCACCACTTCATCAGGCTACTGGCAGTACTGTTCCTCCCCTTCAGCATCCATGGGGTGCCAGCAACCTTCCAGCCACTCATGGATATTGTGCTGCACCATCACTGAGAGTTCACCACTGCTTACCTGGATGACATCATCATCCACACCTCCACCTGGGCTGATCACCCGCACCACCTAAAATCTGTCTTGGGAGAGCTGAGGAAGGCTGGTCTCATGGGTAATCCCCAGAAGAACTATCTTGGGCTGACCAAAACACAGTATCTGGAATACTGCATCAGCCAGGGGCTGCTGATGCTACAAGAGAAGAAAGTGGAAGCCATGCAGAAGTACCCCCGGCCCACCACCAAGTGCCAAGTATGTGCATTCTTGGGGATGCTGGGGTACTATCAATGATTTGTGCCTAACTTCTCCTCTCTAGCCTCTCCCATCTCAGACCTCACCAAGAAAGGCAAACCCGAAAAGGTAAAGTGGACCAACCAAGCAGAGCATGCATTCCAAGCCCTGAAGAAGGCCCTCACCACCACACCCATCCTCCAAAAGCCAGATTTTGACCTCCCATTCATTGTCCAGATGGACATGTCGGAGATAGGCCTGGGTGCCATGCTCTCATAGGTCATTGAAGGTGAAGAGCATCCCATGCTGTAAATCAGCTGCAAGCTACTCCCATCTGAGAAGAACTATGTGGCTGTGGAGAGACAAGCCCATCAAGTGGGTAGTAACTGAGTTGACCATCAAGTGGGTAGTAACTGAGTTGAGGTACTATTTGTCCGGTCGTCATTTCATATTGGACAATGACCATGATTCACTTCAGTGGATAGCTTCCACTAAAGATACCAATGCTTGCATTACTTGCTGGTTCTTGTCTTTGCAGGACTTCTCTTTCCAGGTCCAGCACAGATCCCTGACCCAGCACAGGAACATCAATGGCCTTTCGAGGAAATACAGCCTCTGGGCTGAGCCTAGGAGGACAGCAGGCTCTGAGCTGCCGGATGGAGACAGTGGCCCAGGAAAACCGCTGCCAAAACAGTGCATTGCACCTTCCACAGCCACTCCCATGCGGCTGAAGAAACAGCATCATTTCAACACCGTTATTTTGGACAGCCCAACACAGCATGGCTATGCAATGGAGCCAGCTGATCATGCATGGCTAGAGCAGCATAATTGGTTCCTTAGTTCCTCCACTTCAAGCAGCCAGGGGAGTATAAAAAGGTGCCACGCCAAGCATGGGTTGGTCAGGGTGCTCCAACCAGAGAACTCATGTGCTCTCTCTTTCTCACTCTCTCTGTGCTGAGGCAACTTCACAGACATGGAAGATGAGGACGACAAGCTCAAGCTCCATGGACATCATGCTAGAGATCCGCGTTCTCACTGGACTGCCACAAGGACACGGTGTAGCCAGCCTCACTAAACTTTTGACTTGTACTGTACTTTGATACACACACACACACACACACACACACACACACAATTTCAATCCACATAGACAGCCAGTTACCAAAGTTGGCATAATCTTATGGCACCATACACCTGTATACACACCACAACACACATCAAGAGGATTTGCATAGAAAGTCTGAATGTACTCTGACATACAACCATCCATAACCTCGCACACAGTGAGAGACAGCAGGGTGGGTCAAAGCCCTGGAGTGTGTATTAAGCTTCACAATGGCCTCCTTCATCCTCTCTGGTATGCATCTCAGACAGCTAACCTCCGTTTTCACTTTTTCAAAATATCATCAATCACCGTCATCTACCCCCCTCCCCCCACCACACACACACACAGGCAGGAGCTTCCCACTGAGTCTCATATGGGGTTAATTACAGTGTTCATCACAGGACACACACATGCAACACTGCCATTATACACCAGGTCCCACTGGTGCTGATCAACATGCTTCATGATGAATTGCATTGTTCACAAAATTATGGAAAGTGCACATTGCATTAAAGTAACTGATGCTGATATTGAAATGGCTTTCTACATAGCACTTATGTACAGCAACAAAAGCCACTTTGGAAACTGATTGCCTTATTAGTCCCTAACTGAAGCTCTTTTCAACATGTTATTTATCTTCTTTTTTTTCATCTCACGTTTGTTTTGGCCAACAGTATGTATAATGTATGTTCCTTAACATGTTCAATGATCTATTCAGACATGAGTTTGGCTACAACATAACAAATCCACAATAAAATGTGTCCAGAATTACACCCAAATCTCTAAATGCTGAAAGATGTCTGAGAAACAGCATTTTAATTTTTAGTCATTTGTCAGAAAATCATGTATACTCAACGGTCTGAACTAACTCTTTCCCTGATTTAATTATTAACACTTTTACAGATATGACAACAGAAACACTGTGATTAAATAATTCACAAAATGATTCAACATAATTTCACATTGAGACTTAATCAAGGATGACAGAACAGACAAAGAGGAAAATGAAAGAGCCAATTCGGAGTAGCTAGTTCATATGTCTGCCGAAAATACATCAAACACATTATAAATAAATAAATAAATAAACAAATAAATATGTAAATGCTAGTCTGTATACTTTGACAGCATATTGTGGGTAAAAAAAAAAATGGAACAAAGAGAGAGGGTAATATTCTGAGGGGAAAAATTATTTCTGAGATTAAACTCATAAATTTATGAGAAAAACAAACAAACAAACAAACAAACAAACAAAACCCCTCAGATATTCTCTGAGATTGTAAAGTTATAAACTTACAAGAAAACAAACAAACAAAACTTCAGAAATTCTGAGATTAAAGAGTCACAAATTTCCCCCCCAAAAAAACAGCAAAACTTGGATATTCTCCAAGACAGCAATCATATGCTTCCTGGCTGCAGTGCATGCTGGGAAATTTAGTTAAAAATCTCTTAGTGATTTATTCTTTTATATTGCATGATCAAAGAGGAAAGACTACAACTCTAGGCTCAGGCTCTGTGGTGTGATGATGTTGATCCAACCTTGCTAAGTAAAGTTATCTGGTTCCTTTAACAAAAAGAAAGAAAGAAACAAACAAACAAAAACCCCTCTGAGACATTGTAAGCTCTTTTTTATTACCCCTCTCTCAGCTCCTTAATGCACAAAAAAGGCGCTTTTTTGCACAAAATTATGACTTTAGTCTCAGAAATTGATTTATTTTTATTTATTTATTTATTTTCTTGCAGAATTTTTTTTTCTGCAAAAAAAAAAAATATTTATTATCGCATATATTTTTTTTTCTACCTGCAATGGCCCTAATACTCCATCATAGTCTAGCCACCAGCATTTGTAGAAGCTTTAAAATATTAGCATTGTATTTTCAGCACTTGGACAAGTTTCTGAAATATTAGCAGGAGGTTAAGCAATATGGATGCCGGCTCTCATGTAAGCTCCTCTAATATTAGCATGTAATTTACACAGAAAAAAAAAATTAATTTGAGGAGAAAATTACTTAATACTAGTGAAATTATCTTTCTGCATGGACAGATTTTTTTTACTTGGTAAGACATATTGGAATAAGTTGGTTGCAATCTAGAACTAGTATTAATAATCTCAGAATTGTTGTCTTGTATTCTTCTAATAGGAAATGCTAGATCGTTTTAACTATATTCAAGATATTTTCACTTCCTAAAACATCATTTTTTGCAGTGTACTGATATGGCTGTCAGCTCTTGTAAACAGTTCTGAGACGTTAGCAAGAAATAAACGAACATGGCCATTAGCTCTCATCGAAGCTTTGTGGATATTTGCCTTATGCTAGGCTTTCTCACTGATCCTCTCATCAGCCGGCATGTTCTAGAAAGTCTGAAAAGGTGCTGTTTCTGACTTCACAAACTTCAGATGAATCCGATGTTTTTTGCACTTCTAATGCTAGTAAAATTAAACTTCTCCGGAGTGAGATATTGCAAGAAAAAAAATAGGGGATTTAAACAGCAAATAAAAGACAAAATGAGCAAAAGAAACAGAGAACCGCCCTTTCCTCACCCCTCAACCCATCTGTCTTATCTGTGAAAAGAATTTCAAGCAAGCACCAAAACCATTTATCAAAGCAGATAAAGTTATTTAAAAAAAAAAGAAGTAGAAGTGATGCAAGTAGCTGCACATCAATCTTGGAAGAACTAAGAAGGCTCAAGATCCAGGTGGATAACCTTGCAGACACACGTTTGGTCTCGTTTACTGATGATGGGTCTCGGTATCAAAATAGCGCTGATGCAGTCAATGCTACTGTACTCTGGATATCCAGAGACTGCCTTGAAGTAGAACTAATGATGTATTGTGATAAAATTAGGTCCAGAAGCACTCACACACAGATCTCTCGAAGGACGATAGATGAAGGCAGCAGATGTGTGTGATTAATGGATTGACAGAGGACTCCAGAGCAGAAATGGGAAATGTGTTCAACATTAGCAAGCACAGATGGGCTCAGTGGAGCTCTCCAAACACATCCATCGATTCATACAATGACGCATACATTCCATATGATGTAAATATGCATTATAGCACAAGACAGTCTTTGACCCACAGTTTATGTTTAGGTTGCATAAACCATTTTACTAGAGAGATTGTGTTACGAGGAATGGTCTCAGATGTACTGCTCTGTATCTTCAGCCTTGTAAAATGTTAGAGAAGACTCAGTGCTGATTTACTGGCAAACAGAGATTGTACAAAGGGTTAAATGCAGGGGTGCAAATAATAGTGGTTGATGTGTTTTTGTTGAAAATAACTATTTCTTGGGTGGCATGGTGGTGCAGTGGTTAGCACTGTTGCCTTACAGCAAGAAGGTCCTGGGTTCAAGCCCAGTGGCCAACGAGGGCCTTTCTGTGTGGAGTTTGCATGTTCTCCCTGTGTCTGTGTGGGTTTGCTCCAGTTTCCCCCAAATACATGCAGGTTAGGCTAATTGGTGGCTCTAAATTGAGTGTGAATATTTGTTTGTCTATGTGGATGACCTGGCAACTTGTCCAGGGTGTACCCTGCCTTTCACCCCATAGTCAGCTGGGATAGGCTCCAGCTTGCCTGTGACCCTGTAGAACAGGATAAAGTGGCTAGAGATAATGAGATGAGATGATATGAAAAATGTGCAAATTTAACAGGAAAAAAATAGTGGGTTTTTTTTGTTTGTTTATTTGAAGTCTCAAAGAACCAGATTGCTTCACTTTGCAAGGCTGGATCAATGTCATCACACCGCAGAGGCCACGGCTGAGCCGAGAGTTATAGGAAACACAATTATAGGTAATGCAATCCCTATGGTTCTACCTGACTCTAATTATACTAAACATGTAGAAATTCTAACACGTGAGACACAGATGTGAATTCTTACCATTTTGCAATTTTTGTTGGTGGTACAGTGATTTATGCTGGAAAGTGAAAAGGCAGATCAGTGGTGCCAACACTGAGAACAAGAAAACCCTATCAGGCAGAGAGAAAATTAATTTTTTTCAACAAAACCCATAGCATGTGTTTGTGAGATGATAAGATGACTCCATGCTAACAGTTTCAGTGATAAACATGACAGTCTACCCTGAGCTATTACCAGCCAGCAACAAACCCACCTTCTTGTTTTCTCCCAGTTTAAAAAACGAGGTTCACAAATTCTCTGGTCAAAGTTCAGCCGTGTCACGTCAGCACAAAATGGAACATAACTGCTGCCAGGAGCAAATATGTGTCTTTCAAGTTGTGCCTAGCTGCTCTGAAGGTGAACGATTTTATTCATGTTTGCTCTGCTGCTTTATCCAAAAAAAAAAAAAGCACAGAAAAGCTCGTGTCTAGCGTATTGCTCTAACAAGCAGTCAAAAATCATAAAATGTTACAGCTAATCTCTTGACGTTGGCACCTCTGCCAGATTGAATTTTCAGACCTGGTTAGTGTTTAGATTCAAATCAACTCTTTTTGTACGGTTTTGTAAAGTACAAATGGAGTTCATCCTACCAAAGCAAATTGGATTCTCAAAGGTATTTGGAGAAATGGCTACATTTCTCTGCATCACTTCTTTGTTTATTAAAATATATTGTGGCACTGGAAGAGAAGATTTTCTGCAAGCACTTCTTGACTTGCTGCAAGACTTCTATAATTAAAAAGATCATGATTTGAAGGATTAGGAGATGATGTGTGACTTTTTAGCACCTGTGTTGATTCAAAAACCTGGGTTATGTCCTCATCAGCCCAAAGATCCATCACCAGTGAATGGCATCAGTGCCTCAGATCAACTGATGACTTATGGAACACACAGACCCATAATGCTCAGCATTTCCTGTATTTGGATTGGATGATGATGATGATAAATTATATGATTCTGGACATGGGGCGGCACGGTGGTGTAGTGGTTAGCGCTGTCGCCTCACAGCAAGAAGGTCCTGGGTTCGAGCCCCGGGGCCGGCGAGGGCCTTTCTGTGCGGAGTTTGCATGTTCTCCCCGTGTCCGCGTGGGTTTCCTCCGGGTGCTCCGGTTTCCCCCACAGTCCAAAGACATGCAGGTTAGGTTAACTGGTGACTCTAAATTGACCGTAGGTGTGAATGGTTGTCTGTGTCTATGTGTCAGCCCTGTGATGACCTGGCGACTTGTCCAGGGTGTACCCCGCCTTTCGCCCATAGTCAGCTGGGATAGGCTCCAGCTTGCCTGCGACCCTGTAGAAGGATAAAGCGGCTAGAGATAATGAGATGAGATGAGATTCTGGACATGGCATAAAGGCATTCTGTTGTATGGTTGGTCAAACTGTTATCCACGGACATAATACAGGGTGTTTCAAAAAATTGTGATATTATTTGAGATGTAAATATCCCAGAAACTACATAGTCTAGGCAAATGAAACTGAACAGGCTTGATGTTGAGCAATATAAGATTTATTCCTCAACATTTGAATGAGAAATTTAAAGGTATGTGGATTCCATGAACGATTTCACAAATTTTCAATATCCACAAACCCCCTCGACCATCTCTTCCGATGCTGGTGGTCATCCAGATCCTTTTGCCGTGCACAGACAGCCTTCCTCTTTGAACCTTTTGTGCTGTGTCCAAATCTGCATTGCAGTTGGGGCATTTTTAGAGAACTCTCTCATAAATGCACGCTGCAGTCTTGTTCGACTGTGTTCGAGCATACTCTCACACAACACCTTTTCTTTTCCAGTGAATGGCATTTCTAGACCTAAAAAGAGAAAAACAAAAAACATTAAACATACAATTTTGACCTGTTTCCACATGTTGTTAAAATTTGAGGTCAAATGAATGAGAATTGGCAAAGTTATTAGATTGAAAACACCCTGTATATTCACAAGATTACAATTATAACAAAAATCAGTGTACACTGTTTTCCTGAACAGTCAGTTTGAGACAGAACCCATTTCTCAAACCAGATTTATGTGCTCCATGCAAATGTAAATATTTTAAGTAAAAAAAAAAATCATTGCAAAAACTGTATAATAACTTGATACCCTGAGGATGGTAAGTTTGTATTCACACACACACACACAAGCTTGGAGAAACAATACCAGATGGAATGAATGGGAGCTGAGCAGAATGGTCCACGCTCAACCTCTCACCTTTTTAAGAACTTAAAAAAAAAAACTAGTCCAACTCAGCCCCAGAGCATCATGGGGGCGTCCGGATGCAATCACTCACGGCAACTGTCACTGTGGCCACAGCGGGATTCCTCTGATCCCATTGGCTGAAAAGGGGTTCTGTCTCAAACTGACTGTCCATCTGTCCATCAAACTTGCCTGAGGCCATTTTAAGACAGTACAACCCTTCATGTAGTGCACACACACACACACACACACACTGAGAAAGTCATCGAGGGAAAAAAAAAAGCAAAAGATTAACAGAGCAGTTATGTTTATGATAATAGTTGCTCTCTCTCTCTCTCTCTCTCTCTCTCACACACACACACACACACACACACACACACAATCCCACAGATAAACTCACTTCAAGCTTGGCTCAAACGGCCTGACAGTTTTAATTGGAGTCTAAACAGCACTAGTCAAGACTGAGTGGCAGTGGTTTAATCTGTGTGTCAGTGCCACACCGTCCTTCTTCTTGAGGAAGACACACACATTTTTCTCAGGATATTGGGAAAGGAAGGAAGAAGAGTGAAACAGAAATACAAATGAACCATTGATGTCACTGTTTATGCCTGACATTTAATTTTGCAGGTAAAAGCTTTTTTGTGATTTAAAACATTTTTGTGATGGAATAAAAACAGCATTTTTAACACTTTTAACAACACTTTCAACAACACAATACTTTTTTTGGGGGAAAAAATGTTCGAATAACTGAGTAGCTAAAATTTAAAGCGAACACATATTTGTCTTTGAATAAATTGACTGTTTCTTTCTCTCTCAGACAGAAAATATGATGCCAACCTGACAGAACTACCGTACATACAGTACCAGTCAAAAGTTTGGACGCAGCTTCTAATTCAATATTTTATTTATTTATTTATTTATTTATTTGTATGAATTAAAAGAGATGCTCTATGTCTTAAAAGTGAGACGGCCTTTTGATTTCATAAAATCGGCGAAATTTAGTTCCCTTTGAAATTTGGTCATTGTGATATATGTTTATTTCTGTAATATCTCACAAAATATCAGGCCATTCTGTGGCTGGGAAGTTATTTAATTTGAGGGGATTCCTGAGGAAATAATGTGCATGAAATCGATTGCTTTGCGCAGTCAAGCAGGCAGAGGAAGTCCGTGTGCACATGCACAGGTTTACTTTGACCGTGCACTGACAGTTACATCATCTTGTCGCTAAATGAACAGCTGATCACACCGAGGTGCTCGCTGACCGCCTATATTTATTAGTTTGGTCCTGCGTTTCCTTTCCTTTGCATATAACACAACGTCTTTTCTTCTCGCTTTCTGTTACTGTAGTCGATCTTTCACATTTCATTTGCACACTGACATCCTCCATTTTTCTCTCCTGTTTCAAATTTATATCCCACAATGCCTTGCACAAACGGGGAAGGCCCATCATGTGATGCATGATGTAATATCTTGTTTTGTATGACACAAAACATGACGGTGAAGCAGGAAAAAATTGTGGAGAATTTAGGGCCATGTGGACCTCAATTTATTAATTGTTCTATAAAAAAAAAAACTAATAAATTTGGAAGTCCGTTATTCGAATTCTGTAGCTTTCAGTCCACTAAACAAAAATAACTGGGTTCCAGGGAAAATTCTTTTTATGACCTAAACTTGAAAAATCTAAAAGGCAGTACAGCTTTAAAGTAATGATGGATGTCATTTCTCTTTACTTAGCTGAGCGGTTCTTGACATAATATGGATTACTACAGTTGTGGAATAGGGCTATTTACTGTATTTTTATTATTTACTATTTACTGTTTGATCTCAGACACTTTAAGAAGGCAAGAAATTGCACTAATTAACTTTTGACGAGGCACATCTGTTAACTGAAAAGCATTCCAGGTGACGACCTCATGAAGCTGGTTAAGATAATGCCAATAGTGTGCAAAGCATCATCCAGGTAAACAGTGGCTACCTTGAAGAATCTAAAATATGAAACATATTTTGTTTTTTGAACACTTTTTTTGTTTACCACATAATTCTATATATGTTCCATCGGGGGCGGCACGGTGGTGTAATGGTTAGCACTGTCGCATCACAGCAAGAAGGTCCTGGGTTTGAGCCCAGCGGCCAGCGAGGGCCTTTCTGTGTGGAGTTTGCATGCTGTCTGCGTGGGTTTCCTCCGGGTGCTCTGGTTTCCCCCACAGGCAAAGGCATGCAGGTTAGGTTAATTGGTGGCTCTAAATTGACCGTAGGTGTGAATGTGAGTGTGAATGGTTGTTTGTCTCTGTGTCAGCCCTGCGATAAACTGGTGACTTGTCCAGGGTGTACCCCACATCTCGCCCATAGTCAGCTGGGATATGGTCCAGCTTGCCTGCCACCCTGTAGAACAGGATAAGTGGCTACAGGTGAGGGATGGATGTTCCATCTGTTATTTCATAGTTTTGATGTCTTCAGTATTGTTCTACAATGTAGAAAATAGTCCAAATACAGAAAAACATGTCTTTTTTATGAGTATAAACTTTTGATTGGTACTGTATAGCCATGGCCTCTGACTAAGTTTAAGTTTGCATACTTAAAGTAGCCACAAACAGATTAAAGGCCCGGTCCCACTGCACTTATGGATGCAAAGAGGATGTAAAACGTAAAAAAATCTTTGCCATCCGTTGGAAAACGCTATGCATCCGTTGTGTACTCATTGCATACGTGCTTCATACGCTCTATCCATCGAGCATCCGTCCACTGTGATTTCATCCGCGCAGAAAGTTTTGAGCTGCACAAAACTTTTAGAACGGATGAACTTTCCGCCGTGTACGATGTAAATCCGCGACATATACGAGCAACAAACGTTCTATGTCCGTTATCATCCGTTAAACGTCTGCTGTATCCTCTCTGCATCCTCTGGGCATCCTCGCAACTCACATCCGCTGCAGCTGAAAACGGAAAGAGGGAGGAAAGATAAGGTACATGAAACATCTATTCATCGTTAGTAGCACGGAAATAGAAAGGATGTAAGCGTATACATCTCGTATATAAAGTATTCAAAACGGACAAAGCGTTTATATCTGGGATGTATCTCGTATATTTAGGATGTCTGGAGTATGTCTAGAGTATGTAGAAGGACACCTAGCACAGTGAACGGTCTGCATCCGATATACATCCGCGCAACATCCCCTTTGTTTCCGTTAGGCGTACGTGATGCATCCCCTTCATCTGCTATGCATCCGCTCTTTCTGCTATGCGTCCGCTTCTCAGTTATCACCGGTAACCCCTTCGGAGCTGTCATCCACTTCCATCCGCTTTCATCCGCTAGGCTTCCTATGAACATGCGTTTAACATCCCCGCTATATACTACCCACGTCCGTTCTTTTCCGTTCTGTTTTCGCAAATTTTCGCCAATTTTGTCCATTTCTGGAGCGGATGAAAATGGATAGAGCCACCCCCGAAATTTTGCTCGTCCGCTGTGTCCTTTTTGCATACGTTTTGTGTCCATCGGCCAGTGGGACCGGGCCTTAAGATTTTGTAGAGAGTTTAGTTCCAGCTTTAATCCAAAACACGCTCCATATCCTTCAGCTAATAAAGGTTTTAATAAGCATATGAACACTATAGCTTGGGAAACAGCTTCGAAATAGAATTTTCATACCAATTTTCTTGGCATCTAAACTAATTCAATTAATCTCAAGTTTATTTGCCTAGCAATTTTCACAAAACAGTTTTATGGAAATCAGGGCCTTGATCAAGATCACTAATAGCAAGCCAGAGGCAACAGGGACACGGAACAACTCCATGAGTCAGCATGAGGAAGAAAGTACAAGAGGATAGAGATTCAAACGGGAACCCATTCCTTTACACTGCATGTTGATAATTTGATAATTATGTATCAAGTACAATACATACAGCCAGTTGCTGCTCAACACCCCCCTCGTCAGCCACCAACCAGGGATGATAACACAGTTTTGGTGGCTAAGGCGGTACTGCCATCCCTGGCACCTCCATCAGCTTAATACCACTGGATGGTGTCTAAAATGTGAATTTATGTTGCTGATACATGCCTCCTATGAGCTTTCGACCATATCCTACTCAATCCTTGTTCTGCCACCAACTGAAGGTTGATGTTCTAAGCTTGCAGCTACCGAGGCCAAGATGTGAAAGAAAAGTGATCATGGAGTGTCCAACAAAACCACGACAGCCAACTTCCACGGGTCATACCGAGCATGCCCAGTTATTCTCAACACAGGTGGCTTGAAGATCCTTGTATCTTACCTTCTTACGCTTGAACACTTCTTCCATGTTTTCCTCCCAAGGAACAGTAAGTTTGACCAGCATAACACTTCTGGCAATGTCTGACCAAATGACCACATCTGGCTTCTCATTAGTAGTAGAAATATGGGCAGGAAACTGTAGGGCTTTATCGAGATCAACTGCAAGCAACCAGTCAACAGTGCCACATAGATGCCTTGTTTGCTTTGTGAGCTTCCTTTCCCTAGGATGCTCTCCTGCCTTGCAAAAAGTAACTCTGGGGACTTCTTGCTGTATCAGCCTCTTGTTGACTGCCTCACAATGGTCTCTCACTATATCAATCATTATTAGTTGTATTAGCATACATATTACATTCTAGGCATCTAATCAGCTCAGTGTATATGGGGCACACCTCCTTAAATTCTGTGAAGGATAAAGATCGGTGTACATACAGTACATTCTTTTAGAGGCAGCATTTATGAACAAGACAAAATGTTAGTTATGGATGTAACTGTGGTTCTGTGAACACCATTCAACCACACCTTGATATCCCCCTGCTGAGACCTTGACAAAGTGACAATAACAGTTTATTTGATATAAATACCTTCATTCCACATCACTTCCAAATAACAGGGAACTACACTACATAAGCAAGAGTACCATCAGCAAAGTGGCCCACTTGTGCCTGGCTAAATTATACTCAGATCTGCTGCACTATCTCTGAGTGCAAGCACCACTCTCCTGAGCATATGCACTGCCTTGACAGTGAGACTGCTACACCATTGCGCTGACTGAGTAGGTAGGTTGCTCTGAGTGAAGGAAGTCATCATTGAGCCCACTTGAGAAGATACCCTTTGAGGCATCAAGCTTGTGCCATACTGGAGATTCACGCACTTGGCCGTTACTATGTTGTTTGAGTTTGTCAGAATGTGATGGTGTCTCAAAACAGAAAAAAACAGGTAGGAAACGTGCCAGACAGGCCATCCACAATTTTTGGACATTGATGTGTTCTGATCTCACATTGCAGGTCCATATGCACCATCTGCCTCTGTAGCCTTTTTTACACTGCCAAGACTTCAAGGCAGAAGTCTTATGCCTTTACCTCGCATTCTGTAACAGAGCCAGAATGGATGTCAGTGTAAAAGAGACAGCCAGCATGGCGGGATAAGGGTGTGATGTTTTTGACAATGACATTGTTCTTTAACAAGACCAGCACAAATTCAAACATCTCCATGTACAGTGTTTAAGGTCCGCGGACCTTTCTTCCTCAAATCACCTCCTACTTCTCTTCACTTTCTCCTCAACATATTTCTGATCACATAAACATGTTGCTTGCATGAGTCTCTCCACTCCTCTCTTCCTTGTTACCCTTCACTCTGATTCCCTCTCTCTTTTCTTCCCAAAAATCTGGCTTGGCTAAAGGGCACAGACATGTTATAGCTGGTATATTGAGGCTATTACTTCTCTCAAATGTGAATTATTTAACATTAGTGATTACATGTTGCATATGATGTTCAGTAACTTTGCTTGTGTTTGAAGAATGGTATAAATGTGTACGGCACCTCAACATTCAGTTTGCCTGCCGTTGTTTTGAAAGCAACACTGATATGCTCAGGGTATTCATATTTCCAATATGTCAATATGTTGTCTTAGACACTGATGCTCCAATGTAACATTCCTACAGTGAAGGATGGTGGTGGCAGCATTATGTTGTGGGGGTATTTTTCATCTGCAGGGACAGGAAAGCTGGTCAGGACTGAAGGATGACACTAAATATAGGAGGAAAATAAAATGTGGAGGAAAACCTGTTTGAGTCAGCGAGAGGTTTGAGACTGAGACGAAGGTTCATATTCCAGCAGGACAAAGACCCTAAACACACTGCTAAAGTTACACTGGAATGGTTTAAAGGGAAACATTTAAATGTCTTGGAATGGCCTAATCAAAGCCCAGACCACAATCCAATTGAGAATCTGTGGCATAACTTGAAGATTGCTGTACACCAACCCAACCCATCTAACTTGAAAGAGTTGGAGCAGTTTTGCTTTGAGGAATGGGCAAAAATCCCAGTGGCTAGATGTGCTAAGCTTATAGAGACATACCCCAAGAGACTTGCAGCTATAATTGCAGCAAAAGGTGTCTCTACAAAGTATTGACTTTGGGGGGATGCCTATGCACACTCCAGATTTCTGTTTTTTCATCTTAATTATTGTTTGTGTCACAGTAAAACAACAATATTCACCCTTAAAGTGGTAGGCATGTTGTGTAAATTAAATAGTGCAAACCCCCCGAAAATCCACTTTAATTCCAGCTTTTAATGCAACAAAACAAGACAAACACCAAGGGGAATGAATACTTTTGCAAGACACTGTATGCATCATGTAGGTACACTGATGTGAACAGTTGCTCAAGGCTACATGGCATTAATTATATCTGACATCTTTAGTATGAAAAATGGGCAGAGTCCTTTCAGATCTATAATAGGATGAAAACTGCAGTCCATTTTTTGAACAAGAAAATAGGAACTTCTTGTTCTGAATGGCATGGTATAATTTTCTGTTGCACCTCTGTCCAAGAAGGTACAAATATCTTGTGTCAGAGCACCATTTTTTTCAGGGCCTGAAATCCATTGTACAGTACAAATAGGGTTTGTGTACTTGCAACATGCTTATCATGACTCACCGATGTAGTGATATTTCCAGCCATGAAGAATAGTGCCCTTCAAGGGTGGTCCCAGAGAGATTCTTTCAAGAAAAGGATGCTTCTCAGGGCCTGATCCACAGGTTGGATCAGTGGACTCAGATTTTTTAGGTCCTGGGTGCATGATTCTGTTTATTTTTGGCTCTGATGAGACCCTTCGGAGGTTGGTGGAGCATTAGTTTGGTCAAAGGTAACTACTGGTACTGTGTGGTGAGTCTGTGCTTTTCTGTTCACGTTGCAATTTATGAAGTCTTCTCTCTAGCACCTCTTTGGCAGCAGGCCCAAAGAGCAGTCCAGGAATGTAGGGCAGACTTTGCAAGCGAGACTTCAATCAACCCTGTAGCAGAGAAACCAACCTATACTGTTTGGAGCAGCTGCTTCAATGATAGCTGGAAAATCAACAGAGAATTGCTCATGCATGTCAGATGTGCAGTAATGTCATAAGCTCTAATCAGCAAGTCATCAGTACATGTGCTTGGCAGTGTAGAGGCAATACAGGGACATGCACACTCAGGCACTGTTAGTACAAATAGCTCTGATAAATATGATGGAAATCGAGAAACACAAACACTCGTATATTTTGCCCAAGAATGAGCAGCTCAGCAGGAACACAGTTGGCGATGTAGGGGCAGACACACTCCTGTTCTGTGACCTGGAGTGACCTGCTAAACCAATACTCTAGCGATCTAAGACACTGTAGAGTGTTAGCTAACAATCTAAATTATCAACTAGAGATCACGCTAAACTAGAAAGACAGAGCCCAAACACTTCCAAAGAGAATGAGCTGTATACCACATTGGGGGACAGAAAAGCTGTAACTTTGATCATTGTCACAAGCTACACAGGATAGAACAGGATACAGAGTAACACGATGTGAAGGTATTTACTGTGTACCAAATACTACATCACTGTCACTTTGGGACATCATTGAAAGTCTTGGCATGTGCACACTCACAGGAGTATACCCAGGTGTTACTGCCCCTGGTGGTTATGATTATATGGTACTTTCAGCTAATGTGGCGATATGATTTAATGTTCTGCTCGTGTCAAATCAATAGGCGAGCATACTTGGTAAATATGATATATGTATGTGTGGTTCAAATTGAGCACAAGATGCACACAAATTTTGTAATGACAAACCATAATGCAAAAATTATACGTTGCTTCACTGTCATAGGGCCAGCTACAGACATCCTGCAACTGCTATAGCCTGGAAGATATGCTCCTTGGTTTTAATGTGCCAGTTTGTTCACTACATTGCTGCAGTTTCAGTTACGAGATGCCAATTTTTATGAGCATGTGCGAACTGGATTCCTCACCCATCATTTAAAATGTTAATGTTTGATGGATCAATAGAAATTTCAGAAAACTGGACCAAGCTGAACAGTCCAGGGAGCAAAGGTCAGATCACATGGTACACAATACCAGAGCATACAGGAGATGAAGGATCCGTGTCTTTGCCCTCAGCCATCCTGTGGTAACGGCCTGGTGCTGTTGCTATGGCAACACCAGGAAAACAACACAGGCTTTAATTAGTTGTAGGAGCAGGCACACAAACCAGAGATAATGGAGGAGAAAATGCAACAAGCAGACATACTGTACTGTACATATGAGTGGTTTGAGAAAGGAAAAACTGAATTGGTTCAGAGTTGAGAATACGCATTTACACAGATACATGCTCACAATAAAATGAAATATGAATTTGCACCTTGCCCAAAACATGCAATATGGACACACACACAAAATATGGACAGACATTTAGACCTACTATAGAAAATGGACACACACACACACACACACACACACACACACACACACACACACACACACACACACACACGAGATGGACTGATGAGCACACAGGCCATGCTTCCAGGACTTGGACAAACAGGCACATAGGCCACGCCTCCTTCACTAGAGCTGATGTACACCCAGGCCATGCCTCCTTCACTAGGACTGATGGACACACAAGCCATGCCTCCTTCACTAGGACTGATGTACACCCAAGCCACACCTCCTTCACTAGACCTGATGTACACACAGGCCACACCTTCTTCACTAGGATTGATGCACATACAGGCCACACCTCCTTCACAAGGTCTGACAGACACACATATTAAACCTCTTTTTTTGGGAATGGCAAACCACACCTCCTTTATTGAGACTGGCAGGCACATAGCCTGGGCCTATCAGGAACACAGTCTGTCAGTCTATGCTTACTTTGCTTTGACTAATAGGCAAAGAAGCCATGCCCCCTTTCTAAAACCAGTGAACACTAAGGCCATGTTTCTTTCATCAGGATGAAACTGAAGGATGAGAGAGACAGTGCATGAGACTGAGAAAGAGAGAGAGATGTGGCAAGGATAACTTAGTGGATAATATTTCTGCCGTATTTAACAAGAGAAATGTGCTTGTGGTATTGATCGTTATTGGTGCAGCGACATGACATTGAGATGAGTGCACTATTTGAACTGATGACTCTTCACACCATATGTACAGATCAGGTTATTTGTCTGGGTTTAAGACTTATCACCCTTGGATGATACAAACTGAATGTCACAGTCACTGTGTGTAACTGGTTTGATATAAATGCGTGATCAGGACCAAGTGATCTTTACTGCGGGTTTATGAATGTGTGTGTGTGTGTGTGTGTGTGTCCATCTGTGCTAGCGAGTCAGATGGGCCACAGAATGTGCTGAATAAATCATGAGGTGTGTGTGAGACGTTCCAAGTAAAGTATTAAGTATGGCAGCACAAGGGCTACAAATTCCTGCTTATTTGGTCTATGGGTCGCTGATATTAATCGACACGGTCACAAAGAACAGGTGGAAATGTAAATCAATGTGTTCTGACTCATCAGGTGCTTTGCCAGCATTGTGAATCAAAGAACACGCCAAGTAGAATTAGCATGTGACCCATCATGTTTGCATGAGAAAGAGGGAGAATACCAATTCATCATGAAATAAAGTCATTTTTTTAAAAGGTTTCCAGTCTTTCAGTTATGCACAAATTCAAACTTATAACACTATCTATGTGTGTTTTCCCTATATGGTCAAGCGGGTGTGGCTTCCCGCTTCAGCTTACTAATAGATGACTTGCAACCACGTGACCAAAATGTGCTACGTCATGATCGTCCGCCATGATGGTGGATATACAAGCAACTAGCATAGCAGCTGCTGAAAGCGTGTCTGTAAACATTGCTGAATTTTCTCAGTATTACCACAATTTGAACGGTCGAGTGAATATTTGATACAAAGAGAAGATAGGTATATGTGGGTTTTGACCCATAAAAAAGTCAGACTTTTCTGAAGATAACCCGCTTCTACTGACCATTGAGTACCAGATACCATGTTCTATCTGGTTTGGCTGCCAAAGAATCAAGTCCGACCTTGGATAGCCCATTTTCTGAGTGGGTGCCCAGTCTGGATTGTTTCTGTCGTATAATTTTGCTGGCGCTCCTAGAAGCAAAATGGTAATACGCGTGTTAAAATTATAACAATGACATGACAATGAACCATGAACCATGTTCCATGAAACATGAACCATGACAAGAGAACACTCATTTTATAACAAAATTCTAGCAACACGAAATAAAATTCTTCCATGATATAATCCAGAAAGCTTTTGAATCTCAGCTGAGATCAAATGATTATTGCAAACACGAGCTGTTTTGGTTTTAGTCTCTGTTTGATCAGCCCTGCTGATGTTGTTCAGCCGCGCTTGTCTATACTAAGCCTCAGAGTTTCCTTGCCCTCTTTCCGAATCACGGACGGAATTGTAAAAAATCAGAACATGCCATGGTCACGAGTACTGTTGTGACCACAACTATATACAGCACAAAGCTATGTATGGCATAGCTAAAAGAACACTTAAAGCAGTGGAAAAACAAAGAGAGTTGCACATGCATGATTATCTTTTGTTTGGAATGTCACTTGACCCCGCATTTGTATATCCACCAACATAGCCGACATCTGGGTTTCTATTTTGCTTTGACATCACTTGCAAGTTAAGGATTGTCTGAACAGTAGCCCCACCCCTTCCATGGTTACTGGGTTCTCCTACTTACTGTAAGCACCTCGTACTTTAAAAAGTTGTGAATCAGAGCATCACTGTGCAATGTTTTTGACAATACAGCTGCACAAAAACACAATTAAATGCTCCCCAGACCTCAGCTATTAAGACAGAGTATTAATTTAATCTTTTAGTTGAGTCAAGCACGTTAAGGAACTAATTGTAAGAGCTGTTGTGGTAATGCCTGATGAGGCCATCATGAAGTCTAATGAACAGAAGCATTCAGTACATCTCTCTCCTGAAAGCTCATTAGGCTTCCCTGATAGATATCATTAGTATTCAAGCTTCAGTTGGGGCACTTATGTGGGCAAATGACGAAATGTCTATGAGCGTGTGCATGTGTGAGAGAGAATAATACAGATTTTGAAGGAATGCTTTCACATGGAGAAGCAATAATACTTGTACGGAAAACTCATTTCTTCTAATCAATGACAAGCACGTCTTCATTTGTGTACTTTCTATGATCCTTTTTGCAGAGAGCGAAATAAACACCAATAACAATAGATGTGCAACAAGGGAGGAAAAATCATGCCAACTAGCGTGCTGAGTAATTAATGTTGACGTTTTCATCTGTGCACGTGTAAATAGGACGGGTAAACAGACAGCACAAACATTGAGTATGCATGGCAGTGTTGCTGGGGTTCAGGAAGGGTATCGTAATTTGCTTTACTGGAGTAATTAGCTGATGGAGGAGCTCCATTTCAGGGAAAGTCTCTATGGACTCACTAATGCAGGCCACTGACCTCTGTTTCATATGGAACACAACACTTACCGTTTCAATGGATGGGTTTGGTGATTTTTTTTCTAACCTTCCGTCTTTACAGCAGAGCAGGATAGGTACTGCCCATGATCTGACAGAAGAAGTGAGGGTAAGACAGAGAGCTAGTGAGATAATGAAATGAGATTAGCATTGCAATGAAAAGGGATATGTTAGTCACAAGTCTTGAACGGCATATTCCCTGTAGGAGTGACATAAAGAGTAGGAAAGTAAGGATGATCCCAAGGGTTTTGGTAGACACGGCACCCAAAGTAACCCTAGCACAAAAGTTTCTTCAAGTTTTGGGTTCTCAAGGGCTGTTGAATGGTTGATGTGAATGAAAATGTGTAACTCATATACTCGGGCCTTCACACTCACCAAATTTCAGCCTGATTGTGTACTTACAGTAGGAGACATTTTAACACGTTCTGACACGTTAGACAGCTCTGTCCACCACCATCTTCAAAACACCAACTGAAGGAATATGCTGCTCATCAATCCAGAACAGTTCCAGAGACTTGTGGAATCTGTACCAAGGGGTTTAATGGTGGTCCAGAAATTTACTAAAACATTTTATATGCTACCACCTGTAAAACAGCACGTAGGTAAAGCCTAAGCAAGTGGCAGAGCAGTGTATAGGAAGACACACTTATAAAAGTCCCTGAGAGAGATTAGATTACAAGAAGCATTTGGAATGTCTTAAGAGGCCAGGTTTCACTCTTTCAATGCTCGGGGTCAAAAGTCAAAAGAGTTAAATATAGAGGCTCGGTAAGGAGAGAAGAGAGCGAAAACACAAAACCTGCTTAACCAGGCAAGATGTTATCATTATTGTAAAATGTTATTGAAACAGCCTTGCCATATTGCATGTGGGTTAAAATAGTGATAGCAATATAACACTTTTAAGGACATAAAAGCTTAGTTACATAAGCTAGTCATGACAACCGGTACAAACCTACATAAACAAGTATGAATACATACCATATTCCAACAGGTACCAGCTTGCATAATGATGGCTTGGGCAATTTTTTTCCCCATTTTCTCCCCAATTTGGTTACCTGCCAATTCCCACCCATCAGCCAGCTCTCCCCTATTATAGCACAACTACCATCTTCCTCTGAAATGCATAAAGCCATCCAGGCAGGGCAACATGACACACACAGAAAAGCAAAACCTACTTATCTTCTGCATATATGAGCTCGCAAATGCCCATGATTAACTCGTGTCACTGTGATCAGCAAAGGAGAGAGATTATGCCACCCCACCCACCCAAAGAGCATGGCCAATTTGGTTTTCATGGCCACCAGCCAAGAATACCCATGTTATTGTTTTGATTATTATTATTATTATTATTATTATTATTATTATTAACTCAATATTGTTATTACACTGCATCAAAACCCCAATAATCTGGAGATATCCTTTTAAATTCTTGCAAGAATCTGCCTCAAATCTGGAGATTTCTTTGCCAATGCCCATAACTGGAGAGTACCCCAAATGGATTTCATCATACTATATGGGTCATAGTTTGAAATATTTGCTTAAAACCATCCCTGGATTCTGGGGTACTTTGCATAGTGTTACTATACACTCACTGGCCACTTTATTAGGTACACCCACACACCTGCTGTTTTATGCAGTTATCTAATCAGCCAATCCCTTGACAGCAGCACAATGCATCAAATCATGCAGATACAAATGAAGAGCTTTAGTTAATGTTCACTTCAGACATCAGAATGGGAAAAATTGTGATCTCAAAGTGTGACTTTCTTTCATTGTTGCATGGGTGTTGGTTTGAGCCAGATGAACTGGTTTGAGTATTTCCGAAACTGCTGATCTCCTGGGGTTTTCACACACAACAGTCTCTAGAGTTTACATAGAATGGTGCGAAAAACAAAAAACACTGAGTTGAATGAGCGACAGTTCTGTGGGTCGGAACAAATGCCTTGTTGATAAGAGAGGTCAGAGGGAAATGGGCAGATTGGTTCGAGCTGCCAGGAAGGATATAGAAACTCGTATAATCACTCTTTACAACCGTGGTGAGCAGAAAAGCATATCAGCATGCAACAGTAGAAGACCACATTGGGTTCCACTCCTGCCAGCCAAGAACAGGAATCTTAGAATCAAGAACAAGTTCCTATGAAAGTGGCCAATGAGTGTATGTCATTGCTATTATTATTTATTATACTTCACAATTGTACTACTCTGTTTATTACACTTTGAACTGCATTCAGCTGCTATTTCTGCCTCCAGACTAATATAATTTATGACAGAGTCAACTAAATTTCTGCTTAAAGCACAAAATTTTGATCTTATGATGGTAATTGTGTTGTCTTTTATGTGTGTGTTGTCAACTGACCAAACACCAAGAACAATTCCTAATATGTGTAAATGTACATGGGGAATAAAATGACTGAGTCTGATTGTTGTGGCTCCTGTCAATTTTGACCTAACACTTAAGTCAAATGACAGATTTTTGCTGAAACAAAAGCATTTTGACTCACCGAGATATAAATCACTAAGAAGTAACCACTCATTCTGTCTTCTCTAATTCTGGGTGGCCATCAGGCTCCAATCAAACCTGCCCTAAACAGAACCTTCAGTGTGATGCAAGTGGGTGAGAACTAGAAAGCTGGCCATCTTAATCCCTTGATCTAGTACAAACTTGTCCTAAAAGTAGTTTAGATGATAGAAGGTTTGTATAATAACCCTCATCACAGACCTATCCATATCAGCTAGTGATGACAGATCTATTACAGTATAGTTACTTTCAGGTTTGTGGGTTAATGGTCTGAGCACTTGAGTCAATGTGACCACAACCATGTCCCTATTTCAGAGCAAGGCTGGGGAACTTACCATGGAAATAATGAAAGGCATAAATTAAATGTGAAAGGGTGGCCGAGAGGGAGTGAACCCGGAGATTAGTCCCACAAGTATGCAAGGGTAGAGCTAGTACCAGTGGGTAAGATTTTAAGTGTGAATTTCCATATGGTGACAAATGTGCAAAAAAATATGTATTACTGAATCCTGAACTAGAGAAAGTGAGCTGTTCTAAAGCACTTAGCAGAAACCACTGTGACTTCACATGAGGTGCTGTACAAATGTGAGAGTTAAGAATATCTACAATGTGAAAATAAACTGCGACAATGGTGTCACTGTTTGTATCTACAGTATGTATCTATGTCTGTGTATCTATATTCATATCTGTGTGTGGCTTTGAACCAGAAGTGGGTGTGACTGTATTTATTTATTGATTGATTGAACTGAGGTATACAGCAAGTGTCATTTCATTAACACATTAGTCTCTGGGCGGCACAGTGGTGTAGTGGCTAGCGCTGTCGCCTCACAGCAAGAAGGCCCGGGTTCGAGCCCCGTGGCCGGCGAGGGCCTTTCTGTGTAGAGTTTGCATGTTCTCCCCGTGTCCGCGTGGGTTTCCTCCGGGTGCTCCGGTTTCCCCCACAGTCCAAAGACATGCAGGTTAGGTTAACTGGTGACTCTAAACTGACCGTAGTTGTGAATGTGAGTGTGAATGGTTGTCTGTGTCTATGTGTCAGCCCTGTGATGACCTGGCGACTTGTCCAGGGTGTACCCTGCCTTTCGCCCGTAGTCAGCTGGGATAGGCTCCAGCTTGCCTGCGACCCTGTAGAACAGGATAAAGCGGCTAGAGATAATGAGATGAGATGAGACATTAGTCTCTGATATGATTTGTTTTTATTTAATCGCAATGATGAACAGTATACTAGTTAGTTAGTTAGTTAGTTAGTCAATTAGTTTATAGCATAACACCAATTTAAAGTTTGGACACACCTAATTCAATGTTTTTTTTTTCTGTATTTATTTTTATTCATTAAAAGACACTTTGTGTCTTAAAGTAACGATGTATGTCGTTTCTCTTTATTTAGCTGAGCCGTTCTTGACATAATATAGATTACTACAGTTGTGGAATAGGGCTATTTACTGTATGTTTATTATTTACTATTTACTGTTTGATCTCAAATGCATGAAGAAGGCAAGAAACTAGTCCACTAATTAACTTTTGATGAGGCACCTGTTAATTGCAAAGCAGTCCAGGTAACTACCCCATGAAGCTGGTTAAGATAATGCCAATAGTGTGCAAAGCGTCATCAAGGTAAACACTGTCTACTGTACTTGGAATAATCTAAAATATCAAATATATTTTGTTTTATCAACACTTTTTTTGCCTACCACATAATTCCATACATGTTCCAGATGTTATTTCATAGTTTTGATGTCTTCAGTATTGTTCTACAATGTAGAAAATAGTCACAAAACAGAGAAACCTATGAATGAGTTGGGGTGTATAAACTTTTGACGGGTACTGTATATACTTATTTTTGGAAATTTCAGCAGATATATAGTATGCTACCCTGTGCACAGCATGGGGGGAGGTTTTAAAAAGGAAATGTTCAATTGAATTAATACAGTGTTTGCATAAGTGCCACAGAGGGTTGAGCAGCTTCTAGACTACTCAGAAGGATGACCATCAAAACAATAGAGATCTTGCAGTCACGTGACCGGAAAGTACACAACCGCCATCTTGTCGGTCAAAAACACCGCTGAATACTGTTGCACTCATGTACAGAATGGATCAATTTCAACCGACGGACTACACGGCTCATTTTTCTAATGAACAGATAACTAGATATATGTCTAAAATAAACGATCTACAGATTAGTGACCCTTATGGCTTACCGGATGGAGTTTTCACGACCGGATTTTGAACTGCCAGCGGAATACCCAGACGTGTATAATTACCTCATTAACTTTCCCTCGCTGTTCAGTGGTGAAGCACTGCATGCTTATAAATCTCTGGACAGTTATCTTTACAGAAATTCAGGATTTGTCAGCGACTCAGATGTGGCATCTTGTAAACAAGAATCCTCATTGGACGGGTAAGTCACTTAAGTATTGAGTATAGCACTGACCAGCCGATTATAGAATAGAATAAGGTAATTCCAGCTGTAATTCCAAATCGTCCGTCTTGTTTACATGGATCTGGCGTTGGAGAGGTAGAGGCTTGGCAGTGGAGGTTTGAGTGGCTGTTTTCTGAGCTTAGTCAACAGGCTGCTCTGCAGCCTCGCTTTTGCTTCCGCTCCCGGCGCCGCCTCCTTCGCTTTGCTTCCGATAACAATCCACGGAGACCCTGCTGGTCTCGCTATCTCGTCCGGAATGTTTTTTTTTTTTTTTTCTCATCCGGAATGTTGTGCATGCGATGGAAATCGCTACAAACCGTCATTTTCTGCTGGAAACCAATGTCCAGTAAGTCCATACGGTTGTAGTGGATATTGAAGTCCGGTACAGACGAACAACACGCAAAAATACACACAAAAAACATAAAAAACGTGCACAGGTAGGGAGAGCTTGTAGCCGCAGCCATTGTAGTAGAATTGTATATAGTAGGGTTTTCCAGAAGAAAAGGTAGAAGTAAAAGCAGAAGTAGAAGTAGAAGGCGGAATATGGCATTTGACCGACAAGATGGCGTCGGTCACAATCTGGATAGGCTGTGACGTCACATGCAAGTGCTCCATAGCACCAAAGAGCAAAGCATAAACTCAAAGTTTCACTTAATCCACAGCCAGTAGACACAGAGAAGAAGTTTATTTATCACCCATACACTTGTGAAATTCCTCCTCTGCATTTAACCCATCTGAAGCAGTGAATTACATTACATTACAGGCATTTAGCAGACACTCTTATCCAGAGCAACATACAGCAAACCCAGAGCATCCTGGGGAGCATTTGGAGGTTAGGTGCCTTGCTCAAGGACACTTCAGCCATTCCTGCTGATCCAGGGAATCAAACCAGTGACTTTTTGGACCCAAAGCTACTCCTCTAACCATTAGGCCATGCACACACAAGTGAGCAATGAGCACACACACATACCCAGAGTAGTGTGCAGCCATGTTACAGTGCCCAGGGAGCAGTTGGGGCTTAGATGCCTTGCTCAAGGGCACTTCAGCCCAAGGCCCATGTTAACCTAACCTGCATGTCTTTGAACTGTGGGGAAACTTGGAGGAAACCCACACAAACATGGGGAGAACACACAAACTCCACACAGAAGTGCCCCCATAGGCCCCTGCTCAAACCCAGAACCTTCTTGCTGTGAGGCGACAGTGCCGACAGAGACTACACCACCATGCCACCTAAGAGCAAGACTAGGGATAATCTACCACTCAAATTTAGGTCTTGATCTCTGCCACAACCATCAACAACCTCAATAGTCTTCCTTCTATTCATATTAGTATTTATATCTGTTGATGAATGAATGTCAATGCTATGTGTAGAACTGCATATCCATCTATGGCTATATAGTATAATGGTTAAAGCATGATATCCCATGAACAACTGCACACTTTGTGTGAATATTTTGTCTGCAGATGCCAAAGTATACAAACATTTCTCAACTCGCTGATGTTTTTAAATTTCTAACCTGATTTCTTGACAAATTTGCATGTTTGAACAAGCAAGTGTTGGGTTTTATTCCAATTTATACAAATGAACACTAACGCCATCCCTATAACACTTAAATACACTAAATGGCGGAAAGCTGTGATGATCTGGGGACTTGTCCAGGGTATACCCTGACTCTCGCCCATTGTCAGCTGGGATAGGCTCCAGCTTGTCCGCAACCCTGTACAGGATAAGTGGTTACAGATAATGGATGGATGGATGAATGGAAATGGCAGAAAGTATGTGGACACCTGTCCATCACATCCATGTGTGGGTTTTCCTCAAACTGTGACCACAAAGTTAGAAACAGTTGTATAGAATTCCTTTATATGCTGTAGCTTTACAGTTTCCCTTCAGTGGAATTAAGATGCCCAAACCTGTTCCAGTGTGACAATGCCCCTGTACACAAAGCAAGCTCCAATAAGACATGGTTTTCCAGGTTTGGAGTGGAAGAAAATGAGAACATGAGTGTCCTGCACCTCAACCCCACTGAACACCTTTTGGATTAACTAGAATGGTTACTGAGCCCCAGGCCTCCTCATCTGACCCCTCTAACCCTACAGCTATGTTCCAAAAGCACATCCAAGAAAGACACATCCAGGCTTGGACAAACTGATCAGGCGGGTCGGCTCTGTGGTCGGCATGAAGCTGGGCTCTCTGGTGATGGTGGCAGAGAAGAGGACAATGGACAAACTTTTGAGCATCATGGACGATGCCAGTCACCCTCTGCACACTGTCATCAGCACCCAGAGGAGCCTGTTCAGTGACAGAATGCTCCTTCTCAAGTGCAGGATGAACAGACTTAAAAACTCCTTTGTCCCTCACGCCATCAGACTGTACAACTCCTCTGTGTGTGTGTGTGTGTGGGGGGGGGGGGGTAACAGGAGGACAGAGGACAGGAAGGAGCAGTAGCCTAGCCTGACAAAAAGCAATACTGGACAATGTGCAATATAAATGTGCAATACCTCTCCTGCTGGACTTTTTTTTCATCTCACTCTCACTCATTATCTGTAGCCGCTTTATCCTGTTCTACAGGGTCGCAGGCAAGCTGGAGCCTATCCCAGCTGACTACGGGCGAAAGGCGGGGTACACCCCGGACAAGTCGCCAGGTCATCACAGGGCTGACACATAGACACAGACAACCATTCACACTCACATTCACACCTACGGTCAATTTAGAGTCACCAGTTAACTAACCTGCATGTCTTTGGACTGTGGGGGAAACCGGAGCACCCGGAGGAAACCCACGCGGACACGGGGAGAACATGCAAACTCCACACAGAAATGCCCTCGCCGGCCATGGGGATCGAACCCAGAACCTTCTTGCTGTGAGGCGACAGTGCTAACCACTACACCACCGTGCCGCCTTTTTTCATCTCTTATTTTTTAATATTGTATATGTAAATACTTAATTTAATTTATCGAGACGTTTTCTCTATTTTCTATTCTCTGTTTATCCTGTAATGATGCTGCTGGAATTTTAATTTCCCTGAGGGAACACTCCCAAAGGGATCAATAAAGTTCTATCTAATCTAATCTAATCTAATCTAATCTAATCTAATCTAATCTAATCTAATCTAGTGGAGGTTATTATAACAGGAAAGGGTGGACTACGTCTGGCATGGGATGTTCAAAAAGCACATACATACAAGTGTTATGGTTAGATGTCAAAAAACCATTGGTCATATGATGTAATGAGGAGGAAGCTATTAACCCCAACTATGCAAAACCAAGAATAGAATGCAACTTTAACCTTCATATTGCACTTCCATGCACTGAGTTGTGCAAAAGAAGCAACACTTGACCATACACTTTACATGGAAGTCACTATTTCTAGGGTCAATCTTCCCATCTGTCTTCAGTGTAAGATGAGCAGAGAGCTAAATAAGCAATTTGCACATTCCAAGGTCAGGGAAATCCCAATTGTCCCAAGACCACATGGGACACATATGTTGTCTGGTGTTAAACCTAACATATGTCTATGTCATGTTTGAGATTTTTAACACATCAAAATCCTCCAGTCATATTAATTCACTGCTTCCCTGCTGGTGGCATTGCTGGTAATTAATTCCCGATTACCAATAACAATCTCACCATGTTCATTAGTTGTAGCATAAAAATGGTACGTCTACAAAGCAGTCCTGGATACACGAGAATCACATAAAGTACAGAACAGCTCAGATCAGGTGCATGGACATCAAGTCTTCTGTTAACACTACAACACACACATGCACACCCACCCACCCACACACACACATAAATGTCCCGTGATGGGAATTTGCCACCATCTGCCTTAATCTGGTTTAAACAAGAGCATGTTATTGATTCCAAACCCTTCGACTCCATTGAAGGAGTCCCTTAAGTCACTTCTTAGTTCTTC
Source organism: Neoarius graeffei (assembly GCF_027579695.1). NCBI lineage: Eukaryota > Metazoa > Chordata > Actinopteri > Siluriformes > Ariidae > Neoarius > Neoarius graeffei. The sequence goes on from NC_083577.1 coordinate 26,836,576, forward strand.
CTTAGGACATGTAGGGTTTCACAATCTTTCTTTCTCTCTTAAACACACACACACACACACACACACACACACACACACACACACACACACACACAGGTGTATTATTAAAGAGCAGCCATGAGGTTAGCCTCCTGGTGTAGAAAGGAGTCAGGTACTTTGCTTTACACATGAGCTCCTTCAGGCAATGCTGGCACCTTGTGATGTCAGAAAGAAGGATATCAAAGACCAGGCCTGATTAGCGTCTGAGGGAGAAAAAAAAATCAATAGGCTACAGTGTCGAAACACAATGAAAGAGAGACAATATAGCTTCTGAGTGTTGACATGTGATGTTCTCACAGCAGCCTTGCAAATTAGAAATTATGAATATTGTGTACAAGGTTTATTTGCAAAGCTGTCAATATTGCTACTCAGAGAGACTAAAACACACAATGCCATTCAGTTGCTTACACACACACACACACACACACACACACACACACACACACACACACACACACACACACCATAAATCACCCACACAGTTAGAAATCAATCTCTCTTCTGGTGTTCCTCATGGCAGATCATGTGGTTATGTGGTTGCATCTTGCCCAAGGCAAATTCTTTATTTATATTTACTAAGCAGCTATTGATTAGCATCTTTGCTATCCACTGGGAGTCCAACCCGTTAATATCACAGAAACACAAGATACCTGCAGAGCCAAGGTTTCTTGGGTCAACTAGCATTTAGCACTAAAGTGTTCATGGAATAAGGTAGATAGTGGTCTCTATATAACCATGAACCATTATTTAACACTTTCATCCAGCATATCATTTTGGAATGATGCCAATGATGGCCGCTAATCCCAGCTCAACCATGCTGGGATCATATCGCCAGGAACATACAGATCAGAACTTGCAGGAGGGCCACTTCTAGCTCTAGCACGAGATATAGGTTTGTTGTGTTTGGGCCATTTTGACTACAAATACTGGCTTTTTTTTTTTAATGCGGCTGCCTAGAGACAGTCCACGAAGTATTGCCATTGCCTTAGCTGACCTTTCTTTCTGTGCAAAAATTCATAGTTTTAGGTAAAAAGGCAAAAAAAAAAAAAATCTGGTAACTTGGTCGTCCTAAACAACTGCACATAAGAAATTTTCATGCAGATTTATGAGTCTATCACAGTAGACCAACCCAAAGACAGACTATTTCCCTGTTTTTCTGCAATGTGTGAAAATCTTTTTTCACCCTTCTTCACTTGCTTCCTTGTCTCTTCCTGTTATCTTGTTATCTCCTATGCTCCTCAAGTCTCCAATCTTTTTCTGACATTCTTTTTTTTTCCTGTCTTTTCCTCTATCTTACTCTCCTGGATTTGTATCCCAAAAACCAGGTTATCTGTGATCAGTAGTACATATGCAGCTAGTGTTCTGCTATCCTTGCCACTTGACCTTTAATAAACCACCATTGCACTCAATTATGAAGTATTTCCTCCTCATCAGACAGCTTAACAAGAGCAGCAGCCACGTCGAATCAATTCTCCTCTTCGGAGTGATGAGCACAGCATGCGCATCCCTTGTGCACGTGTATGATCTGTTGGCCGATCCGACCTCATTTTATCTCCTCTCATTCTCTGTCTCTTTAGTGTTAGGTGCAAGAATTCCATTTCGCTAAGCAAGTATGTCCAGACTAGCACAGGTTTGATTTTTCAAAGAGACCTCACAATCTGTAACCAGGTTTACCTACTTAACAGGACCTTGTGCTGAGCAAACACGAACATGCACACACACCTATACTGTAAGGCTCTGCTATTTCTATGAGACTTTTTGCTAAGTAGAAGAGTGACCATGATACTGACTCAATGATACTGACTCAACATCACTCATATTACTTTCATCCTCCATAAAGCCCTGCACTGGCTGGGTGTATTAATTACACCAAACACCAGACCACACACTGCTTACGTCTGGAAGGAAATGACCACTAAGTAGTCCAGTAACTCATGACATATCCTTGATCACAGATTTAACATTAAGGATTTGGGTTTAGGTCATTATTATCATCTCATCTCATCTCATTATCTGTAGCCGCTTTATCCTGTTCTACAGAGTCACAGGCAAGCTGGAGCCTATTCCAGCTGACTACGGGCGAAAGGCAGGGTACACTCTGGACAAGTCGCCAGGTCATCACAGGGCTGACACATAGACACAGACAACCATTCACACTCACATTCACACCTACGGTCAATTTAGAGTCACCAGTTAACCTAACCTGCATGTCTTTGGACTGTGGGGGAAACCGGAGCACCCGGAGGAAACTCATGTGGACATGGGGAGAACATGCAAACTCCACACAGAAAGGCCCTCGCCGGCCACGGGGCTCGAACCTGGACCTTCTTGCTGTGAGGCGACAGCGCTAACCACTACACCACCGTGCCGCCCATTATTATCATGCATGCTTTAATATGTTAGTGCTGTTTTAACATACTGGGGAAGCCATGGCCTAATGGTCAGAGAAGCAGCTTTGGGACCAGAAGGCCACCAGTTTGATTCCCTGGACCAGCAGGAATGGCTGAAGAGCCCTCAAGCAAGTCATCTAACTCCTAACTGTTCCCCAGGCTGCTCTAGGTATGCTGTATGTCCCTTTGGATAAGTGTAGTCAAAGTCCATTCCACACCAGAATCTGGTCTTCCCAGGCAGTCTCCTGTCCCACTACTAACCAGATCTTTGAGGCGCATGGGTGCAGCGCCAATCTCCATTTCCATAGCCCTCAACCTCTTGCCTATACAGCTAGGGTTACAGTGGGGGGCTAGTCCTCTAGTAACCATGAGAGTTTGACTTCCCTACTTCTATCTTTATTGCAGTGTGCCTTGCCAGATGGCAGTAGGTACCATTTTTAGGATGGCCTTTGGTATGACCCAACCGTGAGTAGAACTCGCAATCTCCCAGTTGAAAGGCGGACACACTAACCACTAGGCCAGCTTGCGGTACCCTCTGGATAAGAATGTCCACTAAATGCCTGGAATGTAATGTTTTGGATCTAAACCAACACCAACCCCAGAACTGAGATTTAGCAGAAATCCAGCTAACTTGGAAAACTAAATCAAGAACAGTGTGTGATATGGCCATGGCAAACCACTCAACCATGCTAGTGATACATAATCACAGGCCCACTACAGTATTTGGTTGGACAGCTAGGGAAGTGATGCTGGGAACTCTGAGCAGATAGCCCAAGGGAAAAGCAATTATTTGGGAGGAATGAAAAGAAAATGAAAGCAGAGTCAAACTTATTATATTTATTTATACTGGCAAACAACACAAGAAGTGGTTAACCACTCAACTACTTGAGCAGCATCTTGTCAACACAGCCACTGGTCACTTAGAGGAGGAGATATCTGGGAGGACAACTGGCTCAATGGTTAAGGCTCTGGGTGACTGATCAGAAGCTTAAGGATTCAAGCCCCAAGCTGTCACTGTTGGGCCCTTGAGAAAGTGTCATGGCATACCCTGTACTCTGACCCCAGCTTCCTAACAATATGTGAAGAAATGAATTTTACTGTGCTGTAATGTAATGTATATATGACAAATAAAGGCTTCTTCTTCTCAAATGCCAAAGTACAACTGATCTTGGGCATAGTGATCAATCCACTAAAAATACATCCATCCATCCATCCATTATCTGTAACCACTTATCCTGTGCAGGGTTGCAGGCAAGCTGGAGCCTATCCAAGCTGACTACTGGCGAGAGGTGGGGTACACTCTGGGCAAGTCACCAGATCATCACAGGGTTGACGCATAGAGATAAACAACCATTCACACTCACATTCACACCAACGGTCAATTTAGAGCCACCAATTAGCCTAACCTGCATGTCTTTGGACTGTCGGGGAAACCGGAGCACCCGGAGGAAACCCACGCAGACACGGTGAGAACATGCAAACTCCACACAGAAAGGCCCCCATCGGCCACTGGGTTAAAACCCGGAACCTTCTTCCTGTGAGGTGACAGTGCTAACCACTACACCACAGTGCCACCACTAAAAATACAATCATCACAATAGAAAGGCTGTAAGGGAAACTGCCAGGTTTGGAAGACAGCAGTACCACTAGCTCTGACCTTATTCACAAGACACTAAGCTGCATGTGGCATACATTTTGTCCAACATGTGGACAAGGCGAGAAAAACATACAGGATGTAGCCTTACAACAGCAGGATTTAGTGAAAATACTGGTATATCCTAGGGTTTGTCTTAACATGGGTTGATTAGAAGTTTTTTTTTTTTTTTTCACGCATGAGTATGTGCACAAGAAGGTACCCAGGTCTCGCATTTTTTGTTTCTGTTTGCTTGCATAGGTCTTAAAACAGCATTGTTGAAAAAAGCTGATAACCTGCTATGCAGTTCTAGGATAATAATCAATGATGGATGTAGTACCGTGCATTTTTTATTATTTTTCTGTACCAGCACTTTCTCTGTGTTTTATTCAACTTCAGCAAATGTCCAAGGATGGCACATGTTTATTTATTCATTAATAATAATAACAATCTCATCTCATTATCTGTAGCCGCTTTATCCTGTTCTACAGGGTCACAGGCAAGCTGGATCCTATCCCAGCTGACTACGGGCGAAAGGCGGGGTACACCCTGGACAAGTCACCAGGCCATCATAGGCCTGACACATAGACACAGACAACCATTCACACTCACATTCACACCTACGGTTAATTTAGAGTCACCAGTTAACCTAACCTGCATGTCTTTGGACTGTGGGGGAAACCGGAGCACCCGGAGGAAACCCACGTGGACACGGGGAGAACATGCAAACTCCGCACAGAAAGGCCCTCACCGGCCACGGGGCTCGAACCTGGACCTTCTTGCTGTGAGGCGACAGTGCTAACCAGTACACCACCATGTCACCCCTAATAATAATAATAATAATAATAATAATAAAAATAATAATTCTCATACCTTTTATACACTAATTATTTTGGAAAGTCCATGAAATAAGTTAGTTTCCGTCATCATTTATGTTCATGCATGTAGAACCACCGCTCTTTCACCACTCGACATATTTCTCTCTCTGGAAGTTAATAAGACGAAAAATGCAGCTTGTTATGTTACTGAAAAACCATAATACATGTCCCTTTGGGTTTGTTGTTACTATAGAAACCATAATACATTATCACCAGTGCAAAATAATATAGCTTTGTTTTTGCTTTGCAGCCAGGACTGTGTACTGTCAGATCTGTGCTTAGCTTCAGAATAATCAGAATTTGAGAATTCAACAGCACTGCAGTATAAATAGCTGTAATATAGACATACATATAAATAAGTTTGCATTTAATTTCTGTCTGTTACATAACTATAAATTTACACTGCCGCACTTATGCTAAACTTTTCCAGGCAGTGAGACACTTCAGGATAAAATTCAAAGGTACTTTTTGTTTTTTTTTCACACAAACTTGTAATTGTAGCTTCGGTAGTTAGAGTGTGTCATTGCACTATTTACACCACACTCTACACTGAGAAACAAGGTACACATTAAACAACAGTGTGGGCAATGTAGTCAACATATATACATATGCTATATAGTTCTGTTTATTATTTTTTAGGATTTCATTTTTATTAGAACCTGGACACAGAGAGAGAGAGAGAGAGAGAGAGAGAGAGAGAGGGGGGGGGGCAAAGGAGAGGTAGGTTAGAGAAAATGACACAAGATTAAAAGGGCAGCAAAGATTAGAGCTCTCTAAACTCTAAAAGCCTTTGGGGGAAGGAGGGAAAAAAAAAACGCCCTTCCGTTGTGCCATTTTTAGAAATGATGATGATAATGATGATTACATCATATCAGCTGTTCGCCTCTTTCTGTATCCGGAGGGTTTAGATTTTCTCAGGCACGTCTGATGTCTGTTTGCTCCTCTTCCTTCCTTTTTGCTTTAATAACAGCAACCCAAAATTTCCCACAGGAAATTAACTATTCTTAGCAGACCTCACTACACCAAAACACACACACACCATCTGACAATTTTCGTAACCTCCTACAACCGCTATCGAATGTTGTGATCTCACAAAAAATAACTAACACCCAAACACACACTAATTCTGGGACAATGTAAAAGGGAAATACATTGCCTTTTTTCAATCTCTACCTTGTCAATATTACAGTTTCATCTGATATATCAGAAAACTTTCACTAATATTTAGAAGAAGAAACCTTTATTCGTCACATGCACACTTCAAGCACAGTGAAATTCATCCTCTGCATTTAACCCATCTGAAGCAGTGAACACATGCACACACTCAGAGCAGTGGGCAGCCACACCAGAGCGCCCGGGGAGCAGTCAGGGGTCTTGCTCAAGGGCACCTCAGCCCAAGGCCACCCCATGTCAACCTAACTGCATGTCTTTGGATTGTGGGGGAAACTGGAGCACCCAGAGGAAACCCACACAGACATGGGGAGAATATGCAAACTCCACACAGAAAGGCCCTCGCCGGCCACTGGGTTCGAACCCGGAACCTTCTTGCTGTGAGGCGACCGTGCTAACCACACCACTGTGCCGCCCCTCTACAGAACATTTCTTTCCATGTGTGTAGTAGTAGTAGTAGTAATTTTTGATTAAAATAAATAATAATAAAAATTTAAATTGATGCTGTGAAAACACAACATTCATCCCATGGTCTCCAAGTATATAGAAACTTGTACAGACAATTATATAGTGTACGGTATATCTTTTTTTTCCCTTAAGCTTCTGCACTTTATTGCTCTCATAACAACTCCTTGCAGTGCAAATAAGAGATGTCATGACTGATACCCCAAACACGCCCGTATGTGTGTATAAAGCTTGGAGTGTGTGTGACTGTGAGGAATGCAAGTGACAGATGGATGTAAAAGCTAAAAGAGAGTTGATTCAGGCAAACTGGCTGACAAATCCAAATCATGAGGCAAAAAAAAAAAAAACAGGCAATGGTCAGGCGAGACACAAAGAGGATATCAGAGGCAAAGGCGCAAAATACAAAGTCACACCAGATAAGCAGTACAATGATTAAACACACAAAGAACTATGCACATGCACTCTAAAAATTATTCTTTAGCCCAGTAAAAATGCTCAGAAAAAAGAGAAGATTTCACCTAAAATGCCATTATCTGAACTTGGTTCAATTAAAAGAATAAGTACAGCTCATTATTTTCTGTGTGAAGTGTCTAAGATTTTGCATAAATGTAGTCTATAATTTTTAGCAATACCTGCGTTCAGGAGATTTGGGAACACTAAACTAAATATTTTGAGATCTTCTGACACCACACCATTAGACCGTACTCCATCAACTTGGAAGCATTTGGACCGTTTGCCATGACACCGAAAGGAAGAATTGCATAGGTAAGAGCAGATCAGACTGTTAATTTTTATGTGTTTACAGTTATGAGTTGTTGTTGTTGTTGTTGTTTGTTTGTTTTTTCAAACAGTTGACATGTAATGTTTGACGGGGTGTTGTTTATCTACATCAAAAGGTGTTTTGACTGCAAGGCTGGCTTCACAGGGAATATGAGTCAGCCAAGACTAGCAAAGTGGAGCTAGCGCTGATAAATTAGCAAATCTAAGTGGGCTCAGTTAGTCAAATAATTAATTCAGTCTTTTAATAGAGATGTTCTTAAATACGACCGTGTTAGAACTTCTCGGGTTTTATTTGTTTATATCGTGAAGTCGGTCATCATTGTCAGTTTTCACCTGTGTGCTTTTGCTAGTTAACAGTATCATTGGTCTAATTTTCTGGACAAGATGATTTGAAAGTTCTGTTATTATAGAGTGAATGTTAATTTATTTGTCATCTAAAACAATCCGTGTGCTATAGATTTTCACTGTGGCAGAAGTAGCAATAGTAATTAGCAAATAGTAGTTTTCGTAGTGGTAATGTTTAAGCAAGATATTGCACATACAGTGGTGCTTGAAAGTTTGTGAACCCTTTAGAATTTTCTATATTTCTGCATAAATATGACCTAAAACATCATCAGATTTTCACACAAGTCCAAAAAGTAGGTAAGGAGAACCCAGTTAAACAAATGAGACAAAAAAAATTATACTTGGTCATTTATTTATTGAGGAAAATGATCCAATATTACATATCTGTGAGTGGCAAAAGTATGTGAACCTTTGCTTTCAGTATCTGGTGTGACCGGCTTGTGCAGCAATAACTGCAACTAAATGTTTCCGGTAATTGTTGATCAGTCTTGCACACCAGCTTGGAGGAATTTTAGCCCATTCCTCCGTACAGAACAGCTTCAACTCTGGGATGTTGGTGGGTTTCCTCACATGAACTGCTCACTTCAGGTCCTTCCACAACATTTCGATTGGATTAAGGTCAGGACTTTGACTTGGCCATTCCAAAACATTAACTTTATTCTTCTTTAACCATTCTTTGGTAGAACGACTTGTGTGCTTAGGGTCATTGTCTTGTGCATAACCCACCTTCTCTTGAGATTCAGTTGATGGACAGAATTCCATGAATTTGCTGGTGTAATTCAGAATTAATTGTTCCATCAATGATGTCAAGCTGTCCTGGCCCAGATGCAGCAAAACAGGCCCAAACCATGATACCACCACCACCATGTTTCACAGATGGGATAAGGTTCTTATGCTGGAATGCAGTGTTCTCCTTTCTCCAAATGTAACGCTTCTCATTTAAACCAAAAAGTTCTATTTTGGTCTCATCCGTCCACAAAACATTTTTCCAATAGACTTCTGGCTTGTCCATGTGATCTTTAGCAAACTGCAGATGAGCAGCAATGATGTTTTTGGAGAGCAGTGGCTTTCTCCTTGCAACCCTGCCATGTACACCATTGTTGTTCAGTGTTCTCCTGATGGTGGACTCATAAACATTAACATTAGCCAATGTGAGAGAGGCCTTCAGTTGCTTAGAAGTTACCCTGGGGTCTTTTGTCACCTCGCTGACTATTACACGCCTTGCTCTTGGAGTGATCTTTGTTGGTCGATGACTCCTGGGGAGGATAACAATGGTCTTGTATTTCCTCCATTTGTACACAATCTGTCTGACTGTGGTTTGATGGAGTCCAAACTCTTTAGAGATGGTTGTGTAACCTTTTCCAGCCTGATGAGCATCAACAATGCTTTTTCTGAGGTCCTCAGAAATCTCATTTGTTTGTGCCATGATACACTTCTACAAACATGTGTTGTGAAGATCAGACTTTGATAGATCCCTGTTCTTTAAATAAAACAGGGTGCCCACTCACACCTGATTGTCATCCCATTGGTTGAAAATGCCTGACTCTAATTTCACCTTCAAATTAACTGCTAATTCTAGAGGTTCACTTACTTTTGCCACTCACAGATATGTAATATTGGATCATTTTCCTCAATAAATAAATGACCAAGTATAATATTTTTGTCTCATTTGTTTAACTGGGTTCTCTTTATCTACTTTTAGGACTTGTGTGAAAATTTGATGATGTTTTGGGTCATATTTATGCAGAAATATAGAAAATTCTAAAGGGTTCACAAATTTTCAAGCACCACTCTATCTATCTATATATCTATCTGTCTGTCTGTCTGTCTGTTTGTTTGCTTTTAAACATATTTGCTTTTAAACAAATTTTCAAGCACCACTTTATACAACTTAAAATATTAAGAAAGTCTAAATGAAACAGCTCAATTTTACTGGCTGTTGAAACCTATATTTTTAAGTAAAGACATGAAGTGAAATTCAGATTTTTTAGTAAAGACAGCTTAATTTTATGTGTAAAATTGACCCAAAATATATGCAATTTCTACATAAAATCATGGATGCAAAAATGTTGCACTAGTTTTTTAAGTAAAATCAGCCCATCATTTTTTACGGTGAACATAGTCCTTAAATTGGTGAGCTGTCGTGAGTGTGAACGTGTGAGTGCAGTAAGTAATCAGGTGACTGCAAGCGGTGAAGTGCAGGATGGATTTTGTAGTCCATGGTGGCCATATTTGAAGGCCACTGTGAATTTGAGAAAGTGGAGTCTTGAGTGAAAGCAGGTGCAGATGTGACAGTGACATGGCGTCAACATGCCTCAAGGGTTATGCTTGTCTCAGTTCTCTATCTAGAAGGTCAAAGGTTACACAGAGTCAGTGATCTTATTTACTGCACTCACAGAGGATAATGGAAAAAAGGTTTCAAAAAGGCAGTTAATGTTCTTCCACTCAGCCAATCATTCATTCATTCCCCCCTGGGCGAATGATGGTCATTCCCCCCTGGGTGGTGGTGTAATGGTTAGCACGGTCGCCTCACAGCAAGAAGGTTCTGGGTTCAAACCCAGTGACTGGCGAGGGCCTTTCTGTGTGGAGTTTGCATGTTCTCCCCGTGTCTGCGTGGGTTTCCCCCACAGTCCAAAGACATGCAGTTAGGTTCACGTGGGGTGGCCTTGGGCTGAGGTGCCCTTGAGCAAGGTACTTAACCCCTGACTGCTCCCCGGGCGCTGTAGTGTGGCTGCCCACTGCTCTGGATGTGTGTGCATGTGTTCACTGCTTCAGATGGGTTAAATGCAGAGGATGAATTTCACTGTGCTTGAAGTGTGCATGTGACAAATAAAGGTTTCTTCTTGTTCTCACTCTCTCAGAATATTTGTGTCCTTGTGGGCGTGGTCTGTTCTGGGATGACCCCACCCCCATCCACAGTACAATAAATGGATTGATGAGTAAGAAAATGATGTAAATCATATGCTCTGGCTTTCACACTCACCAAATCTCAACCGAAATGAAAGATTTTGGACTGACATGTTAGATCGTGTATGCTACAAACCAAACAATAATGGTGTTCGTTACTCCACTACCGTTCCATAGACATGTAGAATCGACACCTTTGAAGGTGTTTTGCTGACTCGCGTTGGCTCAACACCTTACTCCGACACCTTATGTTGTTTTTCCTGTGAATCATTTTTCCTCCATGCCTTTTTCTGTCTTTCATAGTTTAATTCTGCAGCCATGTTCTTTCCTCTTCCTTCTTCCTCTTCTTCTTCTCTATCCCTCCTTGCCTCACTCTGTCGACCCTTCCTCCTGCTTTTTCTATATTCCTCTCTTCCCTCCCTTTTCCATGTACCTCTGTCTCTACTCCAATCTCATTCATTCTTTCCCATTCTCAAACCGTCTTCCTATCCATCCCTTCCTTTCTCCCTCATTTCCTTGTCTATCACTCTCTATCACCTATTCATTTCTCTCATTTCTTCCCTCTCTCTCCGTCACTTTGCTCCACTGACCTGCATTTTGAGATGGCATTAGGTGACACTCGATCCACAGAGCGCTCCAGCAGAATTCCTCTCTGTCACTCACTGTTAAATCCAGCACTATCCCTTTTCATCTCTTCCTCTGTATACCACTCATGAAATATGAAGCATGAGGATAAGATACGGAAGAGGATAAGAAAGGTAATACCATGAAGAAAAGAAGTGTGAAAGTGCAATAAAAATCTACATTATGCCTCAGCTTTATAAGAGCATCTTGCTGAGAAGAAAAAAGAAAAAAATGTTCCAACCCACTCCTCGTCTCAAACACTCTAGTCCCAATCCCATTTGGCAGTGGAGTGTATTTGTGTGTGTTTGTAAGAGACTTGTGAATGGTCACATGCCAAGTGAAATGCAAAATGTATTAACGTAGATACATGTATCGGATTTAAAGTCGCACGTTACTTTGAATAAGAATCTGCCGTCAGTTGTAAATCCTGTTTTTGCACACACTATAGTACACTTTAGAGTCTAATATACAAATACACTGGTGGTCGTAGGCTTTTTCCTCTTTTATTGCTGTTATTGGTAATGTTGGGGGTGCTGTAGCTGTTGTTAACACTCAGATATGCTTTTCCACACTTCTCTGGCGACAAACTGCATTCCTGCATAAGATTTCCAATTGTATTCCCCTTTGCTCTTATCATAAGCACCATTCTTCTGGGAAGGCTTTCCACTAGATTTTGGGGCGTGGCTGTGAGGATTTGCGTTCATTCAGCTACTACAGCGTTAGTAAGATCAGGCACTGATGTTGTGTTAGGAGGTCTGGGGTGATGTCAGTGTTCCAACTCATCCCAAAGGTGTTAAGAAATGGGGTTGAGGTCAGGGCTCTGTGCAGAACACTCGAATTCTTCCAGTCCAACTTTAACAAAGCATGTCTTTATCAAGCTCACTCTGTGTACAGGGGTGTTGTGATGCTGGAACAGATCACAGTGAAGGGAAATATTCTAGATAACTATTTGGATGGTTTTGTTTTCAACATTATGACACAATCATTTTGGAGGAAGATATAGTCACTGGGATTTAGAAAACTTGCATAATATACGGAAAAGATGGAATCAGGCCATGCACTGTAAAAAAAAAAAAAAAAATTGTCAAGCCAACTTAAAAATGTAACGCAACCTGCTGCCAAAGGATTTTGAGTAAACTCAACTCCGGGCCAAATAGTTGTGCTGACTTGCTCTTTTAAGTCGACACAGATGAGTATTTTATGTTGACCTTACTTTATTTAGCAAGTTCAGTGCATTCAAATTGTGATGTTGAAATAAATTGAAATAATCATTCCAATTAACTTGGAAAAGCAAGTTGGCACAAAAAACATTAAGTTATCTTTTTTGGGGGGGCTTTTTCCACCTTTACTGGATAGGACAGTGTAGACACAGGAAATGAGCAGGAGAGAGATCGGGAAATGACCTCAGGTCGGAATGAAACCCAGGTCCTCGGATTTATGGTATGGCGCCTTATCCACCTGAGCCACGACACCCCAAAATAATCTTTTAAGTTCACATAGAAGAGTATTTTATGTTGCGTTGACCTGACTTGCCTTTAGAGGTTCAGTCCAACAAATTGTTTAGTTGAAATAAATTGAAATAATAATGCCAATTAACTTAGAAGAGCAAGTTGGCACATCATGGTTCTAAGTTGAGTTTACTCAAAATCCTTTGGCAGCAGGTTGCGTTACATTTTTAAGTTGGCTTGACTATTTTTTTTTTACAATGATTTAGTGTGCATTACATTTTTTAGTTAACACAAACCTCTCAACACTTACGGTAAGTTCTACTTCACTTTGCCTATTATTACACAAACAGAAACAAATACCGACATACAAGGAGGGCATTTCCTGGCCTCTGTTGAAGAAAGCTTAGTCTATACTCCTATACAACATCTCGTGTCAGTTTCCACGGACTTCTCACTCTACCTGACCGTTGAAACTTTCGAACTTGTGAAGTGCGCATGCGCAGTGGCATCGGTTAAGGGGCGTCAATCAGCACTTGAATATATAAGTTCACTTAACTTAATTTTCCAATTCCTATGAACTTGTGGCGAAGGAAAGGCATCTCAACTATTTTTTTTTAGTTACTTAAACAATTAAAAGGGAAATTTGGTCATTCAACTTAGAATCCTTTTTTCACTCAACAATTTTGCAAGTTACATTTTTTACAGTGTGAGGGAAAATCTGATTTAACGACAGAATATCATGGCTTGTACTCTTGCTGTTACTAATGTTACTGCTAATTCTTACTGCTTTCACGAATGTTACTGTTGTTATTGTTATTGATGTTATTACTGATATTACTGTTGTCACTAATGTAATGTTACTGCTATTACTAATGTTGTTGTTGTTATTGTTGTTGCTAATGTTACCATTGCTGTTATTGTTACTGATGTTACTGTTAACACTCATGTTACTTCAGTCACTAATGTTACTGTGGTCTCTAATGTTACTTCTGTCATTAATATTACTGCTGACGCTAATATTACTGCTGTCACTAATGTTAATGTTAGTGCTAATGTTACTGTTATCGATAATATTACTGATGTCGCTAATGATACTGCTGATGCTAATATTACTGCTGTCACTAACATTAATGTTATTGCTAATGTTACTGTTATCGCTAATTGTACTGTTGTTGCTAATGTTACTGCTGCTGCTAATGTTACTGTTGTCACCAATGTTACTGCTGTAACTAATGTTACTGTTACCACCAAAGTTACTGCTGCCACTAATGTTACTGCTGTTGCTAATATTACTGTTGTCACTTATGTTACTGTTACCACTAATGTTACTACTGTTGCTAATTTTACTGTTGCAGCTAATGTTACTGATAATAAATAAATTTATTTGGGATACAATTAGCTCATATGTTTAAAGTCTTTATTTTTCTGTAAAGCTGCTTTGCGGCAATGACTGTGGTTAAAAGTGCTATACAAATAAATTTGACATGACTAATGCTAATGTTGTTGCTATTGGTATTGTTGTAACAATTGTTACTGTTGTTGCTATTGGTACTGTTGTGATTAATGGTACTGTTGTTGCTGTTGTTGTAATTGTTACTGTTGTGGTGTTGTTATTGTTCCTGTTGTTACTAATGTTACTGCTGTTGGTGATGTTATCATTACTGTTGTTACTAATATTACTGTTGTTGTTATAGTTACTGTTGCTACTAATGTTACTGCTGTTATTTTTACTATTGTTACTAATGTTACTGTTGTTATTTTTACTGTTGCTATTGTTACTGTTGTTACTAATGTCACTGTTGTTATTGTTACTAATGTTACTGTTGTTGTTATTGTTACTCTTGCTGCTATTGTTGCTGTTGTTGCTAATGCTAATGTTGTTGTTATTGCTACTCTTGTTATTGTTACTGTTGTTGGTAATGTCACTGGTGTCACTGTTACTTTTGCTACTATTGGTGCTGTTGTTACTAATGGTACGGTTGATGTTATTGTTACTCTTGTTATTGTTACTCTTGTTATTATTGGTGCTGTTGTTGCTAATGTTACTGTTGTTGTTATTGTTACTCTTTTTGTTGCTACTGTTGTAACTAATGTTACTGTTGTTTTTGTTACTGTTGTTACTAATGTTACTGTTATTGTTACTGTTGTTACTATTGGTGCTGTTGTTGCTAATGTTACTGTTGTTGTTATTGTTACTCTTGTGATTGCTACTGTATTACTAATGTTTCTGTTGTTATTGTTACTTTTGATATTGCTACTGTTATTACTAATGCTACTGTTGTTGTTGCTCTTGATATTGTTACTGTTGTTACTAATGTTACTGTTGTTATTGTTACTGTTGCTACTAATGTTACTCTTGATATTGGTACTGTTGTTACTATTGCTAGTGTTATTATTGTTACTCTTGTTACTGTTGTTGCTTTGCACTTATTGTTACTGTTACTGGAGCAAAATTGGAGTTGTTGTTCATTGGTACTCCTGTGTTTTTAAATGTGCTTAAAATTGGACTGATATCTAATGCTTCTGTTTGGTTTGCTAGTAAAGGTTTCTGAAAGACAGAAACTTTATATTGTCTCAATATTGCATTTGATACAGCCCGTTCAATAAGGTTTCTGGAAATCTAAATCACTGCATATATCTATATCTATATCTAAGGTTTCTGGAAATCTATATCACTGCAACACAGCAAAAACTAGAGGCAAAAAAAAAAAAAAATCACAGTGACTGAAAAAAGGCAAATGGACAAAAGATGGGTGTGGCTTTGATCCTGCTGTGACTCTACTTGAACTACCAATGAGAGCAAAAGACAGAAGGAAGTAATAGTGAAGAGGAATCAGGCCCAATGCTAGAAGATAGGAAGAGATGATGGAGGAGGGCCACTGAGGTGAGTACAGGACAACAAGACAACATCAGAAGTTGGTAGAAAGTAAAAAAAAAAAAGAAAATTCAGAAATAAAGAGATCAAAAGAAGTGAAAATAAGTAACCGAAAAGAAAAGTGAGCTGAACAAACATAAATCAAAGTGAGATATTGATGAGAGAAGAAGAGAAAAGCACTTATCTCTCAGCATCAATGCCAAAAATTGATCATAAATACACATTTTTTTGTTTCCTCTTTTGCAAATGCATCCTTTTCTGTCTTCCTTTCTGCTTTCTGTCTCTGTCCGTCTCTGCTCATGCAGATTAGGAAATATGCAGTCATCTATCTCTCCCTAGCTCCAAATTAATAACAGAGTTGTTATCCTTATCGGAGAGGAGATTTGCCTCGTGACATCTCAACCCGCCTCAGGCTTTGCCTTCTCCTAATCTCTTTCTGCACATCTTCCTTCTGCTCTTGCAAAAGAGCAATCTCCGTTATTCAATTATTTACAAAGCAATTTATTGGTGCTGGGATTTATGGGAAGACGCCTCCGCTTGTTCCTGTGAGCGCCCTAATAAACAGGAGGGGGAGGACAGGGGCCACTTCATTTGACTACACACACACTAGGGAAATAGGGGTCCTCAAAAAATGATGCATCACTGATTTCCTGGAGAAGGGTTAGGTATGAACAACACACGCACACCCACGTGAGTACTTCATTACTATGCTAAAGAATTAGTATGGTGCATATATATATATATATATATATATATATATATATATATATATATATATATATATAAAGACTTGTGCCAACTTTATGTCTCATGCTGCACAATGTAATTATGCTACTTAGTGGCCCTACCTCAGCCCTATGTTTCAATATTCAGGAGTACTATGATATGTATTACATTTAAAACTTCTGCACTAGCGAGTGACTGTGACAATTTGTAAGCAAACATGGCCACCAGATGTACTTTGTTAAATACGGAAGATTTTGAGAGAATTTTGAGAGAGAAAGACATAGATGTGTCTGTATAATAATAATAATAATAATAATAATAATAATAATAATATTGGCTGGCTTTTTTCCATGGATTATCAGATATATTCCATTCAGCTAACTCATCTTCGACTCATTCAATATCATGCTAGCTGAATGGAATATATCTGATAATCCACTCAACACCAGCCAATATTATTTAAATATATCATTCGGGTCTATGATGTATTTCATCTGAAAAATGCAAGTTTTTCACATGTGAAGATAAACTTCATATCTTCAAGCCAACGTGTGATTTTTCTTTTTATTATATCGACAGATTCACAAACAAAAAGTACCCAAATGTATCAAAACAATTCATTGATTTCCTCATGAGTGACATGTAGAGAGTTATGTCATGGTTTTGGATCTCCATGTCCTGGATGGAGCTCGTATGACAAATACGAGTGGCGTATTTCCCAGTAAAACACTCGTTTCTATGTAATATTATAAATTCCTACAGTTGTGGAATAGGACTGTTTAGTGTATTTTTATTATTTACTATTTACTGTTTGATCTCAAACACATTAATAAGGCAAGAAATTGCGCTAACCTTTTGACAAGACATGACTGTTAATTGAAAAGCATTCCAGGTGACTACCTCACGTTAAGATAATGCCAATAGTGTGCAAAGTGTTATCAAGGGAAGCGCTGGATACTTTGATGAACCTAAAATATCAAATATATTTTGTTTTTTTAACACTTGTTTGTTTAGCACATAATTCCGTATATGTTCCATGTGTTATTTCATAGTTTTCATGTCTTCAGTTTTGTTCAGTGTAGAAAATAGTTACAATACAGAAAAACCTGTGAATGAGTAGGGGTGTACAAACCGAGAAGACAAACTTCATATCTTCTCGGTTATGGTAATGTATATAACTGTTTTCTTTGCGAACACCAAGTTAGACTAAATCCAGTAGCTAATATAACACAAAAAAATTTAATTCTATTCGACAGTTAATTTCAGTTATTTACATCATATTTAACTTCAGGGCGGCACGGTGGTGTAGTGGTTAGCGCTGTCGCCTCACAGCAAGAAGGTTCCAGGTTCGAGCCCTGTGGCCGGTGAGGGCCTTTCTGTGTGGAGTTCTCCCCGTGTCCGCATGGGTTTCCTCCGGGTGCTCCGGTTTCCCCCACAGTCCAAAGACATGCAGGTTAGGTTAACTGGTGACTCTAAATTGACCGTAGGTGTGAATGTGAGTGTGAATGGTTGTCTGTGTCTATGTGTCAGCCCTGTGATGACCTGGCGACTTGTCCAGGGTGTACCCCGCCTTTCACCCGTAGTCAGCTGGGATAGGCTCCAGCTTGCCTGCGACCCTGTAGAACAGGATAAAGCGGCTAGAGATAATGAGATGAGATTTAACTTCAGATTAATTAATTTGTACACTATGGAGTGTTAGTCATGCATCTGAGAAGCAAACGCACAGAAACTAAATGATGTTTCAGATGAAATGGGGAGGGGGAGTTGTTTACTTTTAAATGAAATGAATCTGCAAACAAATTTTGACTTACATGAAAACATGGCATTCTTTTTTTTAATTAAATAAAAAAAAAACCTTTTAATACTGAAGTATATTTAATGCCCAGGTCAGATGGCAGAAAGACACATGCTGGCGTTTTGGATGCAGGCGTTTTGCATCAAATCCTTCGTTGTGGTCAGGCATATTGCAAGATGTAGAGTTTTTAAGCTGAATCAACAGTCGGAAGCAGACTCAGCTAGAAGCAGGTTGACGCAGCGCACAGAAAACCTTTAAAAAATATATAAGGCCATAAGACTGCTTGCCGGTTGTTGTAAACTATTTGCAGGTGCAGTCTGCATCTACCTGCGATGCATCGCAGCCATCTCTAAAGACTTGTCTTCCCCTGCATCAGCCTGCATCTAGCTGTCACTACATGCATCAACCTGCTATTTGCACCGATTGGAAGCAAATCGCAGCTGAAATGCGAACAGATCGTGATCCACTTGTGTCAGCATGCCCCTAATAAAGACCCTCTGCAACACTCTGCCATAATCTGCATCATCACGCGTCGACGCAAGACCAGTCCTGCGTCTACCTGTGATTTTGTTACCGCAGGTAGACGCAAGTAGTTGAAAACTAGTTGCAGCCTAGTTTGACCTGAACTAGTTTAACCTTCATCCTACCAAGTGGGGTCCATCTGGACCCCGCACCTATATGTTTGTTTGCCATTTTAAAAATATGTGACATACTGCCTCACCGTTTTATGAATTTGTCGGAATTTATGTCTTAATTAAAACACTAAAGCACCGGAAGATCAGCTTTTTGCATTGTGAAGGTATAATTAATTTGTTACTGGGGTCCAACCGGACCCCAGAGTAAAGTTTATCTGTCTTTCATTTTATAATTGAATAGCACACTGAAAGTTAACTTCTTTTATGTTCCATAATGAAACTACCAAGGCATTCCTTCTTGGGGTCCGTGTGGACCCCACTGCTGCAATAAGCACAGGCTGCAAAACAAAAGCCCTAAATTATTTTACAAATACTTTTTTGTTTTAAATTCTGTAAGAAAAGACCTAAGTTGTAATCCAGAATGTTTTACAGCTGCATGAGCTGCAAAAATCATGTATATAATGCCAATTTTTTTTTGTGGCGCTATAATTTGCTACATGTATGCTAGTTATTGCAATATTATTGCAATGTTATTGCATTTATAATACATCATTGATATTCAGTCATAGTGGATTTTGTTCTTCAATAAAGTTATGTCTGTTTGCTGCATTGAATTGGTTCTTACTGCATTGATTTCAAGGTATTCCCTCCTGGGGTCCATACGGACCCCGCCTGGTAGTTTGTGTATGTAAAATTGGCTGGTAGGATGAAGGTTAAGTGTGTTCTTTATGTCTTGGGCCCTTTAGTGTATTGCTGTTATTAATACAAGATGTTCTGAATAAAACTTATCTGGTGATTTTGTCTTTATAAGCTTTAATTTTAAAGAAAAGTATTGGGGTCCAAACGGACCCCACATGGTAAGATTAAGGTGTAAAATAGCATGGTAGGATGAGGGTTAAACTAGTTGACTTGGGCATAAATGTAGCAAATTTCTTACTTTGACTTCAGTACATTTTTGGCTAGACCCTTCCACTTTAAGTGGTTCATATAAATAAACATGAGCAAATTGTTAATTACTGGCAAACATCAGGGTGCCCATGTTGGATGCATAGCTTTTCTAACATATATACTGATACACTGGAATTACACTGGATAAACTGCCCTCTCTTGTTGCAATTTGTACAAATTCTGTGCAAGATTAAGTTCAAAGAACACATTCCACTATTCATCCAGATGAAGAATATCTTGCAATATGCCTTTGTGTTTTGTAAATGGGGCTTACCTTATGGGACCTCGAGTCCGTTAGTTTGCCCCTCATCTACGTGCATATTTAAGTTTTGTTAGTTATTTATTGTATGTCTCTGTCTTTTGTTTTTATTATTGTACTGTGTAAAGTGAGTAGATGAAATCCAATTAAAAAAAAGAAGGAGAATGTTTTTCAAGACATAAAGATTGATGTTCCTGAGTTCAACTACCAAGAACAATATTGAATATGTTTAGAAATAGTTTGGACTGTGCATGGACTGGCAACATGACCTTTTTTTTAAAAATAATGAACGTTATTTGTGTAAGCAAGAACAAGCAACCCAATGTTAAACAAACAAGTAAATGCTGCATACAAGCAAATAACTGTATTTTTTTAGGATGATGCCAGAAATCAGACATGGATTTCAGTTCCAGGATCCTTTCTCAAGCTATGTGTTGCAAGGAGTAGGAGCTAGTTATTAATGTAATCCATCCATCCATCCATCCATCCATCCATCCATCCATTATCTGTAATTGCTTATCCTGTGCAGGGTCGCGGGCAAGCTGGAGCCTATCCCAGCTGACTATGGGCGAGAGGTGGGGTACACCCTGGACAAGTCACCAGATCATCACATGGCTGACACATAGAGACAAACAACCATTCACACTCACATTCACACCTACGGTCAATTTAGAGCCACCATTTAGCCTAACCTGCATGTCTTTGGACTGTGGGGGAAACCGGAGCACCCAGAGGAAACCCATGCGGACACGGGGAGAACATGCAAACTCCACACAGAAAGGCCCTTGTCGGCCACTGGGCTCAAACCCAGAACCTTCTTGCCATGAGGCGACAGCGCTAACCACTACACCACCGTGCCGCCTAGTTATGAATCAGTCCAACAAAATGAAGAGATATTCTAATGATTTTATTGGAGCGAAATTTAAAGATAAGCCACAACCACAATCTCTCAACTTAACCTTCAGCTTAACCTTAACCGGTCATATCTACCGTATTTGTCTAAAGACTGTTCTGGCATAAGCAAATTTGTTTAAAATTAAAATTGAAATCCATGCCAGGGGCGTATTCTCCAATGTACACCTTCATTATTTTCTCCCTCTTTAATGGCACAAGGGATGAGAGCAGGTGAGAATCACTTTAGAAACAAGATTGAACTCGACAGCGATTTTGCCTACATAATTGACTCCCATATGTGTGTGCTTTACTCCCCCTGAACAAACTGTTTGTTAATTAAGAAAGGGTATGATTGTGTGTAGGGTGTGGATGTGTGGTTGGGGTATAAAAAAAAAAAAACACCAATAAAGTGCTGAGAAAGATTGTGTGTGTGGATACGAGGAGAAAGTATGACACATTTTGCACATCTGCTGAGACCTCGAGATAATACATCATGATGAAACTGCTACACACACACACACACACACACACACACACACACACACACACACACACACACAGAGTTGATATAATGCTGAGCAGAGTGGAAATTTGCCCTGAGTGGATAACTTTGAACTATTGCTTTCCACAAAGAAACTCAAGAACTTATGAAAACTTTTAGACAGAAACGTGCCAATAAATAACAGCAATGCTGAAAAATAAAGGGCATCTTAATAACAAATGCCAGAAATTGTGCTCTGCAGCTGATGAGTGTATACACATAGTACAGAGGGGAAACATATACTCACAAATTGTTGGTGTTATTATTATTATTACAGCCAAACTGTGTGCCCATGTGTGTGCTTCAGCTTGAAAGCCTCAGAGACTTCAGTGTGTGACATAAATAAATAAATAAATAAATAAATAAATCACTTGTACAGAGATGTCTACAGTGCTGCCAGATATGGTTTAGTTTGTTTTTATTTTTCCCCCCCTTCAGATCAATGGTTTTGCATTTTAAAGTAGTCACACATGATAAAAGTATTTTTTCCCTTTTTTTCTACATTTTAATATGATACTGATACTTGCATTCCAAGCACGAAGCAGTTTTAATGCTGATCCTTGAATGTGTTAGGAAAAAAGAAATACTTTTGCAAGTTCCATCTCTAAGAAGACTACAAGCTCAGAGATGCCAGCATTGCTAACAAGATAATCATAGCAGGCAGACAGGAAGAAGAAGAAAAAAAAAGATTTTTACCATAATAATGTGAGCATATCTTGGTGGATGGGTCGACTCCATGTTAACAGTATAAATGAAATATGTTACATTAATGGGGTGGCATGTGGTGTAGTGGTTAGCACTGTTGCCTCACAGCAAGAAGGTCCTGGGTTCGAGCCCAGCAGCCGACGAGGGCCTTTCTGTATGCAGTTTGCATGTTCTCCCCATGTCTGCGTGGGTTTCCCCCACAGTTAGCAGGTTAGGCTAATTGGTGGCTCTAAATTGATCGTAGGTGTGAATGGTTGTTTGTCTTTATGTGTCAGCCCTGTAATGATCTGCCGACTTGTCCAGGGTGTACCCCGCCTCTTACCCATAGTCAGCTGGGCTAGGCTTCAGCTTGCCTGCAACCCGGCACAGGATAAGCGGCTACAGATAATGAATGATGTTACATTAATGGCATTTAGCAGACGCCCTTATCCAGAGTGACGTACACCATACCCAGAGAGAGGCCAGAGGAGCAATTGGGGGTTAGGTGCCTTGCTCAAGGGCACTTCAGCCATTCCTGCTGGTCCAGGGAATGGAACCAGCAAACTTTTAGTCCCAAAGCTGCTTCTCTAACCATGACGCCATGGCTTCCTCCAAACAAACAAACAAACAGGTAAGTTAGTACTGGCTGAAATGATTTTTAACTGCAGTCTGAGCTGATTTTATACAACATTCAATATAAAGTTCAAATATATTTCATCAACTAAATAATTAACATTATTATGATATACAATGTTTTTGCGGGTGCTCCGGTTTCCCCCACAGTCCAAAGACATGCAGGTTAGGTTAACTGGTGACTCTAAATTGACCGTAGGTGTGAATGTGAGTGTGAATGGTTGTCTGTGTCTATGTGTCAGCCCTGTGATGACCTGGCGACTTGTCCAGGGTGTACCCCGCCTTTCGCCCATAGTCAGCTGGGATAGACTCCAGCTTGCCTGCGACCCTGTAGAACAGGATAAAGCGGCTAGAGATAATGAGATGAGATGAGACAATGTTTTTGCATTATTAATACTGATGTAAATGAAAATATCAAACAAATCAATACCTTGTTCATCCAAAAAAAGTAACACAACATACTCATTGTATGGAATAAAGCAAATTAAGATCATGTACCTTGGCTGCAGAGAGAAAATATTAAATGCAGATCCTGTCCTGTGCTTTTGTTATTGAATTATCTATAATCTGTCTGACGAGACAGAAATGCAACTGCACAAATGTACATTTTCCTTTCTACTCAGGTCCAACCAGACTTCTTTGGTAGGACGTAGGCTAACCAATCACATGATACCACTGATCTGCACTCATCAAATTTGGTGTGATTTTGGAAGAAATGCAAGGCTAACATCCTTCATGTGCACAAACCAGGCCTATCTCTGATAAGAGCATTTCAAGCAATGGTAGAAGTGGTGCCATTTTTTTCCTTTTTTTTAGCCAACCCCCAGAAAAAAAAAAGCCAAAGTCCCACCTTGGTGGTTTTTTTTGGCTCTGAACACCAAGGCTTGTACATTCACAGGTCAGAGTTCACTGAGATAAAGTCAGCATAAAGTGCAAAATTCGTTTTACAGAAAAATTCATCATTCACATCCCATGTCCTTTTCCCCTTCAGTGAATTGACTTTTCCACCAGGTGACTTTTATTCACATGTGGTCTGACCGCTGCTTTAGCTGAAAAAGCAGAATAGATTTTTGTCTCCCAGATCTGGAAGTGAGTATTTCGCAGAACACTCTGAGCATCCTATCATGTTATTTGTATTGTAATTGCAAATGTTCTCCTGTATCATGTTAGGAGTAAGTTTTAACTACAACAATCAGCGATAGATAGATAGATAGATAGATAGATAGATAGATAGATAGATAGATAGATAGATAGATAGATAGATAGAAATTTTATTGATCCCAAAGGAAAGTGCACCATTACAGTAGTAATAACTACAGTCACAGATAACCACAAATACAGTAAGACAGCATAGTGCAAAATGCAAATAAAAGAGAGAGAGAGAGAGAGAGAGAGAGAGAGAGTATAAAAAAATCAAGACAAACAAGGCACTTAGATACTGTGTAAAAGAGCAAGGAAGTGGGGATATGTCAGTTGCATTGTGCCATGAGGTAGTTGTAATACTGCACCTACTGCTACTCCTATTAATAGCAATAATAGCAACAGCAGCAACACAGGTTCATCTACTACTGATAACATTACACATAATAATAATAATAATAATAATAATAATAATAATAATGGGCGGCATGGTTGTGTAGTGGTTAGCGCTGTCGCCTCACAGCAAGAAGGTCCGGGTTCGAGCCCCGTGGCCGGCGAGGGCCTTTCTGTGCAGAGTTTCCATGTTCTCCCCGTGTCCGCGTGGGTTTCCTCTGGGTGCTCCGGTTTCCCCCACAGTCCAAAGACATGCAGGTTAGGTTAACTGGTGACTCTAAATTGACCATAGGTGTAAATGTGAGTGTGAATGATTGTCTGTGTCTATGTGTCAGCCCTGTGATGACCTGGCGACTTGTCCAGGGTGCACCCCGCCTTTCGCCCATAGTCAGCTGGGATAGGCTCCAGCTTGCCTGCGACAAGCTGGAGCCTATCCCAGGATAACAGGATAAAGCAGCTAGAGATAATGAGATGAGATGAGATCATCATCATCATCATCTATCTGAGAAGATAGCTCATCTCATCTCATCTCATTATCTCTAGCCGCTTTATCCTTCTACAGGGTCGCAGGCAAGCTGGAGCCTATCCCAGCTGACTACAGGCGAAAGGCGGGGTACACCCTGGACAAGTCGCCAGGACAAGTCGCCAGGTCATCACAGGGCTGACACATAGACACAGACAACCATTCACACTCACATTCACACCTACGGTCAATTTAGAGTCACCAGTTAACCTAACCTGCATGTCTTTGGACTGTGGGGGAAACCGGAGCACCCGGAGGAAACCCACGCGGACACGGGGAGAACATGCAAACTCCACACAGAAAGGCCCTCGCCGGCCCCGGGGCTCGAACCCAGAACCTTCTTGCTGTGAGGCGACAGCGCTAACCACTACACCACCGTGCCGCCCCAGAAGATAGCTCATTATGATATAATTACATATGTGAGAAGGGAACTAACAAAGTTGTGGAACATCATGACAGCTGTTGTACCAGTGTCTTGATGTTCTTGCAATGATTGGCAAAACCAAAAAGGTCTGACTCTTGCGGAAGGCAGCACTCCTTGATACAGCACAACTACTCAGAAAAGTACTTAAGGCCTGAAGCTATGGGACAGAACTTGACCTCATGTATGACTTAAGTTAACAACCAGCATCAATCTAGGCTGAGATATTCAACATAATAATAGTCCATCTAGCCATCCATTTTCTTCCGCTTAGCTGAAGTCAGGTTGTGGTGCCAGCAGGCTAAGCAGGGTATTCCAGGTGTCCCTCTCCCCAGCAATGCTTTCCAGTTCCTCCTGGGGGATCCCACACCATTCCCAGGCCAGATGAGATATATATTCTCTCCAGCATGTTCTGGGATGACCCCGAGGTCTCCTCCCAGTTGGATGTGCCTGGAAAACCTCCAAAGGAAGGTGCCCAGGAGGCATCCTAATCAGATGCCTGAACCACCTCAGCTGACTCCTTTCAACACAAAGGAGCAGCGGTTCGACTCCAAGATCCCTTTGGATGTCTGAGCTCCTCACCCTATCTCTAAGGGTGAGCCCAGCCACCCTACAGAGAAAGCTCATTTCAACTGCCTGTATCCGCGATCTCATCCTTTCGGTCACTACCTAAAGCTCATGACCATACAGTAGGTGATGGTTGGAACGTAGATTGACTGGTAAATTGAAAGCTTTGCCTTCTGGCTCAGCTCCCTCTTCACCATGACGGATCAGTACAATTGTACATTACTGATACATTACTGCTGACAATTCGCCTGTCCAACTCACGCTCCATTTTACCATCACTCGTGAGCAAGACCCAAAGATACTTGAACTCCTTCACTTGGGGCAGCAACTCACTCCCAACCTAATAATAATAATAATAATAATAATAACAGCAACCCTAGTCTGCCAGTTTGCTAGTCCAATATCCATGATATGATGGATTCATCTACCTACATCAGCATTCCCCCAGCGGTTCAAGAACATAATATTCACTAGAACATAATCTTCACCATGCTGCCTGAGGTGTTCAGGTGAGTGCATACCCTGTTCAGCAGATCGATAACTGCATCATCCACACCAGTGCAATCCTGGTAACCATACTGTAGTGGGACTTGTGCAGCTTTGACCTGTGATTGAAGGTGAACTATTATCAATCTTTCGAGGATCTTCTTATGTCTGATGTTTAAGGCTACTAATCAAAAGTCATTTAGGGCTTTTGGTTGCCACTTCTGGGTACTGGGACCACACATGAAGTTTTCCATTTGACAGAAACCCTTTCCAAATTTCAGCTCAGAGTGCAAATGCACTGTAGTCTTCTATTCAGCTGCTCAGCACACAGCTTCAGAAGCTTAGGTCCAATGCCATCTTGGTCCTACAGAGTTTTCCCAGCTCCTTTGACTGCTGGTCGACAGTGAAGGTTCAAAAAAGTGATGGGGTGTTTGGGTCTTCCTTCAAGATTTGTGAAGGCAATAGCCATTGGTGAGTAGAGGTGTGGTTTGTCAGAGTGAGTGGTGGGAACTGTTGATTCAATGAGCTGCTGTTATCCAAGAGGCATGGGTAGTATTGATGAGGAGAGGGTGTAATTGGGGGTGTTATGAAACTGTGTAAAGAATTGGCTGGGCTTATTTGCCCATTCACTGCTGCCCTTAGCTGATTTGGTGCTGTACTGGTTGAAAACAGTAATGTTCTTCACGTCTTGACAAACATTTTTTTTTCTGATATGGTCATCATATGAGGTTGTCTCCAAGGAGGACATCACTCTGGACAGCTGGCCGATCAGCAGTCTTTGACACAGGACTTAGGAATTCAACTTTGAGCAGGCTCATTGCCAGTGTCTGAGTCGAAATATTAACTCCAACCTCTATTGTTGCAGAATATGTGCATATCCAGTGTGATCTCTATATAAACTGATTCAACTGAGTATTTCATCCAAATATCTCAAAATTCCTTCCTTATCTTCTACAAAAGTGGCATGGTATTTCAAATTGAACCTGTTTTCCTGTCTAATTATTCCCTATTGTTGAATGAGAGCTACAAAAATGGAAGGGCAAAGGCTAACTAGCCACAGTAGCTTTCAAATGTCCATATACAGTTGTGGTCAGAAGGTTACAAACACTCATCATGGACCTGAATGTCATGGCAATATTGGGCTGCCAATGATTTGCTTGAACTGTTCTTTTTCTATGGCAGAATGATTGTACAGCATACATCTTTAATAAAAAATAATAATTTTTAATTCATTTTGGGTTTTCTGAAATCCACACAGAGTCAAAATATACATACAGCCACTTTGATTATTAATTCAGTGGTGTTGAAAGTTACAAAATGTCTTTTAACTTGCCAAGGCCTCTTAACTTCCTGTTAGAGTTCATGATTGACTACACCTGGTAGCTTCTGTGCCAAGATAGAAAGGGTTTGTTTGACAAGTACACATTATAGGGAGGTATAGACACTTTGCCAAGGTCTGGAAGACAATCCAAACTATTCACCCTCAGCTAAGAGGAAATTACTTTGAATGACCTGGAACAACCAAGGAACCACTAAGGCACAGGCCTGCTATGAACTGGAAGCTTCTGGAACACCAATGTTCCTGTCTACATTCAAGTGAGATTTACTTCACCATGAACTGAGAATCTGCCATCCAAGAAAGAAGCCCCTGCTCCAAAATATACACCTTCAAGCTTGAATAAAGTTTGCAGCTGACCATATGGACAAAGAAACAATCTTCTGGTGGAAAGTTTTATGGTCAGAAAAGACAAAGATTGAGTTGCTTGGCCACACTGACCAGAGCTTTGGAGGAGTAAAGATGAGGCATTCAACCCCAAGAACACTGTACCAGCTGTGTAGCATGGTTTAACAAAGTAGATGGAATAATGAAGAAGGAGGACTACCTCAGAATCTATCCTTTGGCCTGGGCTGAGATGCCCTGCA